>NW_028270173.1:25998741-26678116 GCF_037043375.1 Chiloscyllium plagiosum
TGTAGTAAAGTTCTAGCGTGCGCGGTCCGTAGGTGCATTGGTGGTTCAGTGGTAGAATTCTCGCCTGCCACGCGGGAGGCCCGGGTTCGATTCCCGGCCAATGCATTGTCGCCCCTTTAATTTCAAATGCTGCACGGCGTAACCAAGTTCAGCCCGATGCAATGTCTGTTTCGCCTAGCTGCAGACTCACCGATGTCCTGCTGCGCGCGCGGTTCACAGGAAAGTGTTTTCTCATCGGGTGGGGTAGAAATCACTGCTCTGCAGGCTCCGTTTCTGAGCATTTTCATGACGGAATCCACAGGTTTCTGGAAACTCATGGCATTTACTAAAATCGACCTCGTGAGATGACCGGCCGTGATCCCAGAATGATGGGCCAGACTCCATACGCCGAATGAGATTAGAGTGGTGCTGGAAAAGCACAGCGGGGCAGGCAGCATCCGAGGACCAGCAAAATAGACCTCTCGGCCAGGAGTCCTTCGTCAGGAAGGGTACTGTCCTATATCCAAACATCTTCTGCTGCTTCATCAGTGACCTTCCTTCTGTCATATAGTCAGAAGTGGCCATTTTTGTTCACGATTGCATAATGATAGCACCACTGACAACTCCTCAGATACTGAAGCAGACCATACTAGGTTCAAATGCAGAAAGCCAATGCCCTCTGACGAACGCAATCGTCTTTCTTTGTGCGAGATGTGACTCCAACCAGTGGATAAACAAAGATTGTAAACCTACTCAGTTCTTCACAACAGAGCGTCATTGATGTTCTAGCATTGAATATCTTTGAATAATGAGTGGCACAGACAGAGTCAATAGCCGGAGTCATAGTTTGAAGATATTAGGCGGAAAGTATCAAGGAGACGTCAGCGGTAGGTTCTTTACGCAGAAAGTTGTGAATGCATGGAATGGGTTGCCAGCTGTGGTGGTGGAAGCAGAGTCATTGGGGTCATTTAAGGAACTGCTGGACGTGCACATGGAGAGCAGTGAGTTGAGGGTTGCGTAGGTTACATTACATTAGGATGAAACCTCGGCACAACATCGTGGGCCAAAGGGCCTGTTCTGTGCTGTACTTTTCTATGTTCTATGATCTATTTGAGGCTGGATTGGAGAAATAGTTGGCATGCTTCCAAAACCAAGGGATGGGCAGGAAAGTGAAGTTGATCATTAACTTTAGCGAGCAGGCTTGATCTGTGGGCTATTCCTACCACCATCTCTATGTTCTTGTGTTTATAAATATGAGTTGTGCTGATTGTGTGCACGTAACACGTTAATGTTATAATTAAAGTAGAACTCATTTCCATTTTAAGAAGAGCGTTCTCCACTTGGTCAGGAACCATCCAGGCAAACTATAAGTTGCAAGTAATAATTTTGAGCCTAGAATCCTATTTGTATTATTTACTTTATATATTTTGAAATAAAAAACAGTGTTCAGATAAAATCAAACCAGTCAAACAAACAGCGCTTCATTGCGATTTTCCTACTTGGTTTCTCGCTATATCAGCAATGGAGAAAGTCAGGGCTGCAGATGCTGGAGATTGGAGTCAGTTTGCTGCGCCACTGCACAGAATATCAAGAATACCGGTTTAGTTTCCTGCTGGAGTTCAAACTGTAGTAAAGTTCTAGCGTGCGCGGTCCGTAGGTGCATTGGTGGTTCAGTGGTAGAATTCTCGCCTGCCACGCGGGAGGCCCGAGTTCGATTCCCGGCCAATGCATTGTCGCCCCTTTAATTTCAAATGCTGCACGGCGTAACCAAGTTCAGCCCGATGCAATGTCTGTTTCGCCTAGCTGCAGACTCACCGATGTCCTGCTGCGCGCGCGGTTCACAGGAAAGTGTTTTCTCATCGGGTGGGGTAGAAATCACTGCTCTGCAGGCTCCGTTTCTGAGCATTTTCATGACGGAATCCACAGGTTTCTGGAAACTCATGGCATTTAGTAAAATCGACCTCGTGAGATGACCGGCCGTGATCCCAGAATGATGGGCCAGACTCCATACGCCGAATGAGATTAGAGTGGTGCTGGAAAAGCACAGCGGGGCAGGCAGCATCCGAGGACCAGCAAAATAGACCTCTCGGCCAGGAGTCCTTCGTCAGGAAGGGTACTGTCCTATATCCAAACATCTTCTGCTGCTTCATCAGTGACCTTCCTTCTGTCATATAGTCAGAAGTGGCCATTTTTGTTCACGATTGCATAATGATAGCACCACTGACAACTCCTCAGATACTGAAGCAGACCATACTAGGTTCAAATGCAGAAAGCCAATGCCCTCTGACGAACGCAATCGTCTTTCTTTGTGCGAGATGTGACTCCAACCAGTGGATAAACAAAGATTGTAAACCTACTCAGTTCTTCACAACAGAGCGTCATTGATGTTCTAGCATTGAATATCTTTGAATAATGAGTGGCACAGACAGAGTCAATAGCCGGAGTCATAGTTTGAAGATATTAGGCGGAAAGTATCAAGGAGACGTCAGCGGTAGGTTCTTTACGCAGAAAGTTGTGAATGCATGGAATGGGTTGCCAGCTGTGGTGGTGGAAGCAGAGTCATTGGGGTCATTTAAGGAACTGCTGGACGTGCACATGGAGAGCAGTGAGTTGAGGGTTGCGTAGGTTACATTACATTAGGATGAAACCTCGGCACAACATCGTGGGCCAAAGGGCCTGTTCTGTGCTGTACTTTTCTATGTTCTATGTTCTATGTTCTATGATCTATTTGAGGCTGGATTGGAGAAATAGTTGGCATGCTTCCAAAACCAAGGGATGGGCAGGAAAGTGAAGTTGATCATTAACTTTAGCGAGCAGGCTTGATCTGTGGGCTATTCCTACCACCATCTCTATGTTCTTGTGTTTATAAATATGAGTTGTGCTGATTGTGTGCACGTAACACGTTAATGTTATAATTAAAGTAGAACTCATTTCCATTTTAAGAAGAGCGTTCTCCACTTGGTCAGGAACCATCCAGGCAAACTATAAGTTGCAAGTAATAATTTTGAGCCTAGAATCCTATTTGTATTATTTACTTTATATATTTTGAAATAAAAAACAGTGTTCAGATAAAATCAAACCGGTCAAACGAACAGCGCTTCATTGCGATTTTCCTACTTGGTTTCTCGCTATATCAGCAATGGAGAAAGTCAGGGCTGCAGATGCTGGAGATTGGAGTCAGTTTGCTGCGCCACTGCACAGAATATCAAGAATACCGGTTTAGTTTCCTGCTGGAGTTCAAACTGTAGTAAAGTTCTAGCGTGCGCGGTTTGTAGGTGCATTGGTGGTTCAGTGGTAGAATTCTCGCCTGCCACGCGGGAGGCCCGGGTTCGATTCCCGGCCAATGCATTGTCGCCCCTTTAATTTCAAATGCTGCACGGCGTAACCAAGTTCAGCCCGATGCAATGTCTGTTTCGCCTAGCTGCAGACTCACCGATGTCCTGCTGCGCGCGCGGTTCACAGGAAAGTGTTTTCTCATCGGGTGGGGTAGAAATCACTGCTCTGCAGGCTCCGTTTCTGAGCATTTTCATGACGGAATCCACAGGTTTCTGGAAACTCATGGCATTTACTAAAATCGACCTCGTGAGATGACCGGCCGTGATCCCAGAATGATGGGCCAGACTCCATACGCCGAATGAGATTAGAGTGGTGCTGGAAAAGCACAGCGGGGCAGGCAGCATCCGAGGACCAGCAAAATAGACCTCTCGGCCAGGAGTCCTTCGTCAGGAAGGGTACTGTCCTATATCCAAACATCTTCTGCTGCTTCATCAGTGACCTTCCTTCTGTCATATAGTCAGAAGTGGCCATTTTTGTTCACGATTGCATAATGATAGCACCACTGACAACTCCTCAGATACTGAAGCAGACCATACTAGGTTCAAATGCAGAAAGCCAATGCCCTCTGACGAACGCAATCGTCTTTCTTTGTGCGAGATGTGACTCCAACCAGTGGATAAACAAAGATTGTAAACCTACTCAGTTCTTCACAACAGAGCGTCATTGATGTTCTAGCATTGAATATCTTTGAATAATGAGTGGCACAGACAGAGTCAATAGCCGGAGTCATAGTTTGAAGATATTAGGCGGAAAGTATCAAGGAGACGTCAGCGGTAGGTTCTTTACGCAGAAAGTTGTGAATGCATGGAATGGGTTGCCAGCTGTGGTGGTGGAAGCAGAGTCATTGGGGTCATTTAAGGAACTGCTGGACGTGCACATGGAGAGCAGTGAGTTGAGGGTTGCGTAGGTTACATTACATTAGGATGAAACCTCGGCACAACATCGTGGGCCAAAGGGCCTGTTCTGTGCTGTACTTTTCTATGTTCTATGTTCTATGTTCTATGATCTATTTGAGGCTGGATTGGAGAAATAGTTGGCATGCTTCCAAAACCAAGGGATGGGCAGGAAAGTGAAGTTGATCATTAACTTTAGCGAGCAGGCTTGATCTGTGGGCTATTCCTACCACCATCTCTATGTTCTTGTGTTTATAAATATGAGTTGTGCTGATTGTGTGCACGTAACACGTTAATGTTATAATTAAAGTAGAACTCATTTCCATTTTAAGAAGAGCGTTCTCCACTTGGTCAGGAACCATCCAGGCAAACTATAAGTTGCAAGTAATAATTTTGAGCCTAGAATCCTATTTGTATTATTTACTTTATATATTTTGAAATAAAAAACAGTGTTCAGATAAAATCAAACCAGTCAAACAAACAGCGCTTCATTGCGATTTTCCTACTTGGTTTCTCGCTATATCAGCAATGGAGAAAGTCAGGGCTGCAGATGCTGGAGATTGGAGTCAGTTTGCTGCGCCACTGCACAGAATATCAAGAATACCGGTTTAGTTTCCTACTGGAGTTCAAACTGTAGTAAAGTTCTAGCGTGCGCGGTCCGTAGGTGCATTGGTGGTTCAGTGGTAGAATTCTCGCCTGCCACGCGGGAGGCCCGGGTTCGATTCCCGGCCAATGCATTGTCGCCCCTTTAATTTCAAATGCTGCACGGCGTAACCAAGTTCAGCCCGATGCAATGTCTGTTTCGCCTAGCTGCAGACTCACCGATGTCCTGCTGCGCGCGCGGTTCACAGGAAAGTGTTTTCTCATCGGGTGGGGTAGAAATCACTGCTCTGCAGGCTCCGTTTCTGAGCATTTTCATGACGGAATCCACAGGTTTCTGGAAACTCATGGCATTTAGTAAAATCGACCTCGTGAGATGACCGGCCGTGATCCCAGAATGATGGGCCAGACTCCATACGCCGAATGAGATTAGAGTGGTGCTGGAAAAGCACAGCGGGGCAGGCAGCATCCGAGGACCAGCAAAATAGACCTCTCGGCCAGGAGTCCTTCGTCAGGAAGGGTACTGTCCTATATCCAAACATCTTCTGCTGCTTCATCAGTGACCTTCCTTCTGTCATATAGTCAGAAGTGGCCATTTTTGTTCACGATTGCATAATGATAGCACCACTGACAACTCCTCAGATACTGAAGCAGACCATACTAGGTTCAAATGCAGAAAGCCAATGCCCTCTGACGAACGCAATCGTCTTTCTTTGTGCGAGATGTGACTCCAACCAGTGGATAAACAAAGATTGTAAACCTACTCAGTTCTTCACAACAGAGCGTCATTGATGTTCTAGCATTGAATATCTTTGAATAATGAGTGGCACAGACAGAGTCAATAGCCGGAGTCATAGTTTGAAGATATTAGGCGGAAAGTATCAAGGAGACGTCAGCGGTAGGTTCTTTACGCAGAAAGTTGTGAATGCATGGAATGGGTTGCCAGCTGTGGTGGTGGAAGCAGAGTCATTGGGGTCATTTAAGGAACTGCTGGACGTGCACATGGAGAGCAGTGAGTTGAGGGTTGCGTAGGTTACATTACATTAGGATGAAACCTCGGCACAACATCGTGGGCCAAAGGGCCTGTTCTGTGCTGTACTTTTCTATGTTCTATGATCTATTTGAGGCTGGATTGGAGAAATAGTTGGCATGCTTCCAAAACCAAGGGATGGGCAGGAAAGTGAAGTTGATCATTAACTTTAGCGAGCAGGCTTGATCTGTGGGCTATTCCTACCACCATCTCTATGTTCTTGTGTTTATAAATATGAGTTGTGCTGATTGTGTGCACGTAACACGTTAATGTTATAATTAAAGTAGAACTCATTTCCATTT
This sequence comes from Chiloscyllium plagiosum, assembly GCF_037043375.1. NCBI lineage: Eukaryota > Metazoa > Chordata > Chondrichthyes > Orectolobiformes > Hemiscylliidae > Chiloscyllium > Chiloscyllium plagiosum. The sequence goes on from NW_028270173.1 coordinate 26,004,882, forward strand.
TAAGAAGAGCGTTCTCCACTTGGTCAGGAACCATCCAGGCAAACTATAAGTTGCAAGTAATAATTTTGAGCCTAGAATCCTATTTGTATTATTTACTTTATATATTTTGAAATAAAAAACAGTGTTCAGATAAAATCAAACCAGTCAAACAAACAGCGCTTCATTGCGATTTTCCTACTTGGTTTCTCGCTATATCAGCAATGGAGAAAGTCAGGGCTGCAGATGCTGGAGATTGGAGTCAGTTTGCTGCGCCACTGCACAGAATATCAAGAATACCGGTTTAGTTTCCTGCTGGAGTTCAAACTGTAGTAAAGTTCTAGCGTGCGCGGTCCGTAGGTGCATTGGTGGTTCAGTGGTAGAATTCTCGCCTGCCACGCGGGAGGCCCGGGTTCGATTCCCGGCCAATGCATTGTCGCCCCTTTAATTTCAAATGCTGCACGGCGTAACCAAGTTCAGCCCGATGCAATGTCTGTTTCGCCTAGCTGCAGACTCACCGATGTCCTGCTGCGCGCGCGGTTCACAGGAAAGTGTTTTCTCATCGGGTGGGGTAGAAATCACTGCTCTGCAGGCTCCGTTTCTGAGCATTTTCATGACGGAATCCACAGGTTTCTGGAAACTCATGGCATTTACTAAAATCGACCTCGTGAGATGACCGGCCGTGATCCCAGAATGATGGGCCAGACTCCATACGCCGAATGAGATTAGAGTGGTGCTGGAAAAGCACAGCGGGGCAGGCAGCATCCGAGGACCAGCAAAATAGACCTCTCGGCCAGGAGTCCTTCGTCAGGAAGGGTACTGTCCTATATCCAAACATCTTCTGCTGCTTCATCAGTGACCTTCCTTCTGTCATATAGTCAGAAGTGGCCATTTTTGTTCACGATTGCATAATGATAGCACCACTGACAACTCCTCAGATACTGAAGCAGACCATACTAGGTTCAAATGCAGAAAGCCAATGCCCTCTGACGAACGCAATCGTCTTTCTTTGTGCGAGATGTGACTCCAACCAGTGGATAAACAAAGATTGTAAACCTACTCAGTTCTTCACAACAGAGCGTCATTGATGTTCTAGCATTGAATATCTTTGAATAATGAGTGGCACAGACAGAGTCAATAGCCGGAGTCATAGTTTGAAGATATTAGGCGGAAAGTATCAAGGAGACGTCAGCGGTAGGTTCTTTACGCAGAAAGTTGTGAATGCATGGAATGGGTTGCCAGCTGTGGTGGTGGAAGCAGAGTCATTGGGGTCATTTAAGGAACTGCTGGACGTGCACATGGAGAGCAGTGAGTTGAGGGTTGCGTAGGTTACATTACATTAGGATGAAACCTCGGCACAACATCGTGGGCCAAAGGGCCTGTTCTGTGCTGTACTTTTCTATGTTCTATGATCTATTTGAGGCTGGATTGGAGAAATAGTTGGCATGCTTCCAAAACCAAGGGATGGGCAGGAAAGTGAAGTTGATCATTAACTTTAGCGAGCAGGCTTGATCTGTGGGCTATTCCTACCACCATCTCTATGTTCTTGTGTTTATAAATATGAGTTGTGCTGATTGTGTGCACGTAACACGTTAATGTTATAATTAAAGTAGAACTCATTTCCATTTTAAGAAGAGCGTTCTCCACTTGGTCAGGAACCATCCAGGCAAACTATAAGTTGCAAGTAATAATTTTGAGCCTAGAATCCTATTTGTATTATTTACTTTATATATTTTGAAATAAAAAACAGTGTTCAGATAAAATCAAACCAGTCAAACAAACAGCGCTTCATTGCGATTTTCCTACTTGGTTTCTCGCTATATCAGCAATGGAGAAAGTCAGGGCTGCAGATGCTGGAGATTGGAGTCAGTTTGCTGCGCCACTGCACAGAATATCAAGAATACCGGTTTAGTTTCCTGCTGGAGTTCAAACTGTAGTAAAGTTCTAGCGTGCGCGGTTTGTAGGTGCATTGGTGGTTCAGTGGTAGAATTCTCGCCTGCCACGCGGGAGGCCCGGGTTCGATTCCCGGCCAATGCATTGTCGCCCCTTTAATTTCAAATGCTGCACGGCGTAACCAAGTTCAGCCCGATGCAATGTCTGTTTCGCCTAGCTGCAGACTCACCGATGTCCTGCTGCGCGCGCGGTTCACAGGAAAGTGTTTTCTCATCGGGTGGGGTAGAAATCACTGCTCTGCAGGCTCCGTTTCTGAGCATTTTCATGACGGAATCCACAGGTTTCTGGAAACTCATGGCATTTAGTAAAATCGACCTCGTGAGATGACCGGCCGTGATCCCAGAATGATGGGCCAGACTCCATACGCCGAATGAGATTAGAGTGGTGCTGGAAAAGCACAGCGGGGCAGGCAGCATCCGAGGACCAGCAAAATAGACCTCTCGGCCAGGAGTCCTTCGTCAGGAAGGGTACTGTCCTATATCCAAACATCTTCTGCTGCTTCATCAGTGACCTTCCTTCTGTCATATAGTCAGAAGTGGCCATTTTTGTTCACGATTGCATAATGATAGCACCACTGACAACTCCTCAGATACTGAAGCAGACCATACTAGGTTCAAATGCAGAAAGCCAATGCCCTCTGACGAACGCAATCGTCTTTCTTTGTGCGAGATGTGACTCCAACCAGTGGATAAACAAAGATTGTAAACCTACTCAGTTCTTCACAACAGAGCGTCATTGATGTTCTAGCATTGAATATCTTTGAATAATGAGTGGCACAGACAGAGTCAATAGCCGGAGTCATAGTTTGAAGATATTAGGCGGAAAGTATCAAGGAGACGTCAGCGGTAGGTTCTTTACGCAGAAAGTTGTGAATGCATGGAATGGGTTGCCAGCTGTGGTGGTGGAAGCAGAGTCATTGGGGTCATTTAAGGAACTGCTGGACGTGCACATGGAGAGCAGTGAGTTGAGGGTTGCGTAGGTTACATTACATTAGGATGAAACCTCGGCACAACATCGTGGGCCAAAGGGCCTGTTCTGTGCTGTACTTTTCTATGTTCTATGTTCTATGTTCTATGATCTATTTGAGGCTGGATTGGAGAAATAGTTGGCATGCTTCCAAAACCAAGGGATGGGCAGGAAAGTGAAGTTGATCATTAACTTTAGCGAGCAGGCTTGATCTGTGGGCTATTCCTACCACCATCTCTATGTTCTTGTGTTTATAAATATGAGTTGTGCTGATTGTGTGCACGTAACACGTTAATGTTATAATTAAAGTAGAACTCATTTCCATTTTAAGAAGAGCGTTCTCCACTTGGTCAGGAACCATCCAGGCAAACTATAAGTTGCAAGTAATAATTTTGAGCCTAGAATCCTATTTGTATTATTTACTTTATATATTTTGAAATAAAAAACAGTGTTCAGATAAAATCAAACCGGTCAAACAAACAGCGCTTCATTGCGATTTTCCTACTTGGTTTCTCGCTATATCAGCAATGGAGAAAGTCAGGGCTGCAGATGCTGGAGATTGGAGTCAGTTTGCTGCGCCACTGCACAGAATATCAAGAATACCGGTTTAGTTTCCTGCTGGAGTTCAAACTGTAGTAAAGTTCTAGCGTGCGCGGTTTGTAGGTGCATTGGTGGTTCAGTGGTAGAATTCTCGCCTGCCACGCGGGAGGCCCGGGTTCGATTCCCGGCCAATGCATTGTCGCCCCTTTAATTTCAAATGCTGCACGGCGTAACCAAGTTCAGCCCGATGCAATGTCTGTTTCGCCGAGCTGCAGACTCACCGATGTCCTGCTGCGCGCGCGGTTCACAGGAAAGTGTTTTCTCATCGGGTGGGGTAGAAATCACTGCTCTGCAGGCTCCGTTTCTGAGCATTTTCATGACGGAATCCACAGGTTTCTGGAAACTCATGGCATTTAGTAAAATCGACCTCGTGAGATGACCGGCCGTGATCCCAGAATGATGGGCCAGACTCCATACGCCGAATGAGATTAGAGTGGTGCTGGAAAAGCACAGCGGGGCAGGCAGCATCCGAGGACCAGCAAAATAGACCTCTCGGCCAGGAGTCCTTCGTCAGGAAGGGTACTGTCCTATATCCAAACATCTTCTGCTGCTTCATCAGTGACCTTCCTTCTGTCATATAGTCAGAAGTGGCCATTTTTGTTCACGATTGCATAATGATAGCACCACTGACAACTCCTCAGATACTGAAGCAGACCATACTAGGTTCAAATGCAGAAAGCCAATGCCCTCTGACGAACGCAATCGTCTTTCTTTGTGCGAGATGTGACTCCAACCAGTGGATAAACAAAGATTGTAAACCTACTCAGTTCTTCACAACAGAGCGTCATTGATGTTCTAGCATTGAATATCTTTGAATAATGAGTGGCACAGACAGAGTCAATAGCCGGAGTCATAGTTTGAAGATATTAGGCGGAAAGTATCAAGGAGACGTCAGCGGTAGGTTCTTTACGCAGAAAGTTGTGAATGCATGGAATGGGTTGCCAGCTGTGGTGGTGGAAGCAGAGTCATTGGGGTCATTTAAGGAACTGCTGGACGTGCACATGGAGAGCAGTGAGTTGAGGGTTGCGTAGGTTACATTACATTAGGATGAAACCTCGGCACAACATCGTGGGCCAAAGGGCCTGTTCTGTGCTGTACTTTTCTATGTTCTATGTTCTATGTTCTATGATCTATTTGAGGCTGGATTGGAGAAATAGTTGGCATGCTTCCAAAACCAAGGGATGGGCAGGAAAGTGAAGTTGATCATTAACTTTAGCGAGCAGGCTTGATCTGTGGGCTATTCCTACCACCATCTCTATGTTCTTGTGTTTATAAATATGAGTTGTGCTGATTGTGTGCACGTAACACGTTAATGTTATAATTAAAGTAGAACTCATTTCCATTTTAAGAAGAGCGTTCTCCACTTGGTCAGGAACCATCCAGGCAAACTATAAGTTGCAAGTAATAATTTTGAGCCTAGAATCCTATTTGTATTATTTACTTTATATATTTTGAAATAAAAAACAGTGTTCAGATAAAATCAAACCGGTCAAACAAACAGCGCTTCATTGCGATTTTCCTACTTGGTTTCTCGCTATATCAGCAATGGAGAAAGTCAGGGCTGCAGATGCTGGAGATTGGAGTCAGTTTGCTGCGCCACTGCACAGAATATCAAGAATACCGGTTTAGTTTCCTGCTGGAGTTCAAACTGTAGTAAAGTTCTAGCGTGCGCGGTTTGTAGGTGCATTGGTGGTTCAGTGGTAGAATTCTCGCCTGCCACGCGGGAGGCCCGGGTTCGATTTCCGGCCAATGCATTGTCGCCCCTTTAATTTCAAATGCTGCACGGCGTAACCAAGTTCAGTTTGTCTGTTTCGCCTAGCTGCAGACTCACCGATGTCCTGCTGCGCGCGCGGTTCACAGGAAAGTGTTTTCTCATCGGGTGGGGTAGAAATCACTGCTCTGCAGGCTCCGTTTCTGAGCATTTTCATGACGGAATCCACAGGTTTCTGGAAACTCATGGCATTTAGTAAAATCGACCTCGTGAGATGACCGGCCGTGATCCCAGAATGATGGGCCAGACTCCATACGCCGAATGAGATTAGAGTGGTGCTGGAAAAGCACAGCGGGGCAGGCAGCATCCGAGGACCAGCAAAATAGACCTCTCAGCCAGGAGTCCTTCGTCAGGAAGGGTACTGTCCTATATCCAAACATCTTCTGCTGCTTCATCAGTGACCTTCCTTCTGTCATATAGTCAGAAGTGGCCATTTTTGTTCACGATTGCATAATGATAGCACCACTGACAACTCCTCAGATACTGAAGCAGACCATACTAGGTTCAAATGCAGAAAGCCAATGCCCTCTGACGAACGCAATCGTCTTTCTTTGTGCGAGATGTGACTCCAACCAGTGGATAAACAAAGATTGTAAACCTACTCAGTTCTTCACAACAGAGCGTCATTGATGTTCTAGCATTGAATATCTTTGAATAATGAGTGGCACAGACAGAGTCAATAGCCGGAGTCATAGTTTGAAGATATTAGGCGGAAAGTATCAAGGAGACGTCAGCGGTAGGTTCTTTACGCAGAAAGTTGTGAATGCATGGAATGGGTTGCCAGCTGTGGTGGTGGAAGCAGAGTCATTGGGGTCATTTAAGGAACTGCTGGACGTGCACATGGAGAGCAGTGAGTTGAGGGTTGCGTAGGTTACATTACATTAGGATGAAACCTCGGCACAACATCGTGGGCCAAAGGGCCTGTTCTGTGCTGTACTTTTCTATGTTCTATGATCTATTTGAGGCTGGATTGGAGAAATAGTTGGCATGCTTCCAAAACCAAGGGATGGGCAGGAAAGTGAAGTTGATCATTAACTTTAGCGAGCAGGCTTGATCTGTGGGCTATTCCTACCACCATCTCTATGTTCTTGTGTTTATAAATATGAGTTGTGCTGATTGTGTGCACGTAACACGTTAATGTTATAATTAAAGTAGAACTCATTTCCATTTTAAGAAGAGCGTTCTCCACTTGGTCAGGAACCATCCAGGCAAACTATAAGTTGCAAGTAATAATTTTGAGCCTAGAATCCTATTTGTATTATTTACTTTATATATTTTGAAATAAAAAACAGTGTTCAGATAAAATCAAACCAGTCAAACAAACAGCGCTTCATTGCGATTTTCCTACTTGGTTTCTCGCTATATCAGCAATGGAGAAAGTCAGGGCTGCAGATGCTGGAGATTGGAGTCAGTTTGCTGCGCCACTGCACAGAATATCAAGAATACCGGTTTAGTTTCCTGCTGGAGTTCAAACTGTAGTAAAGTTCTAGCGTGCGCGGTCCGTAGGTGCATTGGTGGTTCAGTGGTAGAATTCTCGCCTGCCACGCGGGAGGCCCGGGTTCGATTCCCGGCCAATGCATTGTCGCCCCTTTGATTTCAAATGCTGCACGGCGTAACCAAGTTCAGCCCGATGCAATGTCTGTTTCGCCTAGCTGCAGACTCACCGATGTCCTGCTGCGCGCGCGGTTCACAGGAAAGTGTTTTCTCATCGGGTGGGGTAGAAATCACTGCTCTGCAGGCTCCGTTTCTGAGCATTTTCATGACGGAATCCACAGGTTTCTGGAAACTCATGGCATTTAGTAAAATCGACCTCGTGAGATGACCGGCCGTGATCCCAGAATGATGGGCCAGACTCCATACGCCGAATGAGATTAGAGTGGTGCTGGAAAAGCACAGCGGGGCAGGCAGCATCCGAGGACCAGCAAAATAGACCTCTCGGCCAGGAGTCCTTCGTCAGGAAGGGTACTGTCCTATATCCAAACATCTTCTGCTGCTTCATCAGTGACCTTCCTTCTGTCATATAGTCAGAAGTGGCCATTTTTGTTCACGATTGCATAATGATAGCACCACTGACAACTCCTCAGATACTGAAGCAGACCATACTAGGTTCAAATGCAGAAAGCCAATGCCCTCTGACGAACGCAATCGTCTTTCTTTGTGCGAGATGTGACTCCAACCAGTGGATAAACAAAGATTGTAAACCTACTCAGTTCTTCACAACAGAGCGTCATTGATGTTCTAGCATTGAATATCTTTGAATAATGAGTGGCACAGACAGAGTCAATAGCCGGAGTCATAGTTTGAAGATATTAGGCGGAAAGTATCAAGGAGACGTCAGCGGTAGGTTCTTTACGCAGAAAGTTGTGAATGCATGGAATGGGTTGCCAGCTGTGGTGGTGGAAGCAGAGTCATTGGGGTCATTTAAGGAACTGCTGGACGTGCACATGGAGAGCAGTGAGTTGAGGGTTGCGTAGGTTACATTACATTAGGATGAAACCTCGGCACAACATCGTGGGCCAAAGGGCCTGTTCTGTGCTGTACTTTTCTATGTTCTATGATCTATTTGAGGCTGGATTGGAGAAATAGTTGGCATGCTTCCAAAACCAAGGGATGGGCAGGAAAGTGAAGTTGATCATTAACTTTAGCGAGCAGGCTTGATCTGTGGGCTATTCCTACCACCATCTCTATGTTCTTGTGTTTATAAATATGAGTTGTGCTGATTGTGTGCACGTAACACGTTAATGTTATAATTAAAGTAGAACTCATTTCCATTTTAAGAAGAGCGTTCTCCACTTGGTCAGGAACCATCCAGGCAAACTATAAGTTGCAAGTAATAATTTTGAGCCTAGAATCCTATTTGTATTATTTACTTTATATATTTTGAAATAAAAAAACAGTGTTCAGATAAAATCAAACCGGTCAAACAAACAGCGCTTCATTGTGATTTTCCTACTTGGTTTCTCGCTATATCAGCAATGGAGAAAGTCAGGGCTGCAGATGCTGGAGATTGGAGTCAGTTTGCTGCGCCACTGCACAGAATATCAAGAATACCGGTTTAGTTTCCTGCTGGAGTTCAAACTGTAGTAAAGTTCTAGCGTGCGCGGTCCGTAGGTGCATTGGTGGTTCAGTGGTAGAATTCTCGCCTGCCACGCGGGAGGCCCGGGTTCGATTCCCGGCCAATGCATTGTCGCCCCTTTAATTTCAAATGCTGCACGGCGTAACCAAGTTCAGCCCGAATGTCTGTTTCGCCTAGCTGCAGACTCACCGATGTCCTGCTGCGCGCGCGGTTCACAGGAAAGTGTTTTCTCATCGGGTGGGGTAGAAATCACTGCTCTGCAGGCTCCGTTTCTGAGCATTTTCATGACGGAATCCACAGGTTTCTGGAAACTCATGGCATTTAGTAAAATCGACCTCGTGAGATGACCGGCCGTGATCCCAGAATGATGGGCCAGACTCCATACGCCGAATGAGATTAGAGTGGTGCTGGAAAAGCACAGCGGGGCAGGCAGCATCCGAGGACCAGCAAAATAGACCTCTCGGCCAGGAGTCCTTCGTCAGGAAGGGTACTGTCCTATATCCAAACATCTTCTGCTGCTTCATCAGTGACCTTCCTTCTGTCATATAGTCAGAAGTGGCCATTTTTGTTCACGATTGCATAATGATAGCACCACTGACAACTCCTCAGATACTGAAGCAGACCATACTAGGTTCAAATGCAGAAAGCCAATGCCCTCTGACGAACGCAATCGTCTTTCTTTGTGCGAGATGTGACTCCAACCAGTGGATAAACAAAGATTGTAAACCTACTCAGTTCTTCACAACAGAGCGTCATTGATGTTCTAGCATTGAATATCTTTGAATAATGAGTGGCACAGACAGAGTCAATAGCCGGAGTCATAGTTTGAAGATATTAGGCGGAAAGTATCAAGGAGACGTCAGCGGTAGGTTCTTTACGCAGAAAGTTGTGAATGCATGGAATGGGTTGCCAGCTGTGGTGGTGGAAGCAGAGTCATTGGGGTCATTTAAGGAACTGCTGGACGTGCACATGGAGAGCAGTGAGTTGAGGGTTGCGTAGGTTACATTACATTAGGATGAAACCTCGGCACAACATCGTGGGCCAAAGGGCCTGTTCTGTGCTGTACTTTTCTATGTTCTATGTTCTATGTTCTATGATCTATTTGAGGCTGGATTGGAGAAATAGTTGGCATGCTTCCAAAACCAAGGGATGGGCAGGAAAGTGAAGTTGATCATTAACTTTAGCGAGCAGGCTTGATCTGTGGGCTATTCCTACCACCATCTCTATGTTCTTGTGTTTATAAATATGAGTTGTGCTGATTGTGTGCACGTAACACGTTAATGTTATAATTAAAGTAGAACTCATTTCCATTTTAAGAAGAGCGTTCTCCACTTGGTCAGGAACCATCCAGGCAAACTATAAGTTGCAAGTAATAATTTTGAGCCTAGAATCCTATTTGTATTATTTACTTTATATATTTTGAAATAAAAAACAGTGTTCAGATAAAATCAAACCGGTCAAACAAACAGCGCTTCATTGCGATTTTCCTACTTGGTTTCTCGCTATATCAGCAATGGAGAAAGTCAGGGCTGCAGATGCTGGAGATTGGAGTCAGTTTGCTGCGCCACTGCACAGAATATCAAGAATACCGGTTTAGTTTCCTGCTGGAGTTCAAACTGTAGTAAAGTTCTAGCGTGCGCGGTTTGTAGGTGCATTGGTGGTTCAGTGGTAGAATTCTCGCCTGCCACGCGGGAGGCCCGGGTTCGATTTCCGGCCAATGCATTGTCGCCCCTTTAATTTCAAATGCTGCACGGCGTAACCAAGTTCAGTTTGTCTGTTTCGCCTAGCTGCAGACTCACCGATGTCCTGCTGCGCGCGCGGTTCACAGGAAAGTGTTTTCTCATCGGGTGGGGTAGAAATCACTGCTCTGCAGGCTCCGTTTCTGAGCATTTTCATGACGGAATCCACAGGTTTCTGGAAACTCATGGCATTTAGTAAAATCGACCTCGTGAGATGACCGGCCGTGATCCCAGAATGATGGGCCAGACTCCATACGCCGAATGAGATTAGAGTGGTGCTGGAAAAGCACAGCGGGGCAGGCAGCATCCGAGGACCAGCAAAATAGACCTCTCGGCCAGGAGTCCTTCGTCAGGAAGGGTACTGTCCTATATCCAAACATCTTCTGCTGCTTCATCAGTGACCTTCCTTCTGTCATATAGTCAGAAGTGGCCATTTTTGTTCACGATTGCATAATGATAGCACCACTGACAACTCCTCAGATACTGAAGCAGACCATACTAGGTTCAAATGCAGAAAGCCAATGCCCTCTGACGAACGCAATCGTCTTTCTTTGTGCGAGATGTGACTCCAACCAGTGGATAAACAAAGATTGTAAACCTACTCAGTTCTTCACAACAGAGCGTCATTGATGTTCTAGCATTGAATATCTTTGAATAATGAGTGGCACAGACAGAGTCAATAGCCGGAGTCATAGTTTGAAGATATTAGGCGGAAAGTATCAAGGAGACGTCAGCGGTAGGTTCTTTACGCAGAAAGTTGTGAATGCATGGAATGGGTTGCCAGCTGTGGTGGTGGAAGCAGAGTCATTGGGGTCATTTAAGGAACTGCTGGACGTGCACATGGAGAGCAGTGAGTTGAGGGTTGCGTAGGTTACATTACATTAGGATGAAACCTCGGCACAACATCGTGGGCCAAAGGGCCTGTTCTGTGCTGTACTTTTCTATGTTCTATGATCTATTTGAGGCTGGATTGGAGAAATAGTTGGCATGCTTCCAAAACCAAGGGATGGGCAGGAAAGTGAAGTTGATCATTAACTTTAGCGAGCAGGCTTGATCTGTGGGCTATTCCTACCACCATCTCTATGTTCTTGTGTTTATAAATATGAGTTGTGCTGATTGTGTGCACGTAACACGTTAATGTTATAATTAAAGTAGAACTCATTTCCATTTTAAGAAGAGCGTTCTCCACTTGGTCAGGAACCATCCAGGCAAACTATAAGTTGCAAGTAATAATTTTGAGCCTAGAATCCTATTTGTATTATTTACTTTATATATTTTGAAATAAAAAACAGTGTTCAGATAAAATCAAACCAGTCAAACAAACAGCGCTTCATTGCGATTTTCCTACTTGGTTTCTCGCTATATCAGCAATGGAGAAAGTCAGGGCTGCAGATGCTGGAGATTGGAGTCAGTTTGCTGCGCCACTGCACAGAATATCAAGAATACCGGTTTAGTTTCCTGCTGGAGTTCAAACTGTAGTAAAGTTCTAGCGTGCGCGGTCCGTAGGTGCATTGGTGGTTCAGTGGTAGAATTCTCGCCTGCCACGCGGGAGGCCCGGGTTCGATTCCCGGCCAATGCATTGTCGCCCCTTTAATTTCAAATGCTGCACGGCGTAACCAAGTTCAGCCCGAATGTCTGTTTCGCCTAGCTGCAGACTCACCGATGTCCTGCTGTGCGCGCGGTTCACAGGAAAGTGTTTTCTCATCGGGTGGGGTAGAAATCACTGCTCTGCAGGCTCCGTTTCTGAGCATTTTCATGACGGAATCCACAGGTTTCTGGAAACTCATGGCATTTAGTAAAATCGACCTCATGAGATAACCGGCCGTGATCCCAGAATGATGGGCCAGACTCCATACGCCGAATGAGATTAGAGTGGTGCTGGAAAAGCACAGCGGGGCAGGCAGCATCCGAGGACCAGCAAAATAGACCTCTCGGCCAGGAGTCCTTCGTCAGGAAGGGTACTGTCCTATATCCAAACATCTTCTGCTGCTTCATCAGTGACCTTCCTTCTGTCATATAGTCAGAAGTGGCCATTTTTGTTCACGATTGCATAATGATAGCACCACTGACAACTCCTCAGATACTGAAGCAGACCATACTAGGTTCAAATGCAGAAAGCCAATGCCCTCTGACGAACGCAATCGTCTTTCTTTTGCGAGATGTGACTCCAACCAGTGGATAAACAAAGATTGTAAACCTACTCAGTTCTTCACAACAGAGCGTCATTGATGTTCTAGCATTGAATATCTTTGAATAATGAGTGGCACAGACAGAGTCAATAGCCGGAGTCATAGTTTGAAGATATTAGGCGGAAAGTATCAAGGAGACGTCAGCGGTAGGTTCTTTACGCAGAAAGTTGTGAATGCATGGAATGGGTTGCCAGCTGTGGTGGTGGAAGCAGAGTCATTGGGGTCATTTAAGGAACTGCTGGACGTGCACATGGAGAGCAGTGAGTTGAGGGTTGCGTAGGTTACATTACATTAGGATGAAACCTCGGCACAACATCGTGGGCCAAAGGGCCTGTTCTGTGCTGTACTTTTCTATGTTCTATGATCTATTTGAGGCTGGATTGGAGAAATAGTTGGTATGCTTCCAAAACCAAGGGATGGGCAGGAAAGTGAAGTTGATCATTAACTTTAGCGAGCAGGCTTGATCTGTGGGCTATTCCTACCACCATCTCTATGTTCTTGTGTTTATAAATATGAGTTGTGCTGATTGTGTGCACGTAACACGTTAATGTTATAATTAAAGTAGAACTCATTTCCATTTTAAGAAGAGCGTTCTCCACTTGGTCAGGAACCATCCAGGCAAACTATAAGTTGCAAGTAATAATTTTGAGCCTAGAATCCTATTTGTATTATTTACTTTATATATTTTGAAATAAAAAACAGTGTTCAGATAAAATCAAACCAGTCAAACAAACAGCGCTTCATTGCGATTTTCCTACTTGGTTTCTCGCTATATCAGCAATGGAGAAAGTCAGGGCTGCAGATGCTGGAGATTGGAGTCAGTTTGCTGCGCCACTGCACAGAATATCAAGAATACCCGTTTAGTTTCCTGCTGGAGTTCAAACTGTAGTAAAGTTGTGGCGTGCGCGGTCTGTAGGTGCATTGGTGGTTCAGTGGTAGAATTCTCGCCTGCCACGCGGGAGGCCTGGGTTCGCTTCCCGGCCAATGCATTGTCGCCCCTTTAATTTCAAATGCTGCACGGCGTAACCAAGTTCAGCCCGATGCAACGTCTGTTTCGCCTAGCTGCAGACTCACCGATGTCCTGCTGCGCGCGCGGTTCACAGGAAAGTGTTTTCTCATCGGGTGGGGTAGAAATCACTGCTCTGCAGGCTCCGTTTCTGAGCATTTTCATGACGGAATCCACAGGTTTCTGGAAACTCATGGCATTTAGTAAAATCGACCTCGTGAGATAACCGGCCGTGATCCCAGAATGATGGGCCAGACTCCATACGCCGAATGAGATTAGAGTGGTGCTGGAAAAGCACAGCGGGGCAGGCAGCATCCGAGGACCAGCAAAATAGACCTCTCGGCCAGGAGTCCTTCGTCAGGAAGGGTACTGTCCTATATCCAAACATCTTCTGCTGCTTCATCAGTGACCTTCCTTCTGTCATATAGTCAGAAGTGGCCATTTTTGTTCACGATTGCATAATGATAGCACCACTGACAACTCCTCAGATACTGAAGCAGACCATACTAGGTTCAAATGCAGAAAGCCAATGCCCTCTGACGAACGCAATCGTCTTTCTTTGTGCGAGATGTGACTCCAACCAGTGGATAAACAAAGATTGTAAACCTACTCAGTTCTTCACAACAGAGCGTCATTGATGTTCTAGCATTGAATATCTTTGAATAATGAGTGGCACAGACAGAGTCAATAGCCGGAGTCATAGTTTGAAGATATTAGGCGGAAAGTATCAAGGAGACGTCAGCGGTAGGTTCTTTACGCAGAAAGTTGTGAATGCATGGAATGGGTTGCCAGCTGTGGTGGTGGAAGCAGAGTCATTGGGGTCATTTAAGGAACTGCTGGACGTGCACATGGAGAGCAGTGAGTTGAGGGTTGCGTAGGTTACATTACATTAGGATGAAACCTCGGCACAACATCGTGGGCCAAAGGGCCTGTTCTGTGCTGTACTTTTCTATGTTCTATGATCTATTTGAGGCTGGATTGGAGAAATAGTTGGCATGCTTCCAAAACCAAGGGATGGGCAGGAAAGTGAAGTTGATCATTAACTTTAGCGAGCAGGCTTGATCTGTGGGCTATTCCTACCACCATCTCTATGTTCTTGTGTTTATAAATATGAGTTGTGCTGATTGTGTGCACGTAACACGTTAATGTTATAATTAAAGTAGAACTCATTTCCATTTTAAGAAGAGCGTTCTCCACTTGGTCAGGAACCATCCAGGCAAACTATAAGTTGCAAGTAATAATTTTGAGCCTAGAATCCTATTTGTATTATTTACTTTATATATTTTGAAATAAAAAACAGTGTTCAGATAAAATCAAACCAGTCAAACAAACAGCGCTTCATTGCGATTTTCCTACTTGGTTTCTCGCTATATCAGCAATGGAGAAAGTCAGGGCTGCAGATGCTGGAGATTGGAGTCAGTTTGCTGCGCCACTGCACAGAATATCAAGAATACCGGTTTAGTTTCCTGCTGGAGTTCAAACTGTAGTAAAGTTCTAGCGTGCGCGGTCCGTAGGTGCATTGGTGGTTCAGTGGTAGAATTCTCGCCTGCCACGCGGGAGGCCCGGGTTCGATTCCCGGCCAATGCATTGTCGCCCCTTTAATTTCAAATGCTGCACGGCGTAACCAAGTTCAGCCCGATGCAATGTCTGTTTCGCCTAGCTGCAGACTCACCGATGTCCTGCTGCGCGCGCGGTTCACAGGAAAGTGTTTTCTCATCGGGTGGGGTAGAAATCACTGCTCTGCAAGCTCCGTTTCTGAGCATTTTCATGACGGAATCCACAGGTTTCTGGAAACTCATGGCATTTAGTAAAATCGACCTCGTGAGATGACCGGCCGTGATCCCAGAATGATGGGCCAGACTCCATACGCCGAATGAGATTAGAGTGGTGCTGGAAAAGCACAGCGGGGCAGGCAGCATCCGAGGACCAGCAAAATAGACCTCTCGGCCAGGAGTCCTTCGTCAGGAAGGGTACTGTCCTATATCCAAACATCTTCTGCTGCTTCATCAGTGACCTTCCTTCTGTCATATAGTCAGAAGTGGCCATTTTTGTTCACGATTGCATAATGATAGCACCACTGACAACTCCTCAGATACTGAAGCAGACCATACTAGGTTCAAATGCAGAAAGCCAATGCCCTCTGACAATGCAATCGTCTTTCTTTGTGCGAGATGTGACTCCAACCAGTGGATAAACAAAGATTGTAAACCTACTCAGTTCTTCACAACAGAGCGTCATTGATGTTCTAGCATTGAATATCTTTGAATAATGAGTGGCACAGACAGAGTCAATAGCCGGAGTCATAGTTTGAAGATATTAGGCGGAAAGTATCAAGGAGACGTCAGCGGTAGGTTCTTTACGCAGAAAGTTGTGAATGCATGGAATGGGTTGCCAGCTGTGGTGGTGGAAGCAGAGTCATTGGGGTCATTTAAGGAACTGCTGGACGTGCACATGGAGAGCAGTGAGTTGAGGGTTGCGTAGGTTACATTACATTAGGATGAAACCTCGGCACAACATCGTGGGCCAAAGGGCCTGTTCTGTGCTGTACTTTTCTATGTTCTATGATCTATTTGAGGCTGGATTGGAGAAATAGTTGGCATGCTTCCAAAACCAAGGGATGGGCAGGAAAGTGAAGTTGATCATTAACTTTAGCGAGCAGGCTTGATCTGTGGGCTATTCCTACCACCATCTCTATGTTCTTGTGTTTATAAATATGAGTTGTGCTGATTGTGTGCACGTAACACGTTAATGTTATAATTAAAGTAGAACTCATTTCCATTTTAAGAAGAGCGTTCTCCACTTGGTCAGGAACCATCCAGGCAAACTATAAGTTGCAAGTAATAATTTTGAGCCTAGAATCCTATTTGTATTATTTACTTTATATATTTTGAAATAAAAAACAGTGTTCAGATAAAATCAAACCAGTCAAACAAACAGCGCTTCATTGCGATTTTCCTACTTGGTTTCTCGCTATATCAGCAATGGAGAAAGTCAGGGCTGCAGATGCTGGAGATTGGAGTCAGTTTGCTGCGCCACTGCACAGAATATCAAGAATACCGGTTTAGTTTCCTGCTGGAGTTCAAACTGTAGTAAAGTTCTAGCGTGCGCGGTCCGTAGGTGCATTGGTGGTTCAGTGGTAGAATTCTTGCCTGCCACGCGGGAGGCCCGGGTTCGATTCCCGGCCAATGCATTGTCGCCCCTTTAATTTCAAATGCTGCACGGCGTAACCAAGTTCAGCCCGATGCAATGTCTGTTTCGCCTAGCTGCAGACTCACCGATGTCCTGCTGCGCGCGCGGTTCACAGGAAAGTGTTTTCTCATCGGGTGGGGTAGAAATCACTGCTCTGCAAGCTCCGTTTCTGAGCATTTTCATGACGGAATCCACAGGTTTCTGGAAACTCATGGCATTTAGTAAAATCGACCTCGTGAGATGACCGGCCGTGATCCCAGAATGATGGGCCAGACTCCATACGCCGAATGAGATTAGAGTGGTGCTGGAAAAGCACAGCGGGGCAGGCAGCATCCGAGGACCAGCAAAATAGACCTCTCGGCCAGGAGTCCTTCGTCAGGAAGGGTACTGTCCTATATCCAAACATCTTCTGCTGCTTCATCAGTGACCTTCCTTCTGTCATATAGTCAGAAGTGGCCATTTTTGTTCACGATTGCATAATGATAGCACCACTGACAACTCCTCAGATACTGAAGCAGACCATACTAGGTTCAAATGCAGAAAGCCAATGCCCTCTGACGAACGCAATCGTCTTTCTTTGTGCGAGATGTGACTCCAACCAGTGGATAAACAAAGATTGTAAACCTACTCAGTTCTTCACAACAGAGCGTCATTGATGTTCTAGCATTGAATATCTTTGAATAATGAGTGGCACAGACAGAGTCAATAGCCGGAGTCATAGTTTGAAGATATTAGGCGGAAAGTATCAAGGAGATGTCAGCGGTAGGTTCTTTACGCAGAAAGTTGTGAATGCATGGAATGGGTTGCCAGCTGTGGTGGTGGAAGCAGAGTCATTGGGGTCATTTAAGGAACTGCTGGACGTGCACATGGAGAGCAGTGAGTTGAGGGTTGCGTAGGTTACATTACATTAGGATGAAACCTCGGCACAACATCGTGGGCCAAAGGGCCTGTTCTGTGCTGTACTTTTCTATGTTCTATGATCTATTTGAGGCTGGATTGGAGAAATAGTTGGCATGCTTCCAAAACCAAGGGATGGGCAGGAAAGTGAAGTTGATCATTAACTTTAGCGAGCAGGCTTGATCTGTGGGCTATTCCTACCACCATCTCTATGTTCTTGTGTTTATAAATATGAGTTGTGCTGATTGTGTGCACGTAACACGTTAATGTTATAATTAAAGTAGAACTCATTTCCATTTTAAGAAGAGCGTTCTCCACTTGGTCAGGAACCATCCAGGCAAACTATAAGTTGCAAGTAATAATTTTGAGCCTAGAATCCTATTTGTATTATTTACTTTATATATTTTGAAATAAAAAACAGTGTTCAGATAAAATCAAACCAGTCAAACAAACAGCGCTTCATTGCGATTTTCCTACTTGGTTTCTCGCTATATCAGCAATGGAGAAAGTCAGGGCTGCAGATGCTGGAGATTGGAGTCAGTTTGCTGCGCCACTGCACAGAATATCAAGAATACCGGTTTAGTTTCCTGCTGGAGTTCAAACTGTAGTAAAGTTCTAGCGTGCGCGGTCCGTAGGTGCATTGGTGGTTCAGTGGTAGAATTCTCGCCTGCCACGCGGGAGGCCCGGGTTCGATTCCCGGCCAATGCATTGTCGCCCCTTTAATTTCAAATGCTGCACGGCGTAACCAAGTTCAGCCCGATGCAATGTCTGTTTCGCCTAGCTGCAGACTCACCGATGTCCTGCTGCGCGCGCGGTTCACAGGAAAGTGTTTTCTCATCGGGTGGGGTAGAAATCACTGCTCTGCAGGCTCCGTTTCTGAGCATTTTCATGACGGAATCCACAGGTTTCTGGAAACTCATGGCATTTAGTAAAATCGACCTCGTGAGATGACCGGCCGTGATCCCAGAATGATGGGCCAGACTCCATACGCCGAATGAGATTAGAGTGGTGCTGGAAAAGCACAGCGGGGCAGGCAGCATCCGAGGACCAGCAAAATAGACCTCTCGGCCAGGAGTCCTTCGTCAGGAAGGGTACTGTCCTATATCCAAACATCTTCTGCTGCTTCATCAGTGACCTTCCTTCTGTCATATAGTCAGAAGTGGCCATTTTTGTTCACGATTGCATAATGATAGCACCACTGACAACTCCTCAGATACTGAAGCAGACCATACTAGGTTCAAATGCAGAAAGCCAATGCCCTCTGACGAACGCAATCGTCTTTCTTTGTGCGAGATGTGACTCCAACCAGTGGATAAACAAAGATTGTAAACCTACTCAGTTCTTCACAACAGAGCGTCATTGATGTTCTAGCATTGAATATCTTTGAATAATGAGTGGCACAGACAGAGTCAATAGCCGGAGTCATAGTTTGAAGATATTAGGCGGAAAGTATCAAGGAGACGTCAGCGGTAGGTTCTTTACGCAGAAAGTTGTGAATGCATGGAATGGGTTGCCAGCTGTGGTGGTGGAAGCAGAGTCATTGGGGTCATTTAAGGAACTGCTGGACGTGCACATGGAGAGCAGTGAGTTGAGGGTTGCGTAGGTTACATTACATTAGGATGAAACCTCGGCACAACATCGTGGGCCAAAGGGCCTGTTCTGTGCTGTACTTTTCTATGTTCTATGTTCTATGTTCTATGATCTATTTGAGGCTGGATTGGAGAAATAGTTGGCATGCTTCCAAAACCAAGGGATGGGCAGGAAAGTGAAGTTGATCATTAACTTTAGCGAGCAGGCTTGATCTGTGGGCTATTCCTACCACCATCTCTATGTTCTTGTGTTTATAAATATGAGTTGTGCTGATTGTGTGCACGTAACACGTTAATGTTATAATTAAAGTAGAACTCATTTCCATTTTAAGAAGAGCGTTCTCCACTTGGTCAGGAACCATCCAGGCAAACTATAAGTTGCAAGTAATAATTTTGAGCCTAGAATCCTATTTGTATTATTTACTTTATATATTTTGAAATAAAAAACAGTGTTCAGATAAAATCAAACCAGTCAAACAAACAGCGCTTCATTGCGATTTTCCTACTTGGTTTCTCGCTATATCAGCAATGGAGAAAGTCAGGGCTGCAGATGCTGGAGATTGGAGTCAGTTTGCTGCGCCACTGCACAGAATATCAAGAATACCGGTTTAGTTTCCTGCTGGAGTTCAAACTGTAGTAAAGTTCTAGCGTGCGCGGTCCGTAGGTGCATTGGTGGTTCAGTGGTAGAATTCTCGCCTGCCACGCGGGAGGCCCGGGTTCGATTCCCGGCCAATGCATTGTCGCCCCTTTAATTTCAAATGCTGCACGGCGTAACCAAGTTCAGCCCGATGCAATGTCTGTTTCGCCTAGCTGCAGACTCACCGATGTCCTGCTGCGCGCGCGGTTCACAGGAAAGTGTTTTCTCATCGGGTGGGGTAGAAATCACTGCTCTGCAGGCTCCGTTTCTGAGCATTTTCATGACGGAATCCACAGGTTTCTGGAAACTCATGGCATTTAGTAAAATCGACCTCGTGAGATGACCGGCCGTGATCCCAGAATGATGGGCCAGACTCCATACGCCGAATGAGATTAGAGTGGTGCTGGAAAAGCACAGCGGGGCAGGCAGCATCCGAGGACCAGCAAAATAGACCTCTCGGCCAGGAGTCCTTCGTCAGGAAGGGTACTGTCCTATATCCAAACATCTTCTGCTGCTTCATCAGTGACCTTCCTTCTGTCATATAGTCAGAAGTGGCCATTTTTGTTCACGATTGCATAATGATAGCACCACTGACAACTCCTCAGATACTGAAGCAGACCATACTAGGTTCAAATGCAGAAAGCCAATGCCCTCTGACGAACGCAATCGTCTTTCTTTGTGCGAGATGTGACTCCAACCAGTGGATAAACAAAGATTGTAAACCTACTCAGTTCTTCACAACAGAGCGTCATTGATGTTCTAGCATTGAATATCTTTGAATAATGAGTGGCACAGACAGAGTCAATAGCCGGAGTCATAGTTTGAAGATATTAGGCGGAAAGTATCAAGGAGACGTCAGCGGTAGGTTCTTTACGCAGAAAGTTGTGAATGCATGGAATGGGTTGCCAGCTGTGGTGGTGGAAGCAGAGTCATTGGGGTCATTTAAGGAACTGCTGGACGTGCACATGGAGAGCAGTGAGTTGAGGGTTGCGTAGGTTACATTACATTAGGATGAAACCTCGGCACAACATCGTGGGCCAAAGGGCCTGTTCTGTGCTGTACTTTTCTATGTTCTATGATCTATTTGAGGCTGGATTGGAGAAATAGTTGGCATGCTTCCAAAACCAAGGGATGGGCAGGAAAGTGAAGTTGATCATTAACTTTAGCGAGCAGGCTTGATCTGTGGGCTATTCCTACCACCATCTCTATGTTCTTGTGTTTATAAATATGAGTTGTGCTGATTGTGTGCACGTAACACGTTAATGTTATAATTAAAGTAGAACTCATTTCCATTTTAAGAAGAGCGTTCTCCACTTGGTCAGGAACCATCCAGGCAAACTATAAGTTGCAAGTAATAATTTTGAGCCTAGAATCCTATTTGTATTATTTACTTTATATATTTTGAAATAAAAAACAGTGTTCAGATAAAATCAAACCAGTCAAACAAACAGCGCTTCATTGCGATTTTCCTACTTGGTTTCTCGCTATATCAGCAATGGAGAAAGTCAGGGCTGCAGATGCTGGAGATTGGAGTCAGTTTGCTGCGCCACTGCACAGAATATCAAGAATACCGGTTTAGTTTCCTGCTGGAGTTCAAACTGTAGTAAAGTTCTAGCGTGCGCGGTCCATAGGTGCATTGGTGGTTCAGTGGTAGAATTCTCGCCTGCCACGCGGGAGGCCCGGGTTCGATTCCCGGCCAATGCATTGTCGCCCCTTTAATTTCAAATGCTGCACGGCGTAACCAAGTTCAGCCCGATGCAATGTCTGTTTCGCCTAGCTGCAGACTCACCGATGTCCTGCTGCGCGCGCGGTTCACAGGAAAGTGTTTTCTCATCGGGTGGGGTAGAAATCACTGCTCTGCAGGCTCCGTTTCTGAGCATTTTCATGACGGAATCCACAGGTTTCTGGAAACTCATGGCATTTAGTAAAATCGACCTCGTGAGATGACCGGCCGTGATCCCAGAATGATGGGCCAGACTCCATACGCCGAATGAGATTAGAGTGGTGCTGGAAAAGCACAGCGGGGCAGGCAGCATCCGAGGACCAGCAAAATAGACCTCTCGGCCAGGAGTCCTTCGTCAGGAAGGGTACTGTCCTATATCCAAACATCTTCTGCTGCTTCATCAGTGACCTTCCTTCTGTCATATAGTCAGAAGTGGCCATTTTTGTTCACGATTGCATAATGATAGCACCACTGACAACTCCTCAGATACTGAAGCAGACCATACTAGGTTCAAATGCAGAAAGCCAATGCCCTCTGACGAACGCAATCGTCTTTCTTTGTGCGAGATGTGACTCCAACCAGTGGATAAACAAAGATTGTAAACCTACTCAGTTCTTCACAACAGAGCGTCATTGATGTTCTAGCATTGAATATCTTTGAATAATGAGTGGCACAGACAGAGTCAATAGCCGGAGTCATAGTTTGAAGATATTAGGCGGAAAGTATCAAGGAGACGTCAGCGGTAGGTTCTTTACGCAGAAAGTTGTGAATGCATGGAATGGGTTGCCAGCTGTGGTGGTGGAAGCAGAGTCATTGGGGTCATTTAAGGAACTGCTGGACGTGCACATGGAGAGCAGTGAGTTGAGGGTTGCGTAGGTTACATTACATTAGGATGAAACCTCGGCACAACATCGTGGGCCAAAGGGCCTGTTCTGTGCTGTACTTTTCTATGTTCTATGATCTATTTGAGGCTGGATTGGAGAAATAGTTGGCATGCTTCCAAAACCAAGGGATGGGCAGGAAAGTGAAGTTGATCATTAACTTTAGCGAGCAGGCTTGATCTGTGGGCTATTCCTACCACCATCTCTATGTTCTTGTGTTTATAAATATGAGTTGTGCTGATTGTGTGCACGTAACACGTTAATGTTATAATTAAAGTAGAACTCATTTCCATTTTAAGAAGAGCGTTCTCCACTTGGTCAGGAACCATCCAGGCAAACTATAAGTTGCAAGTAATAATTTTGAGCCTAGAATCCTATTTGTATTATTTACTTTATATATTTTGAAATAAAAAACAGTGTTCAGATAAAATCAAACCAGTCAAACAAACAGCGCTTCATTGCGATTTTCCTACTTGGTTTCTCGCTATATCAGCAATGGAGAAAGTCAGGGCTGCAGATGCTGGAGATTGGAGTCAGTTTGCTGCGCCACTGCACAGAATATCAAGAATACCGGTTTAGTTTCCTGCTGGAGTTCAAACTGTAGTAAAGTTCTAGCGTGCGCGGTCCGTAGGTGCATTGGTGGTTCAGTGGTAGAATTCTCGCCTGCCACGCGGGAGGCCCGGGTTCGATTCCCGGCCAATGCATTGTCGCCCCTTTAATTTCAAATGCTGCACGGCGTAACCAAGTTCAGCCCGATGCAATGTCTGTTTCGCCTAGCTGCAGACTCACCGATGTCCTGCTGCGCGCGCGGTTCACAGGAAAGTGTTTTCTCATCGGGTGGGGTAGAAATCACTGCTCTGCAGGCTCCGTTTCTGAGCATTTTCATGACGGAATCCACAGGTTTCTGGAAACTCATGGCATTTAGTAAAATCGACCTCGTGAGATGACCGGCCGTGATCCCAGAATGATGGGCCAGACTCCATACGCCGAATGAGATTAGAGTGGTGCTGGAAAAGCACAGCGGGGCAGGCAGCATCCGAGGACCAGCAAAATAGACCTCTCGGCCAGGAGTCCTTCGTCAGGAAGGGTACTGTCCTATATCCAAACATCTTCTGCTGCTTCATCAGTGACCTTCCTTCTGTCATATAGTCAGAAGTGGCCATTTTTGTTCACGATTGCATAATGATAGCACCACTGACAACTCCTCAGATACTGAAGCAGACCATACTAGGTTCAAATGCAGAAAGCCAATGCCCTCTGACGAACGCAATCGTCTTTCTTTGTGCGAGATGTGACTCCAACCAGTGGATAAACAAAGATTGTAAACCTACTCAGTTCTTCACAACAGAGCGTCATTGATGTTCTAGCATTGAATATCTTTGAATAATGAGTGGCACAGACAGAGTCAATAGCCGGAGTCATAGTTTGAAGATATTAGGCGGAAAGTATCAAGGAGACGTCAGCGGTAGGTTCTTTACGCAGAAAGTTGTGAATGCATGGAATGGGTTGCCAGCTGTGGTGGTGGAAGCAGAGTCATTGGGGTCATTTAAGGAACTGCTGGACGTGCACATGGAGAGCAGTGAGTTGAGGGTTGCGTAGGTTACATTACATTAGGATGAAACCTCGGCACAACATCGTGGGCCAAAGGGCCTGTTCTGTGCTGTACTTTTCTATGTTCTATGATCTATTTGAGGCTGGATTGGAGAAATAGTTGGCATGCTTCCAAAACCAAGGGATGGGCAGGAAAGTGAAGTTGATCATTAACTTTAGCGAGCAGGCTTGATCTGTGGGCTATTCCTACCACCATCTCTATGTTCTTGTGTTTATAAATATGAGTTGTGCTGATTGTGTGCACGTAACACGTTAATGTTATAATTAAAGTAGAACTCATTTCCATTTTAAGAAGAGCGTTCTCCACTTGGTCAGGAACCATCCAGGCAAACTATAAGTTGCAAGTAATAATTTTGAGCCTAGAATCCTATTTGTATTATTTACTTTATATATTTTGAAATAAAAAACAGTGTTCAGATAAAATCAAACCAGTCAAACAAACAGCGCTTCATTGCGATTTTCCTACTTGGTTTCTCGCTATATCAGCAATGGAGAAAGTCAGGGCTGCAGATGCTGGAGATTGGAGTCAGTTTGCT
The DNA here is from genome assembly GCF_037043375.1 of Chiloscyllium plagiosum. NCBI lineage: Eukaryota > Metazoa > Chordata > Chondrichthyes > Orectolobiformes > Hemiscylliidae > Chiloscyllium > Chiloscyllium plagiosum. Next base: position 26,029,221 of record NW_028270173.1, read on the forward strand.
GCGCCACTGCACAGAATATCAAGAATACCGGTTTAGTTTCCTGCAGGAGTTCAAACTGTATTAAAGTTCTAGCGTGCGCGGTCCGTAGGTGCATTGGTGGTTCAGTGGTAGAATTCTCGCCTGCCACGCGGGAGGCCCGGGTTCGATTCCCGGCCAATGCATTGTCGCCCCTTTAATTTCAAATGCTGCACGGCGTAACCATGTTCAGCCCGATGCAATGTCTGTTTCGCCTAGCTGCAGACTCACCGATGTCCTGCTGCGCGCGCGGTTCACAGGAAAGTGTTTTCTCATCGGGTGGGGTAGAAATCACTGCTCTGCAGGCTCCGTTTCTGAGCATTTTCATGACGGAATCCACAGGTTTCTGGAAACTCATGGCATTTAGTAAAATCGACCTCGTGAGATGACCGGCCGTGATCCCAGAATGATGGGCCAGACTCCACACGCCGAATGAGATTAGAGTGGTGCTGGAAAAGCACAGCGGGGCAGGCAGCATCCGAGGACCAGCAAAATAGACCTCTCGGCCAGGAGTCCTTCGTCAGGAAGGGTACTGTCCTATATCCAAACATCTTCTGCTGCTTCATCAGTGACCTTCCTTCTGTCATATAGTCAGAAGTGGCCATTTTTGTTCACGATTGCATAATGATAGCACCACTGACAACTCCTCAGATACTGAAGCAGACCATACTAGGTTCAAATGCAGAAAGCCAATGCCCTCTGACGAACGCAATCGTCTTTCTTTGTGCGAGATGTGACTCCAACCAGTGGATAAACAAAGATTGTAAACCTACTCAGTTCTTCACAACAGAGCGTCATTGATGTTCTAGCATTGAATATCTTTGAATAATGAGTGGCACAGACAGAGTCAATAGCCGGAGTCATAGTTTGAAGATATTAGGCGGAAAGTATCAAGGAGACGTCAGCGGTAGGTTCTTTACGCAGAAAGTTGTGAATGCATGGAATGGGTTGCCAGCTGTGGTGGTGGAAGCAGAGTCATTGGGGTCATTTAAGGAACTGCTGGACGTGCACATGGAGAGCAGTGAGTTGAGGGTTGCGTAGGTTACATTACATTAGGATGAAACCTCGGCACAACATCGTGGGCCAAAGGGCCTGTTCTGTGCTGTACTTTTCTATGTTCTATGATCTATTTGAGGCTGGATTGGAGAAATAGTTGGCATGCTTCCAAAACCAAGGGATGGGCAGGAAAGTGAAGTTGATCATTAACTTTAGCGAGCAGGCTTGATCTGTGGGCTATTCCTACCACCATCTCTATGTTCTTGTGTTTATAAATATGAGTTGTGCTGATTGTGTGCACGTAACACGTTAATGTTATAATTAAAGTAGAACTCATTTCCATTTTAAGAAGAGCGTTCTCCACTTGGTCAGGAACCATCCAGGCAAACTATAAGTTGCAAGTAATAATTTTGAGCCTAGAATCCTATTTGTATTATTTACTTTATATATTTTGAAATAAAAAACAGTGTTCAGATAAAATCAAACCAGTCAAACAAACAGCGCTTCATTGCGATTTTCCTACTTGGTTTCTCGCTATATCAGCAATGGAGAAAGTCAGGGCTGCAGATGCTGGAGATTGGAGTCAGTTTGCTGCGCCACTGCACAGAATATCAAGAATACCGGTTTAGTTTCCTGCTGGAGTTCAAACTGTAGTAAAGTTCTAGCGTGCGCGGTCCGTAGGTGCATTGGTGGTTCAGTGGTAGAATTCTCGCCTCCCACGCGGGAGGCCCGGGTTCGATTCCCGGCCAATGCAGTGTCGCCCCTTTAATTTCAAATGCTGCACGGCGTAACCAAGTTCAGCCCGATGCAATGTCTGTTTCGCCTAGCTGCAGACTCACCGATGTCCTGCTGCGCGCGCGGTTCACAGGAAAGTGTTTTCTCATCGGGTGGGGTAGAAATCACTGCTCTGCAGGCTCCGTTTCTGAGCATTTTCATGACGGAATCCACAGGTTTCTGGAAACTCATGGCATTTAGTAAAATCGACCTCGTGAGATGACCGGCCGTGATCCCAGAATGATGGGCCAGACTCCATACGCCGAATGAGATTAGAGTGGTGCTGGAAAAGCACAGCGGGGCAGGCAGCATCCGAGGACCAGCAAAATAGACCTCTCGGCCAGGAGTCCTTCGTCAGGAAGGGTACTGTCCTATATCCAAACATCTTCTGCTGCTTCATCAGTGACCTTCCTTCTGTCATATAGTCAGAAGTGGCCATTTTTGTTCACGATTGCATAATGATAGCACCACTGACAACTCCTCAGATACTGAAGCAGACCATACTAGGTTCAAATGCAGAAAGCCAATGCCCTCTGACGAACGCAATCGTCTTTCTTTGTGCGAGATGTGACTCCAACCAGTGGATAAACAAAGATTGTAAACCTACTCAGTTCTTCACAACAGAGCGTCATTGATGTTCTAGCATTGAATATCTTTGAATAATGAGTGGCACAGACAGAGTCAATAGCCGGAGTCATAGTTTGAAGATATTAGGCGGAAAGTATCAAGGAGACGTCAGCGGTAGGTTCTTTACGCAGAAAGTTGTGAATGCATGGAATGGGTTGCCAGCTGTGGTGGTGGAAGCAGAGTCATTGGGGTCATTTAAGGAACTGCTGGACGTGCACATGGAGAGCAGTGAGTTGAGGGTTGCGTAGGTTACATTACATTAGGATGAAACCTCGGCACAACATCGTGGGCCAAAGGGCCTGTTCTGTGCTGTACTTTTCTATGTTCTATGATCTATTTGAGGCTGGATTGGAGAAATAGTTGGCATGCTTCCAAAACCAAGGGATGGGCAGGAAAGTGAAGTTGATCATTAACTTTAGCGAGCAGGCTTGATCTGTGGGCTATTCCTACCACCATCTCTATGTTCTTGTGTTTATAAATATGAGTTGTGCTGATTGTGTGCACGTAACACGTTAATGTTATAATTAAAGTAGAACTCATTTCCATTTTAAGAAGAGCGTTCTCCACTTGGTCAGGAACCATCCAGGCAAACTATAAGTTGCAAGTAATAATTTTGAGCCTAGAATCCTATTTGTATTATTTACTTTATATATTTTGAAATAAAAAACAGTGTTCAGATAAAATCAAACCAGTCAAACAAACAGCGCTTCATTGCGATTTTCCTACTTGGTTTCTCGCTATATCAGCAATGGAGAAAGTCAGGGCTGCAGATGCTGGAGATTGGAGTCAGTTTGCTGCGCCACTGCACAGAATATCAAGAATACCGGTTTAGTTTCCTGCTGGAGTTCAAACTGTAGTAAAGTTCTAGCGTGCGCGGTCCGTAGGTGCATTGGTGGTTCAGTGGTAGAATTCTCGCCTGCCACGCGGGAGGCCCGGGTTCGATTCCCGGCCAATGCATTGTCGCCCCTTTAATTTCAAATGCTGCACGGCGTAACCAGGTTCAGCCCGATGCAATGTCTGTTTCGCCTAGCTGCAGACTCACCGATGTCCTGCTGCGCGCGCGGTTCACAGGAAAGTGTTTTCTCATCGGGTGGGGTAGAAATCACTGCTCTGCAGGCTCCGTTACTGAGCATTTTCATGACGGAATCCACAGGTTTCTGGAAACTCATGGCATTTAGTAAAATCGACCTCGTGAGATGACCGGCCGTGATCCCAGAATGATGGGCCAGACTCCATACGCCGAATGAGATTAGAGTGGTGCTGGAAAAGCACAGCGGGGCAGGCAGCATCCGAGGACCAGCAAAATAGACCTCTCGGCCAGGAGTCCTTCGTCAGGAAGGGTACTGTCCTATATCCAAACATCTTCTGCTGCTTCATCAGTGACCTTCCTTCTGTCATATAGTCAGAAGTGGCCATTTTTGTTCACGATTGCATAATGATAGCACCACTGACAACTCCTCAGATACTGAAGCAGACCATACTAGGTTCAAATGCAGAAAGCCAATGCCCTCTGACGAACGCAATCGTCTTTCTTTGTGCGAGATATGACTCCAACCAGTGGATAAACAAAGATTGTAAACCTACTCAGTTCTTCACAACAGAGCGTCATTGATGTTCTAGCATTGAATATCTTTGAATAATGAGTGGCACAGACAGAGTCAATAGCCGGAGTCATAGTTTGAAGATATTAGGCGGAAAGTATCAAGGAGACGTCAGCGGTAGGTTCTTTACGCAGAAAGTTGTGAATGCATGGAATGGGTTGCCAGCTGTGGTGGTGGAAGCAGAGTCATTGGGGTCATTTAAGGAACTGCTGGACGTGCACATGGAGAGCAGTGAGTTGAGGTTTGCGTAGGTTACATTACATTAGGATGAAACCTCGGCACAACATCGTGGGCCAAAGGGCCTGTTCTGTGCTGTACTTTTCTATGTTCTATGATCTATTTGAGGCTGGATTGGAGAAATAGTTAGCATGCTTCCAAAACCAAGGGATGGGCAGGAAAGTGAAGTTGATCATTAACTTTAGCGAGCAGGCTTGATCTGTGGGCTATTCCTACCACCATCTCTATGTTCTTGTGTTTATAAATATGAGTTGTGCTGATTGTGTGCACGTAACACGTTAATGTTATAATTAAAGTAGAACTCATTTCCATTTTAAGAAGAGCGTTCTCCACTTGGTCAGGAACCATCCAGGCAAACTATAAGTTGCAAGTAATAATTTTGAGCCTAGAATCCTATTTGTATTATTTACTTTATATATTTTGAAATAAAAAACAGTGTTCAGATAAAATCAAACCAGTCAAACAAACAGCGCTTCATTGCGATTTTCCTACTTGGTTTCTCGCTATATCAGCAATGGAGAAAGTCAGGGCTGCAGATGCTGGAGATTGGAGTCAGTTTGCTGCGCCACTGCACAGAATATCAAGAATACCGGTTTAGTTTCCTGCTGGAGTTCAAACTGTAGTAAAGTTCTAGCGTGCGCGGTCCGTAGGTGCATTGGTGGTTGAGTGGTAGAATTCTCGCCTGCCACGCGGGAGGCCCGGGTTCGATTCCCGGCCAATGCATTGTCGCCCCTTTAATTTCAAATGCTGCACGGCGTAACCAAGTTCAGCCCGATGCAATGTCTGTTTCGCCTAGCTGCAGACTCACCGATGTCCTGCTGCGCGCGCGGTTCACAGGAAAGTGTTTTCTCATCGGGTGGGGTAGAAATCACTGCTCTGCAGGCTCCGTTTCTGAGCATTTTCATGACGGAATCCACAGGTTTCTGGAAACTCATGGCATTTAGTAAAATCGACCTCGTGAGATGACCGGCCGTGATCCCAGAATGATGGGCCAGACTCCATACGCCGAATGAGATTAGAGTGGTGCTGGAAAAGCACAGCGGGGCAGGCAGCATCCGAGGACCAGCAAAATAGACCTCTCGGCCAGGAGTCCTTCGTCAGGAAGGGTACTGTCCTATATCCAAACATCTGCTGCTTCATCAGTGACCTTCCTTCTGTCATATAGTCAGAAGTGGCCATTTTTGTTCACGATTGCATAATGATAGCACCACTGACAACTCCTCAGATACTGAAGCAGACCATACTAGGTTCAAATGCAGAAAGCCAATGCCCTCTGACGAACGCAATCGTCTTTCTTTGTGCGAGATGTGACTCCAACCAGTGGATAAACAAAGATTGTAAACCTACTCAGTTCTTCACAACAGAGCGTCATTGATGTTCTAGCATTGAATATCTTTGAATAATGAGTGGCACAGACAGAGTCAATAGCCGGAGTCATAGTTTGAAGATATTAGGCGGAAAGTATCAAGGAGACGTCAGCGGTAGGTTCTTTACGCAGAAAGTTGTGAATGCATGGAATGGGTTGCCAGCTGTGGTGGTGGAAGCAGAGTCATTGGGGTCATTTAAGGAACTGCTGGACGTGCACATGGAGAGCAGTGAGTTGAGGGTTGCGTAGGTTACATTACATTAGGATGAAACCTCGGCACAACATCGTGGGCCAAAGGGCCTGTTCTGTGCTGTACTTTTCTATGTTCTATGATCTATTTGAGGCTGGATTGGAGAAATAGTTGGCATGCTTCCAAAACCAAGGGATGGGCAGGAAAGTGAAGTTGATCATTAACTTTAGCGAGCAGGCTTGATCTGTGGGCTATTCCTACCACCATCTCTATGTTCTTGTGTTTATAAAAATGAGTTGTGCTGATTGTGTACACGTAACACGTTAATGTTATAATTAAAGTAGAACTCATTTCCATTTTAAGAAGAGCGTTCTCCACTTGGTCAGGAACCATCCAGGCAAACTATAAGTTGCAAGTAATAATTTTGAGCCTAGAATCCTATTTGTATTATTTACTTTATATATTTTGAAATAAAAAACAGTGTTCAGATAAAATCAAACCAGTCAAACAAACAGCGCTTCATTGCGATTTTCCTACTTGGTTTCTCGCTATATCAGCAATGGAGAAAGTCAGGGCTGCAGATGCTGGAGATTGGAGTCAGTTTGCTGCGCCACTGCACAGAATATCAAGAATACCGGTTTAGTTTCCTGCTGGAGTTCAAACTGTAGTAAAGTTCTAGCGTGCGCGCTTCGTAGGTGCATTAGTGGTTCAGTGGTAGAATTCTCGCCTGCCACGCGGGAGGCCCGGGTTCGATTCCCGGCCAATGCATTGTCGCCCCTTTAATTTCAAATGCTGCACGGCGTAACCAAGTTCAGCCCGATGCAATGTCTGTTTCGCCTAGCTGCAGACTCACCGATGTCCTGCTGCGCGCGCGGTTCACAGGAAAGTGTTTTCTCATCGGGTGGGGTAGAAATCACTGCTCTGCAGGCTCCGTTTCTGAGCATTTTCATGACGGAATCCACAGGTTTCTGGAAACTCATGGCATTTAGTAAAATCGACCTCGTGAGATGACCGGCCGTGATCCCAGAATGATGGGCCAGACTCCATACGCCGAATGAGATTAGAGTGGTGCTGGAAAAGCACAGCGGGGCAGGCAGCATCCGAGGACCAGCAAAATAGACCTCTCGGCCAGGAGTCCTTCGTCAGGAAGGGTACTGTCCTATATCCAAACATCTTCTGCTGCTTCATCAGTGACCTTCCTTCTGTCATATAGTCAGAAGTGGCCATTTTTGTTCACGATTGCATAATGATAGCACCACTGACAACTCCTCAGATACTGAAGCAGACCATACTAGGTTCAAATGCAGAAAGCCAATGCCCTCTGACGAACGCAATCGTCTTTCTTTGTGCGAGATGTGACTCCAACCAGTGGATAAACAAAGATTGTAAACCTACTCAGTTCTTCACAACAGAGCGTCATTGATGTTCTAGCATTGAATATCTTTGAATAATGAGTGGCACAGACAGAGTCAATAGCCGGAGTCATAGTTTGAAGATATTAGGCGGAAAGTATCAAGGAGACGTCAGCGGTAGGTTCTTTACGCAGAAAGTTGTGAATGCATGGAATGGGTTGCCAGCTGTGGTGGTGGAAGCAGAGTCATTGGGGTCATTTAAGGAACTGCTGGACATGCACATGGAGAGCAGTGAGTTGAGGGTTGCGTAGGTTACATTACATTAGGATGAAACCTCGGCACAACATCGTGGGCCAAAGGGCCTGTTCTGTGCTGTACTTTTCTATGTTCTATGATCTATTTGAGGCTGGATTGGAGAAATAGTTGGCATGCTTCCAAAACCAAGGGATGGGCAGGAAAGTGAAGTTGATCATTAACTTTAGCGAGCAGGCTTGATCTGTGGGCTATTCCTACCACCATCTCTATGTTCTTGTGTTTATAAAAATGAGTTGTGCTGATTGTGTGCACGTAACACGTTAATGTTATAATTAAAGTAGAACTCATTTCCATTTTAAGAAGAGCGTTCTCCACTTGGTCAGGAACCATCCAGGCAAACTATAAGTTGCAAGTAATAATTTTGAGCCTAGAATCCTATTTGTATTATTTACTTTATATATTTTGAAATAAAAAACAGTGTTCAGATAAAATCAAACCAGTCAAACAAACAGGGCTTCATTGCGATTTTCCTACTTGGTTTCTCGCTATATCAGCAATGGAGAAAGTCAGGGCTGCAGATGCTGGAGATTGGAGTCAGTTTGCTGCGCCACTGCACAGAATATCAAGAATACCGGTTTAGTTTCCTGCTGGAGTTCAAACTGTAGTAAAGTTCTAGCGTGCGCGGTCCGTAGGTGCATTGGTGGTTCAGTGGTAGAATTCTCGCCTCCCACGCGGGAGGCCCGGGTTCGATTCCCGGCCAATGCATTGTCGCCCCTTTAATTTCAAATGCTGCACGGCGTAACCAAGTTCAGCCCGATGCAATGTCTGTTTCGCCTAGCTGCAGACTCACCGATGTCCTGCTGCGCGCGCGGTTCACAGGAAAGTGTTTTCTCATCGGGTGGGGTAGAAATCACTGCTCTGCAGGCTCCGTTTCTGAGCATTTTCATGACGGAATCCACAGGTTTCTGGAAACTCATGGCATTTAGTAAAATCGACCTCGTGAGATGACCGGCCGTGATCCCAGAATGATGGGCCAGACTCCATACGCCGAATGAGATTAGAGTGGTGCTGGAAAAGCACAGCGGGGCAGGCAGCATCCGAGGACCAGCAAAATAGACCTCTCGGCCAGGAGTCCTTCGTCAGGAAGGGTACTGTCCTATATCCAAACATCTTCTGCTGCTTCATCAGTGACCTTCCTTCTGTCATATAGTCAGAAGTGGCCATTTTTGTTCACGATTGCATAATGATAGCACCACTGACAACTCCTCAGATACTGAAGCAGACCATACTAGGTTCAAATGCAGAAAGCCAATGCCCTCTGACGAACGCAATCGTCTTTCTTTGTGCGAGATGTGACTCCAACCAGTGGATAAACAAAGATTGTAAACCTACTCAGTTCTTCACAACAGAGCGTCATTGATGTTCTAGCATTGAATATCTTTGAATAATGAGTGGCACAGACAGAGTCAATAGCCGGAGTCATAGTTTGAAGATATTAGGCGGAAAGTATCAAGGAGACGTCAGCGGTAGGTTCTTTACGCAGAAAGTTGTGAATGCATGGAATGGGTTGCCAGCTGTGGTGGTGGAAGCAGAGTCATTGGGGTCATTTAAGGAACTGCTGGACGTGCACATGGAGAGCAGTGAGTTGAGGGTTGCGTAGGTTACATTACATTAGGATGAAACCTCGGCACAACATCGTGGCCCAAAGGGCCTGTTCTGTGCTGTACTTTTCTATGTTCTATGATCTATTTGAGGCTGGATTGGAGAAATAGTTGGCATGCTTCCAAAACCAAGGGATGGGCAGGAAAGTGAAGTTGATCATTAACTTTAGCGAGCAGGCTTGATCTGTGGGCTATTCCTACCACCATCTCTATGTTCTTGTGTTTATAAATATGAGTTGTGCTGATTGTGTGCACGTAACACGTTAATGTTATAATTAAAGTAGAACTCATTTCCATTTTAAGAAGAGCGTTCTCCACTTGGTCAGGAACCATCCAGGCAAACTATAAGTTGCAAGTAATAATTTTGAGCCTAGAATCCTATTTGTATTATTTACTTTATATATTTTGAAATAAAAAACAGTGTTCAGATAAAATCAAACCAGTCAAACAAACAGCGCTTCATTGCGATTTTCCTACTTGGTTTCTCGCTATATCAGCAATGGAGAAAGTCAGGGCTGCAGATGCTGGAGATTGGAGTCAGTTTGCTGCGCCACTGCACAGAATATCAAGAATACCGGTTTAGTTTCCTGCTGGAGTTCAAACTGTAGTAAAGTTCTAGCGTGCGCGGTCCGTAGGTGCATTGGTGGTTCAGTGGTAGAATTCTCGCCTGCCACGCGGGAGGCCCGGGTTCGATTCCCGGCCAATGCATTGTCGCCCCTTTAATTTCAAATGCTGCACGGCGTAACCAAGTTCAGCCCGATGCAATGTCTGTTTCGCCTAGCTGCAGACTCACCGATGTCCTGCTGCGCGCGCGGTTCACAGGAAAGTGTTTTCTCATCGGGTGGGGTAGAAATCACTGCTCTGCAGGCTCCGTTTCTGAGCATTTTCATGACGGAATCCACAGGTTTCTGGAAACTCATGGCATTTAGTAAAATCGACCTCGTGAGATGACCGGCCGTGATCCCAGAATGATGGGCCAGACTCCATACGCCGAATGAGATTAGAGTGGTGCTGGAAAAGCACAGCGGGGCAGGCAGCATCCGAGGACCAGCAAAATAGACCTCTCGGCCAGGAGTCCTTCGTCAGGAAGGGTACTGTCCTATATCCAAACATCTTCTGCTGCTTCATCAGTGACCTTCCTTCTGTCATATAGTCAGAAGTGGCCATTTTTGTTCACGATTGCATAATGATAGCACCACTGACAACTCCTCAGATACTGAAGCAGACCATACTAGGTTCAAATGCAGAAAGCCAATGCCCTCTGACGAACGCAATCGTCTTTCTTTGTGCGAGATGTGACTCCAACCAGTGGATAAACAAAGATTGTAAACCTACTCAGTTCTTCACAACAGAGCGTCATTGATGTTCTAGCATTGAATATCTTTGAATAATGAGTGGCACAGACAGAGTCAATAGCCGGAGTCATAGTTTGAAGATATTAGGCGGAAAGTATCAAGGAGACGTCAGCGGTAGGTTCTTTACGCAGAAAGTTGTGAATGCATGGAATGGGTTGCCAGCTGTGGTGGTGGAAGCAGAGTCATTGGGGTCATTTAAGGAACTGCTGGACGTGCACATGGAGAGCAGTGAGTTGAGGGTTGCGTAGGTTACATTACATTAGGATGAAACCTCGGCACAACATCGTGGGCCAAAGGGCCTGTTCTGTGCTGTACTTTTCTATGTTCTATGATCTATTTGAGGCTGGATTGGAGAAATAGTTGGCATGCTTCCAAAACCAAGGGATGGGCAGGAAAGTGAAGTTGATCATTAACTTTAGCGAGCAGGCTTGATCTGTGGGCTATTCCTACCACCATCTCTATGTTCTTGTGTTTATAAAAATGAGTTGTGCTGATTGTGTGCACGTAACACGTTAATGTTATAATTAAAGTAGAACTCATTTCCATTTTAAGAAGAGCGTTCTCCACTTGGTCAGGAACCATCCAGGCAAACTATAAGTTGCAAGTAATAATTTTGAGCCTAGAATCCTATTTGTATTATTTACTTTATATATTTTGAAATAAAAAACAGTGTTCAGATAAAATCAAACCAGTCAAACAAACAGCGCTTCATTGCGATTTTCCTACTTGGTTTCTCGCTATATCAGCAATGGAGAAAGTCAGGGCTGCAGATGCTGGAGATTGGAGTCAGTTTGCTGCGCCACTGCACAGAATATCAAGAATACCGGTTTAGTTTCCTGCTGGAGTTCAAACTGTAGTAAAGTTCTAGCGTGCGCGGTCCGTAGGTGCATTGGTGGTTCAGTGGTAGAATTCTCGCCTGCCACGCGGGAGGCCCGGGTTCGATTCCCGGCCAATGCATTGTCGCCCCTTTAATTTCAAATGCTGCACGGCGTAACCAAGTTCAGCCCGATGCAATGTCTGTTTCGCCTAGCTGCAGACTCACCGATGTCCTGCTGCGCGCGCGGTTCACAGGAAAGTGTTTTCTCATCGGGTGGGGTAGAAATCACTGCTCTGCAGGCTCCGTTTCTGAGCATTTTCATGACGGAATCCACAGGTTTCTGGAAACTCATGGCATTTAGTAAAATCGACCTCGTGAGATGACCGGCCGTGATCCCAGAATGATGGGCCAGACTCCATACGCCGAATGAGATTAGAGTGGTGCTGGAAAAGCACAGCGGGGCAGGCAGCATCCGAGGACCAGCAAAATAGACCTCTCGGCCAGGAGTCCTTCGTCAGGAAGGGTACTGTCCTATATCCAAACATCTTCTGCTGCTTCATCAGTGACCTTCCTTCTGTCATATAGTCAGAAGTGGCCATTTTTGTTCACGATTGCATAATGATAGCACCACTGACAACTCCTCAGATACTGAAGCAGACCATACTAGGTTCAAATGCAGAAAGCCAATGCCCTCTGACGAACGCAATCGTCTTTCTTTGTGCGAGATGTGACTCCAACCAGTGGATAAACAAAGATTGTAAACCTACTCAGTTCTTCACAACAGAGCGTCATTGATGTTCTAGCATTGAATATCTTTGAATAATGAGTGGCACAGACAGAGTCAATAGCCGGAGTCATAGTTTGAAGATATTAGGCGGAAAGTATCAAGGAGACGTCAGCGGTAGGTTCTTTACGCAGAAAGTTGTGAATGCATGGAATGGGTTGCCAGCTGTGGTGGTGGAAGCAGAGTCATTGGGGTCATTTAAGGAACTGCTGGACGTGCACATGGAGAGCAGTGAGTTGAGGGTTGCGTAGGTTACATTACATTAGGATGAAACCTCGGCACAACATCGTGGGCCAAAGGGCCTGTTCTGTGCTGTACTTTTCTATGTTCTATGATCTATTTGAGGCTGGATTGGAGAAATAGTTGGCATGCTTCCAAAACCAAGGGATGGGCAGGAAAGTGAAGTTGATCATTAACTTTAGCGAGCAGGCTTGATCTGTGGGCTATTCCTACCACCATCTCTATGTTCTTGTGTTTATAAATATGAGTTGTGCTGATTGTGTGCACGTAACACGTTAATGTTATAATTAAAGTAGAACTCATTTCCATTTTAAGAAGAGCGTTCTCCACTTGGTCAGGAACCATCCAGGCAAACTATAAGTTGCAAGTAATAATTTTGAGCCTAGAATCCTATTTGTATTATTTACTTTATATATTTTGAAATAAAAAACAGTGTTCAGATAAAATCAAACCAGTCAAACAAACAGCGCTTCATTGCGATTTTCCTACTTGGTTTCTCGCTATATCAGCAATGGAGAAAGTCAGGGCTGCAGATGCTGGAGATTGGAGTCAGTTTGCTGCGCCACTGCACAGAATATCAAGAATACCGGTTTAGTTTCCTGCTGGAGTTCAAACTGGAGTAAAGTTCTAGCGTGCGCGGTCTGTAGGTGCATTGGTGGTTCAGTGGTAGAATTCTCGCCTGCCACGCGGGAGGCCCGGGTTCGATTCCCGGCCAATGCATTGTCGCCCCTTTAATTTCAAATGCTGCACGGCGTAACCAAGTTCAGCCCGATGCAATGTCTGTTTCGCCGAGCTGCAGACTCACCGATGTCCTGTTGCGCGCGCGGTTCACAGGAAAGTGTTTTCTCATCGGGTGGGGTAGAAATCACTGCTCTGCAGGCTCCGTTTCTGAGCATTTTCATGACGGAATCCACAGGTTTCTGGAAACTCATGGCATTTACTAAAATCGACCTCGTGAGATGACCGGCCGTGATCCCAGAATGATGGGCCAGACTCCATACGCCGAATGAGATTAGAGTGGTGCTGGAAAAGCACAGCGGGGCAGGCAGCATCCGAGGACCAGCAAAATAGACCTCTCGGCCAGGAGTCCTTCGTCAGGAAGGGTACTGTCCTATATCCAAACATCTTCTGCTGCTTCATCAGTGACCTTCCTTCTGTCATATAGTCAGAAGTGGCCATTTTTGTTCACGATTGCATAATGATAGCACCACTGACAACTCCTCAGATACTGAAGCAGACCATACTAGGTTCAAATGCAGAAAGCCAATGCCCTCTGACGAACGCAATCGTCTTTCTTTGTGCGAGATGTGACTCCAACCAGTGGATAAACAAAGATTGTAAACCTACTCAGTTCTTCACAACAGAGCGTCATTGATGTTCTAGCATTGAATATCTTTGAATAATGAGTGGCACAGACAGAGTCAATAGCCGGAGTCATAGTTTGAAGATATTAGGCGGAAAGTATCAAGGAGACGTCAGCGGTAGGTTCTTTACGCAGAAAGTTGTGAATGCATGGAATGGGTTGCCAGCTGTGGTGGTGGAAGCAGAGTCATTGGGGTCATTTAAGGAACTGCTGGACGTGCACATGGAGAGCAGTGAGTTGAGGGTTGCGTAGGTTACATTACATTAGGATGAAACCTCGGCACAACATCGTGGGCCAAAGGGCCTGTTCTGTGCTGTACTTTTCTATGTTCTATGATCTATTTGAGGCTGGATTGGAGAAATAGTTGGCATGCTTCCAAAACCAAGGGATGGGCAGGAAAGTGAAGTTGATCATTAACTTTAGCGAGCAGGCTTGATCTGTGGGCTATTCCTACCACCATCTCTATGTTCTTGTGTTTATAAATATGAGTTGTGCTGATTGTGTGCACGTAACACGTTAATGTTATAATTAAAGTAGAACTCATTTCCATTTTAAGAAGAGCGTTCTCCACTTGGTCAGGAACCATCCAGGCAAACTATAAGTTGCAAGTAATAATTTTGAGCCTAGAATCCTATTTGTATTATTTACTTTATATATTTTGAAATAAAAAACAGTGTTCAGATAAAATCAAACCAGTCAAACAAACAGCGCTTCATTGCGATTTTCCTACTTGGTTTCTCGCTATATCAGCAATGGAGAAAGTCAGGGCTGCAGATGCTGGAGATTGGAGTCAGTTTGCTGCGCCACTGCACAGAATATCAAGAATACCGGTTTAGTTTCCTGCTGGAGTTCAAACTGTAGTAAAGTTCTAGCGTGCGCGGTCCGTAGGTGCATTGGTGGTTCAGTGGTAGAATTCTCGCCTGCCACGCGGGAGGCCCGGGTTCGATTCCCGGCCAATGCATTGTCGCCCCTTTAATTTCAAATGCTGCACGGCGTAACCAAGTTCAGCCCGATGCAATGTCTGTTTCGCCTAGCTGCAGACTCACCGATGTCCTGCTGCGCGCGCGGTTCACAGGAAAGTGTTTTCTCATCGGGTGGGGTAGAAATCACTGCTCTGCAGGCTCCGTTTCTGAGCATTTTCATGACGGAATCCACAGGTTTCTGGAAACTCATGGCATTTAGTAAAATCGACCTCGTGAGATGACCGGCCGTGATCCCAGAATGATGGGCCAGACTCCATACGCCGAATGAGATTAGAGTGGTGCTGGAAAAGCACAGCGGGGCAGGCAGCATCCGAGGACCAGCAAAATAGACCTCTCGGCCAGGAGTCCTTCGTCAGGAAGGGTACTGTCCTATATCCAAACATCTTCTGCTGCTTCATCAGTGACCTTCCTTCTGTCATATAGTCAGAAGTGGCCATTTTTGTTCACGATTGCATAATGATAGCACCACTGACAACTCCTCAGATACTGAAGCAGACCATACTAGGTTCAAATGCAGAAAGCCAATGCCCTCTGACGAACGCAATCGTCTTTCTTTGTGCGAGATGTGACTCCAACCAGTGGATAAACAAAGATTGTAAACCTACTCAGTTCTTCACAACAGAGCGTCATTGATGTTCTAGCATTGAATATCTTTGAATAATGAGTGGCACAGACAGAGTCAATAGCCGGAGTCATAGTTTGAAGATATTAGGCGGAAAGTATCAAGGAGACGTCAGCGGTAGGTTCTTTACGCAGAAAGTTGTGAATGCATGGAATGGGTTGCCAGCTGTGGTGGTGGAAGCAGAGTCATTGGGGTCATTTAAGGAACTGCTGGACGTGCACATGGAGAGCAGTGAGTTGAGGGTTGCGTAGGTTACATTACATTAGGATGAAACCTCGGCACAACATCGTGGGCCAAAGGGCCTGTTCTGTGCTGTACTTTTCTATGTTCTATGATCTATTTGAGGCTGGATTGGAGAAATAGTTGGCATGCTTCCAAAACCAAGGGATGGGCAGGAAAGTGAAGTTGATCATTAACTTTAGCGAGCAGGCTTGATCTGTGGGCTATTCCTACCACCATCTCTATGTTCTTGTGTTTATAAATATGAGTTGTGCTGATTGTGTGCACGTAACACGTTAATGTTATAATTAAAGTAGAACTCATTTCCATTTTAAGAAGAGCGTTCTCCACTTGGTCAGGAACCATCCAGGCAAACTATAAGTTGCAAGTAATAATTTTGAGCCTAGAATCCTATTTGTATTATTTACTTTATATATTTTGAAATAAAAAACAGTGTTCAGATAAAATCAAACCAGTCAAACAAACAGCGCTTCATTGCGATTTTCCTACTTGGTTTCTCGCTATATCAGCAATGGAGAAAGTCAGGGCTGCAGATGCTGGAGATTGGAGTCAGTTTGCTGCGCCACTGCACAGAATATCAAGAATACCGGTTTAGTTTCCTGCTGGAGTTCAAACTGTAGTAAAGTTCTAGCGTGCGCGGTCTGTAGGTGCATTGGTGGTTCAGTGGTAGAATTCTCGCCTGCCACGCGGGAGGCCCGGGTTCGATTCCCGGCCAATGCATTGTCGCCCCTTTAATTTCAAATGCTGCACGGCGTAACCAAGTTCAGCCCGATGCAATGTCTGTTTCGCCGAGCTGCAGACTCACCGATGTCCTGTTGCGCGCGCGGTTCACAGGAAAGTGTTTTCTCATCGGGTGGGGTAGAAATCACTGCTCTGCAGGCTCCGTTTCTGAGCATTTTCATGACGGAATCCACAGGTTTCTGGAAACTCATGGCATTTACTAAAATCGACCTCGTGAGATGACCGGCCGTGATCCCAGAATGATGGGCCAGACTCCATACGCCGAATGAGATTAGAGTGGTGCTGGAAAAGCACAGCGGGGCAGGCAGCATCCGAGGACCAGCAAAATAGACCTCTCGGCCAGGAGTCCTTCGTCAGGAAGGGTACTGTCCTATATCCAAACATCTTCTGCTGCTTCATCAGTGACCTTCCTTCTGTCATATAGTCAGAAGTGGCCATTTTTGTTCACGATTGCATAATGATAGCACCACTGACAACTCCTCAGATACTGAAGCAGACCATACTAGGTTCAAATGCAGAAAGCCAATGCCCTCTGACGAACGCAATCGTCTTTCTTTGTGCGAGATGTGACTCCAACCAGTGGATAAACAAAGATTGTAAACCTACTCAGTTCTTCACAACAGAGCGTCATTGATGTTCTAGCATTGAATATCTTTGAATAATGAGTGGCACAGACAGAGTCAATAGCCGGAGTCATAGTTTGAAGATATTAGGCGGAAAGTATCAAGGAGACGTCAGCGGTAGGTTCTTTACGCAGAAAGTTGTGAATGCATGGAATGGGTTGCCAGCTGTGGTGGTGGAAGCAGAGTCATTGGGGTCATTTAAGGAACTGCTGGACGTGCACATGGAGAGCAGTGAGTTGAGGGTTGCGTAGGTTACATTACATTAGGATGAAACCTCGGCACAACATCGTGGGCCAAAGGGCCTGTTCTGTGCTGTACTTTTCTATGTTCTATGATCTATTTGAGGCTGGATTGGAGAAATAGTTGGCATGCTTCCAAAACCAAGGGATGGGCAGGAAAGTGAAGTTGATCATTAACTTTAGCGAGCAGGCTTGATCTGTGGGCTATTCCTACCACCATCTCTATGTTCTTGTGTTTATAAATATGAGTTGTGCTGATTGTGTGCACGTAACACGTTAATGTTATAATTAAAGTAGAACTCATTTCCATTTTAAGAAGAGCGTTCTCCACTTGGTCAGGAACCATCCAGGCAAACTATAAGTTGCAAGTAATAATTTTGAGCCTAGAATCCTATTTGTATTATTTACTTTATATATTTTGAAATAAAAAACAGTGTTCAGATAAAATCAAACCAGTCAAACAAACAGCGCTTCATTGCGATTTTCCTACTTGGTTTCTCGCTATATCAGCAATGGAGAAAGTCAGGGCTGCAGATGCTGGAGATTGGAGTCAGTTTGCTGCGCCACTGCACAGAATATCAAGAATACCGGTTTAGTTTCCTGCTGGAGTTCAAACTGTAGTAAAGTTCTAGCGTGCGCGGTCCGTAGGTGCATTGGTGGTTCAGTGGTAGAATTCTCGCCTGCCACGCGGGAGGCCCGGGTTCGATTCCCGGCCAATGCATTGTCGCCCCTTTAATTTCAAATGCTGCACGGCGTAACCAAGTTCAGCCCGATGCAATGTCTGTTTCGCCTAGCTGCAGACTCACCGATGTCCTGCTGCGCGCGCGGTTCACAGGAAAGTGTTTTCTCATCGGGTGGGGTAGAAATCACTGCTCTGCAGGCTCCGTTTCTGAGCATTTTCATGACGGAATCCACAGGTTTCTGGAAACTCATGGCATTTAGTAAAATCGACCTCGTGAGATGACCGGCCGTGATCCCAGAATGATGGGCCAGACTCCATACGCCGAATGAGATTAGAGTGGTGCTGGAAAAGCACAGCGGGGCAGGCAGCATCCGAGGACCAGCAAAATAGACCTCTCGGCCAGGAGTCCTTCGTCAGGAAGGGTACTGTCCTATATCCAAACATCTTCTGCTGCTTCATCAGTGACCTTCCTTCTGTCATATAGTCAGAAGTGGCCATTTTTGTTCACGATTGCATAATGATAGCACCACTGACAACTCCTCAGATACTGAAGCAGACCATACTAGGTTCAAATGCAGAAAGCCAATGCCCTCTGACGAACGCAATCGTCTTTCTTTGTGCGAGATGTGACTCCAACCAGTGGATAAACAAAGATTGTAAACCTACTCAGTTCTTCACAACAGAGCGTCATTGATGTTCTAGCATTGAATATCTTTGAATAATGAGTGGCACAGACAGAGTCAATAGCCGGAGTCATAGTTTGAAGATATTAGGCGGAAAGTATCAAGGAGACGTCAGCGGTAGGTTCTTTACGCAGAAAGTTGTGAATGCATGGAATGGGTTGCCAGCTGTGGTGGTGGAAGCAGAGTCATTGGGGTCATTTAAGGAACTGCTGGACGTGCACATGGAGAGCAGTGAGTTGAGGGTTGCGTAGGTTACATTACATTAGGATGAAACCTCGGCACAACATCGTGGGCCAAAGGGCCTGTTCTGTGCTGTACTTTTCTATGTTCTATGATCTATTTGAGGCTGGATTGGAGAAATAGTTGGCATGCTTCCAAAACCAAGGGATGGGCAGGAAAGTGAAGTTGATCATTAACTTTAGCGAGCAGGCTTGATCTGTGGGCTATTCCTACCACCATCTCTATGTTCTTGTGTTTATAAATATGAGTTGTGCTGATTGTGTGCACGTAACACGTTAATGTTATAATTAAAGTAGAACTCATTTCCATTTTAAGAAGAGCGTTCTCCACTTGGTCAGGAACCATCCAGGCAAACTATAAGTTGCAAGTAATAATTTTGAGCCTAGAATCCTATTTGTATTATTTACTTTATATATTTTGAAATAAAAAACAGTGTTCAGATAAAATCAAACCAGTCAAACAAACAGCGCTTCATTGCGATTTTCCTACTTGGTTTCTCGCTATATCAGCAATGGAGAAAGTCAGGGCTGCAGA
This sequence comes from Chiloscyllium plagiosum, assembly GCF_037043375.1. NCBI lineage: Eukaryota > Metazoa > Chordata > Chondrichthyes > Orectolobiformes > Hemiscylliidae > Chiloscyllium > Chiloscyllium plagiosum. The sequence continues at coordinate 26,048,441 of NW_028270173.1, forward strand.
TGCTGGAGATTGGAGTCAGTTTGCTGCGCCACTGCACAGAATATCAAGAATACCGGTTTAGTTTCCTGCTGGAGTTCAAACTGTAGTAAAGTTCTAGCGTGCGCGGTCCGTAGGTGCATTGGTGGTTCAGTGGTAGAATTCTCGCCTGCCACGCGGGAGGCCCGGGTTCGATTCCCGGCCAATGCATTGTCGCCCCTTTAATTTCAAATGCTGCACGGCGTAACCAAGTTCAGCCCGATGCAATGTCTGTTTCGCCTAGCTGCAGACTCACCGATGTCCTGCTGCGCGCGCGGTTCACAGGAAAGTGTTTTCTCATCGGGTGGGGTAGAAATCACTGCTCTGCAGGCTCCGTTTCTGAGCATTTTCATGACGGAATCCACAGGTTTCTGGAAACTCATGGCATTTAGTAAAATCGACCTCGTGAGATGACCGGCCGTGATCCCAGAATGATGGGCCAGACTCCATACGCCGAATGAGATTAGAGTGGTGCTGGAAAAGCACAGCGGGGCAGGCAGCATCCGAGGACCAGCAAAATAGACCTCTCGGCCAGGAGTCCTTCGTCAGGAAGGGTACTGTCCTATATCCAAACATCTTCTGCTGCTTCATCAGTGACCTTCCTTCTGTCATATAGTCAGAAGTGGCCATTTTTGTTCACGATTGCATAATGATAGCACCACTGACAACTTCTCAGATACTGAAGCAGACCATACTAGGTTCAAATGCAGAAAGCCAATGCCCTCTGACGAACGCAATCGTCTTTCTTTGTGCGAGATGTGACTCCAACCAGTGGATAAACAAAGATTGTAAACCTACTCAGTTCTTCACAACAGAGCGTCATTGATGTTCTAGCATTGAATATCTTTGAATAATGAGTGGCACAGACAGAGTCAATAGCCGGAGTCATAGTTTGAAGATATTAGGCGGAAAGTATCAAGGAGACGTCAGCGGTAGGTTCTTTACGCAGAAAGTTGTGAATGCATGGAATGGGTTGCCAGCTGTGGTGGTGGAAGCAGAGTCATTGGGGTCATTTAAGGAACTGCTGGACGTGCACATGGAGAGCAGTGAGTTGAGGGTTGCGTAGGTTACATTACATTAGGATGAAACCTCGGCACAACATCGTGGGCCAAAGGGCCTGTTCTGTGCTGTACTTTTCTATGTTCTATGATCTATTTGAGGCTGGATTGGAGAAATAGTTGGCATGCTTCCAAAACCAAGGGATGGGCAGGAAAGTGAAGTTGATCATTAACTTTAGCGAGCAGGCTTGATCTGTGGGCTATTCCTACCACCATCTCTATGTTCTTGTGTTTATAAATATGAGTTGTGCTGATTGTGTGCACGTAACACGTTAATGTTATAATTAAAGTAGAACTCATTTCCATTTTAAGAAGAGCGTTCTCCACTTGGTCAGGAACCATCCAGGCAAACTATAAGTTGCAAGTAATAATTTTGAGCCTAGAATCCTATTTGTATTATTTACTTTATATATTTTGAAATAAAAAACAGTGTTCAGATAAAATCAAACCAGTCAAACAAACAGCGCTTCATTGCGATTTTCCTACTTGGTTTCTCGCTATATCAGCAATGGAGAAAGTCAGGGCTGCAGATGCTGGAGATTGGAGTCAGTTTGCTGCGCCACTGCACAGAATATCAAGAATACCGGTTTAGTTTCCTGCTGGAGTTCAAACTGTAGTAAAGTTCTAGCGTGCGCGGTCCGTAGGTGCATTGGTGGTTCAGTGGTAGAATTCTCGCCTGCCACGCGGGAGGCCCGGGTTCGATTCCCGGCCAATGCATTGTCGCCCCTTTAATTTCAAATGCTGCACGGCGTAACCAAGTTCAGCCCGATGCAATGTCTGTTTCGCCTAGCTGCAGACTCACCGATGTCCTGCTGCGCGCGCGGTTCACAGGAAAGTGTTTTCTCATCGGGTGGGGTAGAAATCACTGCTCTGCAGGCTCCGTTTCTGAGCATTTTCATGACGGAATCCACAGGTTTCTGGAAACTCATGGCATTTAGTAAAATCGACCTCGTGAGATGACCGGCCGTGATCCCAGAATGATGGGCCAGACTCCATACGCCGAATGAGATTAGAGTGGTGCTGGAAAAGCACAGCGGGGCAGGCAGCATCCGAGGACCAGCAAAATAGACCTCTCGGCCAGGAGTCCTTCGTCAGGAAGGGTACTGTCCTATATCCAAACATCTTCTGCTGCTTCATCAGTGACCTTCCTTCTGTCATATAGTCAGAAGTGGCCATTTTTGTTCACGATTGCATAATGATAGCACCACTGACAACTCCTCAGATACTGAAGCAGACCATACTAGGTTCAAATGCAGAAAGCCAATGCCCTCTGACGAACGCAATCGTCTTTCTTTTGCGAGATGTGACTCCAACCAGTGGATAAACAAAGATTGTAAACCTACTCAGTTCTTCACAACAGAGCGTCATTGATGTTCTAGCATTGAATATCTTTGAATAATGAGTGGCACAGACAGAGTCAATAGCCGGAGTCATAGTTTGAAGATATTAGGCGGAAAGTATCAAGGAGACGTCAGCGGTAGGTTCTTTACGCAGAAAGTTGTGAATGCATGGAATGGGTTGCCAGCTGTGGTGGTGGAAGCAGAGTCATTGGGGTCATTTAAGGAACTGCTGGACGTGCACATGGAGAGCAGTGAGTTGAGGGTTGCGTAGGTTACATTACATTAGGATGAAACCTCGGCACAACATCGTGGGCCAAAGGGCCTGTTCTGTGCTGTACTTTTCTATGTTCTATGATCTATTTGAGGCTGGATTGGAGAAATAGTTGGCATGCTTCCAAAACCAAGGGATGGGCAGGAAAGTGAAGTTGATCATTAACTTTAGCGAGCAGGCTTGATCTGTGGGCTATTCCTACCACCATCTCTATGTTCTTGTGTTTATAAATATGAGTTGTGCTGATTGTGTGCACGTAACACGTTAATGTTATAATTAAAGTAGAACTCATTTCCATTTTAAGAAGAGCGTTCTCCACTTGGTCAGGAACCATCCAGGCAAACTATAAGTTGCAAGTAATAATTTTGAGCCTAGAATCCTATTTGTATTATTTACTTTATATATTTTGAAATAAAAAACAGTGTTCAGATAAAATCAAACCAGTCAAACAAACAGCGCTTCATTGCGATTTTCCTACTTGGTTTCTCGCTATATCAGCAATGGAGAAAGTCAGGGCTGCAGATGCTGGAGATTGGAGTCAGTTTGCTGCGCCACTGCACAGAATATCAAGAATACCGGTTTAGTTTCCTGCTGGAGTTCAAACTGTAGTAAAGTTCTAGCGTGCGCGGTCCGTAGGTGCATTGGTGGTTCAGTGGTAGAATTCTCGCCTGCCACGCGGGAGGCCCGGGTTCGATTCCCGGCCAATGCATTGTCGCCCCTTTAATTTCAAATGCTGCACGGCGTAACCAAGTTCAGCCCGATGCAATGTCTGTTTCGCCTAGCTGCAGACTCACCGATGTCCTGCTGCGCGCGCGGTTCACAGGAAAGTGTTTTCTCATCGGGTGGGGTAGAAATCACTGCTCTGCAGGCTCCGTTTCTCAGCATTTTCATGACGGAATCCACAGGTTTCTGGAAACTCATGGCATTTAGTAAAATCGACCTCGTGAGATGACCGGCCGTGATCCCAGAATGATGGGCCAGACTCCATACGCCGAATGAGATTAGAGTGGTGCTGGAAAAGCACAGCGGGGCAGGCAGCATCCGAGGACCAGCAAAATAGACCTCTCGGCCAGGAGTCCTTCGTCAGGAAGGGTACTGTCCTATATCCAAACATCTTCTGCTGCTTCATCAGTGACCTTCCTTCTGTCATATAGTCAGAAGTGGCCATTTTTGTTCACGATTGCATAATGATAGCACCACTGACAACTCCTCAGATACTGAAGCAGACCATACTAGGTTCAAATGCAGAAAGCCAATGCCCTCTGACGAACGCAATCGTCTTTCTTTGTGCGAGATGTGACTCCAACCAGTGGATAAACAAAGATTGTAAACCTACTCAGTTCTTCACAACAGAGCGTCATTGATGTTCTAGCATTGAATATCTTTGAATAATGAGTGGCACAGACAGAGTCAATAGCCGGAGTCATAGTTTGAAGATATTAGGCGGAAAGTATCAAGGAGACGTCAGCGGTAGGTTCTTTACGCAGAAAGTTGTGAATGCATGGAATGGGTTGCCAGCTGTGGTGGTGGAAGCAGAGTCATTGGGGTCATTTAAGGAACTGCTGGACGTGCACATGGAGAGCAGTGAGTTGAGGGTTGCGTAGGTTACATTACATTAGGATGAAACCTCGGCACAACATCGTGGGCCAAAGGGCCTGTTCTGTGCTGTACTTTTCTATGTTCTATGATCTATTTGAGGCTGGATTGGAGAAATAGTTGGCATGCTTCCAAAACCAAGGGATGGGCAGGAAAGTGAAGTTGATCATTAACTTTAGCGAGCAGGCTTGATCTGTGGGCTATTCCTACCACCATCTCTATGTTCTTGTGTTTATAAATATGAGTTGTGCTGATTGTGTGCACGTAACACGTTAATGTTATAATTAAAGTAGAACTCATTTCCATTTTAAGAAGAGCGTTCTCCACTTGGTCAGGAACCATCCAGGCAAACTATAAGTTGCAAGTAATAATTTTGAGCCTAGAATCCTATTTGTATTATTTACTTTATATATTTTGAAATAAAAAACAGTGTTCAGATAAAATCAAACCAGTCAAACAAACAGCGCTTCATTGCGATTTTCCTACTTGGTTTCTCGCTATATCAGCAATGGAGAAAGTCAGGGCTGCAGATGCTGGAGATTGGAGTCAGTTTGCTGCGCCACTGCACAGAATATCAAGAATACCGGTTTAGTTTCCTGCTGGAGTTCAAACTGTAGTAAAGTTCTAGCGTGCGCGGTCCGTAGGTGCATTGGTGGTTCAGTGGTAGAATTCTCGCCTGCCACGCGGGAGGCCCGGGTTCGATTCCCGGCCAATGCATTGTCGCCCCTTTAATTTCAAATGCTGCACGGCGTAACCAAGTTCAGCCCGATGCAATGTCTGTTTCGCCTAGCTGCAGACTCACCGATGTCCTGCTGCGCGCGCGGTTCACAGGAAAGTGTTTTCTCATCGGGTGGGGTAGAAATCACTGCTCTGCAGGCTCCGTTTCTGAGCATTTTCATGACGGAATCCACAGGTTTCTGGAAACTCATGGCATTTAGTAAAATCGACCTCGTGAGATGACCGGCCGTGATCCCAGAATGATGGGCCAGACTCCATACGCCGAATGAGATTAGAGTGGTGCTGGAAAAGCACAGCGGGGCAGGCAGCATCCGAGGACCAGCAAAATAGACCTCTCGGCCAGGAGTCCTTCGTCAGGAAGGGTACTGTCCTATATCCAAACATCTTCTGCTGCTTCATCAGTGACCTTCCTTCTGTCATATAGTCAGAAGTGGCCATTTTTGTTCACGATTGCATAATGATAGCACCACTGACAACTCCTCAGATACTGAAGCAGACCATACTAGGTTCAAATGCAGAAAGCCAATGCCCTCTGACGAACGCAATCGTCTTTCTTTGTGCGAGATGTGACTCCAACCAGTGGATAAACAAAGATTGTAAACCTACTCAGTTCTTCACAACAGAGCGTCATTGATGTTCTAGCATTGAATATCTTTGAATAATGAGTGGCACAGACAGAGTCAATAGCCGGAGTCATAGTTTGAAGATATTAGGCGGAAAGTATCAAGGAGACGTCAGCGGTAGGTTCTTTACGCAGAAAGTTGTGAATGCATGGAATGGGTTGCCAGCTGTGGTGGTGGAAGCAGAGTCATTGGGGTCATTTAAGGAACTGCTGGACGTGCACATGGAGAGCAGTGAGTTGAGGGTTGCGTAGGTTACATTACATTAGGATGAAACCTCGGCACAACATCGTGGGCCAAAGGGCCTGTTCTGTGCTGTACTTTTCTATGTTCTATGATCTATTTGAGGCTGGATTGGAGAAATAGTTGGCATGCTTCCAAAACCAAGGGATGGGCAGGAAAGTGAAGTTGATCATTAACTTTAGCGAGCAGGCTTGATCTGTGGGCTATTCCTACCACCATCTCTATGTTCTTGTGTTTATAAATATGAGTTGTGCTGATTGTGTGCACGTAACACGTTAATGTTATAATTAAAGTAGAACTCATTTCCATTTTAAGAAGAGCGTTCTCCACTTGGTCAGGAACCATCCAGGCAAACTATAAGTTGCAAGTAATAATTTTGAGCCTAGAATCCTATTTGTATTATTTACTTTATATATTTTGAAATAAAAAACAGTGTTCAGATAAAATCAAACCAGTCAAACAAACAGCGCTTCATTGCGATTTTCCTACTTGGTTTCTCGCTATATCAGCAATGGAGAAAGTCAGGGCTGCAGATGCTGGAGATTGGAGTCAGTTTGCTGCGCCACTGCACAGAATATCAAGAATACCGGTTTAGTTTCCTGCTGGAGTTCAAACTGTAGTAAAGTTCTAGCGTGCGCGGTCCGTAGGTGCATTGGTGGTTCAGTGGTAGAATTCTCGCCTGCCACGCGGGAGGCCCGGGTTCGATTCCCGGCCAATGCATTGTCGCCCCTTTAATTTCAAATGCTGCACGGCGTAACCAAGTTCAGCCCGATGCAATGTCTGTTTCGCCTAGCTGCAGACTCACCGATGTCCTGCTGCGCGCGCGGTTCACAGGAAAGTGTTTTCTCATCGGGTGGGGTAGAAATCACTGCTCTGCAGGCTCCGTTTCTGAGCATTTTCATGACGGAATCCACAGGTTTCTGGAAACTCATGGCATTTAGTAAAATCGACCTCGTGAGATGACCGGCCGTGATCCCAGAATGATGGGCCAGACTCCATACGCCGAATGAGATTAGAGTGGTGCTGGAAAAGCACAGCGGGGCAGGCAGCATCCGAGGACCAGCAAAATAGACCTCTCGGCCAGGAGTCCTTCGTCAGGAAGGGTACTGTCCTATATCCAAACATCTTCTGCTGCTTCATCAGTGACCTTCCTTCTGTCATATAGTCAGAAGTGGCCATTTTTGTTCACGATTGCATAATGATAGCACCACTGACAACTCCTCAGATACTGAAGCAGACCATACTAGGTTCAAATGCAGAAAGCCAATGCCCTCTGACGAACGCAATCGTCTTTCTTTGTGCGAGATGTGACTCCAACCAGTGGATAAACAAAGATTGTAAACCTACTCAGTTCTTCACAACAGAGCGTCATTGATGTTCTAGCATTGAATATCTTTGAATAATGAGTGGCACAGACAGAGTCAATAGCCGGAGTCATAGTTTGAAGATATTAGGCGGAAAGTATCAAGGAGACGTCAGCGGTAGGTTCTTTACGCAGAAAGTTGTGAATGCATGGAATGGGTTGCCAGCTGTGGTGGTGGAAGCAGAGTCATTGGGGTCATTTAAGGAACTGCTGGACGTGCACATGGAGAGCAGTGAGTTGAGGGTTGCGTAGGTTACATTACATTAGGATGAAACCTCGGCACAACATCGTGGGCCAAAGGGCCTGTTCTGTGCTGTACTTTTCTATGTTCTATGATCTATTTGAGGCTGGATTGGAGAAATAGTTGGCATGCTTCCAAAACCAAGGGATGGGCAGGAAAGTGAAGTTGATCATTAACTTTAGCGAGCAGGCTTGATCTGTGGGCTATTCCTACCACCATCTCTATGTTCTTGTGTTTATAAATATGAGTTGTGCTGATTGTGTGCACGTAACACGTTAATGTTATAATTAAAGTAGAACTCATTTCCATTTTAAGAAGAGCGTTCTCCACTTGGTCAGGAACCATCCAGGCAAACTATAAGTTGCAAGTAATAATTTTGAGCCTAGAATCCTATTTGTATTATTTACTTTATATATTTTGAAATAAAAAACAGTGTTCAGATAAAATCAAACCAGTCAAACAAACAGCGCTTCATTGCGATTTTCCTACTTGGTTTCTCGCTATATCAGCAATGGAGAAAGTCAGGGCTGCAGATGCTGGAGATTGGAGTCAGTTTGCTGCGCCACTGCACAGAATATCAAGAATACCGGTTTAGTTTCCTGCTGGAGTTCAAACTGTAGTAAAGTTCTAGCGTGCGCGGTCCGTAGGTGCATTGGTGGTTCAGTGGTAGAATTCTCGCCTGCCACGCGGGAGGCCCGGGTTCGATTCCCGGCCAATGCATTGTCGCCCCTTTAATTTCAAATGCTGCACGGCGTAACCAAGTTCAGCCCGATGCAATGTCTGTTTCGCCTAGCTGCAGACTCACCGATGTCCTGCTGCGCGCGCGGTTCACAGGAAAGTGTTTTCTCATCGGGTGGGGTAGAAATCACTGCTCTGCAGGCTCCGTTTCTGAGCATTTTCATGACGGAATCCACAGGTTTCTGGAAACTCATGGCATTTAGTAAAATCGACCTCGTGAGATGACCGGCCGTGATCCCAGAATGATGGGCCAGACTCCATACGCCGAATGAGATTAGAGTGGTGCTGGAAAAGCACAGCGGGGCAGGCAGCATCCGAGGACCAGCAAAATAGACCTCTCGGCCAGGAGTCCTTCGTCAGGAAGGGTACTGTCCTATATCCAAACATCTTCTGCTGCTTCATCAGTGACCTTCCTTCTGTCATATAGTCAGAAGTGGCCATTTTTGTTCACGATTGCATAATGATAGCACCACTGACAACTCCTCAGATACTGAAGCAGACCATACTAGGTTCAAATGCAGAAAGCCAATGCCCTCTGACGAACGCAATCGTCTTTCTTTGTGCGAGATGTGACTCCAACCAGTGGATAAACAAAGATTGTAAACCTACTCAGTTCTTCACAACAGAGCGTCATTGATGTTCTAGCATTGAATATCTTTGAATAATGAGTGGCACAGACAGAGTCAATAGCCGGAGTCATAGTTTGAAGATATTAGGCGGAAAGTATCAAGGAGACGTCAGCGGTAGGTTCTTTACGCAGAAAGTTGTGAATGCATGGAATGGGTTGCCAGCTGTGGTGGTGGAAGCAGAGTCATTGGGGTCATTTAAGGAACTGCTGGACGTGCACATGGAGAGCAGTGAGTTGAGGGTTGCGTAGGTTACATTACATTAGGATGAAACCTCGGCACAACATCGTGGGCCAAAGGGCCTGTTCTGTGCTGTACTTTTCTATGTTCTATGATCTATTTGAGGCTGGATTGGAGAAATAGTTGGCATGCTTCCAAAACCAAGGGATGGGCAGGAAAGTGAAGTTGATCATTAACTTTAGCGAGCAGGCTTGATCTGTGGGCTATTCCTACCACCATCTCTATGTTCTTGTGTTTATAAATATGAGTTGTGCTGATTGTGTGCACGTAACACGTTAATGTTATAATTAAAGTAGAACTCATTTCCATTTTAAGAAGAGCGTTCTCCACTTGGTCAGGAACCATCCAGGCAAACTATAAGTTGCAAGTAATAATTTTGAGCCTAGAATCCTATTTGTATTATTTACTTTATATATTTTGAAATAAAAAACAGTGTTCAGATAAAATCAAACCAGTCAAACAAACAGCGCTTCATTGCGATTTTCCTACTTGGTTTCTCGCTATATCAGCAATGGAGAAAGTCAGGGCTGCAGATGCTGGAGATTGGAGTCAGTTTGCTGCGCCACTGCACAGAATATCAAGAATACCGGTTTAGTTTCCTGCTGGAGTTCAAACTGTAGTAAAGTTCTAGCGTGCGCGGTCCGTAGGTGCATTGGTGGTTCAGTGGTAGAATTCTCGCCTGCCACGCGGGAGGCCCGGGTTCGATTCCCGGCCAATGCATTGTCGCCCCTTTAATTTCAAATGCTGCACGGCGTAACCAAGTTCAGCCCGATGCAATGTCTGTTTCGCCGAGCTGCAGACTCACCGATGTCCTGCTGCGCGCGCGGTTCACAGGAAAGTGTTTTCTCATCGGGTGGGGTAGAAATCACTGCTCTGCAGGCTCCGTTTCTGAGCATTTTCATGACGGAATCCACAGGTTTCTGGAAACTCATGGCATTTAGTAAAATCGACCTCGTGAGATGACCGGCCGTGATCCCAGAATGATGGGCCAGACTCCATACGCCGAATGAGATTAGAGTGGTGCTGGAAAAGCACAGCGGGGCAGGCAGCATCCGAGGACCAGCAAAATAGACCTCTCGGCCAGGAGTCCTTCGTCAGGAAGGGTACTGTCCTATATCCAAACATCTTCTGCTGCTTCATCAGTGACCTTCCTTCTGTCATATAGTCAGAAGTGGCCATTTTTGTTCACGATTGCATAATGATAGCACCACTGACAACTCCTCAGATACTGAAGCAGACCATACTAGGTTCAAATGCAGAAAGCCAATGCCCTCTGACGAACGCAATCGTCTTTCTTTGTGCGAGATGTGACTCCAACCAGTGGATAAACAAAGATTGTAAACCTACTCAGTTCTTCACAACAGAGCGTCATTGATGTTCTAGCATTGAATATCTTTGAATAATGAGTGGCACAGACAGAGTCAATAGCCGGAGTCATAGTTTGAAGATATTAGGCGGAAAGTATCAAGGAGACGTCAGCGGTAGGTTCTTTACGCAGAAAGTTGTGAATGCATGGAATGGGTTGCCAGCTGTGGTGGTGGAAGCAGAGTCATTGGGGTCATTTAAGGAACTGCTGGACGTGCACATGGAGAGCAGTGAGTTGAGGGTTGCGTAGGTTACATTACATTAGGATGAAACCTCGGCACAACATCGTGGGCCAAAGGGCCTGTTCTGTGCTGTACTTTTCTATGTTCTATGATCTATTTGAGGCTGGATTGGAGAAATAGTTGGCATGCTTCCAAAACCAAGGGATGGGCAGGAAAGTGAAGTTGATCATTAACTTTAGCGAGCAGGCTTGATCTGTGGGCTATTCCTACCACCATCTCTATGTTCTTGTGTTTATAAATATGAGTTGTGCTGATTGTGTGCACGTAACACGTTAATGTTATAATTAAAGTAGAACTCATTTCCATTTTAAGAAGAGCGTTCTCCACTTGGTCAGGAACCATCCAGGCAAACTATAAGTTGCAAGTAATAATTTTGAGCCTAGAATCCTATTTGTATTATTTACTTTATATATTTTGAAATAAAAAACAGTGTTCAGATAAAATCAAACCAGTCAAACAAACAGCGCTTCATTGCGATTTTCCTACTTGGTTTCTCGCTATATCAGCAATGGAGAAAGTCAGGGCTGCAGATGCTGGAGATTGGAGTCAGTTTGCTGCGCCACTGCACAGAATATCAAGAATACCGGTTTAGTTTCCTGCTGGAGTTCAAACTGTAGTAAAGTTCTAGCGTGCGCGGTCCGTAGGTGCATTGGTGGTTCAGTGGTAGAATTCTCGCCTGCCACGCGGGAGGCCCGGGTTCGATTCCCGGCCAATGCATTGTCGCCCCTTTAATTTCAAATGCTGCACGGCGTAACCAAGTTCAGCCCGATGCAATGTCTGTTTCGCCTAGCTGCAGACTCACCGATGTCCTGCTGCGCGCGCGGTTCACAGGAAAGTGTTTTCTCATCGGGTGGGGTAGAAATCACTGCTCTGCAGGCTCCGTTTCTGAGCATTTTCATGACGGAATCCACAGGTTTCTGGAAACTCATGGCATTTAGTAAAATCGACCTCGTGAGATGACCGGCCGTGATCCCAGAATGATGGGCCAGACTCCATACGCCGAATGAGATTAGAGTGGTGCTGGAAAAGCACAGCGGGGCAGGCAGCATCCGAGGACCAGCAAAATAGACCTCTCGGCCAGGAGTCCTTCGTCAGGAAGGGTACTGTCCTATATCCAAACATCTTCTGCTGCTTCATCAGTGACCTTCCTTCTGTCATATAGTCAGAAGTGGCCATTTTTGTTCACGATTGCATAATGATAGCACCACTGACAACTCCTCAGATACTGAAGCAGACCATACTAGGTTCAAATGCAGAAAGCCAATGCCCTCTGACGAACGCAATCGTCTTTCTTTGTGCGAGATGTGACTCCAACCAGTGGATAAACAAAGATTGTAAACCTACTCAGTTCTTCACAACAGAGCGTCATTGATGTTCTAGCATTGAATATCTTTGAATAATGAGTGGCACAGACAGAGTCAATAGCCGGAGTCATAGTTTGAAGATATTAGGCGGAAAGTATCAAGGAGACGTCAGCGGTAGGTTCTTTACGCAGAAAGTTGTGAATGCATGGAATGGGTTGCCAGCTGTGGTGGTGGAAGCAGAGTCATTGGGGTCATTTAAGGAACTGCTGGACGTGCACATGGAGAGCAGTGAGTTGAGGGTTGCGTAGGTTACATTACATTAGGATGAAACCTCGGCACAACATCGTGGGCCAAAGGGCCTGTTCTGTGCTGTACTTTTCTATGTTCTATGATCTATTTGAGGCTGGATTGGAGAAATAGTTGGCATGCTTCCAAAACCAAGGGATGGGCAGGAAAGTGAAGTTGATCATTAACTTTAGCGAGCAGGCTTGATCTGTGGGCTATTCCTACCACCATCTCTATGTTCTTGTGTTTATAAATATGAGTTGTGCTGATTGTGTGCACGTAACACGTTAATGTTATAATTAAAGTAGAACTCATTTCCATTTTAAGAAGAGCGTTCTCCACTTGGTCAGGAACCATCCAGGCAAACTATAAGTTGCAAGTAATAATTTTGAGCCTAGAATCCTATTTGTATTATTTACTTTATATATTTTGAAATAAAAAACAGTGTTCAGATAAAATCAAACCAGTCAAACAAACAGCGCTTCATTGCGATTTTCCTACTTGGTTTCTCGCTATATCAGCAATGGAGAAAGTCAGGGCTGCAGATGCTGGAGATTGGAGTCAGTTTGCTGCGCCACTGCACAGAATATCAAGAATACCGGTTTAGTTTCCTGCTGGAGTTCAAACTGTAGTAAAGTTCTAGCGTGCGCGGTCCGTAGGTGCATTGGTGGTTCAGTGGTAGAATTCTCGCCTGCCACGCGGGAGGCCCGGGTTCGATTCCCGGCCAATGCATTGTCGCCCCTTTAATTTCAAATGCTGCACGGCGTAACCAAGTTCAGCCCGATGCAATGTCTGTTTCGCCGAGCTGCAGACTCACCGATGTCCTGCTGCGCGCGCGGTTCACAGGAAAGTGTTTTCTCATCGGGTGGGGTAGAAATCACTGCTCTGCAGGCTCCGTTTCTGAGCATTTTCATGACGGAATCCACAGGTTTCTGGAAACTCATGGCATTTAGTAAAATCGACCTCGTGAGATGACCGGCCGTGATCCCAGAATGATGGGCCAGACTCCATACGCCGAATGAGATTAGAGTGGTGCTGGAAAAGCACAGCGGGGCAGGCAGCATCCGAGGACCAGCAAAATAGACCTCTCGGCCAGGAGTCCTTCGTCAGGAAGGGTACTGTCCTATATCCAAACATCTTCTGCTGCTTCATCAGTGACCTTCCTTCTGTCATATAGTCAGAAGTGGCCATTTTTGTTCACGATTGCATAATGATAGCACCACTGACAACTCCTCAGATACTGAAGCAGACCATACTAGGTTCAAATGCAGAAAGCCAATGCCCTCTGACGAACGCAATCGTCTTTCTTTGTGCGAGATGTGACTCCAACCAGTGGATAAACAAAGATTGTAAACCTACTCAGTTCTTCACAACAGAGCGTCATTGATGTTCTAGCATTGAATATCTTTGAATAATGAGTGGCACAGACAGAGTCAATAGCCGGAGTCATAGTTTGAAGATATTAGGCGGAAAGTATCAAGGAGACGTCAGCGGTAGGTTCTTTACGCAGAAAGTTGTGAATGCATGGAATGGGTTGCCAGCTGTGGTGGTGGAAGCAGAGTCATTGGGGTCATTTAAGGAACTGCTGGACGTGCACATGGAGAGCAGTGAGTTGAGGGTTGCGTAGGTTACATTACATTAGGATGAAACCTCGGCACAACATCGTGGGCCAAAGGGCCTGTTCTGTGCTGTACTTTTCTATGTTCTATGATCTATTTGAGGCTGGATTGGAGAAATAGTTGGCATGCTTCCAAAACCAAGGGATGGGCAGGAAAGTGAAGTTGATCATTAACTTTAGCGAGCAGGCTTGATCTGTGGGCTATTCCTACCACCATCTCTATGTTCTTGTGTTTATAAATATGAGTTGTGCTGATTGTGTGCACGTAACACGTTAATGTTATAATTAAAGTAGAACTCATTTCCATTTTAAGAAGAGCGTTCTCCACTTGGTCAGGAACCATCCAGGCAAACTATAAGTTGCAAGTAATAATTTTGAGCCTAGAATCCTATTTGTATTATTTACTTTATATATTTTGAAATAAAAAACAGTGTTCAGATAAAATCAAACCAGTCAAACAAACAGCGCTTCATTGCGATTTTCCTACTTGGTTTCTCGCTATATCAGCAATGGAGAAAGTCAGGGCTGCAGATGCTGGAGATTGGAGTCAGTTTGCTGCGCCACTGCACAGAATATCAAGAATACCGGTTTAGTTTCCTGCTGGAGTTCAAACTGTAGTAAAGTTCTAGCGTGCGCGGTCCGTAGGTGCATTGGTGGTTCAGTGGTAGAATTCTCGCCTGCCACGCGGGAGGCCCGGGTTCGATTCCCGGCCAATGCATTGTCGCCCCTTTAATTTCAAATGCTGCACGGCGTAACCAAGTTCAGCCCGATGCAATGTCTGTTTCGCCGAGCTGCAGACTCACCGATGTCCTGCTGCGCGCGCGGTTCACAGGAAAGTGTTTTCTCATCGGGTGGGGTAGAAATCACTGCTCTGCAGGCTCCGTTTCTGAGCATTTTCATGACGGAATCCACAGGTTTCTGGAAACTCATGGCATTTAGTAAAATCGACCTCGTGAGATGACCGGCCGTGATCCCAGAATGATGGGCCAGACTCCATACGCCGAATGAGATTAGAGTGGTGCTGGAAAAGCACAGCGGGGCAGGCAGCATCCGAGGACCAGCAAAATAGACCTCTCGGCCAGGAGTCCTTCGTCAGGAAGGGTACTGTCCTATATCCAAACATCTTCTGCTGCTTCATCAGTGACCTTCCTTCTGTCATATAGTCAGAAGTGGCCATTTTTGTTCACGATTGCATAATGATAGCACCACTGACAACTCCTCAGATACTGAAGCAGACCATACTAGGTTCAAATGCAGAAAGCCAATGCCCTCTGACGAACGCAATCGTCTTTCTTTGTGCGAGATGTGACTCCAACCAGTGGATAAACAAAGATTGTAAACCTACTCAGTTCTTCACAACAGAGCGTCATTGATGTTCTAGCATTGAATATCTTTGAATAATGAGTGGCACAGACAGAGTCAATAGCCGGAGTCATAGTTTGAAGATATTAGGCGGAAAGTATCAAGGAGACGTCAGCGGTAGGTTCTTTACGCAGAAAGTTGTGAATGCATGGAATGGGTTGCCAGCTGTGGTGGTGGAAGCAGAGTCATTGGGGTCATTTAAGGAACTGCTGGACGTGCACATGGAGAGCAGTGAGTTGAGGGTTGCGTAGGTTACATTACATTAGGATGAAACCTCGGCACAACATCGTGGGCCAAAGGGCCTGTTCTGTGCTGTACTTTTCTATGTTCTATGATCTATTTGAGGCTGGATTGGAGAAATAGTTGGCATGCTTCCAAAACCAAGGGATGGGCAGGAAAGTGAAGTTGATCATTAACTTTAGCGAGCAGGCTTGATCTGTGGGCTATTCCTACCACCATCTCTATGTTCTTGTGTTTATAAATATGAGTTGTGCTGATTGTGTGCACGTAACACGTTAATGTTATAATTAAAGTAGAACTCATTTCCATTTTAAGAAGAGCGTTCTCCACTTGGTCAGGAACCATCCAGGCAAACTATAAGTTGCAAGTAATAATTTTGAGCCTAGAATCCTATTTGTATTATTTACTTTATATATTTTGAAATAAAAAACAGTGTTCAGATAAAATCAAACCAGTCAAACAAACAGCGCTTCATTGCGATTTTCCTACTTGGTTTCTCGCTATATCAGCAATGGAGAAAGTCAGGGCTGCAGATGCTGGAGATTGGAGTCAGTTTGCTGCGCCACTGCACAGAATATCAAGAATACCGGTTTAGTTTCCTGCTGGAGTTCAAACTGTAGTAAAGTTCTAGCGTGCGCGGTCCGTAGGTGCATTGGTGGTTCAGTGGTAGAATTCTCGCCTGCCGCGCGGGAGGCCCGGGTTCGATTCCCGGCCAATGCATTGTCGCCCCTTTAATTTCAAATGCTGCACGGCGTAACCAAGTTCAGCCCGATGCAATGTCTGTTTCGCCGAGCTGCAGACTCACCGATGTCCTGCTGCGCGCGCGGTTCACAGGAAAGTGTTTTCTCATCGGGTGGGGTAGAAATCACTGCTCTGCAGGCTCCGTTTCTGAGCATTTTCATGACGGAATCCACAGGTTTCTGGAAACTCATGGCATTTAGTAAAATCGACCTCGTGAGATGACCGGCCGTGATCCCAGAATGATGGGCCAGACTCCATACGCCGAATGAGATTAGAGTGGTGCTGGAAAAGCACAGCGGGGCAGGCAGCATCCGAGGACCAGCAAAATAGACCTCTCGGCCAGGAGTCCTTCGTCAGGAAGGGTACTGTCCTATATCCAAACATCTTCTGCTGCTTCATCAGTGACCTTCCTTCTGTCATATAGTCAGAAGTGGCCATTTTTGTTCACGATTGCATAATGATAGCACCACTGACAACTCCTCAGATACTGAAGCAGACCATACTAGGTTCAAATGCAGAAAGCCAATGCCCTCTGACGAACGCAATCGTCTTTCTTTGTGCGAGATGTGACTCCAACCAGTGGATAAACAAAGATTGTAAACCTACTCAGTTCTTCACAACAGAGCGTCATTGATGTTCTAGCATTGAATATCTTTGAATAATGAGTGGCACAGACAGAGTCAATAGCCGGAGTCATAGTTTGAAGATATTAGGCGGAAAGTATCAAGGAGACGTCAGCGGTAGGTTCTTTACGCAGAAAGTTGTGAATGCATGGAATGGGTTGCCAGCTGTGGTGGTGGAAGCAGAGTCATTGGGGTCATTTAAGGAACTGCTGGACGTGCACATGGAGAGCAGTGAGTTGAGGGTTGCGTAGGTTACATTACATTAGGATGAAACCTCGGCACAACATCGTGGGCCAAAGGGCCTGTTCTGTGCTGTACTTTTCTATGTTCTATGATCTATTTGAGGCTGGATTGGAGAAATAGTTGGCATGCTTCCAAAACCAAGGGATGGGCAGGAAAGTGAAGTTGATCATTAACTTTAGCGAGCAGGCTTGATCTGTGGGCTATTCCTACCACCATCTCTATGTTCTTGTGTTTATAAATATGAGTTGTGCTGATTGTGTGCACGTAACACGTTAATGTTATAATTAAAGTAGAACTCATTTCCATTTTAAGAAGAGCGTTCTCCACTTGGTCAGGAACCATCCAGGCAAACTATAAGTTGCAAGTAATAATTTTGAGCCTAGAATCCTATTTGTATTATTTACTTTATATATTTTGAAATAAAAAACAGTGTTCAGATAAAATCAAACCAGTCAAACAAACAGCGCTTCATTGCGATTTTCCTACTTGGTTTCTCGCTATATCAGCAATGGAGAAAGTCAGGGCTGCAGATGCTGGAGATTGGAGTCAGTTTGCTGCGCCACTGCACAGAATATCAAGAATACCGGTTTAGTTTCCTGCTGGAGTTCAAACTGTAGTAAAGTTCTAGCGTGCGCGGTCCGTAGGTGCATTGGTGGTTCAGTGGTAGAATTCTCGCCTCCCACGCGGGAGGCCCGGGTTCGATTCCCGGCCAATGCAGTGTCGCCCCTTTAATTTCAAATGCTGCACGGCGTAACCAAGTTCAGCCCGATGCAATGTCTGTTTCGCCTAGCTGCAGACTCACCGATGTCCTGCTGCGCGCGCGGTTCACAGGAAAGTGTTTTCTCATCGGGTGGGGTAGAAATCACTGCTCTGCAGGCTCCGTTTCTGAGCATTTTCATGACGGAATCCACAGGTTTCTGGAAACTCATGGCATTTAGTAAAATCGACCTCGTGAGATGACCGGCCGTGATCCCAGAATGATGGGCCAGACTCCATACGCCGAATGAGATTAGAGTGGTGCTGGAAAAGCACAGCGGGGCAGGCAGCATCCGAGGACCAGCAAAATAGACCTCTCGGCCAGGAGTCCTTCGTCAGGAAGGGTACTGTCCTATATCCAAACATCTTCTGCTGCTTCATCAGTGACCTTCCTTCTGTCATATAGTCAGAAGTGGCCATTTTTGTTCACGATTGCATAATGATAGCACCACTGACAACTCCTCAGATACTGAAGCAGACCATACTAGGTTCAAATGCAGAAAGCCAATGCCCTCTGACGAACGCAATCGTCTTTCTTTGTGCGAGATGTGACTCCAACCAGTGGATAAACAAAGATTGTAAACCTACTCAGTTCTTCACAACAGAGCGTCATTGATGTTCTAGCATTGAATATCTTTGAATAATGAGTGGCACAGACAGAGTCAATAGCCGGAGTCATAGTTTGAAGATATTAGGCGGAAAGTATCAAGGAGACGTCAGCGGTAGGTTCTTTACGCAGAAAGTTGTGAATGCATGGAATGGGTTGCCAGCTGTGGTGGTGGAAGCAGAGTCATTGGGGTCATTTAAGGAACTGCTGGACGTGCACATGGAGAGCAGTGAGTTGAGGGTTGCGTAGGTTACATTACATTAGGATGAAACCTCGGCACAACATCGTGGGCCAAAGGGCCTGTTCTGTGCTGTACTTTTCTATGTTCTATGATCTATTTGAGGCTGGATTGGAGAAATAGTTGGCATGCTTCCAAAACCAAGGGATGGGCAGGAAAGTGAAGTTGATCATTAACTTTAGCGAGCAGGCTTGATCTGTGGGCTATTCCTACCACCATCTCTATGTTCTTGTGTTTATAAATATGAGTTGTGCTGATTGTGTGCACGTAACACGTTAATGTTATAATTAAAGTAGAACTCATTTCCATTTTAAGAAGAGCGTTCTCCACTTGGTCAGGAACCATCCAGGCAAACTATAAGTTGCAAGTAATAATTTTGAGCCTAGAATCCTATTTGTATTATTTACTTTATATATTTTGAAATAAAAAACAGTGTTCAGATAAAATCAAACCAGTCAAACAAACAGCGCTTCATTGCGATTTTCCTACTTGGTTTCTCGCTATATCAGCAATGGAGAAAGTCAGGGCTGCAGATGCTGGAGATTGGAGTCAGTTTGCTGCGCCACTGCACAGAATATCAAGAATACCGGTTTAGTTTCCTGCTGGAGTTCAAACTGTAGTAAAGTTCTAGCGTGCGCGGTCCGTAGGTGCATTGGTGGTTCAGTGGTAGAATTCTCGCCTGCCACGCGGGAGGCCCGGGTTCGATTCCCGGCCAATGCATTGTCGCCCCTTTAATTTCAAATGCTGCACGGCGTAACCAAGTTCAGCCCGATGCAATGTCTGTTTCGCCTAGCTGCAGACTCACCGATGTCCTGCTGCGCGCGCGGTTCACAGGAAAGTGTTTTCTCATCGGGTGGGGTAGAAATCACTGCTCTGCAGGCTCCGTTTCTGAGCATTTTCATGACGGAATCCACAGGTTTCTGGAAACTCATGGCATTTAGTAAAATCGACCTCGTGAGATGACCGGCCGTGATCCCAGAATGATGGGCCAGACTCCATACGCCGAATGAGATTAGAGTGGTGCTGGAAAAGCACAGCGGGGCAGGCAGCATCCGAGGACCAGCAAAATAGACCTCTCGGCCAGGAGTCCTTCGTCAGGAAGGGTACTGTCCTATATCCAAACATCTTCTGCTGCTTCATCAGTGACCTTCCTTCTGTCATATAGTCAGAAGTGGCCATTTTTGTTCACGATTGCATAATGATAGCACCACTGACAACTCCTCAGATACTGAAGCAGACCATACTAGGTTCAAATGCAGAAAGCCAATGCCCTCTGACGAACGCAATCGTCTTTCTTTGTGCGAGATGTGACTCCAACCAGTGGATAAACAAAGATTGTAAACCTACTCAGTTCTTCACAACAGAGCGTCATTGATGTTCTAGCATTGAATATCTTTGAATAATGAGTGGCACAGACAGAGTCAATAGCCGGAGTCATAGTTTGAAGATATTAGGCGGAAAGTATCAAGGAGACGTCAGCGGTAGGTTCTTTACGCAGAAAGTTGTGAATGCATGGAATGGGTTGCCAGCTGTGGTGGTGGAAGCAGAGTCATTGGGGTCATTTAAGGAACTGCTGGACGTGCACATGGAGAGCAGTGAGTTGAGGGTTGCGTAGGTTACATTACATTAGGATGAAACCTCGGCACAACATCGTGGGCCAAAGGGCCTGTTCTGTGCTGTACTTTTCTATGTTCTATGATCTATTTGAGGCTGGATTGGAGAAATAGTTGGCATGCTTCCAAAACCAAGGGATGGGCAGGAAAGTGAAGTTGATCATTAACTTTAGCGAGCAGGCTTGATCTGTGGGCTATTCCTACCACCATCTCTATGTTCTTGTGTTTATAAATATGAGTTGTGCTGATTGTGTGCACGTAACACGTTAATGTTATAATTAAAGTAGAACTCATTTCCATTTTAAGAAGAGCGTTCTCCACTTGGTCAGGAACCATCCAGGCAAACTATAAGTATCAAGTAATAATTTTGAGCCTAGAATCCTATTTGTATTATTTACTTTATATATTTTGAAATAAAAAACAGTGTTCAGATAAAATCAAACCAGTCAAACAAACAGCGCTTCATTGCGATTTTCCTACTTGGTTTCTCGCTATATCAGCAATGGAGAAAGTCAGGGCTGCAGATGCTGGAGATTGGAGTCAGTTTGCTGCGCCACTGCACAGAATATCAAGAATACCGGTTTAGTTTCCTGCTGGAGTTCAAACTGTAGTAAAGTTCTAGCGTGCGCGGTCTGTAGGTGCATTGGTGGTTCAGTGTTAGAATTCTCGCCTGCCACGCGGGAGGCCCGGGTTCGATTCCCGGCCAATGCATTGTCGCCCCTTTAATTTCAAATGCTGCACGGCGTAACCAAGTTCAGCCCGATGCAATGTCTGTTTCGCCGAGCTGCAGACTCACCGATGTCCTGCTGCGCGCGCGGTTCACAGGAAAGTGTTTTCTCATCGGGTGGGGTAGAAATCACTGCTCTGCAGGCTCCGTTTCTGAGCATTTTCATGACGGAATCCACAGGTTTCTGGAAACTCATGGCATTTAGTAAAATCGACCTCGTGAGATGACCGGCCGTGATCCCAGAATGATGGGCCAGACTCCATACGCCGAATGAGATTAGAGTGGTGCTGGAAAAGCACAGCGGGGCAGGCAGCATCCGAGGACCAGCAAAATAGACCTCTCGGCCAGGAGTCCTTCGTCAGGAAGGGTACTGTCCTATATCCAAACATCTTCTGCTGCTTCATCAGTGACCTTCCTTCTGTCATATAGTCAGAAGTGGCCATTTTTGTTCACGATTGCATAATGATAGCACCACTGACAACTCCTCAGATACTGAAGCAGACCATACTAGGTTCAAATGCAGAAAGCCAATGCCCTCTGACGAACGCAATCGTCTTTCTTTGTGCGAGATGTGACTCCAACCAGTGGATAAACAAAGATTGTAAACCTACTCAGTTCTTCACAACAGAGCGTCATTGATGTTCTAGCATTGAATATCTTTGAATAATGAGTGGCACAGACAGAGTCAATAGCCGGAGTCATAGTTTGAAGATATTAGGCGGAAAGTATCAAGGAGACGTCAGCGGTAGGTTCTTTACGCAGAAAGTTGTGAATGCATGGAATGGGTTGCCAGCTGTGGTGGTGGAAGCAGAGTCATTGGGGTCATTTAAGGAACTGCTGGACGTGCACATGGAGAGCAGTGAGTTGAGGGTTGCGTAGGTTACATTACATTAGGATGAAACCTCGGCACAACATCGTGGGCCAAAGGGCCTGTTCTGTGCTGTACTTTTCTATGTTCTATGATCTATTTGAGGCTGGATTGGAGAAATAGTTGGCATGCTTCCAAAACCAAGGGATGGGCAGGAAAGTGAAGTTGATCATTAACTTTAGCGAGCAGGCTTGATCTGTGGGCTATTCCTACCACCATCTCTATGTTCTTGTGTTTATAAATATGAGTTGTGCTGATTGTGTGCACGTAACACGTTAATGTTATAATTAAAGTAGAACTCATTTCCATTTTAAGAAGAGCGTTCTCCACTTGGTCAGGAACCATCCAGGCAAACTATAAGTTGCAAGTAATAATTTTGAGCCTAGAATCCTATTTGTATTATTTACTTTATATATTTTGAAATAAAAAACAGTGTTCAGATAAAATCAAACCAGTCAAACAAACAGCGCTTCATTGCGATTTTCCTACTTGGTTTCTCGCTATATCAGCAATGGAGAAAGTCAGGGCTGCAGATGCTGGAGATTGGAGTCAGTTTGCTGCGCCACTGCACAGAATATCAAGAATACCGGTTTAGTTTCCTGCTGGAGTTCAAACTGTAGTAAAGTTCTAGCGTGCGCGGTCCGTAGGTGCATTGGTGGTTCAGTGGTAGAATTCTCGCCTGCCACGCGGGAGGCCCGGGTTCGATTCCCGGCCAATGCATTGTCGCCCCTTTAATTTCAAATGCTGCACGGCGTAACCAAGTTCAGCCCGATGCAATGTCTGTTTCGCCTAGCTGCAGACTCACCGATGTCCTGCTGCGCGCGCGGTTCACAGGAAAGTGTTTTCTCATCGGGTGGGGTAGAAATCACTGCTCTGCAGGCTCCGTTTCTGAGCATTTTCATGACGGAATCCACAGGTTTCTGGAAACTCATGGCATTTAGTAAAATCGACCTCGTGAGATGACCGGCCGTGATCCCAGAATGATGGGCCAGACTCCATACGCCGAATGAGATTAGAGTGGTGCTGGAAAAGCACAGCGGGGCAGGCAGCATCCGAGGACCAGCAAAATAGACCTCTCGGCCAGGAGTCCTTCGTCAGGAAGGGTACTGTCCTATATCCAAACATCTTCTGCTGCTTCATCAGTGACCTTCCTTCTGTCATATAGTCAGAAGTGGCCATTTTTGTTCACGATTGCATAATGATAGCACCACTGACAACTCCTCAGATACTGAAGCAGACCATACTAGGTTCAAATGCAGAAAGCCAATGCCCTCTGACGAACGCAATCGTCTTTCTTTGTGCGAGATGTGACTCCAACCAGTGGATAAACAAAGATTGTAAACCTACTCAGTTCTTCACAACAGAGCGTCATTGATGTTCTAGCATTGAATATCTTTGAATAATGAGTGGCACAGACAGAGTCAATAGCCGGAGTCATAGTTTGAAGATATTAGGCGGAAAGTATCAAGGAGACGTCAGCGGTAGGTTCTTTACGCAGAAAGTTGTGAATGCATGGAATGGGTTGCCAGCTGTGGTGGTGGAAGCAGAGTCATTGGGGTCATTTAAGGAACTGCTGGACGTGCACATGGAGAGCAGTGAGTTGAGGGTTGCGTAGGTTACATTACATTAGGATGAAACCTCGGCACAACATCGTGGGCCAAAGGGCCTGTTCTGTGCTGTACTTTTCTATGTTCTATGATCTATTTGAGGCTGGATTGGAGAAATAGTTGGCATGCTTCCAAAACCAAGGGATGGGCAGGAAAGTGAAGTTGATCATTAACTTTAGCGAGCAGGCTTGATCTGTGGGCTATTCCTACCACCATCTCTATGTTCTTGTGTTTATAAATATGAGTTGTGCTGATTGTGTGCACGTAACACGTTAATGTTATAATTAAAGTAGAACTCATTTCCATTTTAAGAAGAGCGTTCTCCACTTGGTCAGGAACCATCCAGGCAAACTATAAGTTGCAAGTAATAATTTTGAGCCTAGAATCCTATTTGTATTATTTACTTTATATATTTTGAAATAAAAAACAGTGTTCAGATAAAATCAAACCAGTCAAACAAACAGCGCTTCATTGCGATTTTCCTACTTGGTTTCTCGCTATATCAGCAATGGAGAAAGTCAGGGCTGCAGATGCTGGAGATTGGAGTCAGTTTGCTGCGCCACTGCACAGAATATCAAGAATACCGGTTTAGTTTCCTGCTGGAGTTCAAACTGTAGTAAAGTTCTAGCGTGCGCGGTCCGTAGGTGCATTGGTGGTTCAGTGGTAGAATTCTCGCCTGCCACGCGGGAGGCCCGGGTTCGATTCCCGGCCAATGCATTGTCGCCCCTTTAATTTCAAATGCTGCACGGCGTAACCAAGTTCAGCCCGATGCAATGTCTGTTTCGCCGAGCTGCAGACTCACCGATGTCCTGCTGCGCGCGCGGTTCACAGGAAAGTGTTTTCTCATCGGGTGGGGTAGAAATCACTGCTCTGCAGGCTCCGTTTCTGAGCATTTTCATGACGGAATCCACAGGTTTCTGGAAACTCATGGCATTTAGTAAAATCGACCTCGTGAGATGACCGGCCGTGATCCCAGAATGATGGGCCAGACTCCATACGCCGAATGAGATTAGAGTGGTGCTGGAAAAGCACAGCGGGGCAGGCAGCATCCGAGGACCAGCAAAATAGACCTCTCGGCCAGGAGTCCTTCGTCAGGAAGGGTACTGTCCTATATCCAAACATCTTCTGCTGCTTCATCAGTGACCTTCCTTCTGTCATATAGTCAGAAGTGGCCATTTTTGTTCACGATTGCATAATGATAGCACCACTGACAACTCCTCAGATACTGAAGCAGACCATACTAGGTTCAAATGCAGAAAGCCAATGCCCTCTGACGAACGCAATCGTCTTTCTTTGTGCGAGATGTGACTCCAACCAGTGGATAAACAAAGATTGTAAACCTACTCAGTTCTTCACAACAGAGCGTCATTGATGTTCTAGCATTGAATATCTTTGAATAATGAGTGGCACAGACAGAGTCAATAGCCGGAGTCATAGTTTGAAGATATTAGGCGGAAAGTATCAAGGAGACGTCAGCGGTAGGTTCTTTACGCAGAAAGTTGTGAATGCATGGAATGGGTTGCCAGCTGTGGTGGTGGAAGCAGAGTCATTGGGGTCATTTAAGGAACTGCTGGACGTGCACATGGAGAGCAGTGAGTTGAGGGTTGCGTAGGTTACATTACATTAGGATGAAACCTCGGCACAACATCGTGGGCCAAAGGGCCTGTTCTGTGCTGTACTTTTCTATGTTCTATGATCTATTTGAGGCTGGATTGGAGAAATAGTTGGCATGCTTCCAAAACCAAGGGATGGGCAGGAAAGTGAAGTTGATCATTAACTTTAGCGAGCAGGCTTGATCTGTGGGCTATTCCTACCACCATCTCTATGTTCTTGTGTTTATAAATATGAGTTGTGCTGATTGTGTGCACGTAACACGTTAATGTTATAATTAAAGTAGAACTCATTTCCATTTTAAGAAGAGCGTTCTCCACTTGGTCAGGAACCATCCAGGCAAACTATAAGTATCAAGTAATAATTTTGAGCCTAGAATCCTATTTGTATTATTTACTTTATATATTTTGAAATAAAAAACAGTGTTCAGATAAAATCAAACCAGTCAAACAAACAGCGCTTCATTGCGATTTTCCTACTTGGTTTCTCGCTATATCAGCAATGGAGAAAGTCAGGGCTGCAGATGCTGGAGATTGGAGTCAGTTTGCTGCGCCACTGCACAGAATATCAAGAATACCGGTTTAGTTTCCTGCTGGAGTTCAAACTGTAGTAAAGTTCTAGCGTGCGCGGTCTGTAGGTGCATTGGTGGTTCAGTGTTAGAATTCTCGCCTGCCACGCGGGAGGCCCGGGTTCGATTCCCGGCCAATGCATTGTCGCCCCTTTAATTTCAAATGCTGCACGGCGTAACCAAGTTCAGCCCGATGCAATGTCTGTTTCGCCGAGCTGCAGACTCACCGATGTCCTGCTGCGCGCGCGGTTCACAGGAAAGTGTTTTCTCATCGGGTGGGGTAGAAATCACTGCTCTGCAGGCTCCGTTTCTGAGCATTTTCATGACGGAATCCACAGGTTTCTGGAAACTCATGGCATTTAGTAAAATCGACCTCGTGAGATGACCGGCCGTGATCCCAGAATGATGGGCCAGACTCCATACGCCGAATGAGATTAGAGTGGTGCTGGAAAAGCACAGCGGGGCAGGCAGCATCCGAGGACCAGCAAAATAGACCTCTCGGCCAGGAGTCCTTCGTCAGGAAGGGTACTGTCCTATATCCAAACATCTTCTGCTGCTTCATCAGTGACCTTCCTTCTGTCATATAGTCAGAAGTGGCCATTTTTGTTCACGATTGCATAATGATAGCACCACTGACAACTCCTCAGATACTGAAGCAGACCATACTAGGTTCAAATGCAGAAAGCCAATGCCCTCTGACGAACGCAATCGTCTTTCTTTGTGCGAGATGTGACTCCAACCAGTGGATAAACAAAGATTGTAAACCTACTCAGTTCTTCACAACAGAGCGTCATTGATGTTCTAGCATTGAATATCTTTGAATAATGAGTGGCACAGACAGAGTCAATAGCCGGAGTCATAGTTTGAAGATATTAGGCGGAAAGTATCAAGGAGACGTCAGCGGTAGGTTCTTTACGCAGAAAGTTGTGAATGCATGGAATGGGTTGCCAGCTGTGGTGGTGGAAGCAGAGTCATTGGGGTCATTTAAGGAACTGCTGGACGTGCACATGGAGAGCAGTGAGTTGAGGGTTGCGTAGGTTACATTACATTAGGATGAAACCTCGGCACAACATCGTGGGCCAAAGGGCCTGTTCTGTGCTGTACTTTTCTATGTTCTATGATCTATTTGAGGCTGGATTGGAGAAATAGTTGGCATGCTTCCAAAACCAAGGGATGGGCAGGAAAGTGAAGTTGATCATTAACTTTAGCGAGCAGGCTTGATCTGTGGGCTATTCCTACCACCATCTCTATGTTCTTGTGTTTATAAATATGAGTTGTGCTGATTGTGTGCACGTAACACGTTAATGTTATAATTAAAGTAGAACTCATTTCCATTTTAAGAAGAGCGTTCTCCACTTGGTCAGGAACCATCCAGGCAAACTATAAGTTGCAAGTAATAATTTTGAGCCTAGAATCCTATTTGTATTATTTACTTTATATATTTTGAAATAAAAAACAGTGTTCAGATAAAATCAAACCAGTCAAACAAACAGCGCTTCATTGCGATTTTCCTACTTGGTTTCTCGCTATATCAGCAATGGAGAAAGTCAGGGCTGCAGATGCTGGAGATTGGAGTCAGTTTGCTGCGCCACTGCACAGAATATCAAGAATACCGGTTTAGTTTCCTGCTGGAGTTCAAACTGTAGTAAAGTTCTAGCGTGCGCGGTCCGTAGGTGCATTGGTGGTTCAGTGGTAGAATTCTCGCCTGCCACGCGGGAGGCCCGGGTTCGATTCCCGGCCAATGCATTGTCGCCCCTTTAATTTCAAATGCTGCACGGCGTAACCAAGTTCAGCCCGATGCAATGTCTGTTTCGCCTAGCTGCAGACTCACCGATGTCCTGCTGCGCGCGCGGTTCACAGGAAAGTGTTTTCTCATCGGGTGGGGTAGAAATCACTGCTCTGCAGGCTCCGTTTCTGAGCATTTTCATGACGGAATCCACAGGTTTCTGGAAACTCATGGCATTTAGTAAAATCGACCTCGTGAGATGACCGGCCGTGATCCCAGAATGATGGGCCAGACTCCATACGCCGAATGAGATTAGAGTGGTGCTGGAAAAGCACAGCGGGGCAGGCAGCATCCGAGGACCAGCAAAATAGACCTCTCGGCCAGGAGTCCTTCGTCAGGAAGGGTACTGTCCTATATCCAAACATCTTCTGCTGCTTCATCAGTGACCTTCCTTCTGTCATATAGTCAGAAGTGGCCATTTTTGTTCACGATTGCATAATGATAGCACCACTGACAACTCCTCAGATACTGAAGCAGACCATACTAGGTTCAAATGCAGAAAGCCAATGCCCTCTGACGAACGCAATCGTCTTTCTTTGTGCGAGATGTGACTCCAACCAGTGGATAAACAAAGATTGTAAACCTACTCAGTTCTTCACAACAGAGCGTCATTGATGTTCTAGCATTGAATATCTTTGAATAATGAGTGGCACAGACAGAGTCAATAGCCGGAGTCATAGTTTGAAGATATTAGGCGGAAAGTATCAAGGAGACGTCAGCGGTAGGTTCTTTACGCAGAAAGTTGTGAATGCATGGAATGGGTTGCCAGCTGTGGTGGTGGAAGCAGAGTCATTGGGGTCATTTAAGGAACTGCTGGACGTGCACATGGAGAGCAGTGAGTTGAGGGTTGCGTAGGTTACATTACATTAGGATGAAACCTCGGCACAACATCGTGGGCCAAAGGGCCTGTTCTGTGCTGTACTTTTCTATGTTCTATGATCTATTTGAGGCTGGATTGGAGAAATAGTTGGCATGCTTCCAAAACCAAGGGATGGGCAGGAAAGTGAAGTTGATCATTAACTTTAGCGAGCAGGCTTGATCTGTGGGCTATTCCTACCACCATCTCTATGTTCTTGTGTTTATAAATATGAGTTGTGCTGATTGTGTGCACGTAACACGTTAATGTTATAATTAAAGTAGAACTCATTTCCATTTTAAGAAGAGCGTTCTCCACTTGGTCAGGAACCATCCAGGCAAACTATAAGTTGCAAGTAATAATTTTGAGCCTAGAATCCTATTTGTATTATTTACTTTATATATTTTGAAATAAAAAACAGTGTTCAGATAAAATCAAACCAGTCAAACAAACAGCGCTTCATTGCGATTTTCCTACTTGGTTTCTCGCTATATCAGCAATGGAGAAAGTCAGGGCTGCAGATGCTGGAGATTGGAGTCAGTTTGCTGCGCCACTGCACAGAATATCAAGAATACCGGTTTAGTTTCCTGCTGGAGTTCAAACTGTAGTAAAGTTCTAGCGTGCGCGGTCCGTAGGTGCATTGGTGGTTCAGTGGTAGAATTCTCGCCTGCCACGCGGGAGGCCCGGGTTCGATTCCCGGCCAATGCATTGTCGCCCCTTTAATTTCAAATGCTGCACGGCGTAACCAAGTTCAGCCCGATGCAATGTCTGTTTCGCCGAGCTGCAGACTCACCGATGTCCTGCTGCGCGCGCGGTTCACAGGAAAGTGTTTTCTCATCGGGTGGGGTAGAAATCACTGCTCTGCAGGCTCCGTTTCTGAGCATTTTCATGACGGAATCCACAGGTTTCTGGAAACTCATGGCATTTAGTAAAATCGACCTCGTGAGATGACCGGCCGTGATCCCAGAATGATGGGCCAGACTCCATACGCCGAATGAGATTAGAGTGGTGCTGGAAAAGCACAGCGGGGCAGGCAGCATCCGAGGACCAGCAAAATAGACCTCTCGGCCAGGAGTCCTTCGTCAGGAAGGGTACTGTCCTATATCCAAACATCTTCTGCTGCTTCATCAGTGACCTTCCTTCTGTCATATAGTCAGAAGTGGCCATTTTTGTTCACGATTGCATAATGATAGCACCACTGACAACTCCTCAGATACTGAAGCAGACCATACTAGGTTCAAATGCAGAAAGCCAATGCCCTCTGACGAACGCAATCGTCTTTCTTTGTGCGAGATGTGACTCCAACCAGTGGATAAACAAAGATTGTAAACCTACTCAGTTCTTCACAACAGAGCGTCATTGATGTTCTAGCATTGAATATCTTTGAATAATGAGTGGCACAGACAGAGTCAATAGCCGGAGTCATAGTTTGAAGATATTAGGCGGAAAGTATCAAGGAGACGTCAGCGGTAGGTTCTTTACGCAGAAAGTTGTGAATGCATGGAATGGGTTGCCAGCTGTGGTGGTGGAAGCAGAGTCATTGGGGTCATTTAAGGAACTGCTGGACGTGCACATGGAGAGCAGTGAGTTGAGGGTTGCGTAGGTTACATTACATTAGGATGAAACCTCGGCACAACATCGTGGGCCAAAGGGCCTGTTCTGTGCTGTACTTTTCTATGTTCTATGATCTATTTGAGGCTGGATTGGAGAAATAGTTGGCATGCTTCCAAAACCAAGGGATGGGCAGGAAAGTGAAGTTGATCATTAACTTTAGCGAGCAGGCTTGATCTGTGGGCTATTCCTACCACCATCTCTATGTTCTTGTGTTTATAAATATGAGTTGTGCTGATTGTGTGCACGTAACACGTTAATGTTATAATTAAAGTAGAACTCATTTCCATTTTAAGAAGAGCGTTCTCCACTTGGTCAGGAACCATCCAGGCAAACTATAAGTTGCAAGTAATAATTTTGAGCCTAGAATCCTATTTGTATTATTTACTTTATATATTTTGAAATAAAAAACAGTGTTCAGATAAAATCAAACCAGTCAAACAAACAGCGCTTCATTGCGATTTTCCTACTTGGTTTCTCGCTATATCAGCAATGGAGAAAGTCAGGGCTGCAGATG
The DNA here is from genome assembly GCF_037043375.1 of Chiloscyllium plagiosum. Taxonomy (NCBI): domain Eukaryota; kingdom Metazoa; phylum Chordata; class Chondrichthyes; order Orectolobiformes; family Hemiscylliidae; genus Chiloscyllium; species Chiloscyllium plagiosum. The sequence continues at coordinate 26,078,918 of NW_028270173.1, forward strand.
CTGGAGATTGGAGTCAGTTTGCTGCGCCACTGCACAGAATATCAAGAATACCGGTTTAGTTTCCTGCTGGAGTTCAAACTGTAGTAAAGTTCTAGCGTGCGCGGTCTGTAGGTGCATTGGTGGTTCAGTGTTAGAATTCTCGCCTGCCACGCGGGAGGCCCGGGTTCGATTCCCGGCCAATGCATTGTCGCCCCTTTAATTTCAAATGCTGCACGGCGTAACCAAGTTCAGCCCGATGCAATGTCTGTTTCGCCGAGCTGCAGACTCACCGATGTCCTGCTGCGCGCGCGGTTCACAGGAAAGTGTTTTCTCATCGGGTGGGGTAGAAATCACTGCTCTGCAGGCTCCGTTTCTGAGCATTTTCATGACGGAATCCACAGGTTTCTGGAAACTCATGGCATTTAGTAAAATCGACCTCGTGAGATGACCGGCCGTGATCCCAGAATGATGGGCCAGACTCCATACGCCGAATGAGATTAGAGTGGTGCTGGAAAAGCACAGCGGGGCAGGCAGCATCCGAGGACCAGCAAAATAGACCTCTCGGCCAGGAGTCCTTCGTCAGGAAGGGTACTGTCCTATATCCAAACATCTTCTGCTGCTTCATCAGTGACCTTCCTTCTGTCATATAGTCAGAAGTGGCCATTTTTGTTCACGATTGCATAATGATAGCACCACTGACAACTCCTCAGATACTGAAGCAGACCATACTAGGTTCAAATGCAGAAAGCCAATGCCCTCTGACGAACGCAATCGTCTTTCTTTGTGCGAGATGTGACTCCAACCAGTGGATAAACAAAGATTGTAAACCTACTCAGTTCTTCACAACAGAGCGTCATTGATGTTCTAGCATTGAATATCTTTGAATAATGAGTGGCACAGACAGAGTCAATAGCCGGAGTCATAGTTTGAAGATATTAGGCGGAAAGTATCAAGGAGACGTCAGCGGTAGGTTCTTTACGCAGAAAGTTGTGAATGCATGGAATGGGTTGCCAGCTGTGGTGGTGGAAGCAGAGTCATTGGGGTCATTTAAGGAACTGCTGGACGTGCACATGGAGAGCAGTGAGTTGAGGGTTGCGTAGGTTACATTACATTAGGATGAAACCTCGGCACAACATCGTGGGCCAAAGGGCCTGTTCTGTGCTGTACTTTTCTATGTTCTATGATCTATTTGAGGCTGGATTGGAGAAATAGTTGGCATGCTTCCAAAACCAAGGGATGGGCAGGAAAGTGAAGTTGATCATTAACTTTAGCGAGCAGGCTTGATCTGTGGGCTATTCCTACCACCATCTCTATGTTCTTGTGTTTATAAATATGAGTTGTGCTGATTGTGTGCACGTAACACGTTAATGTTATAATTAAAGTAGAACTCATTTCCATTTTAAGAAGAGCGTTCTCCACTTGGTCAGGAACCATCCAGGCAAACTATAAGTTGCAAGTAATAATTTTGAGCCTAGAATCCTATTTGTATTATTTACTTTATATATTTTGAAATAAAAAAGTGTTCAGATAAAATCAAACCAGTCAAACAAACAGCGCTTCATTGCGATTTTCCTACTTGGTTTCTCGCTATATCAGCAATGGAGAAAGTCAGGGCTGCAGATGCTGGAGATTGGAGTCAGTTTGCTGCGCCACTGCACAGAATATCAAGAATACCGGTTTAGTTTCCTGCTGGAGTTCAAACTGTAGTAAAGTTCTAGCGTGCGCGGTCCGTAGGTGCATTGGTGGTTCAGTGGTAGAATTCTCGCCTGCCACGCGGGAGGCCCGGGTTCGATTCCCGGCCAATGCATTGTCGCCCCTTTAATTTCAAATGCTGCACGGCGTAACCAAGTTCAGCCCGATGCAATGTCTGTTTCGCCGAGCTGCAGACTCACCGATGTCCTGCTGCGCGCGCGGTTCACAGGAAAGTGTTTTCTCATCGGGTGGGGTAGAAATCACTGCTCTGCAGGCTCCGTTTCTGAGCATTTTCATGACGGAATCCACAGGTTTCTGGAAACTCATGGCATTTAGTAAAATCGACCTCGTGAGATGACCGGCCGTGATCCCAGAATGATGGGCCAGACTCCATACGCCGAATGAGATTAGAGTGGTGCTGGAAAAGCACAGCGGGGCAGGCAGCATCCGAGGACCAGCAAAATAGACCTCTCGGCCAGGAGTCCTTCGTCAGGAAGGGTACTGTCCTATATCCAAACATCTTCTGCTGCTTCATCAGTGACCTTCCTTCTGTCATATAGTCAGAAGTGGCCATTTTTGTTCACGATTGCATAATGATAGCACCACTGACAACTCCTCAGATACTGAAGCAGACCATACTAGGTTCAAATGCAGAAAGCCAATGCCCTCTGACGAACGCAATCGTCTTTCTTTGTGCGAGATGTGACTCCAACCAGTGGATAAACAAAGATTGTAAACCTACTCAGTTCTTCACAACAGAGCGTCATTGATGTTCTAGCATTGAATATCTTTGAATAATGAGTGGCACAGACAGAGTCAATAGCCGGAGTCATAGTTTGAAGATATTAGGCGGAAAGTATCAAGGAGACGTCAGCGGTAGGTTCTTTACGCAGAAAGTTGTGAATGCATGGAATGGGTTGCCAGCTGTGGTGGTGGAAGCAGAGTCATTGGGGTCATTTAAGGAACTGCTGGACGTGCACATGGAGAGCAGTGAGTTGAGGGTTGCGTAGGTTACATTACATTAGGATGAAACCTCGGCACAACATCGTGGGCCAAAGGGCCTGTTCTGTGCTGTACTTTTCTATGTTCTATGATCTATTTGAGGCTGGATTGGAGAAATAGTTGGCATGCTTCCAAAACCAAGGGATGGGCAGGAAAGTGAAGTTGATCATTAACTTTAGCGAGCAGGCTTGATCTGTGGGCTATTCCTACCACCATCTCTATGTTCTTGTGTTTATAAATATGAGTTGTGCTGATTGTGTGCACGTAACACGTTAATGTTATAATTAAAGTAGAACTCATTTCCATTTTAAGAAGAGCGTTCTCCACTTGGTCAGGAACCATCCAGGCAAACTATAAGTTGCAAGTAATAATTTTGAGCCTAGAATCCTATTTGTATTATTTACTTTATATATTTTGAAATAAAAAACAGTGTTCAGATAAAATCAAACCAGTCAAACAAACAGCGCTTCATTGCGATTTTCCTACTTGGTTTCTCGCTATATCAGCAATGGAGAAAGTCAGGGCTGCAGATGCTGGAGATTGGAGTCAGTTTGCTGCGCCACTGCACAGAATATCAAGAATACCGGTTTAGTTTCCTGCTGGAGTTCAAACTGTAGTAAAGTTCTAGCGTGCGCGGTCCGTAGGTGCATTGGTGGTTCAGTGGTAGAATTCTCGCCTGCCACGCGGGAGGCCCGGGTTCGATTCCCGGCCAATGCATTGTCGCCCCTTTAATTTCAAATGCTGCACGGCGTAACCAAGTTCAGCCCGATGCAATGTCTGTTTCGCCTAGCTGCAGACTCACCGATGTCCTGCTGCGCGCGCGGTTCACAGGAAAGTGTTTTCTCATCGGGTGGGGTAGAAATCACTGCTCTGCAGGCTCCGTTTCTGAGCATTTTCATGACGGAATCCACAGGTTTCTGGAAACTCATGGCATTTAGTAAAATCGACCTCGTGAGATGACCGGCCGTGATCCCAGAATGATGGGCCAGACTCCATACGCCGAATGAGATTAGAGTGGTGCTGGAAAAGCACAGCGGGGCAGGCAGCATCCGAGGACCAGCAAAATAGACCTCTCGGCCAGGAGTCCTTCGTCAGGAAGGGTACTGTCCTATATCCAAACATCTTCTGCTGCTTCATCAGTGACCTTCCTTCTGTCATATAGTCAGAAGTGGCCATTTTTGTTCACGATTGCATAATGATAGCACCACTGACAACTCCTCAGATACTGAAGCAGACCATACTAGGTTCAAATGCAGAAAGCCAATGCCCTCTGACGAACGCAATCGTCTTTCTTTGTGCGAGATGTGACTCCAACCAGTGGATAAACAAAGATTGTAAACCTACTCAGTTCTTCACAACAGAGCGTCATTGATGTTCTAGCATTGAATATCTTTGAATAATGAGTGGCACAGACAGAGTCAATAGCCGGAGTCATAGTTTGAAGATATTAGGCGGAAAGTATCAAGGAGACGTCAGCGGTAGGTTCTTTACGCAGAAAGTTGTGAATGCATGGAATGGGTTGCCAGCTGTGGTGGTGGAAGCAGAGTCATTGGGGTCATTTAAGGAACTGCTGGACGTGCACATGGAGAGCAGTGAGTTGAGGGTTGCGTAGGTTACATTACATTAGGATGAAACCTCGGCACAACATCGTGGGCCAAAGGGCCTGTTCTGTGCTGTACTTTTCTATGTTCTATGATATATTTGAGGCTGGATTGGAGAAATAGTTGGCATGCTTCCAAAACCAAGGGATGGGCAGGAAAGTGAAGTTGATCATTAACTTTAGCGAGCAGGCTTGATCTGTGGGCTATTCCTACCACCATCTCTATGTTCTTGTGTTTATAAATATGAGTTGTGCTGATTGTGTGCACGTAACACGTTAATGTTATAATTAAAGTAGAACTCATTTCCATTTTAAGAAGAGCGTTCTCCACTTGGTCAGGAACCATCCAGGCAAACTATAAGTTGCAAGTAATAATTTTGAGCCTAGAATCCTATTTGTATTATTTACTTTATATATTTTGAAATAAAAAACAGTGTTCAGATAAAATCAAACCAGTCAAACAAACAGCGCTTCATTGCGATTTTCCTACTTGGTTTCTCGCTATATCAGCAATGGAGAAAGTCAGGGCTGCAGATGCTGGAGATTGGAGTCAGTTTGCTGCGCCACTGCACAGAATATCAAGAATACCGGTTTAGTTTCCTGCTGGAGTTCAAACTGTAGTAAAGTTCTAGCGTGCGCGGTCCGTAGGTGCATTGGTGGTTCAGTGGTAGAATTCTCGCCTGCCACGCGGGAGGCCCGGGTTCGATTCCCGGCCAATGCATTGTCGCCCCTTTAATTTCAAATGCTGCACGGCGTAACCAAGTTCAGCCCGATGCAATGTCTGTTTCGCCTAGCTGCAGACTCACCGATGTCCTGCTGCGCGCGCGGTTCACAGGAAAGTGTTTTCTCATCGGGTGGGGTAGAAATCACTGCTCTGCAGGCTCCGTTTCTGAGCATTTTCATGACGGAATCCACAGGTTTCTGGAAACTCATGGCATTTAGTAAAATCGACCTCGTGAGATGACCGGCCGTGATCCCAGAATGATGGGCCAGACTCCATACGCCGAATGAGATTAGAGTGGTGCTGGAAAAGCACAGCGGGGCAGGCAGCATCCGAGGACCAGCAAAATAGACCTCTCGGCCAGGAGTCCTTCGTCAGGAAGGGTACTGTCCTATATCCAAACATCTTCTGCTGCTTCATCAGTGACCTTCCTTCTGTCATATAGTCAGAAGTGGCCATTTTTGTTCACGATTGCATAATGATAGCACCACTGACAACTCCTCAGATACTGAAGCAGACCATACTAGGTTCAAATGCAGAAAGCCAATGCCCTCTGACGAACGCAATCGTCTTTCTTTGTGCGAGATGTGACTCCAACCAGTGGATAAACAAAGATTGTAAACCTACTCAGTTCTTCACAACAGAGCGTCATTGATGTTCTAGCATTGAATATCTTTGAATAATGAGTGGCACAGACAGAGTCAATAGCCGGAGTCATAGTTTGAAGATATTAGGCGGAAAGTATCAAGGAGACGTCAGCGGTAGGTTCTTTACGCAGAAAGTTGTGAATGCATGGAATGGGTTGCCAGCTGTGGTGGTGGAAGCAGAGTCATTGGGGTCATTTAAGGAACTGCTGGACGTGCACATGGAGAGCAGTGAGTTGAGGGTTGCGTAGGTTACATTACATTAGGATGAAACCTCGGCACAACATCGTGGGCCAAAGGGCCTGTTCTGTGCTGTACTTTTCTATGTTCTATGATATATTTGAGGCTGGATTGGAGAAATAGTTGGCATGCTTCCAAAACCAAGGGATGGGCAGGAAAGTGAAGTTGATCATTAACTTTAGCGAGCAGGCTTGATCTGTGGGCTATTCCTACCACCATCTCTATGTTCTTGTGTTTATAAATATGAGTTGTGCTGATTGTGTGCACGTAACACGTTAATGTTATAATTAAAGTAGAACTCATTTCCATTTTAAGAAGAGCGTTCTCCACTTGGTCAGGAACCATCCAGGCAAACTATAAGTTGCAAGTAATAATTTTGAGCCTAGAATCCTATTTGTATTATTTACTTTATATATTTTGAAATAAAAAACAGTGTTCAGATAAAATCAAACCAGTCAAACAAACAGCGCTTCATTGCGATTTTCCTACTTGGTTTCTCGCTATATCAGCAATGGAGAAAGTCAGGGCTGCAGATGCTGGAGATTGGAGTCAGTTTGCTGCGCCACTGCACAGAATATCAAGAATACCGGTTTAGTTTCCTGCTGGAGTTCAAACTGTAGTAAAGTTCTAGCGTGCGCGGTCCGTAGGTGCATTGGTGGTTCAGTGGTAGAATTCTCGCCTGCCACGCGGGAGGCCCGGGTTCGATTCCCGGCCAATGCATTGTCGCCCCTTTAATTTCAAATGCTGCACGGCGTAACCAAGTTCAGCCCGATGCAATGTCTGTTTCGCCTAGCTGCAGACTCACCGATGTCCTGCTGCGCGCGCGGTTCACAGGAAAGTGTTTTCTCATCGGGTGGGGTAGAAATCACTGCTCTGCAGGCTCCGTTTCTGAGCATTTTCATGACGGAATCCACAGGTTTCTGGAAACTCATGGCATTTAGTAAAATCGACCTCGTGAGATGACCGGCCGTGATCCCAGAATGATGGGCCAGACTCCATACGCCGAATGAGATTAGAGTGGTGCTGGAAAAGCACAGCGGGGCAGGCAGCATCCGAGGACCAGCAAAATAGACCTCTCGGCCAGGAGTCCTTCGTCAGGAAGGGTACTGTCCTATATCCAAACATCTTCTGCTGCTTCATCAGTGACCTTCCTTCTGTCATATAGTCAGAAGTGGCCATTTTTGTTCACGATTGCATAATGATAGCACCACTGACAACTCCTCAGATACTGAAGCAGACCATACTAGGTTCAAATGCAGAAAGCCAATGCCCTCTGACGAACGCAATCGTCTTTCTTTGTGCGAGATGTGACTCCAACCAGTGGATAAACAAAGATTGTAAACCTACTCAGTTCTTCACAACAGAGCGTCATTGATGTTCTAGCATTGAATATCTTTGAATAATGAGTGGCACAGACAGAGTCAATAGCCGGAGTCATAGTTTGAAGATATTAGGCGGAAAGTATCAAGGAGACGTCAGCGGTAGGTTCTTTACGCAGAAAGTTGTGAATGCATGGAATGGGTTGCCAGCTGTGGTGGTGGAAGCAGAGTCATTGGGGTCATTTAAGGAACTGCTGGACGTGCACATGGAGAGCAGTGAGTTGAGGGTTGCGTAGGTTACATTACATTAGGATGAAACCTCGGCACAACATCGTGGGCCAAAGGGCCTGTTCTGTGCTGTACTTTTCTATGTTCTATGATATATTTGAGGCTGGATTGGAGAAATAGTTGGCATGCTTCCAAAACCAAGGGATGGGCAGGAAAGTGAAGTTGATCATTAACTTTAGCGAGCAGGCTTGATCTGTGGGCTATTCCTACCACCATCTCTATGTTCTTGTGTTTATAAATATGAGTTGTGCTGATTGTGTGCACGTAACACGTTAATGTTATAATTAAAGTAGAACTCATTTCCATTTTAAGAAGAGCGTTCTCCACTTGGTCAGGAACCATCCAGGCAAACTATAAGTTGCAAGTAATAATTTTGAGCCTAGAATCCTATTTGTATTATTTACTTTATATATTTTGAAATAAAAAACAGTGTTCAGATAAAATCAAACCAGTCAAACAAACAGCGCTTCATTGCGATTTTCCTACTTGGTTTCTCGCTATATCAGCAATGGAGAAAGTCAGGGCTGCAGATGCTGGAGATTGGAGTCAGTTTGCTGCGCCACTGCACAGAATATCAAGAATACCGGTTTAGTTTCCTGCTGGAGTTCAAACTGTAGTAAAGTTCTAGCGTGCGCGGTCCGTAGGTGCATTGGTGGTTCAGTGGTAGAATTCTCGCCTGCCACGCGGGAGGCCCGGGTTCGATTCCCGGCCAATGCATTGTCGCCCCTTTAATTTCAAATGCTGCACGGCGTAACCAAGTTCAGCCCGATGCAATGTCTGTTTCGCCTAGCTGCAGACTCACCGATGTCCTGCTGCGCGCGCGGATCACAGGAAAGTGTTTTCTCATCGGGTGGGGTAGAAATCACTGCTCTGCAGGCTCCGTTTCTGAGCATTTTCATGACGGAATCCACAGGTTTCTGGAAACTCATGGCATTTAGTAAAATCGACCTCGTGAGATGACCGGCCGTGATCCCAGAATGATGGGCCAGACTCCATACGCCGAATGAGATTAGAGTGGTGCTGGAAAAGCACAGCGGGGCAGGCAGCATCCGAGGACCAGCAAAATAGACCTCTCGGCCAGGAGTCCTTCGTCAGGAAGGGTACTGTCCTATATCCAAACATCTTCTGCTGCTTCATCAGTGACCTTCCTTCTGTCATATAGTCAGAAGTGGCCATTTTTGTTCACGATTGCATAATGATAGCACCACTGACAACTCCTCAGATACTGAAGCAGACCATACTAGGTTCAAATGCAGAAAGCCAATGCCCTCTGACGAACGCAATCGTCTTTCTTTGTGCGAGATGTGACTCCAACCAGTGGATAAACAAAGATTGTAAACCTACTCAGTTCTTCACAACAGAGCGTCATTGATGTTCTAGCATTGAATATCTTTGAATAATGAGTGGCACAGACAGAGTCAATAGCCGGAGTCATAGTTTGAAGATATTAGGCGGAAAGTATCAAGGAGACGTCAGCGGTAGGTTCTTTACGCAGAAAGTTGTGAATGCATGGAATGGGTTGCCAGCTGTGGTGGTGGAAGCAGAGTCATTGGGGTCATTTAAGGAACTGCTGGACGTGCACATGGAGAGCAGTGAGTTGAGGGTTGCGTAGGTTACATTACATTAGGATGAAACCTCGGCACAACATCGTGGGCCAAAGGGCCTGTTCTGTGCTGTACTTTTCTATGTTCTATGATCTATTTGAGGCTGGATTGGAGAAATAGTTGGCATGCTTCCAAAACCAAGGGATGGGCAGGAAAGTGAAGTTGATCATTAACTTTAGCGAGCAGGCTTGATCTGTGGGCTATTCCTACCACCATCTCTATGTTCTTGTGTTTATAAATATGAGTTGTGCTGATTGTGTGCACGTAACACGTTAATGTTATAATTAAAGTAGAACTCATTTCCATTTTAAGAAGAGCGTTCTCCACTTGGTCAGGAACCATCCAGGCAAACTATAAGTTGCAAGTAATAATTTTGAGCCTAGAATCCTATTTGTATTATTTACTTTATATATTTTGAAATAAAAAACAGTGTTCAGATAAAATCAAACCAGTCAAACAAACAGCGCTTCATTGCGATTTTCCTACTTGGTTTCTCGCTATATCAGCAATGGAGAAAGTCAGGGCTGCAGATGCTGGAGATTGGAGTCAGTTTGCTGCGCCACTGCACAGAATATCAAGAATACCGGTTTAGTTTCCTGCTGGAGTTCAAACTGTAGTAAAGTTCTAGCGTGCGCGGTCTGTAGGTGCATTGGTGGTTCAGTGGTAGAATTCTCGCCTGCCACGCGGGAGGCCCGGGTTCGATTCCCGGCCAATGCATTGTCGCCCCTTTAATTTCAAATGCTGCACGGCGTAACCAAGTTCAGCCCGATGCAATGTCTGTTTCGCCGAGCTGCAGACTCACCGATGTCCTGCTGCGCGCGCGGTTCACAGGAAAGTGTTTTCTCATCGGGTGGGGTAGAAATCACTGCTCTGCAGGCTCCGTTTCTGAGCATTTTCATGACGGAATCCACAGGTTTCTGGAAACTCATGGCATTTAGTAAAATCGACCTCGTGAGATGACCGGCCGTGATCCCAGAATGATGGGCCAGACTCCATACGCCGAATGAGATTAGAGTGGTGCTGGAAAAGCACAGCGGGGCAGGCAGCATCCGAGGACCAGCAAAATAGACCTCTCGGCCAGGAGTCCTTCGTCAGGAAGGGTACTGTCCTATATCCAAACATCTTCTGCTGCTTCATCAGTGACCTTCCTTCTGTCATATAGTCAGAAGTGGCCATTTTTGTTCACGATTGCATAATGATAGCACCACTGACAACTCCTCAGATACTGAAGCAGACCATACTAGGTTCAAATGCAGAAAGCCAATGCCCTCTGACGAACGCAATCGTCTTTCTTTGTGCGAGATGTGACTCCAACCAGTGGATAAACAAAGATTGTAAACCTACTCAGTTCTTCACAACAGAGCGTCATTGATGTTCTAGCATTGAATATCTTTGAATAATGAGTGGCACAGACAGAGTCAATAGCCGGAGTCATAGTTTGAAGATATTAGGCGGAAAGTATCAAGGAGACGTCAGCGGTAGGTTCTTTACGCAGAAAGTTGTGAATGCATGGAATGGGTTGCCAGCTGTGGTGGTGGAAGCAGAGTCATTGGGGTCATTTAAGGAACTGCTGGACGTGCACATGGAGAGCAGTGAGTTGAGGGTTGCGTAGGTTACATTACATTAGGATGAAACCTCGGCACAACATCGTGGGCCAAAGGGCCTGTTCTGTGCTGTACTTTTCTATGTTCTATGATCTATTTGAGGCTGGATTGGAGAAATAGTTGGCATGCTTCCAAAACCAAGGGATGGGCAGGAAAGTGAAGTTGATCATTAACTTTAGCGAGCAGGCTTGATCTGTGGGCTATTCCTACCACCATCTCTATGTTCTTGTGTTTATAAATATGAGTTGTGCTGATTGTGTGCACGTAACACGTTAATGTTATAATTAAAGTAGAACTCATTTCCATTTTAAGAAGAGCGTTCTCCACTTGGTCAGGAACCATCCAGGCAAACTATAAGTTGCAAGTAATAATTTTGAGCCTAGAATCCTATTTGTATTATTTACTTTATATATTTTGAAATAAAAAACAGTGTTCAGATAAAATCAAACCAGTCAAACAAACAGCGCTTCATTGCGATTTTCCTACTTGGTTTCTCGCTATATCAGCAATGGAGAAAGTCAGGGCTGCAGATGCTGGAGATTGGAGTCAGTTTGCTGCGCCACTGCACAGAATATCAAGAATACCGGTTTAGTTTCCTGCTGGAGTTCAAACTGTAGTAAAGTTCTAGCGTGCGCGGTCTGTAGGTGCATTGGTGGTTCAGTGGTAGAATTCTCGCCTGCCACGCGGGCGGCCCGGGTTCGATTCCCGGCCAATGCATTGTCGCCCCTTTAATTTCAAATGCTGCACGGCGTATCCAAGTTCAGCCCGATGCAATGTCTGTTTCGCCGAGCTGCAGACTCACCGATGTCCTGCTGCGCGCGCGGTTCACAGGAAAGTGTTTTCTCATCGGGTGGGGTAGAAATCACTGCTCTGCAGGCTCCGTTTCTGAGCATTTTCATGACGGAATCCACAGGTTTCTGGAAACTCATGGCATTTAGTAAAATCGACCTCGTGAGATGACCGGCCGTGATCCCAGAATGATGGGCCAGACTCCATACGCCGAATGAGATTAGAGTGGTGCTGGAAAAGCACAGCGGGGCAGGCAGCATCCGAGGACCAGCAAAATAGACCTCTCGGCCAGGAGTCCTTCGTCAGGAAGGGTACTGTCCTATATCCAAACATCTTCTGCTGCTTCATCAGTGACCTTCCTTCTGTCATATAGTCAGAAGTGGCCATTTTTGTTCACGATTGCATAATGATAGCACCACTGACAACTCCTCAGATACTGAAGCAGACCATACTAGGTTCAAATGCAGAAAGCCAATGCCCTCTGACGAACGCAATCGTCTTTCTTTGTGCGAGATGTGACTCCAACCAGTGGATAAACAAAGATTGTAAACCTACTCAGTTCTTCACAACAGAGCGTCATTGATGTTCTAGCATTGAATATCTTTGAATAATGAGTGGCACAGACAGAGTCAATAGCCGGAGTCATAGTTTGAAGATATTAGGCGGAAAGTATCAAGGAGACGTCAGCGGTAGGTTCTTTACGCAGAAAGTTGTGAATGCATGGAATGGGTTGCCAGCTGTGGTGGTGGAAGCAGAGTCATTGGGGTCATTTAAGGAACTGCTGGACGTGCACATGGAGAGCAGTGAGTTGAGGGTTGCGTAGGTTACATTACATTAGGATGAAACCTCGGCACAACATCGTGGGCCAAAGGGCCTGTTCTGTGCTGTACTTTTCTATGTTCTATGATCTATTTGAGGCTGGATTGGAGAAATAGTTGGCATGCTTCCAAAACCAAGGGATGGGCAGGAAAGTGAAGTTGATCATTAACTTTAGCGAGCAGGCTTGATCTGTGGGCTATTCCTACCACCATCTCTATGTTCTTGTGTTTATAAATATGAGTTGTGCTGATTGTGTGCACGTAACACGTTAATGTTATAATTAAAGTAGAACTCATTTCCATTTTAAGAAGAGCGTTCTCCACTTGGTCAGGAACCATCCAGGCAAACTATAAGTTGCAAGTAATAATTTTGAGCCTAGAATCCTATTTGTATTATTTACTTTATATATTTTGAAATAAAAAACAGTGTTCAGATAAAATCAAACCAGTCAAACAAACAGCGCTTCATTGCGATTTTCCTACTTGGTTTCTCGCTATATCAGCAATGGAGAAAGTCAGGGCTGCAGATGCTGGAGATTGGAGTCAGTTTGCTGCGCCACTGCACAGAATATCAAGAATACCGGTTTAGTTTCCTGCTGGAGTTCAAACTGTAGTAAAGTTCTAGCGTGCGCGGTCTGTAGGTGCATTGGTGGTTCAGTGGTAGAATTCTCGCCTGCCACGCGGGAGGCCCGGGTTCGATTCCCGGCCAATGCATTGTCGCCCCTTTAATTTCAAATGCTGCACGGCGTAACCAAGTTCAGCCCGATGCAATGTCTGTTTCGCCGAGCTGCAGACTCACCGATGTCCTGCTGCGCGCGCGGTTCACAGGAAAGTGTTTTCTCATCGGGTGGGGTAGAAATCACTGCTCTGCAGGCTCCGTTTCTGAGCATTTTCATGACGGAATCCACAGGTTTCTGGAAACTCATGGCATTTAGTAAAATCGACCTCGTGAGATGACCGGCCGTGATCCCAGAATGATGGGCCAGACTCCATACGCCGAATGAGATTAGAGTGGTGCTGGAAAAGCACAGCGGGGCAGGCAGCATCCGAGGACCAGCAAAATAGACCTCTCGGCCAGGAGTCCTTCGTCAGGAAGGGTACTGTCCTATATCCAAACATCTTCTGCTGCTTCATCAGTGACCTTCCTTCTGTCATATAGTCAGAAGTGGCCATTTTTGTTCACGATTGCATAATGATAGCACCACTGACAACTCCTCAGATACTGAAGCAGACCATACTAGGTTCAAATGCAGAAAGCCAATGCCCTCTGACGAACGCAATCGTCTTTCTTTGTGCGAGATGTGACTCCAACCAGTGGATAAACAAAGATTGTAAACCTACTCAGTTCTTCACAACAGAGCGTCATTGATGTTCTAGCATTGAATATCTTTGAATAATGAGTGGCACAGACAGAGTCAATAGCCGGAGTCATAGTTTGAAGATATTAGGCGGAAAGTATCAAGGAGACGTCAGCGGTAGGTTCTTTACGCAGAAAGTTGTGAATGCATGGAATGGGTTGCCAGCTGTGGTGGTGGAAGCAGAGTCATTGGGGTCATTTAAGGAACTGCTGGACGTGCACATGGAGAGCAGTGAGTTGAGGGTTGCGTAGGTTACATTACATTAGGATGAAACCTCGGCACAACATCGTGGGCCAAAGGGCCTGTTCTGTGCTGTACTTTTCTATGTTCTATGATCTATTTGAGGCTGGATTGGAGAAATAGTTGGCATGCTTCCAAAACCAAGGGATGGGCAGGAAAGTGAAGTTGATCATTAACTTTAGCGAGCAGGCTTGATCTGTGGGCTATTCCTACCACCATCTCTATGTTCTTGTGTTTATAAATATGAGTTGTGCTGATTGTGTGCACGTAACACGTTAATGTTATAATTAAAGTAGAACTCATTTCCATTTTAAGAAGAGCGTTCTCCACTTGGTCAGGAACCATCCAGGCAAACTATAAGTTGCAAGTAATAATTTTGAGCCTAGAATCCTATTTGTATTATTTACTTTATATATTTTGAAATAAAAAACAGTGTTCAGATAAAATCAAACCAGTCAAACAAACAGCGCTTCATTGCGATTTTCCTACTTGGTTTCTCGCTATATCAGCAATGGAGAAAGTCAGGGCTGCAGATGCTGGAGATTGGAGTCAGTTTGCTGCGCCACTGCACAGAATATCAAGAATACCGGTTTAGTTTCCTGCTGGAGTTCAAACTGTAGTAAAGTTCTAGCGTGCGCGGTCTGTAGGTGCATTGGTGGTTCAGTGGTAGAATTCTCGCCTGCCACGCGGGAGGCCCGGGTTCGATTCCCGGCCAATGCATTGTCGCCCCTTTAATTTCAAATGCTGCACGGCGTATCCAAGTTCAGCCCGATGCAATGTCTGTTTCGCCGAGCTGCAGACTCACCGATGTCCTGCTGCGCGCGCGGTTCACAGGAAAGTGTTTTCTCATCGGGTGGGGTAGAAATCACTGCTCTGCAGGCTCCGTTTCTGAGCATTTTCATGACGGAATCCACAGGTTTCTGGAAACTCATGGCATTTAGTAAAATCGACCTCGTGAGATGACCGGCCGTGATCCCAGAATGATGGGCCAGACTCCATACGCCGAATGAGATTAGAGTGGTGCTGGAAAAGCACAGCGGGGCAGGCAGCATCCGAGGACCAGCAAAATAGACCTCTCGGCCAGGAGTCCTTCGTCAGGAAGGGTACTGTCCTATATCCAAACATCTTCTGCTGCTTCATCAGTGACCTTCCTTCTGTCATATAGTCAGAAGTGGCCATTTTTGTTCACGATTGCATAATGATAGCACCACTGACAACTCCTCAGATACTGAAGCAGACCATACTAGGTTCAAATGCAGAAAGCCAATGCCCTCTGACGAACGCAATCGTCTTTCTTTGTGCGAGATGTGACTCCAACCAGTGGATAAACAAAGATTGTAAACCTACTCAGTTCTTCACAACAGAGCGTCATTGATGTTCTAGCATTGAATATCTTTGAATAATGAGTGGCACAGACAGAGTCAATAGCCGGAGTCATAGTTTGAAGATATTAGGCGGAAAGTATCAAGGAGACGTCAGCGGTAGGTTCTTTACGCAGAAAGTTGTGAATGCATGGAATGGGTTGCCAGCTGTGGTGGTGGAAGCAGAGTCATTGGGGTCATTTAAGGAACTGCTGGACGTGCACATGGAGAGCAGTGAGTTGAGGGTTGCGTAGGTTACATTACATTAGGATGAAACCTCGGCACAACATCGTGGGCCAAAGGGCCTGTTCTGTGCTGTACTTTTCTATGTTCTATGATCTATTTGAGGCTGGATTGGAGAAATAGTTGGCATGCTTCCAAAACCAAGGGATGGGCAGGAAAGTGAAGTTGATCATTAACTTTAGCGAGCAGGCTTGATCTGTGGGCTATTCCTACCACCATCTCTATGTTCTTGTGTTTATAAATATGAGTTGTGCTGATTGTGTGCACGTAACACGTTAATGTTATAATTAAAGTAGAACTCATTTCCATTTTAAGAAGAGCGTTCTCCACTTGGTCAGGAACCATCCAGGCAAACTATAAGTTGCAAGTAATAATTTTGAGCCTAGAATCCTATTTGTATTATTTACTTTATATATTTTGAAATAAAAAACAGTGTTCAGATAAAATCAAACCAGTCAAACAAACAGCGCTTCATTGCGATTTTCCTACTTGGTTTCTCGCTATATCAGCAATGGAGAAAGTCAGGGCTGCAGATGCTGGAGATTGGAGTCAGTTTGCTGCGCCACTGCACAGAATATCAAGAATACCGGTTTAGTTTCCTGCTGGAGTTCAAACTGTAGTAAAGTTCTAGCGTGCGCGGTCCGTAGGTGCATTGGTGGTTCAGTGGTAGAATTCTCGCCTGCCACGCGGGAGGCCCGGGTTCGATTTCCGGCCAATGCATTGTCGCCCCTTTAATTTCAAATGCTGCACGGCGTAACCAAGTTCAGCCCGATGCAATGTCTGTTTCGCCTAGCTGCAGACTCACCGATGTCCTGCTGCGCGCGCGGTTCACAGGAAAGTGTTTTCTCATCGGGTGGGGTAGAAATCACTGCTCTGCAGGCTCCGTTTCTGAGCATTTTCATGACGGAATCCACAGGTTTCTGGAAACTCATGGCATTTAGTAAAATCGACCTCGTGAGATGACCGGCCGTGATCCCAGAATGATGGGCCAGACTCCATACGCCGAATGAGATTAGAGTGGTGCTGGAAAAGCACAGCGGGGCAGGCAGCATCCGAGGACCAGCAAAATAGACCTCTCGGCCAGGAGTCCTTCGTCAGGAAGGGTACTGTCCTATATCCAAACATCTTCTGCTGCTTCATCAGTGACCTTCCTTCTGTCATATAGTCAGAAGTGGCCATTTTTGTTCACGATTGCATAATGATAGCACCACTGACAACTCCTCAGATACTGAAGCAGACCATACTAGGTTCAAATGCAGAAAGCCAATGCCCTCTGACGAACGCAATCGTCTTTCTTTGTGCGAGATGTGACTCCAACCAGTGGATAAACAAAGATTGTAAACCTACTCAGTTCTTCACAACAGAGCGTCATTGATGTTCTAGCATTGAATATCTTTGAATAATGAGTGGCACAGACAGAGTCAATAGCCGGAGTCATAGTTTGAAGATATTAGGCGGAAAGTATCAAGGAGACGTCAGCGGTAGGTTCTTTACGCAGAAAGTTGTGAATGCATGGAATGGGTTGCCAGCTGTGGTGGTGGAAGCAGAGTCATTGGGGTCATTTAAGGAACTGCTGGACGTGCACATGGAGAGCAGTGAGTTGAGGGTTGCGTAGGTTACATTACATTAGGATGAAACCTCGGCACAACATCGTGGGCCAAAGGGCCTGTTCTGTGCTGTACTTTTCTATGTTCTATGATCTATTTGAGGCTGGATTGGAGAAATAGTTGGCATGCTTCCAAAACCAAGGGATGGGCAGGAAAGTGAAGTTGATCATTAACTTTAGCGAGCAGGCTTGATCTGTGGGCTATTCCTACCACCATCTCTATGTTCTTGTGTTTATAAATATGAGTTGTGCTGATTGTGTGCACGTAACACGTTAATGTTATAATTAAAGTAGAACTCATTTCCATTTTAAGAAGAGCGTTCTCCACTTGGTCAGGAACCATCCAGGCAAACTATAAGTTGCAAGTAATAATTTTGAGCCTAGAATCCTATTTGTATTATTTACTTTATATATTTTGAAATAAAAAACAGTGTTCAGATAAAATCAAACCAGTCAAACAAACAGCGCTTCATTGCGATTTTCCTACTTGGTTTCTCGCTATATCAGCAATGGAGAAAGTCAGGGCTGCAGATGCTGGAGATTGGAGTCAGTTTGCTGCGCCACTGCACAGAATATCAAGAATACCGGTTTAGTTTCCTGCTGGAGTTCAAACTGTAGTAAAGTTCTAGCGTGCGCGGTCCGTAGGTGCATTGGTGGTTCAGTGGTAGAATTCTCGCCTGCCACGCGGGAGGCCCGGGTTCGATTCCCGGCCAATGCATTGTCGCCCCTTTAATTTCAAATGCTGCACGGCGTAACCAAGTTCAGCCCGATGCAATGTCTGTTTCGCCTAGCTGCAGACTCACCGATGTCCTGCTGCGCGCGCGGTTCACAGGAAAGTGTTTTCTCATCGGGTGGGGTAGAAATCACTGCTCTGCAGGCTCCGTTTCTGAGCATTTTCATGACGGAATCCACAGGTTTCTGGAAACTCATGGCATTTACTAAAATCGACCTCGTGAGATGACCGGCCGTGATCCCAGAATGATGGGCCAGACTCCATACGCCGAATGAGATTAGAGTGGTGCTGGAAAAGCACAGCGGGGCAGGCAGCATCCGAGGACCAGCAAAATAGACCTCTCGGCCAGGAGTCCTTCGTCAGGAAGGGTACTGTCCTATATCCAAACATCTTCTGCTGCTTCATCAGTGACCTTCCTTCTGTCATATAGTCAGAAGTGGCCATTTTTGTTCACGATTGCATAATGATAGCACCACTGACAACTCCTCAGATACTGAAGCAGACCATACTAGGTTCAAATGCAGAAAGCCAATGCCCTCTGACGAACGCAATCGTCTTTCTTTGTGCGAGATGTGACTCCAACCAGTGGATAAACAAAGATTGTAAACCTACTCAGTTCTTCACAACAGAGCGTCATTGATGTTCTAGCATTGAATATCTTTGAATAATGAGTGGCACAGACAGAGTCAATAGCCGGAGTCATAGTTTGAAGATATTAGGCGGAAAGTATCAAGGAGACGTCAGCGGTAGGTTCTTTACGCAGAAAGTTGTGAATGCATGGAATGGGTTGCCAGCTGTGGTGGTGGAAGCAGAGTCATTGGGGTCATTTAAGGAACTGCTGGACGTGCACATGGAGAGCAGTGAGTTGAGGGTTGCGTAGGTTACATTACATTAGGATGAAACCTCGGCACAACATCGTGGGCCAAAGGGCCTGTTCTGTGCTGTACTTTTCTATGTTCTATGATCTATTTGAGGCTGGATTGGAGAAATAGTTGGCATGCTTCCAAAACCAAGGGATGGGCAGGAAAGTGAAGTTGATCATTAACTTTAGCGAGCAGGCTTGATCTGTGGGCTATTCCTACCACCATCTCTATGTTCTTGTGTTTATAAATATGAGTTGTGCTGATTGTGTGCACGTAACACGTTAATGTTATAATTAAAGTAGAACTCATTTCCATTTTAAGAAGAGCGTTCTCCACTTGGTCAGGAACCATCCAGGCAAACTAAAAGTTGCAAGTAATAATTTTGAGCCTAGAATCCTATTTGTATTATTTACTTTATATATTTTGAAATAAAAAACAGTGTTCAGATAAAATCAAACCAGTCAAACAAACAGCGCTTCATTGCGATTTTCCTACTTGGTTTCTCGCTATATCAGCAATGGAGAAAGTCAGGGCTGCAGATGCTGGAGATTGGAGTCAGTTTGCTGCGCCACTGCACAGAATATCAAGAATACCGGTTTAGTTTCCTGCTGGAGTTCAAACTGTAGTAAAGTTCTAGCGTGCGCGGTCCGTAGGTGCATTGGTGGTTCAGTGGTAGAATTCTCGCCTGCCACGCGGGCGGCCCGGGTTCGATTCCCGGCCAATGCATTGTCGCCCCTTTAATTTCAAATGCTGCACGGCGTAACCAAGTTCAGCCCGATGCAATGTCTGTTTCGCCTAGCTGCAGACTCACCGATGTCCTGCTGCGCGCGCGGTTCACAGGAAAGTGTTTTCTCATCGGGTGGGGTAGAAATCACTGCTCTGCAGGCTCCGTTTCTGAGCATTTTCATGACGGAATGCACAGGTTTCTGGAAACTCATGGCATTTAGTAAAATCGACCTCGTGAGATGACCGGCCGTGATCCCAGAATGATGGGCCAGACTCCATACGCCGAATGAGATTAGAGTGGTGCTGGAAAAGCACAGCGGGGCAGGCAGCATCCGAGGACCAGCAAAATAGACCTCTCGGCCAGGAGTCCTTCGTCAGGAAGGGTACTGTCCTATATCCAAACATCTTCTGCTGCTTCATCAGTGACCTTCCTTCTGTCATATAGTCAGAAGTGGCCATTTTTGTTCACGATTGCATAATGATAGCACCACTGACAACTCCTCAGATACTGAAGCAGACCATACTAGGTTCAAATGCAGAAAGCCAATGCCCTCTGACGAACGCAATCGTCTTTCTTTGTGCGAGATGTGACTCCAACCAGTGGATAAACAAAGATTGTAAACCTACTCAGTTCTTCACAACAGAGCGTCATTGATGTTCTAGCATTGAATATCTTTGAATAATGAGTGGCACAGACAGAGTCAATAGCCGGAGTCATAGTTTGAAGATATTAGGCGGAAAGTATCAAGGAGACGTCAGCGGTAGGTTCTTTACGCAGAAAGTTGTGAATGCATGGAATGGGTTGCCAGCTGTGGTGGTGGAAGCAGAGTCATTGGGGTCATTTAAGGAACTGCTGGACGTGCACATGGAGAGCAGTGAGTTGAGGGTTGCGTAGGTTACATTACATTAGGATGAAACCTCGGCACAACATCGTGGGCCAAAGGGCCTGTTCTGTGCTGTACTTTTCTATGTTCTATGATCTATTTGAGGCTGGATTGGAGAAATAGTTGGCATGCTTCCAAAACCAAGGGATGGGCAGGAAAGTGAAGTTGATCATTAACTTTAGCGAGCAGGCTTGATCTGTGGGCTATTCCTACCACCATCTCTATGTTCTTGTGTTTATAAATATGAGTTGTGCTGATTGTGTGCACGTAACACGTTAATGTTATAATTAAAGTAGAACTCATTTCCATTTTAAGAAGAGCGTTCTCCACTTGGTCAGGAACCATCCAGGCAAACTAAAAGTTGCAAGTAATAATTTTGAGCCTAGAATCCTATTTGTATTATTTACTTTATATATTTTGAAATAAAAAACAGTGTTCAGATAAAATCAAACCAGTCAAACAAACAGCGCTTCATTGCGATTTTCCTACTTGGTTTCTCGCTATATCAGCAATGGAGAAAGTCAGGGCTGCAGATGCTGGAGATTGGAGTCAGTTTGCTGCGCCACTGCACAGAATATCAAGAATACCGGTTTAGTTTCCTGCTGGAGTTCAAACTGTAGTAAAGTTCTAGCGTGCGCGGTCCGTAGGTGCATTGGTGGTTCAGTGGTAGAATTCTCGCCTGCCACGCGGGCGGCCCGGGTTCGATTCCCGGCCAATGCATTGTCGCCCCTTTAATTTCAAATGCTGCACGGCGTAACCAAGTTCAGCCCGATGCAATGTCTGTTTCGCCTAGCTGCAGACTCACCGATGTCCTGCTGCGCGCGCGGTTCACAGGAAAGTGTTTTCTCATCGGGTGGGGTAGAAATCACTGCTCTGCAGGCTCCGTTTCTGAGCATTTTCATGACGGAATGCACAGGTTTCTGGAAACTCATGGCATTTAGTAAAATCGACCTCGTGAGATGACCGGCCGTGATCCCAGAATGATGGGCCAGACTCCATACGCCGAATGAGATTAGAGTGGTGCTGGAAAAGCACAGCGGGGCAGGCAGCATCCGAGGACCAGCAAAATAGACCTCTCGGCCAGGAGTCCTTCGTCAGGAAGGGTACTGTCCTATATCCAAACATCTTCTGCTGCTTCATCAGTGACCTTCCTTCTGTCATATAGTCAGAAGTGGCCATTTTTGTTCACGATTGCATAATGATAGCACCACTGACAACTCCTCAGATACTGAAGCAGACCATACTAGGTTCAAATGCAGAAAGCCAATGCCCTCTGACGAACGCAATCGTCTTTCTTTGTGCGAGATGTGACTCCAACCAGTGGATAAACAAAGATTGTAAACCTACTCAGTTCTTCACAACAGAGCGTCATTGATGTTCTAGCATTGAATATCTTTGAATAATGAGTGGCACAGACAGAGTCAATAGCCGGAGTCATAGTTTGAAGATATTAGGCGGAAAGTATCAAGGAGACGTCAGCGGTAGGTTCTTTACGCAGAAAGTTGTGAATGCATGGAATGGGTTGCCAGCTGTGGTGGTGGAAGCAGAGTCATTGGGGTCATTTAAGGAACTGCTGGACGTGCACATGGAGAGCAGTGAGTTGAGGGTTGCGTAGGTTACATTACATTAGGATGAAACCTCGGCACAACATCGTGGGCCAAAGGGCCTGTTCTGTGCTGTACTTTTCTATGTTCTATGATCTATTTGAGGCTGGATTGGAGAAATAGTTGGCATGCTTCCAAAACCAAGGGATGGGCAGGAAAGTGAAGTTGATCATTAACTTTAGCGAGCAGGCTTGATCTGTGGGCTATTCCTACCACCATCTCTATGTTCTTGTGTTTATAAATATGAGTTGTGCTGATTGTGTGCACGTAACACGTTAATGTTATAATTAAAGTAGAACTCATTTCCATTTTAAGAAGAGCGTTCTCCACTTGGTCAGGAACCATCCAGGCAAACTAAAAGTTGCAAGTAATAATTTTGAGCCTAGAATCCTATTTGTATTATTTACTTTATATATTTTGAAATAAAAAACAGTGTTCAGATAAAATCAAACCAGTCAAACAAACAGCGCTTCATTGCGATTTTCCTACTTGGTTTCTCGCTATATCAGCAATGGAGAAAGTCAGGGCTGCAGATGCTGGAGATTGGAGTCAGTTTGCTGCGCCACTGCACAGAATATCAAGAATACCGGTTTAGTTTCCTGCTGGAGTTCAAACTGTAGTAAAGTTCTAGCGTGCGCGGTCCGTAGGTGCATTGGTGGTTCAGTGGTAGAATTCTCGCCTGCCACGCGGGCGGCCCGGGTTCGATTCCCGGCCAATGCATTGTCGCCCCTTTAATTTCAAATGCTGCACGGCGTAACCAAGTTCAGCCCGATGCAATGTCTGTTTCGCCTAGCTGCAGACTCACCGATGTCCTGCTGCGCGCGCGGTTCACAGGAAAGTGTTTTCTCATCGGGTGGGGTAGAAATCACTGTTCTGCAGGCTCCGTTTCTGAGCATTTTCATGACGGAATCCACAGGTTTCTGGAAACTCATGGCATTTAGTAAAATCGACCTCGTGAGATGACCGGCCGTGATCCCAGAATGATGGGCCAGACTCCATACGCCGAATGAGATTAGAGTGGTGCTGGAAAAGCACAGCGGGGCAGGCAGCATCCGAGGACCAGCAAAATAGACCTCTCGGCCAGGAGTCCTTCGTCAGGAAGGGTACTGTCCTATATCCAAACATCTTCTGCTGCTTCATCAGTGACCTTCCTTCTGTCATATAGTCAGAAGTGGCCATTTTTGTTCACGATTGCATAATGATAGCACCACTGACAACTCCTCAGATACTGAAGCAGACCATACTAGGTTCAAATGCAGAAAGCCAATGCCCTCTGACGAACGCAATCGTCTTTCTTTGTGCGAGATGTGACTCCAACCAGTGGATAAACAAAGATTGTAAACCTACTCAGTTCTTCACAACAGAGCGTCATTGATGTTCTAGCATTGAATATCTTTGAATAATGAGTGGCACAGACAGAGTCAATAGCCGGAGTCATAGTTTGAAGATATTAGGCGGAAAGTATCAAGGAGACGTCAGCGGTAGGTTCTTTACGCAGAAAGTTGTGAATGCATGGAATGGGTTGCCAGCTGTGGTGGTGGAAGCAGAGTCATTGGGGTCATTTAAGGAACTGCTGGACGTGCACATGGAGAGCAGTGAGTTGAGGGTTGCGTAGGTTACATTACATTAGGATGAAACCTCGGCACAACATCGTGGGCCAAAGGGCCTGTTCTGTGCTGTACTTTTCTATGTTCTATGATCTATTTGAGGCTGGATTGGAGAAATAGTTGGCATGCTTCCAAAACCAAGGGATGGGCAGGAAAGTGAAGTTGATCATTAACTTTAGCGAGCAGGCTTGATCTGTGGGCTATTCCTACCACCATCTCTATGTTCTTGTGTTTATAAAAATGAGTTGTGCTGATTGTGTGCACGTAACACGTTAATGTTATAATTAAAGTAGAACTCATTTCCATTTTAAGAAGAGCGTTCTCCACTTGGTCAGGAACCATCCAGGCAAACTATAAGTTGCAAGTAATAATTTTGAGCCTAGAATCCTATTTGTATTATTTACTTTATATATTTTGAAATAAAAAACAGTGTTCAGATAAAATCAAACCAGTCAAACAAACAGCGCTTCATTGCGATTTTCCTACTTGGTTTCTCGCTATATCAGCAATGGAGAAAGTCAGGGCTGCAGATGCTGGAGATTGGAGTCAGTTTGCTGCGCCACTGCACAGAATATCAAGAATACCGGTTTAGTTTCCTGCTGGAGTTCAAACTGTAGTAAAGTTCTAGCGTGCGCGGTCCGTAGGTGCATTGGTGGTTCAGTGGTAGAATTCTCGCCTGCCACGCGGGAGGCCCGGGTTCGATTCCCGGCCAATGCATTGTCGCCCCTTTAATTTCAAATGCTGCACGGCGTAACCAAGTTCAGCCCGATGCAATGTCTGTTTCGCCTAGCTGCAGACTCACCGATGTCCTGCTGCGCGCGCGGTTCACAGGAAAGTGTTTTCTCATCGGGTGGGGTAGAAATCACTGCTCTGCAGGCTCCGTTTCTGAGCATTTTCATGACGGAATCCACAGGTTTCTGGAAACTCATGGCATTTAGTAAAATCGACCTCGTGAGATGACCGGCCGTGATCCCAGAATGATGGGCCAGACTCCATACGCCGAATGAGATTAGAGTGGTGCTGGAAAAGCACAGCGGGGCAGGCAGCATCCGAGGACCAGCAAAATAGACCTCTCGGCCAGGAGTCCTTCGTCAGGAAGGGTACTGTCCTATATCCAAACATCTTCTGCTGCTTCATCAGTGACCTTCCTTCTGTCATATAGTCAGAAGTGGCCATTTTTGTTCACGATTGCATAATGATAGCACCACTGACAACTCCTCAGATACTGAAGCAGACCATACTAGGTTCAAATGCAGAAAGCCAATGCCCTCTGACGAACGCAATCGTCTTTCTTTGTGCGAGATGTGACTCCAACCAGTGGATAAACAAAGATTGTAAACCTACTCAGTTCTTCACAACAGAGCGTCATTGATGTTCTAGCATTGAATATCTTTGAATAATGAGTGGCACAGACAGAGTCAATAGCCGGAGTCATAGTTTGAAGATATTAGGCGGAAAGTATCAAGGAGACGTCAGCGGTAGGTTCTTTACGCAGAAAGTTGTGAATGCATGGAATGGGTTGCCAGCTGTGGTGGTGGAAGCAGAGTCATTGGGGTCATTTAAGGAACTGCTGGACGTGCACATGGAGAGCAGTGAGTTGAGGGTTGCGTAGGTTACATTACATTAGGATGAAACCTCGGCACAACATCGTGGGCCAAAGGGCCTGTTCTGTGCTGTACTTTTCTATGTTCTATGATCTATTTGAGGCTGGATTGGAGAAATAGTTGGCATGCTTCCAAAACCAAGGGATGGGCAGGAAAGTGAAGTTGATCATTAACTTTAGCGAGCAGGCTTGATCTGTGGGCTATTCCTACCACCATCTCTATGTTCTTGTGTTTATAAATATGAGTTGTGCTGATTGTGTGCACGTAACACGTTAATGTTATAATTAAAGTAGAACTCATTTCCATTTTAAGAAGAGCGTTCTCCACTTGGTCAGGAACCATCCAGGCAAACTATAAGTTGCAAGTAATAATTTTGAGCCTAGAATCCTATTTGTATTATTTACTTTATATATTTTGAAATAAAAAACAGTGTTCAGATAAAATCAAACCAGTCAAACAAACAGCGCTTCATTGCGATTTTCCTACTTGGTTTCTCGCTATATCAGCAATGGAGAAAGTCAGGGCTGCAGATGCTGGAGATTGGAGTCAGTTTGCTGCGCCACTGCACAGAATATCAAGAATACCGGTTTAGTTTCCTGCTGGAGTTCAAACTGTAGTAAAGTTCTAGCGTGCGCGGTCCGTAGGTGCATTGGTGGTTCAGTGGTAGAATTCTCGCCTGCCATGCGGGAGGCCCGGGTTCGATTCCCGGCCAATGCATTGTCGCCCCTTTAATTTCAAATGCTGCACGGCGTAACCAAGTTCAGCCCGATGCAATGTCTGTTTCGCCTAGCTGCAGACTCACCGATGTCCTGCTGCGCGCGCGGTTCACAGGAAAGTGTTTTCTCATCGGGTGGGGTAGAAATCACTGCTCTGCAGGCTGCGTTTCTGAGCATTTTCATGACGGAATCCACAGGTTTCTGGAAACTCATGGCATTTAGTAAAATCGACCTCGTGAGATGACCGGCCGTGATCCCAGAATGATGGGCCAGACTCCATACGCCGAATGAGATTAGAGTGGTGCTGGAAAAGCACAGCGGGGCAGGCAGCATCCGAGGACCAGCAAAATAGACCTCTCGGCCAGGAGTCCTTCGTCAGGAAGGGTACTGTCCTATATCCAAACATCTTCTGCTGCTTCATCAGTGACCTTCCTTCTGTCATATAGTCAGAAGTGGCCATTTTTGTTCACGATTGCATAATGATAGCACCACTGACAACTCCTCAGATACTGAAGCAGACCATACTAGGTTCAAATGCAGAAAGCCAATGCCCTCTGACGAACGCAATCGTCTTTCTTTGTGCGAGATGTGACTCCAACCAGTGGATAAACAAAGATTGTAAACCTACTCAGTTCTTCACAACAGAGCGTCATTGATGTTCTAGCATTGAATATCTTTGAATAATGAGTGGCACAGACAGAGTCAATAGCCGGAGTCATAGTTTGAAGATATTAGGCGGAAAGTATCAAGGAGACGTCAGCGGTAGGTTCTTTACGCAGAAAGTTGTGAATGCATGGAATGGGTTGCCAGCTGTGGTGGTGGAAGCAGAGTCATTGGGGTCATTTAAGGAACTGCTGGACGTGCACATGGAGAGCAGTGAGTTGAGGGTTGCGTAGGTTACATTACATTAGGATGAAACCTCGGCACAACATCGTGGGCCAAAGGGCCTGTTCTGTGCTGTACTTTTCTATGTTCTATGATCTATTTGAGGCTGGATTGGAGAAATAGTTGGCATGCTTCCAAAACCAAGGGATGGGCAGGAAAGTGAAGTTGATCATTAACTTTAGCGAGCAGGCTTGATCTGTGGGCTATTCCTACCACCATCTCTATGTTCTTGTGTTTATAAATATGAGTTGTGCTGATTGTGTGCACGTAACACGTTAATGTTATAATTAAAGTAGAACTCATTTCCATTTTAAGAAGAGCGTTCTCCACTTGGTCAGGAACCATCCAGGCAAACTATAAGTTGCAAGTAATAATTTTGAGCCTAGAATCCTATTTGTATTATTTACTTTATATATTTTGAAATAAAAAACAGTGTTCAGATAAAATCAAACCAGTCAAACAAACAGCGCTTCATTGCGATTTTCCTACTTGGTTTCTCGCTATATCAGCAATGGAGAAAGTCAGGGCTGCAGATGCTGGAGATTGGAGTCAGTTTGCTGCGCCACTGCACAGAATATCAAGAATACCGGTTTAGTTTCCTGCTGGAGTTCAAACTGTAGTAAAGTTCTAGCGTGCGCGGTCCGTAGGTGCATTGGTGGTTCAGTGGTAGAATTCTCGCCTGCCACGCGGGAGGCCCGGGTTCGATTCCCGGCCAATGCATTGTCGCCCCTTTAATTTCAAATGCTGCACGGCGTAACCAAGTTCAGCCCGATGCAATGTCTGTTTCGCCTAGCTGCAGACTCACCGATGTCCTGCTGCGCGCGCGGTTCACAGGAAAGTGTTTTCTCATCGGGTGGGGTAGAAATCACTGCTCTGCAGGCTCCGTTTCTGAGCATTTTCATGACGGAATCCACAGGTTTCTGGAAACTCATGGCATTTAGTAAAATCGACCTCGTGAGATGACCGGCCGTGATCCCAGAATGATGGGCCAGACTCCATACGCCGAATGAGATTAGAGTGGTGCTGGAAAAGCACAGCGGGGCAGGCAGCATCCGAGGACCAGCAAAATAGACCTCTCGGCCAGGAGTCCTTCGTCAGGAAGGGTACTGTCCTATATCCAAACATCTTCTGCTGCTTCATCAGTGACCTTCCTTCTGTCATATAGTCAGAAGTGGCCATTTTTGTTCACGATTGCATAATGATAGCACCACTGACAACTCCTCAGATACTGAAGCAGACCATACTAGGTTCAAATGCAGAAAGCCAATGCCCTCTGACGAACGCAATCGTCTTTCTTTGTGCGAGATGTGACTCCAACCAGTGGATAAACAAAGATTGTAAACCTACTCAGTTCTTCACAACAGAGCGTCATTGATGTTCTAGCATTGAATATCTTTGAATAATGAGTGGCACAGACAGAGTCAATAGCCGGAGTCATAGTTTGAAGATATTAGGCGGAAAGTATCAAGGAGACGTCAGCGGTAGGTTCTTTACGCAGAAAGTTGTGAATGCATGGAATGGGTTGCCAGCTGTGGTGGTGGAAGCAGAGTCATTGGGGTCATTTAAGGAACTGCTGGACGTGCACATGGAGAGCAGTGAGTTGAGGGTTGCGTAGGTTACATTACATTAGGATGAAACCTCGGCACAACATCGTGGGCCAAAGGGCCTGTTCTGTGCTGTACTTTTCTATGTTCTATGATCTATTTGAGGCTGGATTGGAGAAATAGTTGGCATGCTTCCAAAACCAAGGGATGGGCAGGAAAGTGAAGTTGATCATTAACTTTAGCGAGCAGGCTTGATCTGTGGGCTATTCCTACCACCATCTCTATGTTCTTGTGTTTATAAATATGAGTTGTGCTGATTGTGTGCACGTAACACGTTAATGTTATAATTAAAGTAGAACTC
Organism: Chiloscyllium plagiosum; assembly: GCF_037043375.1. Classification (NCBI taxonomy): domain Eukaryota; kingdom Metazoa; phylum Chordata; class Chondrichthyes; order Orectolobiformes; family Hemiscylliidae; genus Chiloscyllium; species Chiloscyllium plagiosum. Next base: position 26,107,553 of record NW_028270173.1, read on the forward strand.
ATTTCCATTTTAAGAAGAGCGTTCTCCACTTGGTCAGGAACCATCCAGGCAAACTATAAGTTGCAAGTAATAATTTTGAGCCTAGAATCCTATTTGTATTATTTACTTTATATATTTTGAAATAAAAAACAGTGTTCAGATAAAATCAAACCAGTCAAACAAACAGCGCTTCATTGCGATTTTCCTACTTGGTTTCTCGCTATATCAGCAATGGAGAAAGTCAGGGCTGCAGATGCTGGAGATTGGAGTCAGTTTGCTGCGCCACTGCACAGAATATCAAGAATACCGGTTTAGTTTCCTGCTGGAGTTCAAACTGTAGTAAAGTTCTAGCGTGCGCGGTCCGTAGGTGCATTGGTGGTTCAGTGGTAGAATTCTCGCCTGCCACGCGGGAGGCCCGGGTTCGATTCCCGGCCAATGCATTGTCGCCCCTTTAATTTCAAATGCTGCACGGCGTAACCAGGTTCAGCCCGATGCAATGTCTGTTTCGCCTAGCTGCAGACTCACCGATGTCCTGCTGCGCGCGCGGTTCACAGGAAAGTGTTTTCTCATCGGGTGGGGTAGAAATCACTGCTCTGCAGGCTCCGTTTCTGAGCATTTTCATGACGGAATCCACAGGTTTCTGGAAACTCATGGCATTTAGTAAAATCGACCTCGTGAGATGACCGGCCGTGATCCCAGAATGATGGGCCAGACTCCATACGCCGAATGAGATTAGAGTGGTGCTGGAAAAGCACAGCGGGGCAGGCAGCATCCGAGGACCAGCAAAATAGACCTCTCGGCCAGGAGTCCTTCGTCAGGAAGGGTACTGTCCTATATCCAAACATCTTCTGCTGCTTCATCAGTGACCTTCCTTCTGTCATATAGTCAGAAGTGGCCATTTTTGTTCACGATTGCATAATGATAGCACCACTGACAACTCCTCAGATACTGAAGCAGACCATACTAGGTTCAAATGCAGAAAGCCAATGCCCTCTGACGAACGCAATCGTCTTTCTTTGTGCGAGATATGACTCCAACCAGTGGATAAACAAAGATTGTAAACCTACTCAGTTCTTCACAACAGAGCGTCATTGATGTTCTAGCATTGAATATCTTTGAATAATGAGTGGCACAGACAGAGTCAATAGCCGGAGTCATAGTTTGAAGATATTAGGCGGAAAGTATCAAGGAGACGTCAGCGGTAGGTTCTTTACGCAGAAAGTTGTGAATGCATGGAATGGGTTGCCAGCTGTGGTGGTGGAAGCAGAGTCATTGGGGTCATTTAAGGAACTGCTGGACGTGCACATGGAGAGCAGTGAGTTGAGGGTTGCGTAGGTTACATTACATTAGGATGAAACCTCGGCACAACATCGTGGGCCAAAGGGCCTGTTCTGTGCTGTACTTTTCTATGTTCTATGATCTATTTGAGGCTGGATTGGAGAAATAGTTGGCATGCTTCCAAAACCAAGGGATGGGCAGGAAAGTGAAGTTGATCATTAACTTTAGCGAGCAGGCTTGATCTGTGGGCTATTCCTACCACCATCTCTATGTTCTTGTGTTTATAAATATGAGTTGTGCTGATTGTGTGCACGTAACACGTTAATGTTATAATTAAAGTAGAACTCATTTCCATTTTAAGAAGAGCGTTCTCCACTTGGTCAGGAACCATCCAGGCAAACTATAAGTTGCAAGTAATAATTTTGAGCCTAGAATCCTATTTGTATTATTTACTTTATATATTTTGAAATAAAAAACAGTGTTCAGATAAAATCAAACCAGTCAAACAAACAGCGCTTCATTGCGATTTTCCTACTTGGTTTCTCGCTATATCAGCAATGGAGAAAGTCAGGGCTGCAGATGCTGGAGATTGGAGTCAGTTTGCTGCGCCACTGCACAGAATATCAAGAATACCGGTTTAGTTTCCTGCTGGAGTTCAAACTGTAGTAAAGTTCTAGCGTGCGCGGTCCGTAGGTGCATTGGTGGTTCAGTGGTAGAATTCTCGCCTCCCACGCGGGAGGCCCGGGTTCGATTCCCGGCCAATGCATTGTCGCCCCTTTAATTTCAAATGCTGCACGGCGTAACCAAGTTCAGCCCGATGCAATGTCTGTTTCGCCTAGCTGCAGACTCACCGATGTCCTGCTGCGCGCGCGGTTCACAGGAAAGTGTTTTCTCATCGGGTGGGGTAGAAATCACTGCTCTGCAGGCTCCGTTTCTGAGCATTTTCATGACGGAATCCACAGGTTTCTGGAAACTCATGGCATTTAGTAAAATCGACCTCGTGAGATGACCGGCCGTGATCCCAGAATGATGGGCCAGACTCCATACGCCGAATGAGATTAGAGTGGTGCTGGAAAAGCACAGCGGGGCAGGCAGCATCCGAGGACCAGCAAAATAGACCTCTCGGCCAGGAGTCCTTCGTCAGGAAGGGTACTGTCCTATATCCAAACATCTGCTGCTTCATCAGTGACCTTCCTTCTGTCATATAGTCAGAAGTGGCCATTTTTGTTCACGATTGCATAATGATAGCACCACTGACAACTCCTCAGATACTGAAGCAGACCATACTAGGTTCAAATGCAGAAAGCCAATGCCCTCTGACGAACGCAATCGTCTTTCTTTGTGCGAGATGTGACTCCAACCAGTGGATAAACAAAGATTGTAAACCTACTCAGTTCTTCACAACAGAGCGTCATTGATGTTCTAGCATTGAATATCTTTGAATAATGAGTGGCACAGACAGAGTCAATAGCCGGAGTCATAGTTTGAAGATATTAGGCGGAAAGTATCAAGGAGACGTCAGCGGTAGGTTCTTTACGCAGAAAGTTGTGAATGCATGGAATGGGTTGCCAGCTGTGGTGGTGGAAGCAGAGTCATTGGGGTCATTTAAGGAACTGCTGGACGTGCACATGGAGAGCAGTGAGTTGAGGGTTGCGTAGGTTACATTACATTAGGATGAAACCTCGGCACAACATCGTGGGCCAAAGGGCCTGTTCTGTGCTGTACTTTTCTATGTTCTATGATCTATTTGAGGCTGGATTGGAGAAATAGTTGGCATGCTTCCAAAACCAAGGGATGGGCAGGAAAGTGAAGTTGATCATTAACTTTAGCGAGCAGGCTTGATCTGTGGGCTATTCCTACCACCATCTCTATGTTCTTGTGTTTATAAAAATGAGTTGTGCTGATTGTGTACACGTAACACGTTAATGTTATAATTAAAGTAGAACTCATTTCCATTTTAAGAAGAGCGTTCTCCACTTGGTCAGGAACCATCCAGGCAAACTATAAGTTGCAAGTAATAATTTTGAGCCTAGAATCCTATTTGTATTATTTACTTTATATATTTTGAAATAAAAAACAGTGTTCAGATAAAATCAAACCAGTCAAACAAACAGCGCTTCATTGCGATTTTCCTACTTGGTTTCTCGCTATATCAGCAATGGAGAAAGTCAGGGCTGCAGATGCTGGAGATTGGAGTCAGTTTGCTGCGCCACTGCACAGAATATCAAGAATACCGGTTTAGTTTCCTGCTGGAGTTCAAACTGTAGTAAAGTTCTAGCGTGCGCGGTCCGTAGGTGCATTAGTGGTTCAGTGGTAGAATTCTCGCCTGCCACGCGGGAGGCCCGGGTTCGATTCCCGGCCAATGCATTGTCGCCCCTTTAATTTCAAATGCTGCACGGCGTAACCAAGTTCAGCCCGATGCAATGTCTGTTTCGCCTAGCTGCAGACTCACCGATGTCCTGCTGCGCGCGCGGTTCACAGGAAAGTGTTTTCTCATCGGGTGGGGTAGAAATCACTGCTCTGCAGGCTCCGTTTCTGAGCATTTTCATGACGGAATCCACAGGTTTCTGGAAACTCATGGCATTTAGTAAAATCGACCTCGTGAGATGACCGGCCGTGATCCCAGAATGATGGGCCAGACTCCATACGCCGAATGAGATTAGAGTGGTGCTGGAAAAGCACAGCGGGGCAGGCAGCATCCGAGGACCAGCAAAATAGACCTCTCGGCCAGGAGTCCTTCGTCAGGAAGGGTACTGTCCTATATCCAAACATCTTCTGCTGCTTCATCAGTGACCTTCCTTCTGTCATATAGTCAGAAGTGGCCATTTTTGTTCACGATTGCATAATGATAGCACCACTGACAACTCCTCAGATACTGAAGCAGACCATACTAGGTTCAAATGCAGAAAGCCAATGCCCTCTGACGAACGCAATCGTCTTTCTTTGTGCGAGATGTGACTCCAACCAGTGGATAAACAAAGATTGTAAACCTACTCAGTTCTTCACAACAGAGCGTCATTGATGTTCTAGCATTGAATATCTTTGAATAATGAGTGGCACAGACAGAGTCAATAGCCGGAGTCATAGTTTGAAGATATTAGGCGGAAAGTATCAAGGAGACGTCAGCGGTAGGTTCTTTACGCAGAAAGTTGTGAATGCATGGAATGGGTTGCCAGCTGTGGTGGTGGAAGCAGAGTCATTGGGGTCATTTAAGGAACTGCTGGACGTGCACATGGAGAGCAGTGAGTTGAGGGTTGCGTAGGTTACATTACATTAGGATGAAACCTCGGCACAACATCGTGGGCCAAAGGGCCTGTTCTGTGCTGTACTTTTCTATGTTCTATGATCTATTTGAGGCTGGATTGGAGAAATAGTTGGCATGCTTCCAAAACCAAGGGATGGGCAGGAAAGTGAAGTTGATCATTAACTTTAGCGAGCAGGCTTGATCTGTGGGCTATTCCTACCACCATCTCTATGTTCTTGTGTTTATAAATATGAGTTGTGCTGATTGTGTGCACGTAACACGTTAATGTTATAATTAAAGTAGAACTCATTTCCATTTTAAGAAGAGCGTTCTCCACTTGGTCAGGAACCATCCAGGCAAACTAAAAGTTGCAAGTAATAATTTTGAGCCTAGAATCCTATTTGTATTATTTACTTTATATATTTTGAAATAAAAAACAGTGTTCAGATAAAATCAAACCAGTCAAACAAACAGCGCTTCATTGCGATTTTCCTACTTGGTTTCTCGCTATATCAGCAATGGAGAAAGTCAGGGCTGCAGATGCTGGAGATTGGAGTCAGTTTGCTGCGCCACTGCACAGAATATCAAGAATACCGGTTTAGTTTCCTGCTGGAGTTCAAACTGTAGTAAAGTTCTAGCGTGCGCGGTCCGTAGGTGCATTGGTGGTTCAGTGGTAGAATTCTCGCCTGCCACGCGGGCGGCCCGGGTTCGATTCCCGGCCAATGCATTGTCGCCCCTTTAATTTCAAATGCTGCACGGCGTAACCAAGTTCAGCCCGATGCAATGTCTGTTTCGCCTAGCTGCAGACTCACCGATGTCCTGCTGCGCGCGCGGTTCACAGGAAAGTGTTTTCTCATCGGGTGGGGTAGAAATCACTGCTCTGCAGGCTCCGTTTCTGAGCATTTTCATGACGGAATCCACAGGTTTCTGGAAACTCATGGCATTTAGTAAAATCGACCTCGTGAGATGACCGGCCGTGATCCCAGAATGATGGGCCAGACTCCATACGCCGAATGAGATTAGAGTGGTGCTGGAAAAGCACAGCGGGGCAGGCAGCATCCGAGGACCAGCAAAATAGACCTCTCGGCCAGGAGTCCTTCGTCAGGAAGGGTACTGTCCTATATCCAAACATCTTCTGCTGCTTCATCAGTGACCTTCCTTCTGTCATATAGTCAGAAGTGGCCATTTTTGTTCACGATTGCATAATGATAGCACCACTGACAACTCCTCAGATACTGAAGCAGACCATACTAGGTTCAAATGCAGAAAGCCAATGCCCTCTGACGAACGCAATCGTCTTTCTTTGTGCGAGATGTGACTCCAACCAGTGGATAAACAAAGATTGTAAACCTACTCAGTTCTTCACAACAGAGCGTCATTGATGTTCTAGCATTGAATATCTTTGAATAATGAGTGGCACAGACAGAGTCAATAGCCGGAGTCATAGTTTGAAGATATTAGGCGGAAAGTATCAAGGAGACGTCAGCGGTAGGTTCTTTACGCAGAAAGTTGTGAATGCATGGAATGGGTTGCCAGCTGTGGTGGTGGAAGCAGAGTCATTGGGGTCATTTAAGGAACTGCTGGACGTGCACATGGAGAGCAGTGAGTTGAGGGTTGCGTAGGTTACATTACATTAGGATGAAACCTCGGCACAACATCGTGGGCCAAAGGGCCTGTTCTGTGCTGTACTTTTCTATGTTCTATGATCTATTTGAGGCTGGATTGGAGAAATAGTTGGCATGCTTCCAAAACCAAGGGATGGGCAGGAAAGTGAAGTTGATCATTAACTTTAGCGAGCAGGCTTGATCTGTGGGCTATTCCTACCACCATCTCTATGTTCTTGTGTTTATAAATATGAGTTGTGCTGATTGTGTGCACGTAACACGTTAATGTTATAATTAAAGTAGAACTCATTTCCATTTTAAGAAGAGCGTTCTCCACTTGGTCAGGAACCATCCAGGCAAACTATAAGTTGCAAGTAATAATTTTGAGCCTAGAATCCTATTTGTATTATTTACTTTATATATTTTGAAATAAAAAACAGTGTTCAGATAAAATCAAACCAGTCAAACAAACAGCGCTTCATTGCGATTTTCCTACTTGGTTTCTCGCTATATCAGCAATGGAGAAAGTCAGGGCTGCAGATGCTGGAGATTGGAGTCAGTTTGCTGCGCCACTGCACAGAATATCAAGAATACCGGTTTAGTTTCCTGCTGGAGTTCAAACTGTAGTAAAGTTCTAGCGTGCGCGGTCCGTAGGTGCATTGGTGGTTCAGTGGTAGAATTCTCGCCTGCCACGCGGGCGGCCCGGGTTCGATTCCCGGCCAATGCATTGTCGCCCCTTTAATTTCAAATGCTGCACGGCGTAACCAAGTTCAGCCCGATGCAATGTCTGTTTCGCCTAGCTGCAGACTCACCGATGTCCTGCTGCGCGCGCGGTTCACAGGAAAGTGTTTTCTCATCGGGTGGGGTAGAAATCACTGCTCTGCAGGCTCCGTTTCTGAGCATTTTCATGACGGAATCCACAGGTTTCTGGAAACTCATGGCATTTAGTAAAATCGACCTCGTGAGATGACCGGCCGTGATCCCAGAATGATGGGCCAGACTCCATACGCCGAATGAGATTAGAGTGGTGCTGGAAAAGCACAGCGGGGCAGGCAGCATCCGAGGACCAGCAAAATAGACCTCTCGGCCAGGAGTCCTTCGTCAGGAAGGGTACTGTCCTATATCCAAACATCTTCTGCTGCTTCATCAGTGACCTTCCTTCTGTCATATAGTCAGAAGTGGCCATTTTTGTTCACGATTGCATAATGATAGCACCACTGACAACTCCTCAGATACTGAAGCAGACCATACTAGGTTCAAATGCAGAAAGCCAATGCCCTCTGACGAACGCAATCGTCTTTCTTTGTGCGAGATGTGACTCCAACCAGTGGATAAACAAAGATTGTAAACCTACTCAGTTCTTCACAACAGAGCGTCATTGATGTTCTAGCATTGAATATCTTTGAATAATGAGTGGCACAGACAGAGTCAACAGCCGGAGTCATAGTTTGAAGATATTAGGCGGAAAGTATCAAGGAGACGTCAGCGGTAGGTTCTTTACGCAGAAAGTTGTGAATGCATGGAATGGGTTGCCAGCTGTGGTGGTGGAAGCAGAGTCATTGGGGTCATTTAAGGAACTGCTGGACGTGCACATGGAGAGCAGTGAGTTGAGGGTTGCGTAGGTTACATTACATTAGGATGAAACCTCGGCACAACATCGTGGGCCAAAGGGCCTGTTCTGTGCTGTACTTTTCTATGTTCTATGATCTATTTGAGGCTGGATTGGAGAAATAGTTGGCATGCTTCCAAAACCAAGGGATGGGCAGGAAAGTGAAGTTGATCATTAACTTTAGCGAGCAGGCTTGATCTGTGGGCTATTCCTACCACCATCTCTATGTTCTTGTGTTTATAAATATGAGTTGTGCTGATTGTGTGCACGTAACACGTTAATGTTATAATTAAAGTAGAACTCATTTCCATTTTAAGAAGAGCGTTCTCCACTTGGTCAGGAACCATCCAGGCAAACTAAAAGTTGCAAGTAATAATTTTGAGCCTAGAATCCTATTTGTATTATTTACTTTATATATTTTGAAATAAAAAACAGTGTTCAGATAAAATCAAACCAGTCAAACAAACAGCGCTTCATTGCGATTTTCCTACTTGGTTTCTCGCTATATCAGCAATGGAGAAAGTCAGGGCTGCAGATGCTGGAGATTGGAGTCAGTTTGCTGCGCCACTGCACAGAATATCAAGAATACCGGTTTAGTTTCCTGCTGGAGTTCAAACTGTAGTAAAGTTCTAGCGTGCGCGGTCCGTAGGTGCATTGGTGGTTCAGTGGTAGAATTCTCGCCTGCCTCGCGGGAGGCCCGGGTTCGATTCCCGGCCAATGCATTGTCGCCCCTTTAATTTCAAATGCTGCACGGCGTAACCAAGTTCAGCCCGATGCAATGTCTGTTTCGCCTAGCTGCAGACTCACCGATGTCCTGCTGCGCGCGCGGTTCACAGGAAAGTGTTTTCTCATCGGGTGGGGTAGAAATCACTGCTCTGCAGGCTCCGTTTCTGAGCATTTTCATGACGGAATCCACAGGTTTCTGGAAACTCATGGCATTTAGTAAAATCGACCTCGTGAGATGACCGGCCGTGATCCCAGAATGATGGGCCAGACTCCATACGCCGAATGAGATTAGAGTGGTGCTGGAAAAGCACAGCGGGGCAGGCAGCATCCGAGGACCAGCAAAATAGACCTCTCGGCCAGGAGTCCTTCGTCAGGAAGGGTACTGTCCTATATCCAAACATCTTCTGCTGCTTCATCAGTGACCTTCCTTCTGTCATATAGTCAGAAGTGGCCATTTTTGTTCACGATTGCATAATGATAGCACCACTGACAACTCCTCAGATACTGAAGCAGACCATACTAGGTTCAAATGCAGAAAGCCAATGCCCTCTGACGAACGCAATCGTCTTTCTTTGTGCGAGATGTGACTCCAACCAGTGGATAAACAAAGATTGTAAACCTACTCAGTTCTTCACAACAGAGCGTCATTGATGTTCTAGCATTGAATATCTTTGAATAATGAGTGGCACAGACAGAGTCAATAGCCGGAGTCATAGTTTGAAGATATTAGGCGGAAAGTATCAAGGAGACGTCAGCGGTAGGTTCTTTACGCAGAAAGTTGTGAATGCATGGAATGGGTTGCCAGCTGTGGTGGTGGAAGCAGAGTCATTGGGGTCATTTAAGGAACTGCTGGACGTGCACATGGAGAGCAGTGAGTTGAGGGTTGCGTAGGTTACATTACATTAGGATGAAACCTCGGCACAACATCGTGGGCCAAAGGGCCTGTTCTGTGCTGTACTTTTCTATGTTCTATGATCTATTTGAGGCTGGATTGGAGAAATAGTTGGCATGCTTCCAAAACCAAGGGATGGGCAGGAAAGTGAAGTTGATCATTAACTTTAGCGAGCAGGCTTGATCTGTGGGCTATTCCTACCACCATCTCTATGTTCTTGTGTTTATAAATATGAGTTGTGCTGATTGTGTGCACGTAACACGTTAATGTTATAATTAAAGTAGAACTCATTTCCATTTTAAGAAGAGCGTTCTCCACTTGGTCAGGAACCATCCAGGCAAACTAAAAGTTGCAAGTAATAATTTTGAGCCTAGAATCCTATTTGTATTATTTACTTTATATATTTTGAAATAAAAAACAGTGTTCAGATAAAATCAAACCAGTCAAACAAACAGCGCTTCATTGCGATTTTCCTACTTGGTTTCTCGCTATATCAGCAATGGAGAAAGTCAGGGCTGCAGATGCTGGAGATTGGAGTCAGTTTGCTGCGCCACTGCACAGAATATCAAGAATACCGGTTTAGTTTCCTGCTGGAGTTCAAACTGTAGTAAAGTTCTAGCGTGCGCGGTCCGTAGGTGCATTGGTGGTTCAGTGGTAGAATTCTCGCCTGCCACGCGGGCGGCCCGGGTTCGATTCCCGGCCAATGCATTGTCGCCCCTTTAATTTCAAATGCTGCACGGCGTAACCAAGTTCAGCCCGATGCAATGTCTGTTTCGCCTAGCTGCAGACTCACCGATGTCCTGCTGCGCGCGCGGTTCACAGGAAAGTGTTTTCTCATCGGGTGGGGTAGAAATCACTGCTCTGCAGGCTCCGTTTCTGAGCATTTTCATGACGGAATCCACAGGTTTCTGGAAACTCATGGCATTTAGTAAAATCGACCTCGTGAGATGACCGGCCGTGATCCCAGAATGATGGGCCAGACTCCATACGCCGAATGAGATTAGAGTGGTGCTGGAAAAGCACAGCGGGGCAGGCAGCATCCGAGGACCAGCAAAATAGACCTCTCGGCCAGGAGTCCTTCGTCAGGAAGGGTACTGTCCTATATCCAAACATCTTCTGCTGCTTCATCAGTGACCTTCCTTCTGTCATATAGTCAGAAGTGGCCATTTTTGTTCACGATTGCATAATGATAGCACCACTGACAACTCCTCAGATACTGAAGCAGACCATACTAGGTTCAAATGCAGAAAGCCAATGCCCTCTGACGAACGCAATCGTCTTTCTTTGTGCGAGATGTGACTCCAACCAGTGGATAAACAAAGATTGTAAACCTACTCAGTTCTTCACAACAGAGCGTCATTGATGTTCTAGCATTGAATATCTTTGAATAATGAGTGGCACAGACAGAGTCAATAGCCGGAGTCATAGTTTGAAGATATTAGGCGGAAAGTATCAAGGAGACGTCAGCGGTAGGTTCTTTACGCAGAAAGTTGTGAATGCATGGAATGGGTTGCCAGCTGTGGTGGTGGAAGCAGAGTCATTGGGGTCATTTAAGGAACTGCTGGACGTGCACATGGAGAGCAGTGAGTTGAGGGTTGCGTAGGTTACATTACATTAGGATGAAACCTCGGCACAACATCGTGGGCCAAAGGGCCTGTTCTGTGCTGTACTTTTCTATGTTCTATGATCTATTTGAGGCTGGATTGGAGAAATAGTTGGCATGCTTCCAAAACCAAGGGATGGGCAGGAAAGTGAAGTTGATCATTAACTTTAGCGAGCAGGCTTGATCTGTGGGCTATTCCTACCACCATCTCTATGTTCTTGTGTTTATAAATATGAGTTGTGCTGATTGTGTGCACGTAACACGTTAATGTTATAATTAAAGTAGAACTCATTTCCATTTTAAGAAGAGCGTTCTCCACTTGGTCAGGAACCATCCAGGCAAACTATAAGTTGCAAGTAATAATTTTGAGCCTAGAATCCTATTTGTATTATTTACTTTATATATTTTGAAATAAAAAACAGTGTTCAGATAAAATCAAACCAGTCAAACAAACAGCGCTTCATTGCGATTTTCCTACTTGGTTTCTCGCTATATCAGCAATGGAGAAAGTCAGGGCTGCAGATGCTGGAGATTGGAGTCAGTTTGCTGCGCCACTGCACAGAATATCAAGAATACCGGTTTAGTTTCCTGCTGGAGTTCAAACTGTAGTAAAGTTCTAGCGTGCGCGGTCCGTAGGTGCATTGGTGGTTCAGTGGTAGAATTCTCGCCTGCCACGCGGGCGGCCCGGGTTCGATTCCCGGCCAATGCATTGTCGCCCCTTTAATTTCAAATGCTGCACGGCGTAACCAAGTTCAGCCCGATGCAATGTCTGTTTCGCCTAGCTGCAGACTCACCGATGTCCTGCTGCGCGCGCGGTTCACAGGAAAGTGTTTTCTCATCGGGTGGGGTAGAAATCACTGCTCTGCAGGCTCCGTTTCTGAGCATTTTCATGACGGAATCCACAGGTTTCTGGAAACTCATGGCATTTAGTAAAATCGACCTCGTGAGATGACCGGCCGTGATCCCAGAATGATGGGCCAGACTCCATACGCCGAATGAGATTAGAGTGGTGCTGGAAAAGCACAGCGGGGCAGGCAGCATCCGAGGACCAGCAAAATAGACCTCTCGGCCAGGAGTCCTTCGTCAGGAAGGGTACTGTCCTATATCCAAACATCTTCTGCTGCTTCATCAGTGACCTTCCTTCTGTCATATAGTCAGAAGTGGCCATTTTTGTTCACGATTGCATAATGATAGCACCACTGACAACTCCTCAGATACTGAAGCAGACCATACTAGGTTCAAATGCAGAAAGCCAATGCCCTCTGACGAACGCAATCGTCTTTCTTTGTGCGAGATGTGACTCCAACCAGTGGATAAACAAAGATTGTAAACCTACTCAGTTCTTCACAACAGAGCGTCATTGATGTTCTAGCATTGAATATCTTTGAATAATGAGTGGCACAGACAGAGTCAATAGCCGGAGTCATAGTTTGAAGATATTAGGCGGAAAGTATCAAGGAGACGTCAGCGGTAGGTTCTTTACGCAGAAAGTTGTGAATGCATGGAATGGGTTGCCAGCTGTGGTGGTGGAAGCAGAGTCATTGGGGTCATTTAAGGAACTGCTGGACGTGCACATGGAGAGCAGTGAGTTGAGGGTTGCGTAGGTTACATTACATTAGGATGAAACCTCGGCACAACATCGTGGGCCAAAGGGCCTGTTCTGTGCTGTACTTTTCTATGTTCTATGATCTATTTGAGGCTGGATTGGAGAAATAGTTGGCATGCTTCCAAAACCAAGGGATGGGCAGGAAAGTGAAGTTGATCATTAACTTTAGCGAGCAGGCTTGATCTGTGGGCTATTCCTACCACCATCTCTATGTTCTTGTGTTTATAAATATGAGTTGTGCTGATTGTGTGCACGTAACACGTTAATGTTATAATTAAAGTAGAACTCATTTCCATTTTAAGAAGAGCGTTCTCCACTTGGTCAGGAACCATCCAGGCAAACTAAAAGTTGCAAGTAATAATTTTGAGCCTAGAATCCTATTTGTATTATTTACTTTATATATTTTGAAATAAAAAACAGTGTTCAGATAAAATCAAACCAGTCAAACAAACAGCGCTTCATTGCGATTTTCCTACTTGGTTTCTCGCTATATCAGCAATGGAGAAAGTCAGGGCTGCAGATGCTGGAGATTGGAGTCAGTTTGCTGCGCCACTGCACAGAATATCAAGAATACCGGTTTAGTTTCCTGCTGGAGTTCAAACTGTAGTAAAGTTCTAGCGTGCGCGGTCCGTAGGTGCATTGGTGGTTCGGTGGTAGAATTCTCGCCTGCCACGCGGGAGGCCCGGGTTCGATTCCCGGCCAATGCATTGTCGCCCCTTTAATTTCAAATGCTGCACGGCGTAACCAAGTTCAGCCCGATGCAATGTCTGTTTCGCCTAGCTGCAGACTCACCGATGTCCTGCTGCGCGCGCGGTTCACAGGAAAGTGTTTTCTCATCGGGTGGGGTAGAAATCACTGCTCTGCAGGCTCCGTTTCTGAGCATTTTCATGACGGAATCCACAGGTTTCTGGAAACTCATGGCATTTAGTAAAATCGACCTCGTGAGATGACCGGCCGTGATCCCAGAATGATGGGCCAGACTCCATACGCCGAATGAGATTAGAGTGGTGCTGGAAAAGCACAGCGGGGCAGGCAGCATCCGAGGACCAGCAAAATAGACCTCTCGGCCAGGAGTCCTTCGTCAGGAAGGGTACTGTCCTATATCCAAACATCTTCTGCTGCTTCATCAGTGACCTTCCTTCTGTCATATAGTCAGAAGTGGCCATTTTTGTTCACGATTGCATAATGATAGCACCACTGACAACTCCTCAGATACTGAAGCAGACCATACTAGGTTCAAATGCAGAAAGCCAATGCCCTCTGACGAACGCAATCGTCTTTCTTTGTGCGAGATGTGACTCCAACCAGTGGATAAACAAAGATTGTAAACCTACTCAGTTCTTCACAACAGAGCGTCATTGATGTTCTAGCATTGAATATCTTTGAATAATGAGTGGCACAGACAGAGTCAATAGCCGGAGTCATAGTTTGAAGATATTAGGCGGAAAGTATCAAGGAGACGTCAGCGGTAGGTTCTTTACGCAGAAAGTTGTGAATGCATGGAATGGGTTGCCAGCTGTGGTGGTGGAAGCAGAGTCATTGGGGTCATTTAAGGAACTGCTGGACGTGCACATGGAGAGCAGTGAGTTGAGGGTTGCGTAGGTTACATTACATTAGGATGAAACCTCGGCACAACATCGTGGGCCAAAGGGCCTGTTCTGTGCTGTACTTTTCTATGTTCTATGATCTATTTGAGGCTGGATTGGAGAAATAGTTGGCATGCTTCCAAAACCAAGGGATGGGCAGGAAAGTGAAGTTGATCATTAACTTTAGCGAGCAGGCTTGATCTGTGGGCTATTCCTACCACCATCTCTATGTTCTTGTGTTTATAAATATGAGTTGTGCTGATTGTGTGCACGTAACACGTTAATGTTATAATTAAAGTAGAACTCATTTCCATTTTAAGAAGAGCGTTCTCCACTTGGTCAGGAACCATCCAGGCAAACTAAAAGTTGCAAGTAATAATTTTGAGCCTAGAATCCTATTTGTATTATTTACTTTATATATTTTGAAATAAAAAACAGTGTTCAGATAAAATCAAACCAGTCAAACAAACAGCGCTTCATTGCGATTTTCCTACTTGGTTTCTCGCTATATCAGCAATGGAGAAAGTCAGGGCTGCAGATGCTGGAGATTGGAGTCAGTTTGCTGCGCCACTGCACAGAATATCAAGAATACCGGTTTAGTTTCCTGCTGGAGTTCAAACTGTAGTAAAGTTCTAGCGTGCGCGGTCCGTAGGTGCATTGGTGGTTCAGTGGTAGAATTCTCGCCTGCCACGCGGGAGGCCCGGGTTCGATTCCCGGCCAATGCATTGTCGCCCCTTTAATTTCAAATGCTGCACGGCGTAACCAAGTTCAGCCCGATGCAATGTCTGTTTCGCCTAGCTGCAGACTCACCGATGTCCTGCTGCGCGCGCGGTTCACAGGAAAGTGTTTTCTCATCGGGTGGGGTAGAAATCACTGCTCTGCAGGCTCCGTTTCTGAGCATTTTCATGACGGAATCCACAGGTTTCTGGAAACTCATGGCATTTACTAAAATCGACCTCGTGAGATGACCGGCCGTGATCCCAGAATGATGGGCCAGACTCCATACGCCGAATGAGATTAGAGTGGTGCTGGAAAAGCACAGCGGGGCAGGCAGCATCCGAGGACCAGCAAAATAGACCTCTCGGCCAGGAGTCCTTCGTCAGGAAGGGTACTGTCCTATATCCAAACATCTTCTGCTGCTTCATCAGTGACCTTCCTTCTGTCATATAGTCAGAAGTGGCCATTTTTGTTCACGATTGCATAATGATAGCACCACTGACAACTCCTCAGATACTGAAGCAGACCATACTAGGTTCAAATGCAGAAAGCCAATGCCCTCTGACGAACGCAATCGTCTTTCTTTGTGCGAGATGTGACTCCAACCAGTGGATAAACAAAGATTGTAAACCTACTCAGTTCTTCACAACAGAGCGTCATTGATGTTCTAGCATTGAATATCTTTGAATAATGAGTGGCACAGACAGAGTCAATAGCCGGAGTCATAGTTTGAAGATATTAGGCGGAAAGTATCAAGGAGACGTCAGCGGTAGGTTCTTTACGCAGAAAGTTGTGAATGCATGGAATGGGTTGCCAGCTGTGGTGGTGGAAGCAGAGTCATTGGGGTCATTTAAGGAACTGCTGGACGTGCACATGGAGAGCAGTGAGTTGAGGGTTGCGTAGGTTACATTACATTAGGATGAAACCTCGGCACAACATCGTGGGCCAAAGGGCCTGTTCTGTGCTGTACTTTTCTATGTTCTATGATCTATTTGAGGCTGGATTGGAGAAATAGTTGGCATGCTTCCAAAACCAAGGGATGGGCAGGAAAGTGAAGTTGATCATTAACTTTAGCGAGCAGGCTTGATCTGTGGGCTATTCCTACCACCATCTCTATGTTCTTGTGTTTATAAAAATGAGTTGTGCTGATTGTGTGCACGTAACACGTTAATGTTATAATTAAAGTAGAACTCATTTCCATTTTAAGAAGAGCGTTCTCCACTTGGTCAGGAACCATCCAGGCAAACTATAAGTTGCAAGTAATAATTTTGAGCCTAGAATCCTATTTGTATTATTTACTTTATATATTTTGAAATAAAAAACAGTGTTCAGATAAAATCAAACCAGTCAAACAAACAGCGCTTCATTGCGATTTTCCTACTTGGTTTCTCGCTATATCAGCAATGGAGAAAGTCAGGGCTGCAGATGCTGGAGATTGGAGTCAGTTTGCTGCGCCACTGCACAGAATATCAAGAATACCGGTTTAGTTTCCTGCTGGAGTTCAAACTGTAGTAAAGTTCTAGCGTGCGCGGTCCGTAGGTGCATTGGTGGTTCAGTGGTAGAATTCTCGCCTGCCACGCGGGAGGCCCGGGTTCGCTTCCCGGCCAATGCATTGTCGCCCCTTTAATTTCAAATGCTGCACGGCGTAACCAAGTTCAGCCCGATGCAATGTCTGTTTCGCCTAGCTGCAGACTCACCGATGTCCTGCTGCGCGCGCGGTTCACAGGAAAGTGTTTTCTCATCGGGTGGGGTAGAAATCACTGCTCTGCAGGCTCCGTTTCTGAGCATTTTCATGACGGAATCCACAGGTTTCTGGAAACTCATGGCATTTAGTAAAATCGACCTCGTGAGATGACCGGCCGTGATCCCAGAATGATGGGCCAGACTCCATACGCCGAATGAGATTAGAGTGGTGCTGGAAAAGCACAGCGGGGCAGGCAGCATCCGAGGACCAGCAAAATAGACCTCTCGGCCAGGAGTCCTTCGTCAGGAAGGGTACTGTCCTATATCCAAACATCTTCTGCTGCTTCATCAGTGACCTTCCTTCTGTCATATAGTCAGAAGTGGCCATTTTTGTTCACGATTGCATAATGATAGCACCACTGACAACTCCTCAGATACTGAAGCAGACCATACTAGGTTCAAATGCAGAAAGCCAATGCCCTCTGACGAACGCAATCGTCTTTCTTTGTGCGAGATGTGACTCCAACCAGTGGATAAACAAAGATTGTAAACCTACTCAGTTCTTCACAACAGAGCGTCATTGATGTTCTAGCATTGAATATCTTTGAATAATGAGTGGCACAGACAGAGTCAATAGCCGGAGTCATAGTTTGAAGATATTAGGCGGAAAGTATCAAGGAGACGTCAGCGGTAGGTTCTTTACGCAGAAAGTTGTGAATGCATGGAATGGGTTGCCAGCTGTGGTGGTGGAAGCAGAGTCATTGGGGTCATTTAAGGAACTGCTGGACGTGCACATGGAGAGCAGTGAGTTGAGGGTTGCGTAGGTTACATTACATTAGGATGAAACCTCGGCACAACATCGTGGGCCAAAGGGCCTGTTCTGTGCTGTACTTTTCTATGTTCTATGATCTATTTGAGGCTGGATTGGAGAAATAGTTGGCATGCTTCCAAAACCAAGGGATGGGCAGGAAAGTGAAGTTGATCATTAACTTTAGCGAGCAGGCTTGATCTGTGGGCTATTCCTACCACCATCTCTATGTTCTTGTGTTTATAAATATGAGTTGTGCTGATTGTGTGCACGTAACACGTTAATGTTATAATTAAAGTAGAACTCATTTCCATTTTAAGAAGAGCGTTCTCCACTTGGTCAGGAACCATCCAGGCAAACTAAAAGTTGCAAGTAATAATTTTGAGCCTAGAATCCTATTTGTATTATTTACTTTATATATTTTGAAATAAAAAACAGTGTTCAGATAAAATCAAACCAGTCAAACAAACAGCGCTTCATTGCGATTTTCCTACTTGGTTTCTCGCTATATCAGCAATGGAGAAAGTCAGGGCTGCAGATGCTGGAGATTGGAGTCAGTTTGCTGCGCCACTGCACAGAATATCAAGAATACCGGTTTAGTTTCCTGCTGGAGTTCAAACTGTAGTAAAGTTCTAGCGTGCGCGGTCCGTAGGTGCATTGGTGGTTCAGTGGTAGAATTCTCGCCTGCCACGCGGGAGGCCCGGGTTCGATTCCCGGCCAATGCATTGTCGCCCCTTTAATTTCAAATGCTGCACGGCGTAACCAAGTTCAGCCCGATGCAATGTCTGTTTCGCCTAGCTGCAGACTCACCGATGTCCTGCTGCGCGCGCGGTTCACAGGAAAGTGTTTTCTCATCGGGTGGGGTAGAAATCACTGCTCTGCAGGCTCCGTTTCTGAGCATTTTCATGACGGAATCCACAGGTTTCTGGAAACTCATGGCATTTAGTAAAATCGACCTCGTGAGATGACCGGCCGTGATCCCAGAATGATGGGCCAGACTCCATACGCCGAATGAGATTAGAGTGGTGCTGGAAAAGCACAGCGGGGCAGGCAGCATCCGAGGACCAGCAAAATAGACCTCTCGGCCAGGAGTCCTTCGTCAGGAAGGGTACTGTCCTATATCCAAACATCTTCTGCTGCTTCATCAGTGACCTTCCTTCTGTCATATAGTCAGAAGTGGCCATTTTTGTTCACGATTGCATAATGATAGCACCACTGACAACTCCTCAGATACTGAAGCAGACCATACTAGGTTCAAATGCAGAAAGCCAATGCCCTCTGACGAACGCAATCGTCTTTCTTTGTGCGAGATGTGACTCCAACCAGTGGATAAACAAAGATTGTAAACCTACTCAGTTCTTCACAACAGAGCGTCATTGATGTTCTAGCATTGAATATCTTTGAATAATGAGTGGCACAGACAGAGTCAATAGCCGGAGTCATAGTTTGAAGATATTAGGCGGAAAGTATCAAGGAGACGTCAGCGGTAGGTTCTTTACGCAGAAAGTTGTGAATGCATGGAATGGGTTGCCAGCTGTGGTGGTGGAAGCAGAGTCATTGGGGTCATTTAAGGAACTGCTGGACGTGCACATGGAGAGCAGTGAGTTGAGGGTTGCGTAGGTTACATTACATTAGGATGAAACCTCGGCACAACATCGTGGGCCAAAGGGCCTGTTCTGTGCTGTACTTTTCTATGTTCTATGATCTATTTGAGGCTGGATTGGAGAAATAGTTGGCATGCTTCCAAAACCAAGGGATGGGCAGGAAAGTGAAGTTGATCATTAACTTTAGCGAGCAGGCTTGATCTGTGGGCTATTCCTACCACCATCTCTATGTTCTTGTGTTTATAAATATGAGTTGTGCTGATTGTGTGCACGTAACACGTTAATGTTATAATTAAAGTAGAACTCATTTCCATTTTAAGAAGAGCGTTCTCCACTTGGTCAGGAACCATCCAGGCAAACTAAAAGTTGCAAGTAATAATTTTGAGCCTAGAATCCTATTTGTATTATTTACTTTATATATTTTGAAATAAAAAACAGTGTTCAGATAAAATCAAACCGGTCAAACAAACAGCGCTTCATTGCGATTTTCCTACTTGGTTTCTCGCTATATCAGCAATGGAGAAAGTCAGGGCTGCAGATGCTGGAGATTGGAGTCAGTTTGCTGCGCCACTGCACAGAATATCAAGAATACCGGTTTAGTTTCCTGCTGGAGTTCAAACTGTAGTAAAGTTCTAGCGTGCGCGGTTTGTAGGTGCATTGGTGGTTCAGTGGTAGAATTCTCGCCTGCCACGCGGGAGGCCCGGGTTCGATTCCCGGCCAATGCATTTTCGCCCCTTTAATTTCAAATGCTGCACGGCGTAACCAAGTTCAGCCCGATGCAATGTCTGTTTCGCCTAGCTGCAGACTCACCGATGTCCTGCTGCGCGCGCGGTTCACAGGAAAGTGTTTTCTCATCGGGTGGGGTAGAAATCACTGCTCTGCAGGCTCCGTTTCTGAGCATTTTCATGACGGAATCCACAGGTTTCTGGAAACTCATGGCATTTACTAAAATCGACCTCGTGAGATGACCGGCCGTGATCCCAGAATGATGGGCCAGACTCCATACGCCGAATGAGATTAGAGTGGTGCTGGAAAAGCACAGCGGGGCAGGCAGCATCCGAGGACCAGCAAAATAGACCTCTCGGCCAGGAGTCCTTCGTCAGGAAGGGTACTGTCCTATATCCAAACATCTTCTGCTGCTTCATCAGTGACCTTCCTTCTGTCATATAGTCAGAAGTGGCCATTTTTGTTCACGATTGCATAATGATAGCACCACTGACAACTCCTCAGATACTGAAGCAGACCATACTAGGTTCAAATGCAGAAAGCCAATGCCCTCTGACGAACGCAATCGTCTTTCTTTGTGCGAGATGTGACTCCAACCAGTGGATAAACAAAGATTGTAAACCTACTCAGTTCTTCACAACAGAGCGTCATTGATGTTCTAGCATTGAATATCTTTGAATAATGAGTGGCACAGACAGAGTCAATAGCCGGAGTCATAGTTTGAAGATATTAGGCGGAAAGTATCAAGGAGACGTCAGCGGTAGGTTCTTTACGCAGAAAGTTGTGAATGCATGGAATGGGTTGCCAGCTGTGGTGGTGGAAGCAGAGTCATTGGGGTCATTTAAGGAACTGCTGGACGTGCACATGGAGAGCAGTGAGTTGAGGGTTGCGTAGGTTACATTACATTAGGATGAAACCTCGGCACAACATCGTGGGCCAAAGGGCCTGTTCTGTGCTGTACTTTTCTATGTTCTATGATCTATTTGAGGCTGGATTGGAGAAATAGTTGGCATGCTTCCAAAACCAAGGGATGGGCAGGAAAGTGAAGTTGATCATTAACTTTAGCGAGCAGGCTTGATCTGTGGGCTATTCCTACCACCATCTCTATGTTCTTGTGTTTATAAAAATGAGTTGTGCTGATTGTGTGCACGTAACACGTTAATGTTATAATTAAAGTAGAACTCATTTCCATTTTAAGAAGAGCGTTCTCCACTTGGTCAGGAACCATCCAGGCAAACTATAAGTTGCAAGTAATAATTTTGAGCCTAGAATCCTATTTGTATTATTTACTTTATATATTTTGAAATAAAAAACAGTGTTCAGATAAAATCAAACCAGTCAAACAAACAGCGCTTCATTGCGATTTTCCTACTTGGTTTCTCGCTATATCAGCAATGGAGAAAGTCAGGGCTGCAGATGCTGGAGATTGGAGTCAGTTTGCTGCGCCACTGCACAGAATATCAAGAATACCGGTTTAGTTTCCTGCTGGAGTTCAAACTGTAGTAAAGTTCTAGCGTGCGCGGTCCGTAGGTGCATTGGTGGTTCAGTGGTAGAATTCTCGCCTGCCACGCGGGAGGCCCGGGTTCGCTTCCCGGCCAATGCATTGTCGCCCCTTTAATTTCAAATGCTGCACGGCGTAACCAAGTTCAGCCCGATGCAATGTCTGTTTCGCCTAGCTGCAGACTCACCGATGTCCTGCTGCGCGCGCGGTTCACAGGAAAGTGTTTTCTCATCGGGTGGGGTAGAAATCACTGCTCTGCAGGCTCCGTTTCTGAGCATTTTCATGACGGAATCCACAGGTTTCTGGAAACTCATGGCATTTAGTAAAATCGACCTCGTGAGATGACCGGCCGTGATCCCAGAATGATGGGCCAGACTCCATACGCCGAATGAGATTAGAGTGGTGCTGGAAAAGCACAGCGGGGCAGGCAGCATCCGAGGACCAGCAAAATAGACCTCTCGGCCAGGAGTCCTTCGTCAGGAAGGGTACTGTCCTATATCCAAACATCTTCTGCTGCTTCATCAGTGACCTTCCTTCTGTCATATAGTCAGAAGTGGCCATTTTTGTTCACGATTGCATAATGATAGCACCACTGACAACTCCTCAGATACTGAAGCAGACCATACTAGGTTCAAATGCAGAAAGCCAATGCCCTCTGACGAACGCAATCGTCTTTCTTTGTGCGAGATGTGACTCCAACCAGTGGATAAACAAAGATTGTAAACCTACTCAGTTCTTCACAACAGAGCGTCATTGATGTTCTAGCATTGAATATCTTTGAATAATGAGTGGCACAGACAGAGTCAATAGCCGGAGTCATAGTTTGAAGATATTAGGCGGAAAGTATCAAGGAGACGTCAGCGGTAGGTTCTTTACGCAGAAAGTTGTGAATGCATGGAATGGGTTGCCAGCTGTGGTGGTGGAAGCAGAGTCATTGGGGTCATTTAAGGAACTGCTGGACGTGCACATGGAGAGCAGTGAGTTGAGGGTTGCGTAGGTTACATTACATTAGGATGAAACCTCGGCACAACATCGTGGGCCAAAGGGCCTGTTCTGTGCTGTACTTTTCTATGTTCTATGATCTATTTGAGGCTGGATTGGAGAAATAGTTGGCATGCTTCCAAAACCAAGGGATGGGCAGGAAAGTGAAGTTGATCATTAACTTTAGCGAGCAGGCTTGATCTGTGGGCTATTCCTACCACCATCTCTATGTTCTTGTGTTTATAAATATGAGTTGTGCTGATTGTGTGCACGTAACACGTTAATGTTATAATTAAAGTAGAACTCATTTCCATTTTAAGAAGAGCGTTCTCCACTTGGTCAGGAACCATCCAGGCAAACTAAAAGTTGCAAGTAATAATTTTGAGCCTAGAATCCTATTTGTATTATTTACTTTATATATTTTGAAATAAAAAACAGTGTTCAGATAAAATCAAACCAGTCAAACAAACAGCGCTTCATTGCGATTTTCCTACTTGGTTTCTCGCTATATCAGCAATGGAGAAAGTCAGGGCTGCAGATGCTGGAGATTGGAGTCAGTTTGCTGCGCCACTGCACAGAATATCAAGAATACCGGTTTAGTTTCCTGCTGGAGTTCAAACTGTAGTAAAGTTCTAGCGTGCGCGGTCCGTAGGTGCATTGGTGGTTCAGTGGTAGAATTCTCGCCTGCCACGCGGGAGGCCCGGGTTCGATTCCCGGCCAATGCATTGTCGCCCCTTTAATTTCAAATGCTGCACGGCGTAACCAAGTTCAGCCCGATGCAATGTCTGTTTCGCCTAGCTGCAGACTCACCGATGTCCTGCTGCGCGCGCGGTTCACAGGAAAGTGTTTTCTCATCGGGTGGGGTAGAAATCACTGCTCTGCAGGCTCCGTTTCTGAGCATTTTCATGACGGAATCCACAGGTTTCTGGAAACTCATGGCATTTAGTAAAATCGACCTCGTGAGATGACCGGCCGTGATCCCAGAATGATGGGCCAGACTCCATACGCCGAATGAGATTAGAGTGGTGCTGGAAAAGCACAGCGGGGCAGGCAGCATCCGAGGACCAGCAAAATAGACCTCTCGGCCAGGAGTCCTTCGTCAGGAAGGGTACTGTCCTATATCCAAACATCTTCTGCTGCTTCATCAGTGACCTTCCTTCTGTCATATAGTCAGAAGTGGCCATTTTTGTTCACGATTGCATAATGATAGCACCACTGACAACTCCTCAGATACTGAAGCAGACCATACTAGGTTCAAATGCAGAAAGCCAATGCCCTCTGACGAACGCAATCGTCTTTCTTTGTGCGAGATGTGACTCCAACCAGTGGATAAACAAAGATTGTAAACCTACTCAGTTCTTCACAACAGAGCGTCATTGATGTTCTAGCATTGAATATCTTTGAATAATGAGTGGCACAGACAGAGTCAATAGCCGGAGTCATAGTTTGAAGATATTAGGCGGAAAGTATCAAGGAGACGTCAGCGGTAGGTTCTTTACGCAGAAAGTTGTGAATGCATGGAATGGGTTGCCAGCTGTGGTGGTGGAAGCAGAGTCATTGGGGTCATTTAAGGAACTGCTGGACGTGCACATGGAGAGCAGTGAGTTGAGGGTTGCGTAGGTTACATTACATTAGGATGAAACCTCGGCACAACATCGTGGGCCAAAGGGCCTGTTCTGTGCTGTACTTTTCTATGTTCTATGATCTATTTGAGGCTGGATTGGAGAAATAGTTGGCATGCTTCCAAAACCAAGGGATGGGCAGGAAAGTGAAGTTGATCATTAACTTTAGCGAGCAGGCTTGATCTGTGGGCTATTCCTACCACCATCTCTATGTTCTTGTGTTTATAAATATGAGTTGTGCTGATTGTGTGCACGTAACACGTTAATGTTATAATTAAAGTAGAACTCATTTCCATTTTAAGAAGAGCGTTCTCCACTTGGTCAGGAACCATCCAGGCAAACTATAAGTTGCAAGTAATAATTTTGAGCCTAGAATCCTATTTGTATTATTTACTTTATATATTTTGAAATAAAAAACAGTGTTCAGATAAAATCAAACCAGTCAAACAAACAGCGCTTCATTGCGATTTTCCTACTTGGTTTCTCGCTATATCAGCAATGGAGAAAGTCAGGGCTGCAGATGCTGGAGATTGGAGTCAGTTTGCTGCGCCACTGCACAGAATATCAAGAATACCGGTTTAGTTTCCTGCTGGAGTTCAAACTGTAGTAAAGTTCTAGCGTGCGCGGTTTGTAGGTGCATTGGTGGTTCAGTGGTAGAATTCTCGCCTGCCACGCGGGAGGCCCGGGTTCGATTCCCGGCCAATGCATTGTCGCCCCTTTAATTTCAAATGCTGCACGGCGTAACCAAGTTCAGCCCGATGCAATGTCTGTTTCGCCTAGCTGCAGACTCACCGATGTCCTGCTGCGCGCGCGGTTCACAGGAAAGTGTTTTCTCATCGGGTGGGGTAGAAATCACTGCTCTGCAGGCTCCGTTTCTGAGCATTTTCATGACGGAATCCACAGGTTTCTGGAAACTCATGGCATTTACTAAAATCGACCTCGTGAGATGACCGGCCGTGATCCCAGAATGATGGGCCAGACTCCATACGCCGAATGAGATTAGAGTGGTGCTGGAAAAGCACAGCGGGGCAGGCAGCATCCGAGGACCAGCAAAATAGACCTCTCGGCCAGGAGTCCTTCGTCAGGAAGGGTACTGTCCTATATCCAAACATCTTCTGCTGCTTCATCAGTGACCTTCCTTCTGTCATATAGTCAGAAGTGGCCATTTTTGTTCACGATTGCATAATGATAGCACCACTGACAACTCCTCAGATACTGAAGCAGACCATACTAGGTTCAAATGCAGAAAGCCAATGCCCTCTGACGAACGCAATCGTCTTTCTTTGTGCGAGATGTGACTCCAACCAGTGGATAAACAAAGATTGTAAACCTACTCAGTTCTTCACAACAGAGCGTCATTGATGTTCTAGCATTGAATATCTTTGAATAATGAGTGGCACAGACAGAGTCAATAGCCGGAGTCATAGTTTGAAGATATTAGGCGGAAAGTATCAAGGAGACGTCAGCGGTAGGTTCTTTACGCAGAAAGTTGTGAATGCATGGAATGGGTTGCCAGCTGTGGTGGTGGAAGCAGAGTCATTGGGGTCATTTAAGGAACTGCTGGACGTGCACATGGAGAGCAGTGAGTTGAGGGTTGCGTAGGTTACATTACATTAGGATGAAACCTCGGCACAACATCGTGGGCCAAAGGGCCTGTTCTGTGCTGTACTTTTCTATGTTCTATGATCTATTTGAGGCTGGATTGGAGAAATAGTTGGCATGCTTCCAAAACCAAGGGATGGGCAGGAAAGTGAAGTTGATCATTAACTTTAGCGAGCAGGCTTGATCTGTGGGCTATTCCTACCACCATCTCTATGTTCTTGTGTTTATAAAAATGAGTTGTGCTGATTGTGTGCACGTAACACGTTAATGTTATAATTAAAGTAGAACTCATTTCCATTTTAAGAAGAGCGTTCTCCACTTGGTCAGGAACCATCCAGGCAAACTATAAGTTGCAAGTAATAATTTTGAGCCTAGAATCCTATTTGTATTATTTACTTTATATATTTTGAAATAAAAAACAGTGTTCAGATAAAATCAAACCAGTCAAACAAACAGCGCTTCATTGCGATTTTCCTACTTGGTTTCTCGCTATATCAGCAATGGAGAAAGTCAGGGCTGCAGATGCTGGAGATTGGAGTCAGTTTGCTGCGCCACTGCACAGAATATCAAGAATACCGGTTTAGTTTCCTGCTGGAGTTCAAACTGTAGTAAAGTTCTAGCGTGCGCGGTCCGTAGGTGCATTGGTGGTTCAGTGGTAGAATTCTCGCCTGCCACGCGGGAGGCCCGGGTTCGATTCCCGGCCAATGCATTGTCGCCCCTTTAATTTCAAATGCTGCACGGCGTAACCAAGTTCAGCCCGATGCAATGTCTGTTTCGCCTAGCTGCAGACTCACCGATGTCCTGCTGCGCGCGCGGTTCACAGGAAAGTGTTTTCTCATCGGGTGGGGTAGAAATCACTGCTCTGCAGGCTCCGTTTCTGAGCATTTTCATGACGGAATCCACAGGTTTCTGGAAACTCATGGCATTTACTAAAATCGACCTCGTGAGATGACCGGCCGTGATCCCAGAATGATGGGCCAGACTCCATACGCCGAATGAGATTAGAGTGGTGCTGGAAAAGCACAGCGGGGCAGGCAGCATCCGAGGACCAGCAAAATAGACCTCTCGGCCAGGAGTCCTTCGTCAGGAAGGGTACTGTCCTATATCCAAACATCTTCTGCTGCTTCATCAGTGACCTTCCTTCTGTCATATAGTCAGAAGTGGCCATTTTTGTTCACGATTGCATAATGATAGCACCACTGACAACTCCTCAGATACTGAAGCAGACCATACTAGGTTCAAATGCAGAAAGCCAATGCCCTCTGACGAACGCAATCGTCTTTCTTTGTGCGAGATGTGACTCCAACCAGTGGATAAACAAAGATTGTAAACCTACTCAGTTCTTCACAACAGAGCGTCATTGATGTTCTAGCATTGAATATCTTTGAATAATGAGTGGCACAGACAGAGTCAATAGCCGGAGTCATAGTTTGAAGATATTAGGCGGAAAGTATCAAGGAGACGTCAGCGGTAGGTTCTTTACGCAGAAAGTTGTGAATGCATGGAATGGGTTGCCAGCTGTGGTGGTGGAAGCAGAGTCATTGGGGTCATTTAAGGAACTGCTGGACGTGCACATGGAGAGCAGTGAGTTGAGGGTTGCGTAGGTTACATTACATTAGGATGAAACCTCGGCACAACATCGTGGGCCAAAGGGCCTGTTCTGTGCTGTACTTTTCTATGTTCTATGATCTATTTGAGGCTGGATTGGAGAAATAGTTGGCATGCTTCCAAAACCAAGGGATGGGCAGGAAAGTGAAGTTGATCATTAACTTTAGCGAGCAGGCTTGATCTGTGGGCTATTCCTACCACCATCTCTATGTTCTTGTGTTTATAAATATGAGTTGTGCTGATTGTGTGCACGTAACACGTTAATGTTATAATTAAAGTAGAACTCATTTCCATTTTAAGAAGAGCGTTCTCCACTTGGTCAGGAACCATCCAGGCAAACTATAAGTTGCAAGTAATAATTTTGAGCCTAGAATCCTATTTGTATTATTTACTTTATATATTTTGAAATAAAAAACAGTGTTCAGATAAAATCAAACCAGTCAAACAAACAGCGCTTCATTGCGATTTTCCTACTTGGTTTCTCGCTATATCAGCAATGGAGAAAGTCAGGGCTGCAGATGCTGGAGATTGGAGTCAGTTTGCTGCGCCACTGCACAGAATATCAAGAATACCCGTTTAGTTTCCTGCTGGAGTTCAAACTGTAGTAAAGTTCTAGCGTGCGCGGTCTGTAGGTGCATTGGTGGTTCAGTGGTAGAATTCTCGCCTGCCACGCGGGAGGCCCGGGTTCGCTTCCCGGCCAATGCATTGTCGCCCCTTTAATTTCAAATGCTGCACGGCGTAACCAAGTTCAGCCCGATGCAATGTCTGTTTCGCCTAGCTGCAGACTCACCGATGTCCTGCTGCGCGCGCGGTTCACAGGAAAGTGTTTTCTCATCGGGTGGGGTAGAAATCACTGCTCTGCAGGCTCCGTTTCTGAGCATTTTCATGACGGAATCCACAGGTTTCTGGAAACCCATGGCATTTAGTAAAATCGACCTCGTGAGATGACCGGCCGTGATCCCAGAATGATGGGCCAGACTCCATACGCCGAATGAGATTAGAGTGGTGCTGGAAAAGCACAGCGGGGCAGGCAGCATCCGAGGACCAGCAAAATAGACCTCTCGGCCAGGAGTCCTTCGTCAGGAAGGGTACTGTCCTATATCCAAACATCTTCTGCTGCTTCATCAGTGACCTTCCTTCTGTCATATAGTCAGAAGTGGCCATTTTTGTTCACGATTGCATAATGATAGCACCACTGACAACTCCTCAGATACTGAAGCAGACCATACTAGGTTCAAATGCAGAAAGCCAATGCCCTCTGACGAACGCAATCGTCTTTCTTTGTGCGAGATGTGACTCCAACCAGTGGATAAACAAAGATTGTAAACCTACTCAGTTCTTCACAACAGAGCGTCATTGATGTTCTAGCATTGAATATCTTTGAATAATGAGTGGCACAGACAGAGTCAATAGCCGGAGTCATAGTTTGAAGATATTAGGCGGAAAGTATCAAGGAGACGTCAGCGGTAGGTTCTTTACGCAGAAAGTTGTGAATGCATGGAATGGGTTGCCAGCTGTGGTGGTGGAAGCAGAGTCATTGGGGTCATTTAAGGAACTGCTGGACGTGCACATGGAGAGCAGTGAGTTGAGGGTTGCGTAGGTTACATTACATTAGGATGAAACCTCGGCACAACATCGTGGGCCAAAGGGCCTGTTCTGTGCTGTACTTTTCTATGTTCTATGTTCTATGTTCTATGATCTATTTGAGGCTGGATTGGAGAAATAGTTGGCATGCTTCCAAAACCAAGGGATGGGCAGGAAAGTGAAGTTGATCATTAACTTTAGCGAGCAGGCTTGATCTGTGGGCTATTCCTACCACCATCTCTATGTTCTTGTGTTTATAAATATGAGTTGTGCTGATTGTGTGCACGTAACACGTTAATGTTATAATTAAAGTAGAACTCATTTCCATTTTAAGAAGAGCGTTCTCCACTTGGTCAGGAACCATCCAGGCAAACTATAAGTTGCAAGTAATAATTTTGAGCCTAGAATCCTATTTGTATTATTTACTTTATATATTTTGAAATAAAAAACAGTGTTCAGATAAAATCAAACCGGTCAAACAAACAGCGCTTCATTGCGATTTTCCTACTTGGTTTCTCGCTATATCAGCAATGGAGAAAGTCAGGGCTGCAGATGCTGGAGATTGGAGTCAGTTTGCTGCGCCACTGCACAGAATATCAAGAATACCGGTTTAGTTTCCTGCTGGAGTTCAAACTGTAGTAAAGTTCTAGCGTGCGCGGTTTGTAGGTGCATTGGTGGTTCAGTGGTAGAATTCTCGCCTGCCACGCGGGAGGCCCGGGTTCGATTCCCGGCCAATGCATTTTCGCCCCTTTAATTTCAAATGCTGCACGGCGTAACCAAGTTCAGCCCGATGCAATGTCTGTTTCGCCTAGCTGCAGACTCACCGATGTCCTGCTGCGCGCGCGGTTCACAGGAAAGTGTTTTCTCATCGGGTGGGGTAGAAATCACTGCTCTGCAGGCTCCGTTTCTGAGCATTTTCATGACGGAATCCACAGGTTTCTGGAAACTCATGGCATTTACTAAAATCGACCTCGTGAGATGACCGGCCGTGATCCCAGAATGATGGGCCAGACTCCATACGCCGAATGAGATTAGAGTGGTGCTGGAAAAGCACAGCGGGGCAGGCAGCATCCGAGGACCAGCAAAATAGACCTCTCGGCCAGGAGTCCTTCGTCAGGAAGGGTACTGTCCTATATCCAAACATCTTCTGCTGCTTCATCAGTGACCTTCCTTCTGTCATATAGTCAGAAGTGGCCATTTTTGTTCACGATTGCATAATGATAGCACCACTGACAACTCCTCAGATACTGAAGCAGACCATACTAGGTTCAAATGCAGAAAGCCAATGCCCTCTGACGAACGCAATCGTCTTTCTTTGTGCGAGATGTGACTCCAACCAGTGGATAAACAAAGATTGTAAACCTACTCAGTTCTTCACAACAGAGCGTCATTGATGTTCTAGCATTGAATATCTTTGAATAATGAGTGGCACAGACAGAGTCAATAGCCGGAGTCATAGTTTGAAGATATTAGGCGGAAAGTATCAAGGAGACGTCAGCGGTAGGTTCTTTACGCAGAAAGTTGTGAATGCATGGAATGGGTTGCCAGCTGTGGTGGTGGAAGCAGAGTCATTGGGGTCATTTAAGGAACTGCTGGACGTGCACATGGAGAGCAGTGAGTTGAGGGTTGCGTAGGTTACATTACATTAGGATGAAACCTCGGCACAACATCGTGGGCCAAAGGGCCTGTTCTGTGCTGTACTTTTCTATGTTCTATGATCTATTTGAGGCTGGATTGGAGAAATAGTTGGCATGCTTCCAAAACCAAGGGATGGGCAGGAAAGTGAAGTTGATCATTAACTTTAGCGAGCAGGCTTGATCTGTGGGCTATTCCTACCACCATCTCTATGTTCTTGTGTTTATAAATATGAGTTGTGCTGATTGTGTGCACGTAACACGTTAATGTTATAATTAAAGTAGAACTCATTTCCATTTTAAGAAGAGCGTTCTCCACTTGGTCAGGAACCATCCAGGCAAACTATAAGTTGCAAGTAATAATTTTGAGCCTAGAATCCTATTTGTATTATTTACTTTATATATTTTGAAATAAAAAACAGTGTTCAGATAAAATCAAACCAGTCAAACAAACAGCGCTTCATTGCGATTTTCCTACTTGGTTTCTCGCTATATCAGCAATGGAGAAAGTCAGGGCTGCAGATGCTGGAGATTGGAGTCAGTTTGCTGCGCCACTGCACAGAATATCAAGAATACCCGTTTAGTTTCCTGCTGGAGTTCAAACTGTAGTAAAGTTCTAGCGTGCGCGGTCTGTAGGTGCATTGGTGGTTCAGTGGTAGAATTCTCGCCTGCCACGCGGGAGGCCCGGGTTCGCTTCCCGGCCAATGCATTGTCGCCCCTTTAATTTCAAATGCTGCACGGCGTAACCAAGTTCAGCCCGATGCAATGTCTGTTTCGCCTAGCTGCAGACTCACCGATGTCCTGCTGCGCGCGCGGTTCACAGGAAAGTGTTTTCTCATCGGGTGGGGTAGAAATCACTGCTCTGCAGGCTCCGTTTCTGAGCATTTTCATGACGGAATCCACAGGTTTCTGGAAACTCATGGCATTTAGTAAAATCGACCTCGTGAGATGACCGGCCGTGATCCCAGAATGATGGGCCAGACTCCATACGCCGAATGAGATTAGAGTGGTGCTGGAAAAGCACAGCGGGGCAGGCAGCATCCGAGGACCAGCAAAATAGACCTCTCGGCCAGGAGTCCTTCGTCAGGAAGGGTACTGTCCTATATCCAAACATCTTCTGCTGCTTCATCAGTGACCTTCCTTCTGTCATATAGTCAGAAGTGGCCATTTTTGTTCACGATTGCATAATGATAGCACCACTGACAACTCCTCAGATACTGAAGCAGACCATACTAGGTTCAAATGCAGAAAGCCAATGCCCTCTGACGAACGCAATCGTCTTTCTTTGTGCGAGATGTGACTCCAACCAGTGGATAAACAAAGATTGTAAACCTACTCAGTTCTTCACAACAGAGCGTCATTGATGTTCTAGCATTGAATATCTTTGAATAATGAGTGGCACAGACAGAGTCAATAGCCGGAGTCATAGTTTGAAGATATTAGGCGGAAAGTATCAAGGAGACGTCAGCGGTAGGTTCTTTACGCAGAAAGTTGTGAATGCATGGAATGGGTTGCCAGCTGTGGTGGTGGAAGCAGAGTCATTGGGGTCATTTAAGGAACTGCTGGACGTGCACATGGAGAGCAGTGAGTTGAGGGTTGCGTAGGTTACATTACATTAGGATGAAACCTCGGCACAACATCGTGGGCCAAAGGGCCTGTTCTGTGCTGTACTTTTCTATGTTCTATGATCTATTTGAGGCTGGATTGGAGAAATAGTTGGCATGCTTCCAAAACCAAGGGATGGGCAGGAAAGTGAAGTTGATCATTAACTTTAGCGAGCAGGCTTGATCTGTGGGCTATTCCTACCACCATCTCTATGTTCTTGTGTTTATAAATATGAGTTGTGCTGATTGTGTGCACGTAACACGTTAATGTTATAATTAAAGTAGAACTCATTTCCATTTTAAGAAGAGCGTTCTCCACTTGGTCAGGAACCATCCAGGCAAACTATAAGTTGCAAGTAATAATTTTGAGCCTAGAATCCTATTTGTATTATTTACTTTATATATTTTGAAATAAAAAACAGTGTTCAGATAAAATCAAACCAGTCAAACAAACAGCGCTTCATTGCGATTTTCCTACTTGGTTTCTCGCTATATCAGCAATGGAGAAAGTCAGGGCTGCAGATGCTGGAGATTGGAGTCAGTTTGCTGCGCCACTGCACAGAATATCAAGAATACCCGTTTAGTTTCCTGCTGGAGTTCAAACTGTAGTAAAGTTCTAGCGTGCGCGGTCTGTAGGTGCATTGGTGGTTCAGTGGTAGAATTCTCGCCTGCCACGCGGGAGGCCCGGGTTCGCTTCCCGGCCAATGCATTGTCGCCCCTTTAATTTCAAATGCTGCACGGCGTAACCAAGTTCAGCCCGATGCAATGTCTGTTTCGCCTAGCTGCAGACTCACCGATGTCCTGCTGCGCGCGCGGTTCACAGGAAAGTGTTTTCTCATCGGGTGGGGTAGAAATCACTGCTCTGCAGGCTCCGTTTCTGAGCATTTTCATGACGGAATCCACAGGTTTCTGGAAACTCATGGCATTTAGTAAAATCGACCTCGTGAGATGACCGGCCGTGATCCCAGAATGATGGGCCAGACTCCATACGCCGAATGAGATTAGAGTGGTGCTGGAAAAGCACAGCGGGGCAGGCAGCATCCGAGGACCAGCAAAATAGACCTCTCGGCCAGGAGTCCTTCGTCAGGAAGGGTACTGTCCTATATCCAAACATCTTCTGCTGCTTCATCAGTGACCTTCCTTCTGTCATATAGTCAGAAGTGGCCATTTTTGTTCACGATTGCATAATGATAGCACCACTGACAACTCCTCAGATACTGAAGCAGACCATACTAGGTTCAAATGCAGAAAGCCAATGCCCTCTGACGAACGCAATCGTCTTTCTTTGTGCGAGATGTGACTCCAACCAGTGGATAAACAAAGATTGTAAACCTACTCAGTTCTTCACAACAGAGCGTCATTGATGTTCTAGCATTGAATATCTTTGAATAATGAGTGGCACAGACAGAGTCAATAGCCGGAGTCATAGTTTGAAGATATTAGGCGGAAAGTATCAAGGAGACGTCAGCGGTAGGTTCTTTACGCAGAAAGTTGTGAATGCATGGAATGGGTTGCCAGCTGTGGTGGTGGAAGCAGAGTCATTGGGGTCATTTAAGGAACTGCTGGACGTGCACATGGAGAGCAGTGAGTTGAGGGTTGCGTAGGTTACATTACATTAGGATGAAACCTCGGCACAACATCGTGGGCCAAAGGGCCTGTTCTGTGCTGTACTTTTCTATGTTCTATGATCTATTTGAGGCTGGATTGGAGAAATAGTTGGCATGCTTCCAAAACCAAGGGATGGGCAGGAAAGTGAAGTTGATCATTAACTTTAGCGAGCAGGCTTGATCTGTGGGCTATTCCTACCACCATCTCTATGTTCTTGTGTTTATAAATATGAGTTGTGCTGATTGTGTGCACGTAACACGTTAATGTTATAATTAAAGTAGAACTCATTTCCATTTTAAGAAGAGCGTTCTCCACTTGGTCAGGAACCATCCAGGCAAACTATAAGTTGCAAGTAATAATTTTGAGCCTAGAATCCTATTTGTATTATTTACTTTATATATTTTGAAATAAAAAACAGTGTTCAGATAAAATCAAACCAGTCAAACAAACAGCGCTTCATTGCGATTTTCCTACTTGGTTTCTCGCTATATCAGCAATGGAGAAAGTCAGGGCTGCAGATGCTGGAGATTGGAGTCAGTTTGCTGCGCCACTGCACAGAATATCAAGAATACCCGTTTAGTTTCCTGCTGGAGTTCAAACTGTAGTAAAGTTCTAGCGTGCGCGGTCTGTAGGTGCATTGGTGGTTCAGTGGTAGAATTCTCGCCTGCCACGCGGGAGGCCCGGGTTCGCTTCCCGGCCAATGCATTGTCGCCCCTTTAATTTCAAATGCTGCACGGCGTAACCAAGTTCAGCCCGATGCAATGTCTGTTTCGCCTAGCTGCAGACTCACCGATGTCCTGCTGCGCGCGCGGTTCACAGGAAAGTGTTTTCTCATCGGGTGGGGTAGAAATCACTGCTCTGCAGGCTCCGTTTCTGAGCATTTTCATGACGGAATCCACAGGTTTCTGGAAACTCATGGCATTTAGTAAAATCGACCTCGTGAGATGACCGGCCGTGATCCCAGAATGATGGGCCAGACTCCATACGCCGAATGAGATTAGAGTGGTGCTGGAAAAGCACAGCGGGGCAGGCAGCATCCGAGGACCAGCAAAATAGACCTCTCGGCCAGGAGTCCTTCGTCAGGAAGGGTACTGTCCTATATCCAAACATCTTCTGCTGCTTCATCAGTGACCTTCCTTCTGTCATATAGTCAGAAGTGGCCATTTTTGTTCACGATTGCATAATGATAGCACCACTGACAACTCCTCAGATACTGAAGCAGACCATACTAGGTTCAAATGCAGAAAGCCAATGCCCTCTGACGAACGCAATCGTCTTTCTTTGTGCGAGATGTGACTCCAACCAGTGGATAAACAAAGATTGTAAACCTACTCAGTTCTTCACAACAGAGCGTCATTGATGTTCTAGCATTGAATATCTTTGAATAATGAGTGGCACAGACAGAGTCAATAGCCGGAGTCATAGTTTGAAGATATTAGGCGGAAAGTATCAAGGAGACGTCAGCGGTAGTTTCTTTACGCAGAAAGTTGTGAATGCATGGAATGGGTTGCCAGCTGTGGTGGTGGAAGCAGAGTCATTGGGGTCATTTAAGGAACTGCTGGACGTGCACATGGAGAGCAGTGAGTTGAGGGTTGCGTAGGTTACATTACATTAGGATGAAACCTCGGCACAACATCGTGGGCCAAAGGGCCTGTTCTGTGCTGTACTTTTCTATGTTCTATGTTCTATGTTCTATGATCTATTTGAGGCTGGATTGGAGAAATAGTTGGCATGCTTCCAAAACCAAGGGATGGGCAGGAAAGTGAAGTTGATCATTAACTTTAGCGAGCAGGCTTGATCTGTGGGCTATTCCTACCACCATCTCTATGTTCTTGTGTTTATAAATATGAGTTGTGCTGATTGTGTGCACGTAACACGTTAATGTTATAATTAAAGTAGAACTCATTTCCATTTTAAGAAGAGCGTTCTCCACTTGGTCAGGAACCATCCAGGCAAACTATAAGTTGCAAGTAATAATTTTGAGCCTAGAATCCTATTTGTATTATTTACTTTATATATTTTGAAATAAAAAACAGTGTTCAGATAAAATCAAACCGGTCAAACAAACAGCGCTTCATTGCGATTTTCCTACTTGGTTTCTCGCTATATCAGCAATGGAGAAAGTCAGGGCTGCAGATGCTGGAGATTGGAGTCAGTTTGCTGCGCCACTGCACAGAATATCAAGAATACCGGTTTAGTTTCCTGCTGGAGTTCAAACTGTAGTAAAGTTCTAGCGTGCGCGGTTTGTAGGTGCATTGGTGGTTCAGTGGTAGAATTCTCGCCTGCCACGCGGGAGGCCCGGGTTCGATTCCCGGCCAATGCATTGTCGCCCCTTTAATTTCAAATGCTGCACGGCGTAACCAAGTTCAGCCCGATGCAATGTCTGTTTCGCCTAGCTGCAGACTCACCGATGTCCTGCTGCGCGCGCGGTTCACAGGAAAGTGTTTTCTCATCGGGTGGGGTAGAAATCACTGCTCTGCAGGCTCCGTTCCTGAGCATTTTCATGACGGAATCCACAGGTTTCTGGAAACTCATGGCATTTACTAAAATCGACCTCGTGAGATGACCGGCCGTGATCCCAGAATGATGGGCCAGACTCCATACGCCGAATGAGATTAGAGTGGTGCTGGAAAAGCACAGCGGGGCAGGCAGCATCCGAGGACCAGCAAAATAGACCTCTCGGCCAGGAGTCCTTCGTCAGGAAGGGTACTGTCCTATATCCAAACATCTTCTGCTGCTTCATCAGTGACCTTCCTTCTGTCATATAGTCAGAAGTGGCCATTTTTGTTCACGATTGCATAATGATAGCACCACTGACAACTCCTCAGATACTGAAGCAGACCATACTAGGTTCAAATGCAGAAAGCCAATGCCCTCTGACGAACGCAATCGTCTTTCTTTGTGCGAGATGTGACTCCAACCAGTGGATAAACAAAGATTGTAAACCTACTCAGTTCTTCACAACAGAGCGTCATTGATGTTCTAGCATTGAATATCTTTGAATAATGAGTGGCACAGACAGAGTCAATAGCCGGAGTCATAGTTTGAAGATATTAGGCGGAAAGTATCAAGGAGACGTCAGCGGTAGGTTCTTTACGCAGAAAGTTGTGAATGCATGGAATGGGTTGCCAGCTGTGGTGGTGGAAGCAGAGTCATTGGGGTCATTTAAGGAACTGCTGGACGTGCACATGGAGAGCAGTGAGTTGAGGGTTGCGTAGGTTACATTACATTAGGATGAAACCTCGGCACAACATCGTGGGCCAAAGGGCCTGTTCTGTGCTGTACTTTTCTATGTTCTATGATCTATTTGAGGCTGGATTGGAGAAATAGTTGGCATGCTTCCAAAACCAAGGGATGGGCAGGAAAGTGAAGTTGATCATTAACTTTAGCGAGCAGGCTTGATCTGTGGGCTATTCCTACCACCATCTCTATGTTCTTGTGTTTATAAATATGAGTTGTGCTGATTGTGTGCACGTAACACGTTAATGTTATAATTAAAGTAGAACTCATTTCCATTTTAAGAAGAACGTTCTCCACTTGGTCAGGAACCATCCAGGCAAACTATAAGTTGCAAGTAATAATTTTGAGCCTAGAATCCTATTTGTATTATTTACTTTATATATTTTGAAATAAAAAACAGTGTTCAGATAAAATCAAACCAGTCAAACAAACAGCGCTTCATTGCGATTTTCCTACTTGGTTTCTCGCTATATCAGCAATGGAGAAAGTCAGGGCTGCAGATGCTGGAGATTGGAGTCAGTTTGCTGCGCCACTGCACAGAATATCAAGAATACCGGTTTAGTTTCCTGCTGGAGTTCAAACTGTAGTAAAGTTCTAGCGTGCGCGGTCCGTAGGTGCATTGGTGGTTCAGTGGTAGAATTCTCGCCTGCCACGCGGGAGGCCCGGGTTCGCTTCCCGGCCAATGCATTGTCGCCCCTTTAATTTCAAATGCTGCACGGCGTAACCAAGTTCAGCCCGATGCAATGTCTGTTTCGCCTAGCTGCAGACTCACCGATGTCCTGCTGCGCGCGCGGTTCACAGGAAAGTGTTTTCTCATCGGGTGGGGTAGAAATCACTGCTCTGCAGGCTCCGTTTCTGAGCATTTTCATGACGGAATCCACAGGTTTCTGGAAACTCATGGCATTTAGTAAAATCGACCTCGTGAGATGACCGGCCGTGATCCCAGAATGATGGGCCAGACTCCATACGCCGAATGAGATTAGAGTGGTGCTGGAAAAGCACAGCGGGGCAGGCAGCATCCGAGGACCAGCAAAATAGACCTCTCGGCCAGGAGTCCTTCGTCAGGAAGGGTACTGTCCTATATCCAAACATCTTCTGCTGCTTCATCAGTGACCTTCCTTCTGTCATATAGTCAGAAGTGGCCATTTTTGTTCACGATTGCATAATGATAGCACCACTGACAACTCCTCAGATACTGAAGCAGACCATACTAGGTTCAAATGCAGAAAGCCAATGCCCTCTGACGAACGCAATCGTCTTTCTTTGTGCGAGATGTGACTCCAACCAGTGGATAAACAAAGATTGTAAACCTACTCAGTTCTTCACAACAGAGCGTCATTGATGTTCTAGCATTGAATATCTTTGAATAATGAGTGGCACAGACAGAGTCAATAGCCGGAGTCATAGTTTGAAGATATTAGGCGGA
The DNA here is from genome assembly GCF_037043375.1 of Chiloscyllium plagiosum. Classification (NCBI taxonomy): domain Eukaryota; kingdom Metazoa; phylum Chordata; class Chondrichthyes; order Orectolobiformes; family Hemiscylliidae; genus Chiloscyllium; species Chiloscyllium plagiosum. Next base: position 26,145,628 of record NW_028270173.1, read on the forward strand.
AAGTATCAAGGAGACGTCAGCGGTAGGTTCTTTACGCAGAAAGTTGTGAATGCATGGAATGGGTTGCCAGCTGTGGTGGTGGAAGCAGAGTCATTGGGGTCATTTAAGGAACTGCTGGACGTGCACATGGAGAGCAGTGAGTTGAGGGTTGCGTAGGTTACATTACATTAGGATGAAACCTCGGCACAACATCGTGGGCCAAAGGGCCTGTTCTGTGCTGTACTTTTCTATGTTCTATGATCTATTTGAGGCTGGATTGGAGAAATAGTTGGCATGCTTCCAAAACCAAGGGATGGGCAGGAAAGTGAAGTTGATCATTAACTTTAGCGAGCAGGCTTGATCTGTGGGCTATTCCTACCACCATCTCTATGTTCTTGTGTTTATAAAAATGAGTTGTGCTGATTGTGTGCACGTAACACGTTAATGTTATAATTAAAGTAGAACTCATTTCCATTTTAAGAAGAGCGTTCTCCACTTGGTCAGGAACCATCCAGGCAAACTATAAGTTGCAAGTAATAATTTTGAGCCTAGAATCCTATTTGTATTATTTACTTTATATATTTTGAAATAAAAAACAGTGTTCAGATAAAATCAAACCAGTCAAACAAACAGCGCTTCATTGCGATTTTCCTACTTGGTTTCTCGCTATATCAGCAATGGAGAAAGTCAGGGCTGCAGATGCTGGAGATTGGAGTCAGTTTGCTGCGCCACTGCACAGAATATCAAGAATACCGGTTTAGTTTCCTGCTGGAGTTCAAACTGTAGTAAAGTTCTAGCGTGCGCGGTCTGTAGGTGCATTGGTGGTTCAGTGGTAGAATTCTCGCCTGCCACGCGGGAGGCCCGGGTTCGATTCCCGGCCAATGCATTGTCGCCCCTTTAATTTCAAATGCTGCACGGCGTAACCAAGTTCAGCCCGATGCAATGTCGGTTTCGCCTAGCTGCAGACTCACCGATGTCCTGCTGCGCGCGCGGTTCACAGGAAAGTGTTTTCTCATCGGGTGGGGTAGAAATCACTGCTCTGCAGGCTCCGTTTCTGAGCATTTTCATGACGGAATCCACAGGTTTCTGGAAACTCATGGCATTTACTAAAATCGACCTCGTGAGATGACCGGCCGTGATCCCAGAATGATGGGCCAGACTCCATACGCCGAATGAGATTAGAGTGGTGCTGGAAAAGCACAGCGGGGCAGGCAGCATCCGAGGACCAGCAAAATAGACCTCTCGGCCAGGAGTCCTTCGTCAGGAAGGGTACTGTCCTATATCCAAACATCTTCTGCTGCTTCATCAGTGACCTTCCTTCTGTCATATAGTCAGAAGTGGCCATTTTTGTTCACGATTGCATAATGATAGCACCACTGACAACTCCTCAGATACTGAAGCAGACCATACTAGGTTCAAATGCAGAAAGCCAATGCCCTCTGACGAACGCAATCGTCTTTCTTTGTGCGAGATGTGACTCCAACCAGTGGATAAACAAAGATTGTAAACCTACTCAGTTCTTCACAACAGAGCGTCATTGATGTTCTAGCATTGAATATCTTTGAATAATGAGTGGCACAGACAGAGTCAATAGCCGGAGTCATAGTTTGAAGATATTAGGCGGAAAGTATCAAGGAGACGTCAGCGGTAGGTTCTTTACGCAGAAAGTTGTGAATGCATGGAATGGGTTGCCAGCTGTGGTGGTGGAAGCAGAGTCATTGGGGTCATTTAAGGAACTGCTGGACGTGCACATGGAGAGCAGTGAGTTGAGGGTTGCGTAGGTTACATTACATTAGGATGAAACCTCGGCACAACATCGTGGGCCAAAGGGCCTGTTCTGTGCTGTACTTTTCTATGTTCTATGATCTATTTGAGGCTGGATTGGAGAAATAGTTGGCATGCTTCCAAAACCAAGGGATGGGCAGGAAAGTGAAGTTGATCATTAACTTTAGCGAGCAGGCTTGATCTGTGGGCTATTCCTACCACCATCTCTATGTTCTTGTGTTTATAAATATGAGTTGTGCTGATTGTGTGCACGTAACACGTTAATGTTATAATTAAAGTAGAACTCATTTCCATTTTAAGAAGAGCGTTCTCCACTTGGTCAGGAACCATCCAGGCAAACTATAAGTTGCAAGTAATAATTTTGAGCCTAGAATCCTATTTGTATTATTTACTTTATATATTTTGAAATAAAAAACAGTGTTCAGATAAAATCAAACCAGTCAAACAAACAGCGCTTCATTGCGATTTTCCTACTTGGTTTCTCGCTATATCAGCAATGGAGAAAGTCAGGGCTGCAGATGCTGGAGATTGGAGTCAGTTTGCTGCGCCACTGCACAGAATATCAAGAATACCGGTTTAGTTTCCTGCTGGAGTTCAAACTGTAGTAAAGTTCTAGCGTGCGCGGTCTGTAGGTGCATTGGTGGTTCAGTGGTAGAATTCTCGCCTGCCACGCGGGAGGCCCGGGTTCGCTTCCCGGCCAATGCATTGTCGCCCCTTTAATTTCAAATGCTGCACGGCGTAACCAAGTTCAGCCCGATGCAATGTCTGTTTCGCCTAGCTGCAGACTCACCGATGTCCTGCTGCGCGCGCGGTTCACAGGAAAGTGTTTTCTCATCGGGTGGGGTAGAAATCACTGCTCTGCAGGCTCCGTTTCTGAGCATTTTCATGACGGAATCCACAGGTTTCTGGAAACTCATGGCATTTAGTAAAATCGACCTCGTGAGATGACCGGCCGTGATCCCAGAATGATGGGCCAGACTCCATACGCCGAATGAGATTAGAGTGGTGCTGGAAAAGCACAGCGGGGCAGGCAGCATCCGAGGACCAGCAAAATAGACCTCTCGGCCAGGAGTCCTTCGTCAGGAAGGGTACTGTCCTATATCCAAACATCTTCTGCTGCTTCATCAGTGACCTTCCTTCTGTCATATAGTCAGAAGTGGCCATTTTTGTTCACGATTGCATAATGATAGCACCACTGACAACTCCTCAGATACTGAAGCAGACCATACTAGGTTCAAATGCAGAAAGCCAATGCCCTCTGACGAACGCAATCGTCTTTCTTTGTGCGAGATGTGACTCCAACCAGTGGATAAACAAAGATTGTAAACCTACTCAGTTCTTCACAACAGAGCGTCATTGATGTTCTAGCATTGAATATCTTTGAATAATGAGTGGCACAGACAGAGTCAATAGCCGGAGTCATAGTTTGAAGATATTAGGCGGAAAGTATCAAGGAGACGTCAGCGGTAGGTTCTTTACGCAGAAAGTTGTGAATGCATGGAATGGGTTGCCAGCTGTGGTGGTGGAAGCAGAGTCATTGGGGTCATTTAAGGAACTGCTGGACGTGCACATGGAGAGCAGTGAGTTGAGGGTTGCGTAGGTTACATTACATTAGGATGAAACCTCGGCACAACATCGTGGGCCAAAGGGCCTGTTCTGTGCTGTACTTTTCTATGTTCTATGATCTATTTGAGGCTGGATTGGAGAAATAGTTGGCATGCTTCCAAAACCAAGGGATGGGCAGGAAAGTGAAGTTGATCATTAACTTTAGCGAGCAGGCTTGATCTGTGGGCTATTCCTACCACCATCTCTATGTTCTTGTGTTTATAAAAATGAGTTGTGCTGATTGTGTGCACGTAACACGTTAATGTTATAATTAAAGTAGAACTCATTTCCATTTTAAGAAGAGCGTTCTCCACTTGGTCAGGAACCATCCAGGCAAACTATAAGTTGCAAGTAATAATTTTGAGCCTAGAATCCTATTTGTATTATTTACTTTATATATTTTGAAATAAAAAACAGTGTTCAGATAAAATCAAACCAGTCAAACAAACAGCGCTTCATTGCGATTTTCCTACTTGGTTTCTCGCTATATCAGCAATGGAGAAAGTCAGGGCTGCAGATGCTGGAGATTGGAGTCAGTTTGCTGCGCCACTGCACAGAATATCAAGAATACCGGTTTAGTTTCCTGCTGGAGTTCAAACTGTAGTAAAGTTCTAGCGTGCGCGGTCTGTAGGTGCATTGGTGGTTCAGTGGTAGAATTCTCGCCTGCCACGCGGGAGGCCCGGGTTCGCTTCCCGGCCAATGCATTGTCGCCCCTTTAATTTCAAATGCTGCACGGCGTAACCAAGTTCAGCCCGATGCAATGTCTGTTTCGCCTAGCTGCAGACTCACCGATGTCCTGCTGCGCGCGCGGTTCACAGGAAAGTGTTTTCTCATCGGGTGGGGTAGAAATCACTGCTCTGCAGGCTCCGTTTCTGAGCATTTTCATGACGGAATCCACAGGTTTCTGGAAACTCATGGCATTTACTAAAATCGACCTCGTGAGATGACCGGCCGTGATCCCAGAATGATGGGCCAGACTCCATACGCCGAATGAGATTAGAGTGGTGCTGGAAAAGCACAGCGGGGCAGGCAGCATCCGAGGACCAGCAAAATAGACCTCTCGGCCAGGAGTCCTTCGTCAGGAAGGGTACTGTCCTATATCCAAACATCTTCTGCTGCTTCATCAGTGACCTTCCTTCTGTCATATAGTCAGAAGTGGCCATTTTTGTTCACGATTGCATAATGATAGCACCACTGACAACTCCTCAGATACTGAAGCAGACCATACTAGGTTCAAATGCAGAAAGCCAATGCCCTCTGACGAACGCAATCGTCTTTCTTTGTGCGAGATGTGACTCCAACCAGTGGATAAACAAAGATTGTAAACCTACTCAGTTCTTCACAACAGAGCGTCATTGATGTTCTAGCATTGAATATCTTTGAATAATGAGTGGCACAGACAGAGTCAATAGCCGGAGTCATAGTTTGAAGATATTAGGCGGAAAGTATCAAGGAGACGTCAGCGGTAGGTTCTTTACGCAGAAAGTTGTGAATGCATGGAATGGGTTGCCAGCTGTGGTGGTGGAAGCAGAGTCATTGGGGTCATTTAAGGAACTGCTGGACGTGCACATGGAGAGCAGTGAGTTGAGGGTTGCGTAGGTTACATTACATTAGGATGAAACCTCGGCACAACATCGTGGGCCAAAGGGCCTGTTCTGTGCTGTACTTTTCTATGTTCTATGATCTATTTGAGGCTGGATTGGAGAAATAGTTGGCATGCTTCCAAAACCAAGGGATGGGCAGGAAAGTGAAGTTGATCATTAACTTTAGCGAGCAGGCTTGATCTGTGGGCTATTCCTACCACCATCTCTATGTTCTTGTGTTTATAAAAATGAGTTGTGCTGATTGTGTGCACGTAACACGTTAATGTTATAATTAAAGTAGAACTCATTTCCATTTTAAGAAGAGCGTTCTCCACTTGGTCAGGAACCATCCAGGCAAACTATAAGTTGCAAGTAATAATTTTGAGCCTAGAATCCTATTTGTATTATTTACTTTATATATTTTGAAATAAAAAACAGTGTTCAGATAAAATCAAACCAGTCAAACAAACAGCGCTTCATTGCGATTTTCCTACTTGGTTTCTCGCTATATCAGCAATGGAGAAAGTCAGGGCTGCAGATGCTGGAGATTGGAGTCAGTTTGCTGCGCCACTGCACAGAATATCAAGAATACCGGTTTAGTTTCCTGCTGGAGTTCAAACTGTAGTAAAGTTCTAGCGTGCGCGGTCTGTAGGTGCATTGGTGGTTCAGTGGTAGAATTCTCGCCTGCCACGCGGGAGGCCCGGGTTCGCTTCCCGGCCAATGCATTGTCGCCCCTTTAATTTCAAATGCTGCACGGCGTAACCAAGTTCAGCCCGATGCAATGTCTGTTTCGCCTAGCTGCAGACTCACCGATGTCCTGCTGCGCGCGCGGTTCACAGGAAAGTGTTTTCTCATCGGGTGGGGTAGAAATCACTGCTCTGCAGGCTCCGTTTCTGAGCATTTTCATGACGGAATCCACAGGTTTCTGGAAACTCATGGCATTTACTAAAATCGACCTCGTGAGATGACCGGCCGTGATCCCAGAATGATGGGCCAGACTCCATACGCCGAATGAGATTAGAGTGGTGCTGGAAAAGCACAGCGGGGCAGGCAGCATCCGAGGACCAGCAAAATAGACCTCTCGGCCAGGAGTCCTTCGTCAGGAAGGGTACTGTCCTATATCCAAACATCTTCTGCTGCTTCATCAGTGACCTTCCTTCTGTCATATAGTCAGAAGTGGCCATTTTTGTTCACGATTGCATAATGATAGCACCACTGACAACTCCTCAGATACTGAAGCAGACCATACTAGGTTCAAATGCAGAAAGCCAATGCCCTCTGACGAACGCAATCGTCTTTCTTTGTGCGAGATGTGACTCCAACCAGTGGATAAACAAAGATTGTAAACCTACTCAGTTCTTCACAACAGAGCGTCATTGATGTTCTAGCATTGAATATCTTTGAATAATGAGTGGCACAGACAGAGTCAATAGCCGGAGTCATAGTTTGAAGATATTAGGCGGAAAGTATCAAGGAGACGTCAGCGGTAGGTTCTTTACGCAGAAAGTTGTGAATGCATGGAATGGGTTGCCAGCTGTGGTGGTGGAAGCAGAGTCATTGGGGTCATTTAAGGAACTGCTGGACGTGCACATGGAGAGCAGTGAGTTGAGGGTTGCGTAGGTTACATTACATTAGGATGAAACCTCGGCACAACATCGTGGGCCAAAGGGCCTGTTCTGTGCTGTACTTTTCTATGTTCTATGATCTATTTGAGGCTGGATTGGAGAAATAGTTGGCATGCTTCCAAAACCAAGGGATGGGCAGGAAAGTGAAGTTGATCATTAACTTTAGCGAGCAGGCTTGATCTGTGGGCTATTCCTACCACCATCTCTATGTTCTTGTGTTTATAAATATGAGTTGTGCTGATTGTGTGCACGTAACACGTTAATGTTATAATTAAAGTAGAACTCATTTCCATTTTAAGAAGAGCGTTCTCCACTTGGTCAGGAACCATCCAGGCAAACTATAAGTTGCAAGTAATAATTTTGAGCCTAGAATCCTATTTGTATTATTTACTTTATATATTTTGAAATAAAAAACAGTGTTCAGATAAAATCAAACCAGTCAAACAAACAGCGCTTCATTGCGATTTTCCTACTTGGTTTCTCGCTATATCAGCAATGGAGAAAGTCAGGGCTGCAGATGCTGGAGATTGGAGTCAGTTTGCTGCGCCACTGCACAGAATATCAAGAATACCGGTTTAGTTTCCTGCTGGAGTTCAAACTGTAGTAAAGTTCTAGCGTGCGCGGTCTGTAGGTGCATTGGTGGTTCAGTGGTAGAATTCTCGCCTGCCACGCGGGAGGCCCGGGTTCGCTTCCCGGCCAATGCATTGTCGCCCCTTTAATTTCAAATGCTGCACGGCGTAACCAAGTTCAGCCCGATGCAATGTCTGTTTCGCCTAGCTGCAGACTCACCGATGTCCTGCTGCGCGCGCGGTTCACAGGAAAGTGTTTTCTCATCGGGTGGGGTAGAAATCACTGCTCTGCAGGCTCCGTTTCTGAGCATTTTCATGACGGAATCCACAGGTTTCTGGAAACTCATGGCATTTACTAAAATCGACCTCGTGAGATGACCGGCCGTGATCCCAGAATGATGGGCCAGACTCCATACGCCGAATGAGATTAGAGTGGTGCTGGAAAAGCACAGCGGGGCAGGCAGCATCCGAGGACCAGCAAAATAGACCTCTCGGCCAGGAGTCCTTCGTCAGGAAGGGTACTGTCCTATATCCAAACATCTTCTGCTGCTTCATCAGTGACCTTCCTTCTGTCATATAGTCAGAAGTGGCCATTTTTGTTCACGATTGCATAATGATAGCACCACTGACAACTCCTCAGATACTGAAGCAGACCATACTAGGTTCAAATGCAGAAAGCCAATGCCCTCTGACGAACGCAATCGTCTTTCTTTGTGCGAGATGTGACTCCAACCAGTGGATAAACAAAGATTGTAAACCTACTCAGTTCTTCACAACAGAGCGTCATTGATGTTCTAGCATTGAATATCTTTGAATAATGAGTGGCACAGACAGAGTCAATAGCCGGAGTCATAGTTTGAAGATATTAGGCGGAAAGTATCAAGGAGACGTCAGCGGTAGGTTCTTTACGCAGAAAGTTGTGAATGCATGGAATGGGTTGCCAGCTGTGGTGGTGGAAGCAGAGTCATTGGGGTCATTTAAGGAACTGCTGGACGTGCACATGGAGAGCAGTGAGTTGAGGGTTGCGTAGGTTACATTACATTAGGATGAAACCTCGGCACAACATCGTGGGCCAAAGGGCCTGTTCTGTGCTGTACTTTTCTATGTTCTATGATCTATTTGAGGCTGGATTGGAGAAATAGTTGGCATGCTTCCAAAACCAAGGGATGGGCAGGAAAGTGAAGTTGATCATTAACTTTAGCGAGCAGGCTTGATCTGTGGGCTATTCCTACCACCATCTCTATGTTCTTGTGTTTATAAATATGAGTTGTGCTGATTGTGTGCACGTAACACGTTAATGTTATAATTAAAGTAGAACTCATTTCCATTTTAAGAAGAGCGTTCTCCACTTGGTCAGGAACCATCCAGGCAAACTATAAGTTGCAAGTAATAATTTTGAGCCTAGAATCCTATTTGTATTATTTACTTTATATATTTTGAAATAAAAAACAGTGTTCAGATAAAATCAAACCAGTCAAACAAACAGCGCTTCATTGCGATTTTCCTACTTGGTTTCTCGCTATATCAGCAATGGAGAAAGTCAGGGCTGCAGATGCTGGAGATTGGAGTCAGTTTGCTGCGCCACTGCACAGAATATCAAGAATACCGGTTTAGTTTCCTGCTGGAGTTCAAACTGTAGTAAAGTTCTAGCGTGCGCGGTCTGTAGGTGCATTGGTGGTTCAGTGGTAGAATTCTCGCCTGCCACGCGGGAGGCCCGGGTTCGATTCCCGGCCAATGCATTGTCGCCCCTTTAATTTCAAATGCTGCACGGCGTAACCAAGTTCAGCCCGATGCAATGTCTGTTTCGCCTAGCTGCAGACTCACCGATGTCCTGCTGCGCGCGCGGTTCACAGGAAAGTGTTTTCTCATCGGGTGGGGTAGAAATCACTGCTCTGCAGGCTCCGTTTCTGAGCATTTTCATGACGGAATCCACAGGTTTCTGGAAACTCATGGCATTTACTAAAATCGACCTCGTGAGATGACCGGCCGTGATCCCAGAATGATGGGCCAGACTCCATACGCCGAATGAGATTAGAGTGGTGCTGGAAAAGCACAGCGGGGCAGGCAGCATCCGAGGACCAGCAAAATAGACCTCTCGGCCAGGAGTCCTTCGTCAGGAAGGGTACTGTCCTATATCCAAACATCTTCTGCTGCTTCATCAGTGACCTTCCTTCTGTCATATAGTCAGAAGTGGCCATTTTTGTTCACGATTGCATAATGATAGCACCACTGACAACTCCTCAGATACTGAAGCAGACCATACTAGGTTCAAATGCAGAAAGCCAATGCCCTCTGACGAACGCAATCGTCTTTCTTTGTGCGAGATGTGACTCCAACCAGTGGATAAACAAAGATTGTAAACCTACTCAGTTCTTCACAACAGAGCGTCATTGATGTTCTAGCATTGAATATCTTTGAATAATGAGTGGCACAGACAGAGTCAATAGCCGGAGTCATAGTTTGAAGATATTAGGCGGAAAGTATCAAGGAGACGTCAGCGGTAGGTTCTTTACGCAGAAAGTTGTGAATGCATGGAATGGGTTGCCAGCTGTGGTGGTGGAAGCAGAGTCATTGGGGTCATTTAAGGAACTGCTGGACGTGCACATGGAGAGCAGTGAGTTGAGGGTTGCGTAGGTTACATTACATTAGGATGAAACCTCGGCACAACATCGTGGGCCAAAGGGCCTGTTCTGTGCTGTACTTTTCTATGTTCTATGATCTATTTGAGGCTGGATTGGAGAAATAGTTGGCATGCTTCCAAAACCAAGGGATGGGCAGGAAAGTGAAGTTGATCATTAACTTTAGCGAGCAGGCTTGATCTGTGGGCTATTCCTACCACCATCTCTATGTTCTTGTGTTTATAAATATGAGTTGTGCTGATTGTGTGCACGTAACACGTTAATGTTATAATTAAAGTAGAACTCATTTCCATTTTAAGAAGAGCGTTCTCCACTTGGTCAGGAACCATCCAGGCAAACTATAAGTTGCAAGTAATAATTTTGAGCCTAGAATCCTATTTGTATTATTTACTTTATATATTTTGAAATAAAAAACAGTGTTCAGATAAAATCAAACCAGTCAAACAAACAGCGCTTCATTGCGATTTTCCTACTTGGTTTCTCGCTATATCAGCAATGGAGAAAGTCAGGGCTGCAGATGCTGGAGATTGGAGTCAGTTTGCTGCGCCACTGCACAGAATATCAAGAATACCGGTTTAGTTTCCTGCTGGAGTTCAAACTGTAGTAAAGTTCTAGCGTGCGCGGTCTGTAGGTGCATTGGTGGTTCAGTGGTAGAATTCTCGCCTGCCACGCGGGAGGCCCGGGTTCGATTCCCGGCCAATGCATTGTCGCCCCTTTAATTTCAAATGCTGCACGGCGTAACCAAGTTCAGCCCGATGCAATGTCTGTTTCGCCTAGCTGCAGACTCACCGATGTCCTGCTGCGCGCGCGGTTCACAGGAAAGTGTTTTCTCATCGGGTGGGGTAGAAATCACTGCTCTGCAGGCTCCGTTTCTGAGCATTTTCATGACGGAATCCACAGGTTTCTGGAAACTCATGGCATTTACTAAAATCGACCTCGTGAGATGACCGGCCGTGATCCCAGAATGATGGGCCAGACTCCATACGCCGAATGAGATTAGAGTGGTGCTGGAAAAGCACAGCGGGGCAGGCAGCATCCGAGGACCAGCAAAATAGACCTCTCGGCCAGGAGTCCTTCGTCAGGAAGGGTACTGTCCTATATCCAAACATCTTCTGCTGCTTCATCAGTGACCTTCCTTCTGTCATATAGTCAGAAGTGGCCATTTTTGTTCACGATTGCATAATGATAGCACCACTGACAACTCCTCAGATACTGAAGCAGACCATACTAGGTTCAAATGCAGAAAGCCAATGCCCTCTGACGAACGCAATCGTCTTTCTTTGTGCGAGATGTGACTCCAACCAGTGGATAAACAAAGATTGTAAACCTACTCAGTTCTTCACAACAGAGCGTCATTGATGTTCTAGCATTGAATATCTTTGAATAATGAGTGGCACAGACAGAGTCAATAGCCGGAGTCATAGTTTGAAGATATTAGGCGGAAAGTATCAAGGAGACGTCAGCGGTAGGTTCTTTACGCAGAAAGTTGTGAATGCATGGAATGGGTTGCCAGCTGTGGTGGTGGAAGCAGAGTCATTGGGGTCATTTAAGGAACTGCTGGACGTGCACATGGAGAGCAGTGAGTTGAGGGTTGCGTAGGTTACATTACATTAGGATGAAACCTCGGCACAACATCGTGGGCCAAAGGGCCTGTTCTGTGCTGTACTTTTCTATGTTCTATGATCTATTTGAGGCTGGATTGGAGAAATAGTTGGCATGCTTCCAAAACCAAGGGATGGGCAGGAAAGTGAAGTTGATCATTAACTTTAGCGAGCAGGCTTGATCTGTGGGCTATTCCTACCACCATCTCTATGTTCTTGTGTTTATAAATATGAGTTGTGCTGATTGTGTGCACGTAACACGTTAATGTTATAATTAAAGTAGAACTCATTTCCATTTTAAGAAGAGCGTTCTCCACTTGGTCAGGAACCATCCAGGCAAACTATAAGTTGCAAGTAATAATTTTGAGCCTAGAATCCTATTTGTATTATTTACTTTATATATTTTGAAATAAAAAACAGTGTTCAGATAAAATCAAACCAGTCAAACAAACAGCGCTTCATTGCGATTTTCCTACTTGGTTTCTCGCTATATCAGCAATGGAGAAAGTCAGGGCTGCAGATGCTGGAGATTGGAGTCAGTTTGCTGCGCCACTGCACAGAATATCAAGAATACCGGTTTAGTTTCCTGCTGGAGTTCAAACTGTAGTAAAGTTCTAGCGTGCGCGGTCTGTAGGTGCATTGGTGGTTCAGTGGTAGAATTCTCGCCTGCCACGCGGGAGGCCCGGGTTCGATTCCCGGCCAATGCATTGTCGCCCCTTTAATTTCAAATGCTGCACGGCGTAACCAAGTTCAGCCCGATGCAATGTCTGTTTCGCCTAGCTGCAGACTCACCGATGTCCTGCTGCGCGCGCGGTTCACAGGAAAGTGTTTTCTCATCGGGTGGGGTAGAAATCACTGCTCTGCAGGCTCCGTTTCTGAGCATTTTCATGACGGAATCCACAGGTTTCTGGAAACTCATGGCATTTACTAAAATCGACCTCGTGAGATGACCGGCCGTGATCCCAGAATGATGGGCCAGACTCCATACGCCGAATGAGATTAGAGTGGTGCTGGAAAAGCACAGCGGGGCAGGCAGCATCCGAGGACCAGCAAAATAGACCTCTCGGCCAGGAGTCCTTCGTCAGGAAGGGTACTGTCCTATATCCAAACATCTTCTGCTGCTTCATCAGTGACCTTCCTTCTGTCATATAGTCAGAAGTGGCCATTTTTGTTCACGATTGCATAATGATAGCACCACTGACAACTCCTCAGATACTGAAGCAGACCATACTAGGTTCAAATGCAGAAAGCCAATGCCCTCTGACGAACGCAATCGTCTTTCTTTGTGCGAGATGTGACTCCAACCAGTGGATAAACAAAGATTGTAAACCTACTCAGTTCTTCACAACAGAGCGTCATTGATGTTCTAGCATTGAATATCTTTGAATAATGAGTGGCACAGACAGAGTCAATAGCCGGAGTCATAGTTTGAAGATATTAGGCGGAAAGTATCAAGGAGACGTCAGCGGTAGGTTCTTTACGCAGAAAGTTGTGAATGCATGGAATGGGTTGCCAGCTGTGGTGGTGGAAGCAGAGTCATTGGGGTCATTTAAGGAACTGCTGGACGTGCACATGGAGAGCAGTGAGTTGAGGGTTGCGTAGGTTATATTACATTAGGATGAAACCTCGGCACAACATCGTGGGCCAAAGGGCCTGTTCTGTGCTGTACTTTTCTATGTTCTATGATCTATTTGAGGCTGGATTGGAGAAATAGTTGGCATGCTTCCAAAACCAAGGGATGGGCAGGAAAGTGAAGTTGATCATTAACTTTAGCGAGCAGGCTTGATCTGTGGGCTATTCCTACCACCATCTCTATGTTCTTGTGTTTATAAATATGAGTTGTGCTGATTGTGTGCACGTAACACGTTAATGTTATAATTAAAGTAGAACTCATTTCCATTTTAAGAAGAGCGTTCTCCACTTGGTCAGGAACCATCCAGGCAAACTATAAGTTGCAAGTAATAATTTTGAGCCTAGAATCCTATTTGTATTATTTACTTTATATATTTTGAAATAAAAAACAGTGTTCAGATAAAATCAAACCAGTCAAACAAACAGCGCTTCATTGCGATTTTCCTACTTGGTTTCTCGCTATATCAGCAATGGAGAAAGTCAGGGCTGCAGATGCTGGAGATTGGAGTCAGTTTGCTGCGCCACTGCACAGAATATCAAGAATACCGGTTTAGTTTCCTGCTGGAGTTCAAACTGTAGTAAAGTTCTAGCGTGCGCGGTCTGTAGGTGCATTGGTGGTTCAGTGGTAGAATTCTCGCCTGCCACGCGGGAGGCCCGGGTTCGATTCCCGGCCAATGCATTGTCGCCCCTTTAATTTCAAATGCTGCACGGCGTAACCAAGTTCAGCCCGATGCAATGTCTGTTTCGCCTAGCTGCAGACTCACCGATGTCCTGCTGCGCGCGCGGTTCACAGGAAAGTGTTTTCTCATCGGGTGGGGTAGAAATCACTGCTCTGCAGGCTCCGTTTCTGAGCATTTTCATGACGGAATCCACAGGTTTCTGGAAACTCATGGCATTTACTAAAATCGACCTCGTGAGATGACCGGCCGTGATCCCAGAATGATGGGCCAGACTCCATACGCCGAATGAGATTAGAGTGGTGCTGGAAAAGCACAGCGGGGCAGGCAGCATCCGAGGACCAGCAAAATAGACCTCTCGGCCAGGAGTCCTTCGTCAGGAAGGGTACTGTCCTATATCCAAACATCTTCTGCTGCTTCATCAGTGACCTTCCTTCTGTCATATAGTCAGAAGTGGCCATTTTTGTTCACGATTGCATAATGATAGCACCACTGACAACTCCTCAGATACTGAAGCAGACCATACTAGGTTCAAATGCAGAAAGCCAATGCCCTCTGACGAACGCAATCGTCTTTCTTTGTGCGAGATGTGACTCCAACCAGTGGATAAACAAAGATTGTAAACCTACTCAGTTCTTCACAACAGAGCGTCATTGATGTTCTAGCATTGAATATCTTTGAATAATGAGTGGCACAGACAGAGTCAATAGCCGGAGTCATAGTTTGAAGATATTAGGCGGAAAGTATCAAGGAGACGTCAGCGGTAGGTTCTTTACGCAGAAAGTTGTGAATGCATGGAATGGGTTGCCAGCTGTGGTGGTGGAAGCAGAGTCATTGGGGTCATTTAAGGAACTGCTGGACGTGCACATGGAGAGCAGTGAGTTGAGGGTTGCGTAGGTTATATTACATTAGGATGAAACCTCGGCACAACATCGTGGGCCAAAGGGCCTGTTCTGTGCTGTACTTTTCTATGTTCTATGATCTATTTGAGGCTGGATTGGAGAAATAGTTGGCATGCTTCCAAAACCAAGGGATGGGCAGGAAAGTGAAGTTGATCATTAACTTTAGCGAGCAGGCTTGATCTGTGGGCTATTCCTACCACCATCTCTATGTTCTTGTGTTTATAAATATGAGTTGTGCTGATTGTGTGCACGTAACACGTTAATGTTATAATTAAAGTAGAACTCATTTCCATTTTAAGAAGAGCGTTCTCCACTTGGTCAGGAACCATCCAGGCAAACTATAAGTTGCAAGTAATAATTTTGAGCCTAGAATCCTATTTGTATTATTTACTTTATATATTTTGAAATAAAAAACAGTGTTCAGATAAAATCAAACCAGTCAAACAAACAGCGCTTCATTGCGATTTTCCTACTTGGTTTCTCGCTATATCAGCAATGGAGAAAGTCAGGGCTGCAGATGCTGGAGATTGGAGTCAGTTTGCTGCGCCACTGCACAGAATATCAAGAATACCGGTTTAGTTTCCTGCTGGAGTTCAAACTGTAGTAAAGTTCTAGCGTGCGCGGTCTGTAGGTGCATTGGTGGTTCAGTGGTAGAATTCTCGCCTGCCACGCGGGAGGCCCGGGTTCGATTCCCGGCCAATGCATTGTCGCCCCTTTAATTTCAAATGCTGCACGGCGTAACCAAGTTCAGCCCGATGCAATGTCTGTTTCGCCTAGCTGCAGACTCACCGATGTCCTGCTGCGCGCGCGGTTCACAGGAAAGTGTTTTCTCATCGGGTGGGGTAGAAATCACTGCTCTGCAGGCTCCGTTTCTGAGCATTTTCATGACGGAATCCACAGGTTTCTGGAAACTCATGGCATTTACTAAAATCGACCTCGTGAGATGACCGGCCGTGATCCCAGAATGATGGGCCAGACTCCATACGCCGAATGAGATTAGAGTGGTGCTGGAAAAGCACAGCGGGGCAGGCAGCATCCGAGGACCAGCAAAATAGACCTCTCGGCCAGGAGTCCTTCGTCAGGAAGGGTACTGTCCTATATCCAAACATCTTCTGCTGCTTCATCAGTGACCTTCCTTCTGTCATATAGTCAGAAGTGGCCATTTTTGTTCACGATTGCATAATGATAGCACCACTGACAACTCCTCAGATACTGAAGCAGACCATACTAGGTTCAAATGCAGAAAGCCAATGCCCTCTGACGAACGCAATCGTCTTTCTTTGTGCGAGATGTGACTCCAACCAGTGGATAAACAAAGATTGTAAACCTACTCAGTTCTTCACAACAGAGCGTCATTGATGTTCTAGCATTGAATATCTTTGAATAATGAGTGGCACAGACAGAGTCAATAGCCGGAGTCATAGTTTGAAGATATTAGGCGGAAAGTATCAAGGAGACGTCAGCGGTAGGTTCTTTACGCAGAAAGTTGTGAATGCATGGAATGGGTTGCCAGCTGTGGTGGTGGAAGCAGAGTCATTGGGGTCATTTAAGGAACTGCTGGACGTGCACATGGAGAGCAGTGAGTTGAGGGTTGCGTAGGTTACATTACATTAGGATGAAACCTCGGCACAACATCGTGGGCCAAAGGGCCTGTTCTGTGCTGTACTTTTCTATGTTCTATGATCTATTTGAGGCTGGATTGGAGAAATAGTTGGCATGCTTCCAAAACCAAGGGATGGGCAGGAAAGTGAAGTTGATCATTAACTTTAGCGAGCAGGCTTGATCTGTGGGCTATTCCTACCACCATCTCTATGTTCTTGTGTTTATAAATATGAGTTGTGCTGATTGTGTGCACGTAACACGTTAATGTTATAATTAAAGTAGAACTCATTTCCATTTTAAGAAGAGCGTTCTCCACTTGGTCAGGAACCATCCAGGCAAACTATAAGTTGCAAGTAATAATTTTGAGCCTAGAATCCTATTTGTATTATTTACTTTATATATTTTGAAATAAAAAACAGTGTTCAGATAAAATCAAACCAGTCAAACAAACAGCGCTTCATTGCGATTTTCCTACTTGGTTTCTCGCTATATCAGCAATGGAGAAAGTCAGGGCTGCAGATGCTGGAGATTGGAGTCAGTTTGCTGCGCCACTGCACAGAATATCAAGAATACCGGTTTAGTTTCCTGCTGGAGTTCAAACTGTAGTAAAGTTCTAGCGTGCGCGGTCTGTAGGTGCATTGGTGGTTCAGTGGTAGAATTCTCGCCTGCCACGCGGGAGGCCCGGGTTCGCTTCCCGGCCAATGCATTGTCGCCCCTTTAATTTCAAATGCTGCACGGCGTAACCAAGTTCAGCCCGATGCAATGTCTGTTTCGCCTAGCTGCAGACTCACCGATGTCCTGCTGCGCGCGCGGTTCACAGGAAAGTGTTTTCTCATCGGGTGGGGTAGAAATCACTGCTCTGCAGGCTCCGTTTCTGAGCATTTTCATGACGGAATCCACAGGTTTCTGGAAACTCATGGCATTTACTAAAATCGACCTCGTGAGATGACCGGCCGTGATCCCAGAATGATGGGCCAGACTCCATACGCCGAATGAGATTAGAGTGGTGCTGGAAAAGCACAGCGGGGCAGGCAGCATCCGAGGACCAGCAAAATAGACCTCTCGGCCAGGAGTCCTTCGTCAGGAAGGGTACTGTCCTATATCCAAACATCTTCTGCTGCTTCATCAGTGACCTTCCTTCTGTCATATAGTCAGAAGTGGCCATTTTTGTTCACGATTGCATAATGATAGCACCACTGACAACTCCTCAGATACTGAAGCAGACCATACTAGGTTCAAATGCAGAAAGCCAATGCCCTCTGACGAACGCAATCGTCTTTCTTTGTGCGAGATGTGACTCCAACCAGTGGATAAACAAAGATTGTAAACCTACTCAGTTCTTCACAACAGAGCGTCATTGATGTTCTAGCATTGAATATCTTTGAATAATGAGTGGCACAGACAGAGTCAATAGCCGGAGTCATAGTTTGAAGATATTAGGCGGAAAGTATCAAGGAGACGTCAGCGGTAGGTTCTTTACGCAGAAAGTTGTGAATGCATGGAATGGGTTGCCAGCTGTGGTGGTGGAAGCAGAGTCATTGGGGTCATTTAAGGAACTGCTGGACGTGCACATGGAGAGCAGTGAGTTGAGGGTTGCGTAGGTTACATTACATTAGGATGAAACCTCGGCACAACATCGTGGGCCAAAGGGCCTGTTCTGTGCTGTACTTTTCTATGTTCTATGATCTATTTGAGGCTGGATTGGAGAAATAGTTGGCATGCTTCCAAAACCAAGGGATGGGCAGGAAAGTGAAGTTGATCATTAACTTTAGCGAGCAGGCTTGATCTGTGGGCTATTCCTACCACCATCTCTATGTTCTTGTGTTTATAAATATGAGTTGTGCTGATTGTGTGCACGTAACACGTTAATGTTATAATTAAAGTAGAACTCATTTCCATTTTAAGAAGAGCGTTCTCCACTTGGTCAGGAACCATCCAGGCAAACTATAAGTTGCAAGTAATAATTTTGAGCCTAGAATCCTATTTGTATTATTTACTTTATATATTTTGAAATAAAAAACAGTGTTCAGATAAAATCAAACCAGTCAAACAAACAGCGCTTCATTGCGATTTTCCTACTTGGTTTCTCGCTATATCAGCAATGGAGAAAGTCAGGGCTGCAGATGCTGGAGATTGGAGTCAGTTTGCTGCGCCACTGCACAGAATATCAAGAATACCGGTTTAGTTTCCTGCTGGAGTTCAAACTGTAGTAAAGTTCTAGCGTGCGCGGTCTGTAGGTGCATTGGTGGTTCAGTGGTAGAATTCTCGCCTGCCACGCGGGAGGCCCGGGTTCGATTCCCGGCCAATGCATTGTCGCCCCTTTAATTTCAAATGCTGCACGGCGTAACCAAGTTCAGCCCGATGCAATGTCTGTTTCGCCTAGCTGCAGACTCACCGATGTCCTGCTGCGCGCGCGGTTCACAGGAAAGTGTTTTCTCATCGGGTGGGGTAGAAATCACTGCTCTGCAGGCTCCGTTTCTGAGCATTTTCATGACGGAATCCACAGGTTTCTGGAAACTCATGGCATTTACTAAAATCGACCTCGTGAGATGACCGGCCGTGATCCCAGAATGATGGGCCAGACTCCATACGCCGAATGAGATTAGAGTGGTGCTGGAAAAGCACAGCGGGGCAGGCAGCATCCGAGGACCAGCAAAATAGACCTCTCGGCCAGGAGTCCTTCGTCAGGAAGGGTACTGTCCTATATCCAAACATCTTCTGCTGCTTCATCAGTGACCTTCCTTCTGTCATATAGTCAGAAGTGGCCATTTTTGTTCACGATTGCATAATGATAGCACCACTGACAACTCCTCAGATACTGAAGCAGACCATACTAGGTTCAAATGCAGAAAGCCAATGCCCTCTGACGAACGCAATCGTCTTTCTTTGTGCGAGATGTGACTCCAACCAGTGGATAAACAAAGATTGTAAACCTACTCAGTTCTTCACAACAGAGCGTCATTGATGTTCTAGCATTGAATATCTTTGAATAATGAGTGGCACAGACAGAGTCAATAGCCGGAGTCATAGTTTGAAGATATTAGGCGGAAAGTATCAAGGAGACGTCAGCGGTAGGTTCTTTACGCAGAAAGTTGTGAATGCATGGAATGGGTTGCCAGCTGTGGTGGTGGAAGCAGAGTCATTGGGGTCATTTAAGGAACTGCTGGACGTGCACATGGAGAGCAGTGAGTTGAGGGTTGCGTAGGTTACATTACATTAGGATGAAACCTCGGCACAACATCGTGGGCCAAAGGGCCTGTTCTGTGCTGTACTTTTCTATGTTCTATGATCTATTTGAGGCTGGATTGGAGAAATAGTTGGCATGCTTCCAAAACCAAGGGATGGGCAGGAAAGTGAAGTTGATCATTAACTTTAGCGAGCAGGCTTGATCTGTGGGCTATTCCTACCACCATCTCTATGTTCTTGTGTTTATAAATATGAGTTGTGCTGATTGTGTGCACGTAACACGTTAATGTTATAATTAAAGTAGAACTCATTTCCATTTTAAGAAGAGCGTTCTCCACTTGGTCAGGAACCATCCAGGCAAACTATAAGTTGCAAGTAATAATTTTGAGCCTAGAATCCTATTTGTATTATTTACTTTATATATTTTGAAATAAAAAACAGTGTTCAGATAAAATCAAACCAGTCAAACAAACAGCGCTTCATTGCGATTTTCCTACTTGGTTTCTCGCTATATCAGCAATGGAGAAAGTCAGGGCTGCAGATGCTGGAGATTGGAGTCAGTTTGCTGCGCCACTGCACAGAATATCAAGAATACCGGTTTAGTTTCCTGCTGGAGTTCAAACTGTAGTAAAGTTCTAGCGTGCGCGGTCTGTAGGTGCATTGGTGGTTCAGTGGTAGAATTCTCGCCTGCCACGCGGGAGGCCCGGGTTCGATTCCCGGCCAATGCATTGTCGCCCCTTTAATTTCAAATGCTGCACGGCGTAACCAAGTTCAGCCCGATGCAATGTCTGTTTCGCCTAGCTGCAGACTCACCGATGTCCTGCTGCGCGCGCGGTTCACAGGAAAGTGTTTTCTCATCGGGTGGGGTAGAAATCACTGCTCTGCAGGCTCCGTTTCTGAGCATTTTCATGACGGAATCCACAGGTTTCTGGAAACTCATGGCATTTACTAAAATCGACCTCGTGAGATGACCGGCCGTGATCCCAGAATGATGGGCCAGACTCCATACGCCGAATGAGATTAGAGTGGTGCTGGAAAAGCACAGCGGGGCAGGCAGCATCCGAGGACCAGCAAAATAGACCTCTCGGCCAGGAGTCCTTCGTCAGGAAGGGTACTGTCCTATATCCAAACATCTTCTGCTGCTTCATCAGTGACCTTCCTTCTGTCATATAGTCAGAAGTGGCCATTTTTGTTCACGATTGCATAATGATAGCACCACTGACAACTCCTCAGATACTGAAGCAGACCATACTAGGTTCAAATGCAGAAAGCCAATGCCCTCTGACGAACGCAATCGTCTTTCTTTGTGCGAGATGTGACTCCAACCAGTGGATAAACAAAGATTGTAAACCTACTCAGTTCTTCACAACAGAGCGTCATTGATGTTCTAGCATTGAATATCTTTGAATAATGAGTGGCACAGACAGAGTCAATAGCCGGAGTCATAGTTTGAAGATATTAGGCGGAAAGTATCAAGGAGACGTCAGCGGTAGGTTCTTTACGCAGAAAGTTGTGAATGCATGGAATGGGTTGCCAGCTGTGGTGGTGGAAGCAGAGTCATTGGGGTCATTTAAGGAACTGCTGGACGTGCACATGGAGAGCAGTGAGTTGAGGGTTGCGTAGGTTACATTACATTAGGATGAAACCTCGGCACAACATCGTGGGCCAAAGGGCCTGTTCTGTGCTGTACTTTTCTATGTTCTATGATCTATTTGAGGCTGGATTGGAGAAATAGTTGGCATGCTTCCAAAACCAAGGGATGGGCAGGAAAGTGAAGTTGATCATTAACTTTAGCGAGCAGGCTTGATCTGTGGGCTATTCCTACCACCATCTCTATGTTCTTGTGTTTATAAATATGAGTTGTGCTGATTGTGTGCACGTAACACGTTAATGTTATAATTAAAGTAGAACTCATTTCCATTTTAAGAAGAGCGTTCTCCACTTGGTCAGGAACCATCCAGGCAAACTATAAGTTGCAAGTAATAATTTTGAGCCTAGAATCCTATTTGTATTATTTACTTTATATATTTTGAAATAAAAAACAGTGTTCAGATAAAATCAAACCAGTCAAACAAACAGCGCTTCATTGCGATTTTCCTACTTGGTTTCTCGCTATATCAGCAATGGAGAAAGTCAGGGCTGCAGATGCTGGAGATTGGAGTCAGTTTGCTGCGCCACTGCACAGAATATCAAGAATACCGGTTTAGTTTCCTGCTGGAGTTCAAACTGTAGTAAAGTTCTAGCGTGCGCGGTCTGTAGGTGCATTGGTGGTTCAGTGGTAGAATTCTCGCCTGCCACGCGGGAGGCCCGGGTTCGATTCCCGGCCAATGCATTGTCGCCCCTTTAATTTCAAATGCTGCACGGCGTAACCAAGTTCAGCCCGATGCAATGTCTGTTTCGCCTAGCTGCAGACTCACCGATGTCCTGCTGCGCGCGCGGTTCACAGGAAAGTGTTTTCTCATCGGGTGGGGTAGAAATCACTGCTCTGCAGGCTCCGTTTCTGAGCATTTTCATGACGGAATCCACAGGTTTCTGGAAACTCATGGCATTTACTAAAATCGACCTCGTGAGATGACCGGCCGTGATCCCAGAATGATGGGCCAGACTCCATACGCCGAATGAGATTAGAGTGGTGCTGGAAAAGCACAGCGGGGCAGGCAGCATCCGAGGACCAGCAAAATAGACCTCTCGGCCAGGAGTCCTTCGTCAGGAAGGGTACTGTCCTATATCCAAACATCTTCTGCTGCTTCATCAGTGACCTTCCTTCTGTCATATAGTCAGAAGTGGCCATTTTTGTTCACGATTGCATAATGATAGCACCACTGACAACTCCTCAGATACTGAAGCAGACCATACTAGGTTCAAATGCAGAAAGCCAATGCCCTCTGACGAACGCAATCGTCTTTCTTTGTGCGAGATGTGACTCCAACCAGTGGATAAACAAAGATTGTAAACCTACTCAGTTCTTCACAACAGAGCGTCATTGATGTTCTAGCATTGAATATCTTTGAATAATGAGTGGCACAGACAGAGTCAATAGCCGGAGTCATAGTTTGAAGATATTAGGCGGAAAGTATCAAGGAGACGTCAGCGGTAGGTTCTTTACGCAGAAAGTTGTGAATGCATGGAATGGGTTGCCAGCTGTGGTGGTGGAAGCAGAGTCATTGGGGTCATTTAAGGAACTGCTGGACGTGCACATGGAGAGCAGTGAGTTGAGGGTTGCGTAGGTTACATTACATTAGGATGAAACCTCGGCACAACATCGTGGGCCAAAGGGCCTGTTCTGTGCTGTACTTTTCTATGTTCTATGATCTATTTGAGGCTGGATTGGAGAAATAGTTGGCATGCTTCCAAAACCAAGGGATGGGCAGGAAAGTGAAGTTGATCATTAACTTTAGCGAGCAGGCTTGATCTGTGGGCTATTCCTACCACCATCTCTATGTTCTTGTGTTTATAAATATGAGTTGTGCTGATTGTGTGCACGTAACACGTTAATGTTATAATTAAAGTAGAACTCATTTCCATTTTAAGAAGAGCGTTCTCCACTTGGTCAGGAACCATCCAGGCAAACTATAAGTTGCAAGTAATAATTTTGAGCCTAGAATCCTATTTGTATTATTTACTTTATATATTTTGAAATAAAAAACAGTGTTCAGATAAAATCAAACCAGTCAAACAAACAGCGCTTCATTGCGATTTTCCTACTTGGTTTCTCGCTATATCAGCAATGGAGAAAGTCAGGGCTGCAGATGCTGGAGATTGGAGTCAGTTTGCTGCGCCACTGCACAGAATATCAAGAATACCGGTTTAGTTTCCTGCTGGAGTTCAAACTGTAGTAAAGTTCTAGCGTGCGCGGTCTGTAGGTGCATTGGTGGTTCAGTGGTAGAATTCTCGCCTGCCACGCGGGAGGCCCGGGTTCGATTCCCGGCCAATGCATTGTCGCCCCTTTAATTTCAAATGCTGCACGGCGTAACCAAGTTCAGCCCGATGCAATGTCTGTTTCGCCTAGCTGCAGACTCACCGATGTCCTGCTGCGCGCGCGGTTCACAGGAAAGTGTTTTCTCATCGGGTGGGGTAGAAATCACTGCTCTGCAGGCTCCGTTTCTGAGCATTTTCATGACGGAATCCACAGGTTTCTGGAAACTCATGGCATTTACTAAAATCGACCTCGTGAGATGACCGGCCGTGATCCCAGAATGATGGGCCAGACTCCATACGCCGAATGAGATTAGAGTGGTGCTGGAAAAGCACAGCGGGGCAGGCAGCATCCGAGGACCAGCAAAATAGACCTCTCGGCCAGGAGTCCTTCGTCAGGAAGGGTACTGTCCTATATCCAAACATCTTCTGCTGCTTCATCAGTGACCTTCCTTCTGTCATATAGTCAGAAGTGGCCATTTTTGTTCACGATTGCATAATGATAGCACCACTGACAACTCCTCAGATACTGAAGCAGACCATACTAGGTTCAAATGCAGAAAGCCAATGCCCTCTGACGAACGCAATCGTCTTTCTTTGTGCGAGATGTGACTCCAACCAGTGGATAAACAAAGATTGTAAACCTACTCAGTTCTTCACAACAGAGCGTCATTGATGTTCTAGCATTGAATATCTTTGAATAATGAGTGGCACAGACAGAGTCAATAGCCGGAGTCATAGTTTGAAGATATTAGGCGGAAAGTATCAAGGAGACGTCAGCGGTAGGTTCTTTACGCAGAAAGTTGTGAATGCATGGAATGGGTTGCCAGCTGTGGTGGTGGAAGCAGAGTCATTGGGGTCATTTAAGGAACTGCTGGACGTGCACATGGAGAGCAGTGAGTTGAGGGTTGCGTAGGTTACATTACATTAGGATGAAACCTCGGCACAACATCGTGGGCCAAAGGGCCTGTTCTGTGCTGTACTTTTCTATGTTCTATGATCTATTTGAGGCTGGATTGGAGAAATAGTTGGCATGCTTCCAAAACCAAGGGATGGGCAGGAAAGTGAAGTTGATCATTAACTTTAGCGAGCAGGCTTGATCTGTGGGCTATTCCTACCACCATCTCTATGTTCTTGTGTTTATAAATATGAGTTGTGCTGATTGTGTGCACGTAACACGTTAATGTTATAATTAAAGTAGAACTCATTTCCATTTTAAGAAGAGCGTTCTCCACTTGGTCAGGAACCATCCAGGCAAACTATAAGTTGCAAGTAATAATTTTGAGCCTAGAATCCTATTTGTATTATTTACTTTATATATTTTGAAATAAAAAACAGTGTTCAGATAAAATCAAACCAGTCAAACAAACAGCGCTTCATTGCGATTTTCCTACTTGGTTTCTCGCTATATCAGCAATGGAGAAAGTCAGGGCTGCAGATGCTGGAGATTGGAGTCAGTTTGCTGCGCCACTGCACAGAATATCAAGAATACCGGTTTAGTTTCCTGCTGGAGTTCAAACTGTAGTAAAGTTCTAGCGTGCGCGGTCTGTAGGTGCATTGGTGGTTCAGTGGTAGAATTCTCGCCTGCCACGCGGGAGGCCCGGGTTCGATTCCCGGCCAATGCATTGTCGCCCCTTTAATTTCAAATGCTGCACGGCGTAACCAAGTTCAGCCCGATGCAATGTCTGTTTCGCCTAGCTGCAGACTCACCGATGTCCTGCTGCGCGCGCGGTTCACAGGAAAGTGTTTTCTCATCGGGTGGGGTAGAAATCACTGCTCTGCAGGCTCCGTTTCTGAGCATTTTCATGACGGAATCCACAGGTTTCTGGAAACTCATGGCATTTACTAAAATCGACCTCGTGAGATGACCGGCCGTGATCCCAGAATGATGGGCCAGACTCCATACGCCGAATGAGATTAGAGTGGTGCTGGAAAAGCACAGCGGGGCAGGCAGCATCCGAGGACCAGCAAAATAGACCTCTCGGCCAGGAGTCCTTCGTCAGGAAGGGTACTGTCCTATATCCAAACATCTTCTGCTGCTTCATCAGTGACCTTCCTTCTGTCATATAGTCAGAAGTGGCCATTTTTGTTCACGATTGCATAATGATAGCACCACTGACAACTCCTCAGATACTGAAGCAGACCATACTAGGTTCAAATGCAGAAAGCCAATGCCCTCTGACGAACGCAATCGTCTTTCTTTGTGCGAGATGTGACTCCAACCAGTGGATAAACAAAGATTGTAAACCTACTCAGTTCTTCACAACAGAGCGTCATTGATGTTCTAGCATTGAATATCTTTGAATAATGAGTGGCACAGACAGAGTCAATAGCCGGAGTCATAGTTTGAAGATATTAGGCGGAAAGTATCAAGGAGACGTCAGCGGTAGGTTCTTTACGCAGAAAGTTGTGAATGCATGGAATGGGTTGCCAGCTGTGGTGGTGGAAGCAGAGTCATTGGGGTCATTTAAGGAACTGCTGGACGTGCACATGGAGAGCAGTGAGTTGAGGGTTGCGTAGGTTACATTACATTAGGATGAAACCTCGGCACAACATCGTGGGCCAAAGGGCCTGTTCTGTGCTGTACTTTTCTATGTTCTATGATCTATTTGAGGCTGGATTGGAGAAATAGTTGGCATGCTTCCAAAACCAAGGGATGGGCAGGAAAGTGAAGTTGATCATTAACTTTAGCGAGCAGGCTTGATCTGTGGGCTATTCCTACCACCATCTCTATGTTCTTGTGTTTATAAATATGAGTTGTGCTGATTGTGTGCACGTAACACGTTAATGTTATAATTAAAGTAGAACTCATTTCCATTTTAAGAAGAGCGTTCTCCACTTGGTCAGGAACCATCCAGGCAAACTATAAGTTGCAAGTAATAATTTTGAGCCTAGAATCCTATTTGTATTATTTACTTTATATATTTTGAAATAAAAAACAGTGTTCAGATAAAATCAAACCAGTCAAACAAACAGCGCTTCATTGCGATTTTCCTACTTGGTTTCTCGCTATATCAGCAATGGAGAAAGTCAGGGCTGCAGATGCTGGAGATTGGAGTCAGTTTGCTGCGCCACTGCACAGAATATCAAGAATACCGGTTTAGTTTCCTGCTGGAGTTCAAACTGTAGTAAAGTTCTAGCGTGCGCGGTCTGTAGGTGCATTGGTGGTTCAGTGGTAGAATTCTCGCCTGCCACGCGGGAGGCCCGGGTTCGATTCCCGGCCAATGCATTGTCGCCCCTTTAATTTCAAATGCTGCACGGCGTAACCAAGTTCAGCCCGATGCAATGTCTGTTTCGCCTAGCTGCAGACTCACCGATGTCCTGCTGCGCGCGCGGTTCACAGGAAAGTGTTTTCTCATCGGGTGGGGTAGAAATCACTGCTCTGCAGGCTCCGTTTCTGAGCATTTTCATGACGGAATCCACAGGTTTCTGGAAACTCATGGCATTTACTAAAATCGACCTCGTGAGATGACCGGCCGTGATCCCAGAATGATGGGCCAGACTCCATACGCCGAATGAGATTAGAGTGGTGCTGGAAAAGCACAGCGGGGCAGGCAGCATCCGAGGACCAGCAAAATAGACCTCTCGGCCAGGAGTCCTTCGTCAGGAAGGGTACTGTCCTATATCCAAACATCTTCTGCTGCTTCATCAGTGACCTTCCTTCTGTCATATAGTCAGAAGTGGCCATTTTTGTTCACGATTGCATAATGATAGCACCACTGACAACTCCTCAGATACTGAAGCAGACCATACTAGGTTCAAATGCAGAAAGCCAATGCCCTCTGACGAACGCAATCGTCTTTCTTTGTGCGAGATGTGACTCCAACCAGTGGATAAACAAAGATTGTAAACCTACTCAGTTCTTCACAACAGAGCGTCATTGATGTTCTAGCATTGAATATCTTTGAATAATGAGTGGCACAGACAGAGTCAATAGCCGGAGTCATAGTTTGAAGATATTAGGCGGAAAGTATCAAGGAGACGTCAGCGGTAGGTTCTTTACGCAGAAAGTTGTGAATGCATGGAATGGGTTGCCAGCTGTGGTGGTGGAAGCAGAGTCATTGGGGTCATTTAAGGAACTGCTGGACGTGCACATGGAGAGCAGTGAGTTGAGGGTTGCGTAGGTTACATTACATTAGGATGAAACCTCGGCACAACATCGTGGGCCAAAGGGCCTGTTCTGTGCTGTACTTTTCTATGTTCTATGATCTATTTGAGGCTGGATTGGAGAAATAGTTGGCATGCCTCCAAAACCAAGGGATGGGCAGGAAAGTGAAGTTGATCATTAACTTTAGCGAGCAGGCTTGATCTGTGGGCTATTCCTACCACCATCTCTATGTTCTTGTGTTTATAAATATGAGTTGTGCTGATTGTGTGCACGTAACACGTTAATGTTATAATTAAAGTAGAACTCATTTCCATTTTAAGAAGAGCGTTCTCCACTTGGTCAGGAACCATCCAGGCAAACTATAAGTTGCAAGTAATAATTTTGAGCCTAGAATCCTATTTGTATTATTTACTTTATATATTTTGAAATAAAAAACAGTGTTCAGATAAAATCAAACCAGTCAAACAAACAGCGCTTCATTGCGATTTTCCTACTTGGTTTCTCGCTATATCAGCAATGGAGAAAGTCAGGGCTGCAGATGCTGGAGATTGGAGTCAGTTTGCTGCGCCACTGCACAGAATATCAAGAATACCGGTTTAGTTTCCTGCTGGAGTTCAAACTGTAGTAAAGTTCTAGCGTGCGCGGTCCGTAGGTGCATTGGTGGTTCAGTGGTAGAATTCTCGCCTGCCACGCGGGAGGCCCGGGTTCGATTCCCGGCCAATGCATTGTCGCCCCTTTAATTTCAAATGCTGCACGGCGTAACCAAGTTCAGCCCGATGCAATGTCTGTTTCGCCTAGCTGCAGACTCACCGATGTCCTGCTGCGCGCGCGGTTCACAGGAAAGTGTTTTCTCATCGGGTGGGGTAGAAATCACTGCTCTGCAGGCTCCGTTTCTGAGCATTTTCATGACGGAATCCACAGGTTTCTGGAAACTCATGGCATTTACTAAAATCGACCTCGTGAGATGACCGGCCGTGATCCCAGAATGATGGGCCAGACTCCATACGCCGAATGAGATTAGAGTGGTGCTGGAAAAGCACAGCGGGGCAGGCAGCATCCGAGGACCAGCAAAATAGACCTCTCGGCCAGGAGTCCTTCGTCAGGAAGGGTACTGTCCTATATCCAAACATCTTCTGCTGCTTCATCAGTGACCTTCCTTCTGTCATATAGTCAGAAGTGGCCATTTTTGTTCACGATTGCATAATGATAGCACCACTGACAACTCCTCAGATACTGAAGCAGACCATACTAGGTTCAAATGCAGAAAGCCAATGCCCTCTGACGAACGCAATCGTCTTTCTTTGTGCGAGATGTGACTCCAACCAGTGGATAAACAAAGATTGTAAACCTACTCAGTTCTTCACAACAGAGCGTCATTGATGTTCTAGCATTGAATATCTTTGAATAATGAGTGGCACAGACAGAGTCAATAGCCGGAGTCATAGTTTGAAGATATTAGGCGGAAAGTATCAAGGAGACGTCAGCGGTAGGTTCTTTACGCAGAAAGTTGTGAATGCATGGAATGGGTTGCCAGCTGTGGTGGTGGAAGCAGAGTCATTGGGGTCATTTAAGGAACTGCTGGACGTGCACATGGAGAGCAGTGAGTTGAGGGTTGCGTAGGTTACATTACATTAGGATGAAACCTCGGCACAACATCGTGGGCCAAAGGGCCTGTTCTGTGCTGTACTTTTCTATGTTCTATGATCTATTTGAGGCTGGATTGGAGAAATAGTTGGCATGCTTCCAAAACCAAGGGATGGGCAGGAAAGTGAAGTTGATCATTAACTTTAGCGAGCAGGCTTGATCTGTGGGCTATTCCTACCACCATCTCTATGTTCTTGTGTTTATAAATATGAGTTGTGCTGATTGTGTGCACGTAACACGTTAATGTTATAATTAAAGTAGAACTCATTTCCATTTTAAGAAGAGCGTTCTCCACTTGGTCAGGAACCATCCAGGCAAACTATAAGTTGCAAGTAATAATTTTGAGCCTAGAATCCTATTTGTATTATTTACTTTATATATTTTGAAATAAAAAACAGTGTTCAGATAAAATCAAACCAGTCAAACAAACAGCGCTTCATTGCGATTTTCCTACTTGGTTTCTCGCTATATCAGCAATGGAGAAAGTCAGGGCTGCAGATGCTGGAGATTGGAGTCAGTTTGCTGCGCCACTGCACAGAATATCAAGAATACCGGTTTAGTTTCCTGCTGGAGTTCAAACTGTAGTAAAGTTCTAGCGTGCGCGGTCCGTAGGTGCATTGGTGGTTCAGTGGTAGAATTCTCGCCTGCCACGCGGGAGGCCCGGGTTCGATTCCCGGCCAATGCATTGTCGCCCCTTTAATTTCAAATGCTGCACGGCGTAACCAAGTTCAGCCCGATGCAATGTCTGTTTCGCCTAGCTGCAGACTCACCGATGTCCTGCTGCGCGCGCGGTTCACAGGAAAGTGTTTTCTCATCGGGTGGGGTAGAAATCACTGCTCTGCAGGCTCCGTTTCTGAGCATTTTCATGACGGAATCCACAGGTTTCTGGAAACTCATGGCATTTAGTAAAATCGACCTCGTGAGATGACCGGCCGTGATCCCAGAATGATGGGCCAGACTCCATACGCCGAATGAGATTAGAGTGGTGCTGGAAAAGCACAGCGGGGCAGGCAGCATCCGAGGACCAGCAAAATAGACCTCTCGGCCAGGAGTCCTTCGTCAGGAAGGGTACTGTCCTATATCCAAACATCTTCTGCTGCTTCATCAGTGACCTTCCTTCTGTCATATAGTCAGAAGTGGCCATTTTTGTTCACGATTGCATAATGATAGCACCACTGACAACTCCTCAGATACTGAAGCAGACCATACTAGGTTCAAATGCAGAAAGCCAATGCCCTCTGACGAACGCAATCGTCTTTCTTTGTGCGAGATGTGACTCCAACCAGTGGATAAACAAAGATTGTAAACCTACTCAGTTCTTCACAACAGAGCGTCATTGATGTTCTAGCATTGAATATCTTTGAATAATGAGTGGCACAGACAGAGTCAATAGCCGGAGTCATAGTTTGAAGATATTAGGCGGAAAGTATCAAGGAGACGTCAGCGGTAGGTTCTTTACGCAGAAAGTTGTGAATGCATGGAATGGGTTGCCAGCTGTGGTGGTGGAAGCAGAGTCATTGGGGTCATTTAAGGAACTGCTGGACGTGCACATGGAGAGCAGTGAGTTGAGGGTTGCGTAGGTTACATTACATTAGGATGAAACCTCGGCACAACATCGTGGGCCAAAGGGCCTGTTCTGTGCTGTACTTTTCTATGTTCTATGATCTATTTGAGGCTGGATTGGAGAAATAGTTGGCATGCTTCCAAAACCAAGGGATGGGCAGGAAAGTGAAGTTGATCATTAACTTTAGCGAGCAGGCTTGATCTGTGGGCTATTCCTACCACCATCTCTATGTTCTTGTGTTTATAAATATGAGTTGTGCTGATTGTGTGCACGTAACACGTTAATGTTATAATTAAAGTAGAACTCATTTCCATTTTAAGAAGAGCGTTCTCCACTTGGTCAGGAACCATCCAGGCAAACTATAAGTTGCAAGTAATAATTTTGAGCCTAGAATCCTATTTGTATTATTTACTTTATATATTTTGAAATAAAAAACAGTGTTCAGATAAAATCAAACCAGTCAAACAAACAGCGCTTCATTGCGATTTTCCTACTTGGTTTCTCGCTATATCAGCAATGGAGAAAGTCAGGGCTGCAGATGCTGGAGATTGGAGTCAGTTTGCTGCGCCACTGCACAGAATATCAAGAATACCGGTTTAGTTTCCTGCTGGAGTTCAAACTGTAGTAAAGTTCTAGCGTGCGCGGTCTGTAGGTGCATTGGTGGTTCAGTGGTAGAATTCTCGCCTGCCACGCGGGAGGCCCGGGTTCGATTCCCGGCCAATGCATTGTCGCCCCTTTAATTTCAAATGCTGCACGGCGTAACCAAGTTCAGCCCGATGCAATGTCTGTTTCGCCTAGCTGCAGACTCACCGATGTCCTGCTGCGCGCGCGGTTCACAGGAAAGTGTTTTCTCATCGGGTGGGGTAGAAATCACTGCTCTGCAGGCTCCGTTTCTGAGCATTTTCATGACGGAATCCACAGGTTTCTGGAAACTCATGGCATTTACTAAAATCGACCTCGTGAGATGACCGGCCGTGATCCCAGAATGATGGGCCAGACTCCATACGCCGAATGAGATTTACGCAGAAAGTATCAAGGAGACGTCAGCGGTAGGTTCTTTACGCAGAAAGTTGTGAATGCATGGAATGGGTTGCCAGCTGTGGTGGTGGAAGCAGAGTCATTGGGGTCATTTAAGGAACTGCTGGACGTGCACATGTAGGTTCACAGGAATGATTCTCCGGGGAAGCGAAAATCATGGAGGAGTTGGAGTGTGTGGGTGGTGTCTTGAACGTAGTTGGGGAGTTCTTGGACTAAGGGGGACAGGACCGTGTCGAGGTATGCAGAGATGAGTTCCGTGTGGCATGAGCAGGCTGAGACAATGGGTCGGCCGGGTTAGTCCGGTTTGTGGATTTTGGGCAGGAGGTAGAATTGTGTGGAGTCAAAGCCCTCCGCTTCTTCCTTTCCTGCCATACCAATCAGTACCCTTCCACTGACACCCTCCTTCGACTGACTGAACTGGTCCTCACCCTAAACAGCTTCTTTTTCCAATCCTCCCACTTCCTCCAAACCAAAGAAGTAGCCATGGGCACCCGCATGGGCCCCAACTATGCCTTCCCCTTCGTAGAATTTGTGGAACATTCTATCTTCCGCAGCTACATTGGCACCACCCCCCACCTTTTCCTCCGCTGCATCGATGACTGTATCGGCGCTAACTCGTGCTCTCATGAGAAGGTTGAACAGTTCATCCACCTTCCACCCCGACCTCAAATTCACCTGGACTGTCTCAGTCTCCTCCCTCCCCTTCCGAGACATTTTCATTTCTATCTCAGGTGACCGAATCAACGGACATTTACTATGAACAGACCAACTCCCACAGCTACCTAGACTACACCTCCTCCCACCCTGCTCCCTGTAAAACTCCATCCCATAATCCAAATTCCTTCGTCTCAGCCGCATCTGCTCCCAGATGGACCAGTTCCAAAACTGTGCAACCCAGATGGCCTCCTTCTTCAAAGACCGCAATTTCCCCCCAGACGTGATCGACGATGCCATCCACCGCATCTCCTCCACTTCCCGCTCCTCCGCCCTTGAGCCCCGCACCTCCAATCGCCCCCAGGACAGAACCCCACTGGTCCTCACCGACCACCCCACCAACCTCCATATACATCGTATTATCTGTCGTCATTTCCGCCACTTCCAAATGGACCCCACCACCAGGGATATATTTCCCTCCCCTCCCCTATCAGCGTTCCGAAAGGACCACTCCCTCCATGATGCCCTCGTCAGGTCCACCAACCCAATCTCCACTCCCGGCACCTTCCCCTGCAACCGCAAGAAATGCAAAACTTGCGCCCACACCTCCCTCCTTACTTCCCTCCAAGGCCCCAAGGGACCCTTCCATATCCGCCACAAATTCACCTGCACCTCCACACATATCATTTATTGCATCCGCTGCACCCGATGTGGCCTCCTCTATATTGGGGAGACAGGCCACTTACTTGCGGAATGTTTCAGAGAACACCTCTGGGACACCCGGACCAACCAACCCAACCACTCTGTGCCTCAACACTTCAACTCCCCCTCCCACTCCACCAAGGACATGCAGGTCCTTGGACTCCTCCATCGCCAGACCATAGCAACACGACGGTTGGAGGAAGAATGCCTCATCTTGCGCCTAGGAACCCTCCAACCACAAGGGATAAACACAGATTTCTCCAGTTTCCTCATTTCCCCTCCCCCCACCTTGTCTCATACAAATCCCTCGAACTCTGCACCGTCTTCCTAACCTGCAATCTTCTTCCTGACCTCTCTGCCCCCACCCCCACTCCGGCCTATCACCCTCACCTTTACCTCCTTCCACCTATCGCATTTCCAACGCCCCTCCCCCAAGTCCCACTTCCCTACCTTTTATCTTAGCCTGCTGGACACACTTTCCTCATTCCTGAAGAAGGGCTCATGCCCGAAACGTCGATTCTCCTGCTCCTTGGATGCTGCCTGACCTGCTGCGCTTTTCCAGCAACACATTTTCTGCTGCAGAGGACGTACCTTGCCCCAGTCTGGTCGGCAATCTTCACTTAGCTAAGGGCTGCACCAAAGATTTAACTTTGTGGTTGGTAGATAATATAAGAATCAGGAAGTTTATTGCGAACGAGCATGGTTTTAGGTAATATTCAATCATATCCCTTTTGTTTCTTTATTCCAGTTTGTGCATAAAATTACAAGTGGACTCCCACTTTTTTGTCTCATAAGTAAAGCTGCCGAGTAAAACGAGATTCCATGGAGACTGGTCCAAATGTGTCCAAAGTATGAACAATAACTACTTCCTGTGAGTATCAGTAAACTATTAGCTTGAGAAACATTACATAGTTGTCATTGGGAAGGGGCTCATATTACTTATTTTTCAGAAGAACTGAACAATTTATTTGTAAACTGTTGTCTTTGGTCGCTCTGGGTTGCGTTTTGGATTTTGAAAAAAAATCTCGGTGACTAGAACACTATTTCTTCGATTTCTTGAAGCTTTTCAACCACATTTTATGTCGGCAGCCCGTATGTTGCCTTCAACTGTTTTAGAACATAGAACATTACAGTGCAGTACAGGCCCTTCGGCCCTCGATGTTGTGCCGACCTGTCATAACAACCTGAAGCCCATCTAACCTACACTATTCCATGTACGTC
Source organism: Chiloscyllium plagiosum (assembly GCF_037043375.1). Taxonomy (NCBI): domain Eukaryota; kingdom Metazoa; phylum Chordata; class Chondrichthyes; order Orectolobiformes; family Hemiscylliidae; genus Chiloscyllium; species Chiloscyllium plagiosum. The sequence goes on from NW_028270173.1 coordinate 26,179,859, forward strand.
CTTATGCTTGTCCAGTGACGACTTAAATGTACTTAAAGTTGGCGAATCTCCTACCGTTGCAGGCAAAGCGTTCCATACCCTTACTGCTCTCTGAATAAAGAAACTATCTCTGACATCTGTCCTATATCTATCACCCCTCAATTTAAAGCTATGCCCCCTCGTGCTGGACGTCACTATATTTGGAAAAAGGCTCTCCCTGTCCACCCTATCTAACACTCTGATGATCTCTCAACCTTCTTCTCTCTAACGAAAACAGCCTCAAGTCCCTCAGCCTTTCCTCGTAAGACCTTCCCTCCTTACCAGGCAACATCCTAGTAAATCTCCTCTGCACCCTTTCCAAAGCTTCCGCATCCTTCTTATAATGCGGTGACCAAAACTGTACGCAATACTCCATGTGCGGCCGTACCAGAGCTTTGTACAGCTGCAGCATAACCTCATGGTTCCGGAACGCGATCCTTCTGCTAATAAAAGCTAAAACACTGTATGCCTTCTTAACAACTCTGTTAACCTAGGTGGCAACTGTCAAGGATCTGTGTACCTGGACACCGAGATCTCTGCTCATCTGCACTACCAAGAATCTTACCATTAGCCCAGTACTTTGCATTCCGGTTACTCCGATCAAAGTGAATCACCTCATACTTGTCCACATTAAACTCCATTTGCCACCTCTCAGCCAAGCTCTGCAGCTTTTCTATGTCTCTCTTTAAACCTACAACATCCTTCATCATTATCCACAACTCCACCGACCTTAGTGTTGTCTGCAAATTTACTAATCTACCCTTCTACGCCCTCATCCAGGTCGTTTATAAAAATGACAAACAGCAGTGGACCGAACGCTGACCCTTGCGGTACGCCACTGGTAACTGGACTCCAGGATGAAAATTTCCCATCAACCACCACCCTCTGTCTTCTTTCAGCAAGCCAATTACTGATCCAAACTGCTATATCTCCCACAACCCCATTCCTCTACAGTTTGTACAATAGCCTACTGTGAGGAACCTTATCGAACACCTTGCTGAAATCCATATACACCACATCAACCGGCTTACTCTCATCTACTTGTTTGGTCACCTTCTCAAAGAACTCAATAAAGTTTGTGAGGCATGACCTACCCTTCACAAAATCGTGCTGACTATCCCTAATCAAATTATTCCTTTCTAGATAATTATAAATCCTATCTCTTCTAACCTTTTCCAACACTTTACCAACAACTGAAGTAAGGCTCACTGGACTATAATTACCAGGGTTGTCTCTACTCACCTTCTTAAACAGGGGAACCACATTTGCTATCCTCCAGTCTTCTGGCACCATTCCTGTAGACAATGACCATTTAAAGATCAATGCCAAAGGCTCGGCAATCTCCTCCCTCGCTTCCCAGAGGATCCTAGGATAAATCCCATCCGTGCCAGGAGACTTATCTATTTTCACACTCTGCAGGATTTCTAAAACCTCTTCCTTGTGAACCTTAATCCCACCCAGTCTAGTAGCCTATATTTCAGTATTCTCCTCGACAACATTGTCGTTTTCCAGAGTGAATGCTGTCGAAAAATATTCATTTCGTGCTTCCTCTATCTCCTCTGACTCCACACACAACTTCCCATTACTATCCTTGATTGGCCTTAATCTTACTCTCGTCATTCTATTATTCCTTAATTACCTATAGAAAGCCTTAGGGTTTACCCTGATCCTATGCGCCAACAACTTCTCATGTCTCCTCCTGACTGTTCTGAGCTCTCTCTTTAGGTCTTTCCTAGCTACCTTGTAACCCTCAAGTGCCCTAATTGTGCCTTCACATCTCATCCTAACATAAGCCTTCTTCTTCCTCTTGACCAGAGATCCCACTTCCTTCATAAACCACGGCTCCCGCGTTCTGCAGCTTCCTCCCTGCCTGACAGGTAGTATCTAGGACACACAGGAGCTTTTCCTTGAATAAGCTCCACATTTCTAATGTGCCCATCCGCTGCAGTTTCCTCCCCATCTGATGCTTCCTGAATCTTGCCTAATCGCATCATAATTGCCTTTCTCCCAGCTGTAACTCTTGCCCAGTGGTATACACCTATCCCTTTCTATCACTAAAGTAAACATAACAGAATTGTGATCGCTATCACAAAGGTGCTCACCTCCCTCCAAATCTAACACCTGGCCAGGCTCATTACGTAGTACCAAATCTAATGTGGCTTTGCTTCTTGTTGGTCTGTCTACATACTGTGTCAGGAAGTCCTCCTGCACACACTGGACAAAAACTGACCCATCTATAGTACACGTACTATAGTGTTCCCAGTCAATGCTTGACTGTATATCCAGAACAAGTTCAGATGAGAGGTGCGGGACATTGCTTCTCACTATTGATCGTATTAACTTCGGTCTCAACACCAGACAGAAGGTCAAACGGCGTGAAGTCGCAGCAGGAACCGGAGGTGTGTTGTGCTTGTCTGTGTAGTGCGGCAAGAAATCTATCTAACGTGCTGCTATTAACACTGCAGTTATCTTTGCGTAATCTATCGTCAAATGCTGACAACCAGCTTTCCATACTAATGTACATGAATACACTAGTAGACACACATTAAAATGTGCCCATTCAATTCTATATCAACTGAAAGAAAGAGAAGAACTAATAATCATACAAACCATTATGCAGGCACATACAAACTAAAACACACACGATCGGTTGGTCATAATTCACATACATCGAATAATGCAGACGCATACCCACACCATTAATGCACCCCGAAATGCATTCTCAGAATAAAGGGACGTAAAAGGGATGCAAGATATTTCTTCTGTCAGAAGGTTGTAAGTCTTTGGGATCCCTTGCCACAGACAGCTGTAGGGGCAGTGTCCTTGTGCATATTTAAGACTGAGATAGATTCTTGAACAGTTTTAAAATCAAGTTTCATGATTTTAATGTGTTACGGGAAAAATTTAAAAATCATATAACACCGGGTTATAGTCCAACAGGTTTAATCGAAAGCACTAGCTTTCGGAGCGCTGTCCCGTTATCAGGTGGCACAGTACCACAGTGGTTAGCACTGCTGCCTTACAGCGCCAGAGACCCGCGTTCAATTTTCGCCTCTGGCGATTCTCTGTGTGGAGTTTGCACATTCGCTCCGGTTTCCTCCCACAATCCAAAAATGTGCAGGTTAGGTGAATTGGCCATGCCAAATTGCCCGAAGGGGTAAATGTCGTGGAATGGGTCTGGCTGGTTTGCGGGTTGATATGGACTTGTTGGGCCGACAGGCTTGTTTCCATGCTATAAGTAATCTGTGGCGGTTGTCTGATGAGGGTGCAGCCTTCATCAGACCGGATTTTACAATATGGTCAGATACTGTCAGAGGGTTCCGAGCTTGTGGGATTTTCATTTTCAAGGTAAACTGCTCATAGTCTGTTATGCTGAGAACACAGCAGGGTCCCCATGTACCAATGCTAATTATGCTGCAGAAATGATTGCCCACCCTTGTCAAAATCTGTGCATTGTTATCTGTGCATAACAATTGTAAATTTTCTTTTGCTATTTATAGCGGTATAAAGAAAAAAGAGAGTGGATGAAAATTATGATTATGTATACAGAGAAATTCTTGAGTAGGATTGTTTATTTTTACATGTGGCTATTGTTTATCCAGGATGTATCGGACACAATAAAAAAGATTGCAACGAAGAATGCCATTGTGTGCCTTTAACTTTGTACACCCCAGTCCAACACCGGTATCTCCAAACCGGGAAAAAAAAATTACGTGAGGAATGTTAGATCAGCCATGATCCTGCTGAGTAGGGAGCAGGCTTCAAGGGAGCCGAACGGCCTACCCCCTGTTCCTAACGCGTATGGCCTTATGACACCAGATAAACCCACCCTTAGATGCAGGTGTCGGTACTCGGGAGGGGTGCAAATTCATTTCGCTTGTGCAACCTTGGCGTCGAATTTGTCTAAAGAGACAGAAGACTGACATTAGGCAGCGATTGGGGTTTATCCTGCAGATTTTAAAGGGTCCCGTATTCCAAATGCTCGGTGCAATTCTGCACTCATTCCTGGCGTCCATTCTGGTGTAAAAAAAAAGCAATAAAATATATAAGGAGCCTGCAGTTCCTGACAGAAGAGTATTTCTGCTTTCCTTTCTGCAGTGATTCTAGATATCACTTTTCTGAAGCAAATCCATTGCAGGATCCCCGGGGAACAAAATAAAACGCTATTTCTTTTCCAACCAATGTAACCAATCGAAAAGTCGCTTAATGGAACCCGGGACGTTTGATTTATTGGAGGAGCTTTTCGCTCCGTGCTTTTTTGTTCCCTCTTTATTGTTCAATGAACTTCCATTTCTGTTCAAACATGAGAAGGTGGCTGTGGTACCCTTGGATGCTGAGTTAATTTTACTAAGTTGTTCTTTGTGGTTCTCAGTTGAGGGATGATTTGGAGATGCCGGTGTTGGATTGGGGTGTACAAAGTTAAAAATCATACAACACCAGGTTACAGTCCAACAGGTTTAATTGGAAGCACACTAGCTTTCGGAGCGACGCTCCTTCATGAGGTTGAAGGAGCGGCGCTCCGAAAGCTAGTGTGCTTCCAATTAAGCCTGCTGGACTACAACCTACTGTTATGTGATTTTTAACTCAGTTGAGGGGAGTGAGGTTTGTTCTTTCGTCTGGGCATTCAACAGCGCCTCACGCCGATCAAAGAGCAAACTGCAGGCAGGAGGACAACGACTCCATCCGTCAACAGCAGCAGCAGCAGCAGCAGCAATCAGAGACTTCTGCTGCGATTTGTGTCGATGACCGACAGAAATCCAGCTTAAAGGGAAGACAGGCGGCATTCATACAGAGAAAAAGACCTTTTTTTCCTTCTTCAGGATGAGGTGTGAAGGAAAATATGTTATAATCGGGTTAATAAAGTGAACGCAAACGGGAAATCAAGAGACAGCAATAACAACTTTGAAGAATTCACAAATTTACAACGAAAAAGAAATGATTATTTGTCCGTCTGAAGAGCGATTTGCACCCTCAGTGTCGCCTTTCGATCTGTGTCTCCCTGCTGCTCCTCTGCATTAGCAATCTTTCCTTGTTCCTGCCTGTCCATCGTAAACCGTCATTATGTACTATTCCTGTGGCTTTTCTACTCCATTCTGAAAGCCTCAATTGAATCTGCCTCCAGCATGTTCTCAGGCGGTGCATTTTGGACGGCAACCTCTCCCCGCAGGAACATATTAACAAATAAGATTTCTCTGTAGAGTTTTCATAGTCCTTTTGACATTTACTTCTTTTTTTTTCACTGTATAATCTGTACGTCCTTCCTTCTCACGATGTGCTTGTACTGCTCGCAAAATGTTTCATTTTACTTAGGTAATGCAACAATAACTCAAATCAAATCAAATCCGTCTTGTCTGGTTCTTGATCATTCCATGCAATTGTTATGGGACACCTCGCCGACATGCTCTCTCAATCTTTACATCCTTCTAAAGGCTGGTGACTAAAAATGATGCAAAAACACTGCAGTTGAGGTTGAAACAGTGTTTTATAAAAATGTCCTAATAGCGTCCCTGTTTTAGACCGCCTGTTAAGTCTTTTTACATTTTAAATCTGACCTGTCTAAATCAGAGAATCGAGCATAAATACGAGAAAGCCTTTGCTACTGCTGCTACGTTTTTAGAGTTACAGGTTATATTTTATATTGCTCGCTCTTGTTTTTCTACAGAATGTTATTTTCGTATGTTTTGGTTAAATGCAGCAGCCTGTCTGTGCCCTCTTAAATTTTGCCGCTGTCTTGCCCATGCTCCGCAATAACTTGGAAACATGGACGCGTGGAATGTATGAACGGGATTGGACAGTTCTGCGCTTTGATCCTAAACTACAATCAGTGCGATTATGTTGATCATCCAACACCCGCGCTCGAGGTAAGTTTTTAAAGGTTCAAAACAGTGACTCACCGCTCCTGGCAGGCCCCGGGTCCAAGGTCCAGCCTTTCCAGCTGCTACCGCAGCAAAACAGAAAGGTTTTCCTTGATCCGATCCGCCAATGACTTCTCATGACCCTTCGTGGCTCTTCTGAACTCTCTTTTTAGGACTTTCCGGGCGAACGTGTAACTCTCAAACACCCTAACTGAGCCACCACGCCTCATCCTGACATGGGCCTTGTTCTTCCTCTTTACAGATTAGCTATAGTGTGGAAACAGGCCCTTCGGCCCAACGATTCCACACAAAACCTCCGAAGAGTAACCCACCCAGACCCATTCCCCTCTGACACGGGGCGAATGTGCAAACTCCACACATTCGAACCTGGGACCCTGGTGCTATGAGGCAGCAGTGCTAACCACTGAGCCACCATGCTGCCCTATGGACAAAGGATTCAACTTTCTTCATAAACCACTGCTCCTGCACTCACCAATTTCTTCTCTGCCTGACCGGTACATACTTATCATTGACCTAGAGTAGCTTGTCCTTAAATAAGCTTCACATTTCAATTGTGCCCACCCCCTGCATTTCCTTCCCCATCCTATTCATTCTAAATTTTGCCTAATTGCATCGTAATTGCCTTTCCTGTAGCTATAACTCTTGCCCTGTGGTATATACCCAGCTATTTCCATGGCTAAAGTAAACACAATCGAATTGTGGTCACTATCACCAAAGTGCACACCTACCTCCAAATGTAGTACTTGGCCGGGTTCATTATCCATTACCAACTCTAATGTGTCCTCGCCATTGTTGTCTGTCTACATTCTGTGTCAGGAAACCCTCCTGCACACATTGACAAAGAATTGACCCATCTAAAGTACTTGAACTATAGCATTCCCAGTCAATATTTGGAAAATTAAAGTCCCCCATAACAACTACCCTAACACTCTCCTTCCTACTGAGGATCATCTTTACCGTCCTATCTTCTACATCTCTGGGACTGTTTGGAGGCCAATAGAAAATTCCCAATAGGGTAACGTCTTCTTTCCTGTTTCTAATCTGAGCCCATATTAGCTCAGTAGAGTAGACCTCAATTGTCCTTTCTGCAGCTTTCATACTATCCTTGACTAGCTGTGCCATACCACCCCCTCTTTTACCATTTTATCTGTTCTTACTGAAACACCTAAATCCCAGAACTTGCAATAACCATTCCTATCCATGCTCTTCCCATAACTCTGAAATGGCCACAACATCGAAATCCCAGGTACCAACTGCTGCAAGTTCATCCACCTTATCCCAAATGCTCATGGCTTTGAAGTAGACACACCTCAAACCAACCTCTTGCCTGCTGGTGCCTTCTTGCGATCTTGAAATCTTAGTTCTGACTTCACTACTCTCACCCTCCTGCAAACTTGAACTACAATATCTGTTCCCATCATCCTGCTGAATTAGTTTAAACGCACCTGAAGCGCATTAGCAAATATCTTCCCCCCAGGATGTTGGCATCCTCTGGTTCAGGTAAACACCATCCTGTTTGTAAACACCATCCCACCTACACCAGAAAGAGCCCCAATTTTCCAGGAAACCAAAGCCCTCCCTCCTGCACCATACCTGCAGCCACGTGTTCAACTCCTCTTTCTCCCTGTTCCTCGCTTCAATAGCATGTGGCACAGGCAACAAACCAGAGGTAACAATTCTGTTTGTTCTAGCTCTAAGCTTCCACCCTAGCTACCTAAATTTCTGTTTTAAATCCCCATCGATCTTCCTATCTTTGTCGTTAGTGCCTATTTGGACCACAAGTTGGGGCTGTTCCCCCTCCCCTGAAAGGAGACTGAAAACACAATCACGGACATTACAAACCCTGGCACGAGAAGGCAACACCAAGCGTGCGTCTCTCCCGTTTCCACAGAACCTCCTATCTATCCCACTAACTATGGAGTCCCAATCACTTATTTTCTGCTCTTCTTCCCCCCTTCCCTTCTGAGCAACAGGGACAGATTCTGTGCCAGAGCCCTGTGCCCCATTGTTTGCCCCGGTAAGTCATCACTGAACAGTATCCAAAACGGAATATTTGTTATTGAAGGGAACGGCCACAGGGGATCCCTGCACTGCCTGTCATTTCCATTTCCATCCTTGACAGGAATCTATCTACCTTCTTCTTTTACCTGAGGTATATTTCCCTACGTATTTATTAAATACATAAAAACTTTAGCAGAAAGAAATTTGAAGAATATCAGAGTGTAATTAATGTCTACTGAAGATTGCTTTAGCATTATCTCTCCAGCATCTGCAGGGAGTTTAAGCACTTCCAGTAGACACATGGTGTAATTGTTTGTGATTGCACTGGCACCTGGTTGCCTGCATTCTTGCCAGCCTCAGCATCTGGTGCCACTCCTTGTTGGCAAGTAAAAATAATTGGTAAATAGATAAAGTCACCACAGCCTCAGCAGACCATAAGGCTGCTCTCTCATTAGGGAAAGACAATTACTGGTGGTTTAACATGCGGCTGACCATGCCTCTGCAAGGAGAATGGTTGAATTTGCAGAACTATCATGGTCACCTCAAGTGGATATGTGAAGTTAGCATGCAGTGGTAGTGTGACTCTACATCAAAAACCAGCCTTCTGGCCAACTGAGCAAAGTAATAAATAACAGCTACCTTTAATTAGATGGTTTGGGTAGATCGGAGGTATATAGTCAGAGAAAGCTAGGGCACGCACAGCATGCACCCACTGAAAGGTGAAACAGGTAGATAAATACCTGGGTGAAACAAAGAAAGGTTGCATATGAAAGATATCACGTTGATATTATGAGTCAGAGACGTCTGCATATTTCATGTTCAGAGTGAGAAAGAAACCAATGAAGACAATGAAAAGTCATGAGTAGAGATTGAAAGCTAATTGAAACATAAATATAGTAGCATGGAAATAATAAATGGGCTAATCAGAGGGTGGAAAGATTAATGCCCAAAAAGAAGATTATTAATGGATTTGGAGGTTGTGATTGAAGTATCAAGTCAATATTTCCACGTCTCTTTACCATGGGAGAAGAATTACAAAAATACGCCAGAGTTTTTTTTTTATCAGGCAACTATTTATTAGGTTTTTAATTGGGTTTTCCATTCTTCTCACACTTTACGTTTCATCTTCAACTTAAAAATGACAACATCAAAATAAAAAGTTACACCTTGAAATTACCTCAGATACCCATCTACTCACCATGTCACCTCCCACCACTCCAACCCAATTACAACCAATGTCCCCCATCATCGATCAGCATGTTGTGATCCTAAAAATTATCTTACAGCATGCAATCCACATAATAATTGCCCCATTGTCCAATTAAGTTTTCAAGCCCATCATGATCATCACAAACTGTCAAATTGTGACGGTGGCTCAGTGGTTAGCACTGAGGACCCACGTTCAATTCCCATCTCGGGTGACTGTCTATGTGGCGGTTGCACATTCTTCCTATGTCTGTGCGGATTTCCTCTGGACGTTCTGGTTCCCCCCCCCCCCCCCCCCACAGTCCAAAGATATGCAGGTCAGGCGAATTGGCCGTGCTAAATTGCTCACAGTGTTAGGTGCATTAGTCAGGAGGAGAATGTGTCTGGATGGGTTACTCTTCGGAGGGTCGGTGTGGACTTGTTGGGCCGAAGGGCCTGTGTCCACACTGTAAATAATCTAATCTAAAAAAATTCTCACCCAGGATTACTGTCTGCTTTAATTTGTAAAATTAGACTTTTGTGAGGCATTCAGACAATTTTCTATTTCCAACATTTATAATTCAAAACTCCTTCAAGAGAAGAGATGCCGTTGGAACACTAATGTAAATTGTCCCGTTCTGTTTTTGAAAATTGCTAAGTTTTCACATTCTGAACTTCATTTGTTTTCATCATTGCAGCTTCATCATTGTTTCAAACCTGAAAGAGTATCTCAGACATCTGCATAAATAGTCACCTTCTTCAGTTCTTTGCATATTTCATTTTATTGACCTGTTCTTTAAAATTCTTGTTGGTAGAAGCCTTACAGTGCGGAAGCAGGACATTTAAACCATCAAGTCCACACTGACCCCTGCAAACGGCATCCCATCCAAACGTACCCCACTGCCCTAAACCTGTAACCTAACATACACCATGGATGATCCACCTAGCCTGCGTGTGTATAGACATCCTGGACAATTTAACTTGGTAAAAAACACCTAGCTAGCAGAAATTTGGAATGTGGAAGTTAACCAGAGCATCCGGAGGAAATGCCATGCAGAGACGGAAGAACATGAAACCTTCACACAGACAGTTGCCCGAAGGTGAAATCAAAGACAGGTCCTGCCACTGCGAGGCAGCAGTGCTAAGCATTGAGACAGCAAGTCAGCCCCTTGGATGAATATAATCCAATCTTGTGGTTTATCCATTTTCAACTCATCCAGTATCTCCACTCTTTCACTAAGATTTAATTGACATCTTCATCAGTAAAGACAGGTACCTCCTCAGTATTCCCCCTGCTATTGCGTACTTTGGCTCATAATTAACCTCAACCCTTTTTATCACACTTCTACTTATATGTCTTGGAAATTTAAAAAAATAACTACTATTCAAAAACTCAGAACAGCAAATAGCAAGTTAGAGATCAGTTAGTCGAAAGACAATTATTAGCACGTCCTGGAATATTTACCATCACATTTTATTTCTAAGGTTCATTTTGAGATCCTTCATCTTCTTGTTGAGGCCCTTCAGTCATATTCTCTTTCACTGTGTAGTGCACTTCAATGATGGATTCATTTTTGTCTGAAGCAGTCTTGATTGAGATAGTGGTAAGCAATGGCAGTCTTGGTATTATCTTCTCTCTTTCACTGCTCGGACTTGACTGTGTTTGCTGCTAAATCATTTCCAAGTATGGAATACAGATGATGAATGAGTAGTTTATAAACAACACCAATGATAAACAGACTATGTACCAAAACTCAATTTAAAATCACTCTACACGATTATATAGGTGCACAAATCTCATCAATAGCCAGTATTATAATATTTTTAGTCAGCAAACTCTTTGCAAGAACATATCTTTTACTAGCATCTAAGTCTGACCTGAAATAGTATACCCATTGTGACAACACTTTTTGGTTCTTATATGGGAAATGTGTGACTTCCCTTCAAATATAGTATTTACATAATGTCTTTCATCCATCACTCTCATGGGGCCTGAGCCCATTGGTTAAGTAGCCTGCCAATCTGGAGGGTTAGCATTGAAAGAAGCCAATTTCATGCAAAGACCATTCCGACTGACAGTCATCTTGGCTAATCTGCTGTTCTGAACAAGAACAATTGGTCACGTAGAATGTGCCAGATTCTGCAAACCCTCTTTTCTTTCTTACTTTGTATGATGGCATGGGACAGATATCTTTAATTAGACCTTTCTTTTCTTCAGACCTCCAATACCAGGTAAGGTAAACATAGTGTCTAGTACCCCACTGATACTCCAGAATGGCTCCAAATTTCCTCCTTTTTGAAAATTGTGGTGTCTTCTTGACCCCTTATCAAAGTTCTGTGACTGTTGGTTGGTTCCTCTCTGACAAAATGTTCATATTGTTATCGACATAGAGTGTGAGAGAGAAAGTGACAGAAAGTGAGATTGAGAAAGAAAGAGTGAAAAAGGCCCATCTATTCATCATGGTGGAGATCATCTCCATTGGAGTGAAAGTACCTGAACATCAGGAAATCTATGTTCTGTAACGAGAGCCAACCTTTTAAGGGGCCAGTCTGTAGTTTGCTTATATGTGGTTCTCACAGGCAGCTGGGCATTTGAATGATCAGCTGTGTCCAATGAAATTTTAGTTTGGAGTCCTTGGAATGTGGAAACTGTAGAATAGAGAATTAGTCAAAGATGAGTAGGGCTGCTTTCAGAGAATATTATTCAGGTAGCCACGGTACACGTTTAGAGAAGGAAGATGCCCCTTTGGATCTGGTGTCAGGCCATCATTGAGGATAGTCTTGGAAAATATTGGATCATGAAAAGTATATCTGTATAAGCATAAAGCAAGGCACTATGCTGAGGAAACCCTGCAGTGATGCTTTGGAGCATAGATGACTGATCTCCAACACACAAAATCTTTCTATTTGCCAGATATGACTCTAACCAATGGAAGGTACCACCAATGCCAATGAGCTCAATCTTTTTGAAAGCCTCTTGATGTTATATTCAGGTGAATGCTTCCTTCTACTCTCAGCAAATAGAAAATTGAACAAGGGGCAGTGAACTGCTGGCCTGCTGGACCTAGTTCCAGGGAATGAAGCTGGGCGGGTGTCCGAGGTGATAGCGGGAGAGCATGTTAGTGGTAGCAACCACAACATAGTACTTTTCATATTTGTTTTGGAAAAGAGAACGTTGGTCTACAGGAAAAGAGGGGTTTGGTTTGCAAAGTTCTTGAGTGGATTTGTAGAAGAAGCGAGGGGATATTGGAGGCTTCAGGAAGTTTAAATGTGCACATACTCCCAGGTCTGGGCCAGTTGTACCCCAGACCACAGTGGGACATGAGAAGAAAATTACAGCTATCCTGACCAAAATATTTAAATCATCTCTAGCCAGAGGGAAGGTGCCTGAGCACTGGAGGACAGCTAATGTGGTTCCACTTTTACAAGAAAGGTGGTAGAAATAAATGAAGAAACCATAGAATAGTGAGTCTAATATCAGTGATAGGCAGACTTAGAGTCATAGAGATGTATAGCATGGAAACAGACCTTTCGGTCCAACCCGTCTATGCCGACCAGATATCCCAACCCAATTTATTCCCACCTGCCAGCACCCAGCCCATATCCCTCAAAACCCTTCCTATTCATATACCCATCCAAATGCCTTTTAAATGTTGGAATTATACCAGCCTCCACGACATCCTCTGGCAGCTCATTCCATACACGTACCACTTTTTGCATAAAAAAGTTGCCCCTTAGGTCTCTTTTATATCTTTCCTCTCTCACCCTAAACCTATGCCTTCTAGTTCTGGACTCCCGAACCTCAGGGAAAAGACTTTGTCTATTTAGCTATCCAAATAGTGAAGCAGGAAACTAATCTCTATATTTCGAGGTAAGATTTGATCAGGGAATGTTAGCATGGCTTTGGTCAGGGAGAATCCCATGTCTAACAAATCTGGTGGCGAATTTTGAGGAGGTGACCAAGTGTTTGGATGAAGCTAGTGCATTTGATGTAATTTATAGTTTATATGTAGTTGATGGACTTCAACAACATGTTTACAATATTCACATAGGAAACATATAAAGAAGGTAAAAGCTCATGGGAGCCAAGGTAACTTGGCATATTGGATCCAGAACTGGCTTGGTGACAGGAGACAGAGGATGATGATAAAATACTATTTGTGCAACTAGACCTCAGTGCAGTGATGCAACACAGGATTTGAGATATTGATAAATGATGTAGATGAGAATGTTGGAGGGATGGTAAGCAAATTTGTGGATGACACAATGATTGGGGCTGGGTGGTTGACAGTGATGAGGACAATGTTAGGTTGTGAGAGAATATAGATGGATTGGTCAGATGGAAAGGTCACTGATAAATGTGAGGTAGATATTTACTGCAGTTCTGGTTACCATACTACAGGAATGCCGTGATTGCACTGGAGAGATTGCAAAGGAGGTGCACCAGGATGTTGAGTGGGATGGAGGATTTTAGATATGAAGTGAAATTGAATAAACTCAGTTTCTTTTCTTTGAAGCAGAGAAGGTTGAGGGGAGACTGAATAGAAAAGTATAAGAGAGGCGTGGACATCTTGAATAAATAGCAGATTTACCCTTAGTCTAAGGGTCACAACAAGAGGCATAATTTTAAATTGAAAGCCAAGGAAATTAAGAGGGGATTTGATGACTTTTTTCACCCAAGGTGTGGTGGGAGTCCGTTTTATACTTCCTTGGAGGGTAGTTGAGTTGTGAAACCTCAGCACCACTGAAGTATCATAACATTCAAGGCCATGGATGTAATGCACGAAATTGGGGTTAGTTTTGCAGTGCAGACTCGATGGGTTTAATGGCCTCCCATGCACTGTAGTATTCTATGATGACTGAGAGATTCAAGGCTTTTGGAAATTTGGCCACTTTTTGTTCTGGTTTTCTGTCCCTGGTATTCCTAAACTCTACCTATACAGATTCCACTTCACTTGGAGTTTCTCATCTTTCTCACTATTCTTTAATCAGCAAAGCTACCTCACCTCCCTTTCTCCTTTGTCGGAACTTTCTCAAAACTGTGTACCCCTCACTGGTTATTCAGTTCCTTCAATGGTTATTCTTGAGCAACATCTCCAGAACCCAACCATATTATAATTGTTTATATCTATTTGTGTGACAAATTAATTCAGCAATTCGTTCAAATTAATATTTGTAACAATCAAATGTTAGCAGCAAGTCATTGCTAGCTAATCACTCCCAGGTTAAAAAGAAAGACTGCAAAATTTATTTTAAATGTTTTTGCTGGTTAATTATAGCTGACTTTGTCACATTCACAATTATTTATAGGTGGGCATGATCATTTCACCAGCTGATAGTTTCCCTTTTGAAATACACTTACCTGGCGAGACATGTACATTGCATAGTTATTTTGGTGAATCTCAAATACAACATCAATAATGGTCGAGATTAATTTCTTCATGTTCTCACTGCCTGTTTGTATAGCCTCAGACATTCCACTTTCCAATGGCTCCATAATCAGTTCGTTATTCTCGTTAATATATTTGAATTGATATTTGTGCTTATATTCGGTTTGAGGTTTTGTGTCATCAGCTTTGCAAACGTAGTAGAATAAAATCAATGCAACCACAAGCACCAAGGTGCAATGTAAACTGATACCGATCACCTATTGAGACATCATTGAAGAATCAATAAAATATTTTAAACAACACTTAAACAAAACTACACCATTCTAGAGATTTAATGGTCTTAGTTGTGTGGAACAACTTTCAGCAGAAGCTCATTTCAGCCAAAGTATAATTCAGAGATAATTTGATTTATCTGATTTAGTCTGACAGTCCATCTGCATGAATAGAATGTCTTGTATGAATGAATGTGAGTGTGTATAACAGTGGCCTGTGTATCAAATGTGTGTACATCTGTATACAACAGAATGCCAGTTGTGTGTACAGTGTGTACATCTGTATACAACAGAATGTTGCTGGAAGACATACTTTGTAGGACAGTATGTGTAACAACAGAATGTATGTGTATTTACATGAGAGAGTGTCTAGAGAGAGGACAATAAAGTAAGTATGGGAGAGTGAGTAATAGAAAAAGAAAATGAGATAAATGATATGTTTGGTGCAGGATATTTGGAAGTATGGTTACTTTCATAAAGACCAACATGAACTGCTTGGGAGTGAATGACCTGGTCGGTCTATATTTAGCCTCCACTCCATCCCTCCTGACATGTGCAAAAATCATAATGGATAAAGCCCTTAATGGAATCTAAGTCCCTCAGCGGTTCCAACCCTAGTGTCCGGTAGTCTTTCCTTATTCTCCCAAACGTCCAGGAGGTCTTAGTGAACTGTCCCTCCATCCGGGATGCTCTGGGATTCTGCATCTGCATAGCATTCCCTGACAATCTACTACATTATTTCCCCCAAAGAGACCTTAATGCTCCAGTTGGATCCGATCGCCAGTTGTGAAACTAATTAGGTGTTTTGTTATGTTAATCATACCATGGAAATGAAAGCTACTGTTCCATATTACTTCAAGGCAGTCATTTGCGAGAAGGAAAATTATAGGAAGTACTCACCCGCGAATAATCACAAAGACGACCGTACTCGTGTAAAAAGAAACTGGGATTCTGTTCGCAGCTGAGTTTGGAGCATATTGTACTGTTCACTTTCACATTATCCATTATCATAGAACAGGCATAATAATCACCATCGAGAAACAAAATACCGATCCATATTAGTGATAGGCTGAGTGCTTTGCAGAAAATGACAAGAATGACCTTGGCCAACTTCGTCGAACAACACTCATGCTTCCATGCTTGGAAGGAATTGAAACAACAGAAAGTTCGCCAGTTCCACTCTTTCCTCCAATTGCTTCCCGACTGTTGGCATTTATTTTGTTCACATTGGAGCAGCACACCAAGGGCAAACAATATTGTTGCAGGTATCGAGAAGAACATCCAAACATACTGAACATTTGAGGCTGCAGACATACACGGGCATGGAATGTGCCTTCCTAAGATCTCCTCCAGTTGATAAAGCATGACGATCCCTCCTGTCCAAAATACGGCTGAAGTCCCTGTATCGCTGTTTTGCAGGAACCGAAGTAACTTTGAAGATTTTCCGGGCATTGTAACGGTGACTGCCGCCAAAAAGTTAAACTGACGATACGGCTAGCTCAGCAGCAGCCAACGCGAACAGCTCATAACCAGATCGGAGACGCCCCACCCAGAAGTTTCTGAGGCTGCTCAAATTAATGAACCGCTACATTTCGATCGCATCTGCATTTAGAATGTTTCCTTTACGATCAGAGTGGGGTGGGATCACAGCTTGCCCGATAGACACCTTTAATTTTACTTCATTCGTAATCAACAAAATCATGGGTCGCAGGAGCAGATGGAGGCCCTTCAGCCCGTGGAGACAGCTTTACCATTCAATGAGATCATGGTTGATGTAATAATCCTCAACTCCACTTCCATCTCTCCACAGCCCTTGATTCTCTTAGTGATTATAAATTTAGCTCAGCCTTGTATATACTTAACTAGCCATCCTCCACAGCCCTCTGTGGTAAACAATTCTTCAGATTCACTCCGCTCTCAGAGAAGAAATTCTTCCGCATCTCTGCCTTAGATGTGCAAACCCTTATTCTGACTTGAAGAGTCTTTAGCATGGGGAAAAAGCCTTTTCACATTTACCCTATCATGTCCCCTCAGAATCTTATGCGTTTCAATAAGGACGTCTCTCAGGGCAAGACATGTTCCAGTGTCAAGTCTAACAGGCCACTTCGCCACCAATATTCTATGTCATTGTTGTGGCAAGGAAATCCCACAATAATGAAAATATGGACCACCACCAAAGAAGATAATGGATTATAAACCAGCATAGTGCAGCAGAAAACGTCCAATTCAAATCCAAAAAAAATGTCATGGGGGATCAGTAGTGGCAAAAATAAATCAAGAAATTACACTTGGAATATTGTGTCCAGTTCTGGTCACCCTACTATAGGAAAGATACAGAGACCTTGGAGAGGGTGCAAAAAAGGTTTATGAGGTTGCTGCCTGGACTGGAGGGCTTGCCTTATGAAGAAAGGTTGAAAAAACTCAGACTTTTCTTTCTGGAGAGAAGGAGGAAGAGAGGATACCTGATCGAGTTATATAAGATAATGAGAGGAATAGATAGAGTCAATAGGCAGAGACTTTTCCCCAAGGAAGGATTGACGGGTATGAGGTGTCATAGTTTTAAGATATTAGGGGAAAGGTATAGAGGAGACATCAGAGGTAGGTTTTTTACCTAGAGAGTTGTGAATGCATGGAATGTGTTGCCAGCGGTGGTGGTGGAAGCAGAGTCATTAGCGACATTTAAGCGACTGCTGGACATGCACATGAAGAGCAGTGAGTTGAGGGGTGCATACGTTAAGTTATTATATTTTACATTAGGATTAAACCTCGGCACAACATCGTGGCCAAAGGGCCCAATCTGTGCTGTACTTTTCTATGTTCTATGTACTAAGTTGAAGATACTGATAAACATGAAAAGCCTTCTTTTGGTACAATTTTAAAATCCACAGAGAAATTTTGAAGTTCTAACAAAGGGTCACTTAAACTGAAATGTTAACTCTGATTTCTCTCCACAGATGCTGACAGATCTGCTGAGCTTTTACAGTAATTTCTATTTTTTTCTGATTTACAGTGTCTGCAATTCTTTCAGTTTTATTAAGTTTTTTAGAAGCATCTTCTGACAGTGAAATATAAGTTTTCAGGGCTCCGTCTGTCAGCTTGCATGTGCAATGCCCTGTTTACCTTGTTGTCACTTCAATTAGGTTTACTATTTTATTAAATGACATAAAGAAGAGGCCTACATCCTTATCCTCAAACTTTGGTAGATCTTGTACCAGCTTAAGTATTTCCTTACTTGACCTTAGATTAAAACTGGAATTTTCCTCATCAGAGAGCTTTCCAGCCTCTTTGTTGTCAAAAGAAAACTATTTTAAGGTCTTCTGGTGCATTGGTAGAGCCCCAATCTATGTGCCTAAAGGAGTGCAGTCAAGCTTTACCTGCTCTGGAGGTGTACCTGACATAACTGAGGAGGTTGTTTGATTTCCCTATCAGGTAATTGTCAGGTGAGGTGCCGAGATGGGAGGGACTCAGATGGGTAGTGGCAGTAGAGTGGTCAGTTCTCAGGTACAGAGTAAGTGGGGAGTGGGGATTGGGGTTTGTTGCCATGTGATAGGGTGCCAGGTAAGGAGCATGCTCACTGGGATGGTACCAGTGTGCCAAGGATTTATTTAATCTTTTATGGGATGAGGGCATTGCTGGCTAGGCCAGAGTTCATTGCCCATCACTAAGTACCCAGAGGGCAGTTTAAGAGTCAACCGCATTGCTGTGGGTGAGGAGTCACATGTAGGCCAGAGCAGGTAAGGATGGCAGTTTCTTTCCCGAAAGGACGTTAGTGAACCAGATAGGTTTTGTCCTGACAATTGCCAACAGTTTCATGGTCAATATTAGACTCTTAATGCCAGACGTGTTTTGCTTAAATTCAAATTCTACCATCTGCTGTGGTGGGGTTCGAGCCTTGGTCCCCCAGAATATGGCCTGGGTGTTTGGATTAACGGTTCAGTGATAATGCCAGCAGGCCATCACCTCCCCATTGATGGAATGCAAGAGAAGGGAGCAGAATGCCAAATCAGGTGAGTGATAGAGTGTTTAGGTAATGCAGGGTGGTTGGGAGTAATGAAGTTGGGGATATTGAGGAGACTCCCGGCTCAGCTCTAGCAGAGTGATGGCATAGCTGCAGATTTGGATGAGGCTGTGGACCCCAGAGGTGGGGTGCACGTGGTTGGATATTGGAGTGGATTTGGGGTTTTTGCATCCCTGACAGTATTGGGGCATATGGTGGATGGCGCAGTCAAGTCCCAGGGGGACTTTTAGTCCATAGGAGGGTGTTCAATCCTGAGTGTGCATTGGGTCAGGGGTCAGTAGTGGTGGAAAATGGGTCAGGGTTTGGGTCAGATGATGGTGGTAGAGGGGAAATGATATCAGGTGTTGGCAGCTGGGCTCGGTAGAGATGGGAATCATTTGTAGTTTCTTCAGTGAGTGCAGGATTCCTGTCTGAAATTTCCATCTACATTGGAATAACAGCGGTCTGGTCTTTAGTAAATCTGGGAAAACATATTTAAGGAAGAAATAGATGTATTTCAAGCCACTAGACACATCAAGGCGTTTTGGGGAGATGGAAAAAAGTTCACCTTGAGGAAGTGAGGGGGAAGAGAAGGGTAAAACTCCAAGAACTACAATGACCAATGAGAAGCAAAGCTACAGGTTAACATGGGGCTGGGGGTGGGTGGGTGACGGGGGCGGTGGGGTATTTGGTGTGAGGGTTGAATTCAATGGTTTGGAAAAATATGAAAAAAAGAAAAGAAAGGAGACCTCAGGAGAGTTTATTAAAGCCTCCAGCACAGAAAATAGGACAGTGTATTTGAAAAAGATTTGGAATCAAACTGCAAACACACTGGATAAATGAATGACAATGAGAAGACGGATGGTCAATATAGGACTGAAGGTGTTGTATCTGAATACACGTCATAGATGGAAGTAGGTAAAAGAGATTGTGATGCAAATCACCATTAGCAGGTGTGATGTGGTGGGCATCACAGAGACATGGCTGCAAGAAAATCAGGACAGGGCAGTAAATATTCAAGGATATACGCCCCATCGAAAAGGTAGGCAGGTGGGCAGAGGGTGGAGAGTTGCATTATTTGCAAGAAATGGAACTAAATCAATAGCAACAAATGAAGTGGGGTCAGATGATATAGAATCTGTGTGCGTAGAGTTGAGGTACACAAAGGTAAAAAAAATATAAATGGAGTTATCTACAGACCTCCAAACAGTAGTCAGGATGTCGGGCACAAGGCCAACTGGTAGAAAAGGCATGTAAGAAAGGCAAGGTTACAGTGATCACGTGGGATTTCAATATGCAGGTGGACTAGGAGAACCAGGTTGGTGGTGAATTGCAATAAAAGGACTTTGTGGAATGTCTATGAGATGGATTATTGAAGCAGTTTGTAGTGGAGCTAATGAGGGAGCAGGCAATTCTGGATTAAGTGTTGGGCAATGAGGCAGATTGGATAAGGTAGCAGAAGGTGAAGAAACCCTGAGGAGGCAGTGCCCATAATATGATAAATGTACTCTGCAATTTGAGAGGGAACAGTTAGAATCAGAGGTAATGGTATTGCAGTTGACTGAAGGCAACTACAGAGGCATGAGGGAGGAGCTGACCAGAATCGACTGGGAGAGGACCATATCAGGAGAGACAGTGGAACAGCAATGGCAGGAGTAATCTACGAGGCACAGAAAACTTTCATCTCAAGGAAGAAGAAGCATAATAAAGGGAGGATGAGGCAACCTTGGCTGGCCAGGGAAATCTGGGACAGCATAAAAGCAAAAAACATGAAATATGGCGAAGAGCAGTGGCAATCCAAAGGATTGGGAAGCCAACAAAGATCAACAGAGGACAATGAGAAATAAGAAATAATGAGGGAGAAAATTAAATATGAGGATAAGCTAGCCAGTAATATGTTTTAAAATGCAAGAGTTTCTTAAGATATATAAAGGGCAAAGGAAAAGCAAAAGTAGACATTCGGCCGTTAAAAAATGACCCTGGAGAAGTAGTAATGGGGAATAAAGAAATGACTGAGGAACTGAATAAGTATTTTGCATCAGTCTTCGTGGTGGAAGACATGAATAATATCCCAAAAATTCAACAGAGTCAGGGGGTGGGGGGCAGAGATGAGTGTAGTAGCCATAGCTGTTAGGTGGCCAAGGCGAAGGTGTTAGAAAAACTGAAAAGTTTGAAAGTGAATAAATCACCATAACCAGACAGGGCACGCCCCAAAATTCTGAAGGACATAACTGAAGAGACAGTGAAGACTTTAGTAGTGACCTTTGAGGAATCACTGGAGTCAAGGACGGGCCCAGAGGACTGGAAAAATCAGGAATGTACCCCTTGCTTAAGAAGGCATTAGGGAAAAAGATGGGACTTATAGGCTGAATAAACTGACCTCAGTCATTGGTAGGACTTTGAAGTCTGTTGTGAAGGATGTGGTTTCTGAATATTTAGAAATGCACGGTAAAATAGGGCAAAGTCAGCATGGTTTCATTAAGGGGAGGTCATGCCTGACAAATCTGGAAGAATTCTTTGCAGAAGTAACGAGCAGGTTAGACCGAGGCGAGCCAATGAATGGTATCTATCCGGGCTTCCAGAAGGCATTTGATAAGGTGCCGCATAGGAAACTGCTGAGTAAGAAAAATGCCTATGGCTTTCAAGGCAAGGTACTAGCATGGATAGAAAGTTGGTTATCTGCCAGAAGGCAGAAAGTGGGGATAAAATTATCCATGGAGAAAGTGAGGACTGCAGATGCTGGAGATCAGAGCTGAAAATGTTTTGCTGGAAAAGCGCAGCAGGTCAGACAGCATCCAAGGAGCAGGAGAATCGACGTTTCGGGCATGAGCCCTTCTTCAGGAATGAGGATAGTGTGCCAAGCAGGCTAAGATAAAAGGTAGGGAGGAGGGACTTGGGGGAGGGGCGTTGGAAATGCAATAAGTGGAAGGAGGTTAAGATGCGGATGATTGGCCGGAGTGGGGGTGGGGGCAGAGTGGTCAGGAAGAAGATTGCAGGTTAGGAAGGTAGTGCTGACTTCAAGGGTTGGAGTAAACAGCCCAAATAGAGATAGTAGATGATTTGCTGGAAATGCCTGCGATGTGGATGCAGGGAGACCTGGTTTAGGAACTGAATATCTAAGATGAATCACAGCATTTGCAAAGACACCAAGGTAGGAAAAGGAGGTGGGCTAGCTTTGTTGATGCAAGAGAAGATCAGCATTGCAGTGAAGAATGATATTAGCACTGGAATGAAAATGCAGAATCAATCTAGATAGAAATAAGAAGCATCAAGGGAGACAGGTCCCTGGCACGAGTAATCTACAAGTCCTTAAACAATGGTTTTGCAGTGGGGCACAGTACATTCCATGAAGTACTGTGGGTTTATAAGAAAAGTACAACAATTATCATGGGTGATTTTAATAAGCTTACAGACTAGATTAATCAAATTGGCAATAAGAGGTTGATTGTTGTCACAATAGTTTGAAGGTGCAAAATATTTTGGAGTTGGTATTGTGTCATGAGATGGGATTAAGTAATGATCCCAAGTAAAGGATCTTTTAGGAAAGAGTGATCATAACATGCAGGAATTTTAAATTCAGTTTGAGGGTGAATTTGTTATCCCACATGAGGGTTCTGGAGTTAAGCAAAAGTAATTTAATTGCCATGAGGATAGATTTGGTAGGATGGGGGTTTGGTTGAACATTATGGCTCAGCAATGAAGTTAAAGATACCACAAAAACAAAGACTAAAACAGACAGATTGCGGATGGCCAGTGGCAGACTGAAAGGTTGGGAAACTTTTCAAGATTGCCAAAGAGTTATGAAAAAAAAGTAATAAAAAGAGCAAAGGCAAATTTTGAAAGAAGCAAACTGTAAAAGTGGATAGCAAAAGCCATGATCCATAAGATATTTAAAGGAAAAAGAGCAGCTGTAATGAATGTTGGGGATCATTCGAGGATGAGAGCAGGCAGTTAATAGTGGGGAACACAGAAATGGCAGAGATGCTATATCAATATTTTTGTTTAGTTTTTGCAGTGGGGGCCAATAATACCAAACTAGTAGTAACTGAAACAACTCCACAGATGCTGGTATCCTGTCACCAGGTCACTCTGAAGAGTCCTTGCTAGTACCGCCTCTTCAAAGTTAGCTGTCAGAATGCTAGAATTTCTGACACTCTTTTTATCAGTCAGCCTGGGCTTCCTGATTGGATCAGATTAACAGCCCCTATCAGTGAACTCATATTCTATATGGTCCAGCTTGATGACATTGTTCCAATCACTACAGATACAGGAAATGCAGAATTTATAGAAAGGGAGGAACAGTCATCATCCACAGGAAAAAGTACTTGGCAAACTATTGCACTTGAAGGCAGACAAGCCCCTAGGGAGTGATGGCCTACATCCCAAGGTTTTAAAGGGAGTGGCAGCAGAGATAGTATATACACTGGTTAAAATATTCAAACATTCCCTGAATGCAAAAATGTGAATAAAATACTATTAATCAATAAGGCAGGGAGGCAGAAAGTAGGAAGCTGTGGCCTAATCAGTTTCACATCTTTTATTGGATAATTGTGAGAATCCATTATCAAGGAAGTAAAGATATTTGGAAATTCAAAATGCAATCCATCAGAGTCAATAAACTTATGAAGGTTCAATAGTCTTTACGTAGGTTCAGTTTGATTCTAAATTGATTCTCTTCCTGTAAAGAGAACCTGAGCAGTTTAGACTTATAATCTTTTGCAGTTATGAAGAATGAGCAGCAAGCTATTTGAGGGAAGAAGATGCTGAAGGGGTTGCCAAAGTAAACAGAGAGGATGTTACCACTTGTGACACAATCTAGAATGAGAGATCATAGGATGTATGGTAACAGATGTGAAAAAGCAACAAGGAGAAATTACTTCTCTCAAAAGGTCATATATAAATGTGCAGTGGATTTTGGGACTGTGTACATTAAGAAGGAGACAGACAGATCTTTGGTTTGTAAAGGGTAAAAGGCTATATGGGGAGCAGGCAGGAAAATGGAATTGAGGCCAAGATACAATCAGCCATGATCATATTAAGTGGTGGGGAAAGCTCCTATGACTGAGCTGCCAGTCCAAATGGAATTCTTTTGTTCTTTGTCAACTGCTCTGACCTGCAGTGGAATAAAATTTGTTAACTTCCTCCCATTAACTGTTTGCAATGTGTAGTTGAACATACTGATAAAATACTTGGAAGAAGTTTGCACTTTTTTGTCAAGAGATGTGCTTTCTCATTTTCAGTAATGATATATAGGAAATGATTCCAAACATTTCTCCTTCTGATGGAGATCAACAGGACTATTTGACTGAGATAAGCACTTGAGTGCCTTTTGCAAATAAGCCAGCCAATTGTGGCTCTGACTCATTGCAGGAGAAGTACCAAAACTAAGGAACTGCTGTTGTTAATAGATAATCTAGAGGCAAAACTAACTGAGGAATTGAGGGATAACTTACTCGTATAAAGACACTTTACATTTAATCTTACTTGGACTATTTATGCTTTGAACAGGGGAAGGAAGTCACACAATTTATTTTGTCAAACAAGGAGTTGTCATATTGTCAGGAGCAATATGCAGTAATTTTGCAAAAGCTTCTATTCCTGGTAGTGAACCACGGAGTTGTTTGCCCAAGATAAGAACTTGAACACATGCTTATCAGCAACTCGTGGATTTCCTCCAGATATGCAGAGTTAGTAATTTTCTTAGGAAAGGAAGTTGAACATTTAGACTCCCTACAGTTTGGAAATAGACCATTTGGCCCAACAAGTTCACGTAGACTCTCCAAAGAGTGACTCAACCAGACCATGTGCCTACCTTATATTTAACCCTGACTAATACACCTCACACTACAGGCAATTTAGCATGGCCAAATTTCCTAACCGACGCATCTTCAGATTTTGGGGAGGAAACTCAAGCAGCCACTGGGACAACATGCCAACCCTGCACAAACAGTCACCTGAGGCAGGAATCAAGCCCAGGTCTCTTAAGCTTTTAAGGCAGCAATGCTTACCACTGAACCATTGACTCTGAAGAGCTCTTTGATATCATGTGACTGGTGATATTTGTTTGTTTTGCTTTTTTTTCAAATGTAACTTGGAGAGGTTCTTGTTTTATCTTGCTCAGTTGGAGGAAAGCCTGCAAAAATAAGTTGAATTTGGGAAACGCTTGCAGTGTACAAGCTGCTCAGATTCATTTCTGAAAAGAAAATACAATTTGTCAATTCACGGTGATAAATATGTGTTCATTTAAAGACCAACTGAAGCACCATCTTAAGCTTAAATTTCCTGAGTAAGCTATGTCTTATCTATTGAGAAATGTTTTTTCCTGTTTCCCTGAAAAGAAGGAGAATGTTTTTGCATGTATGGTTTAGGGATATTTACAGGAACAAACACTTACACTTCAACGTAAAGAATAAAAGCATCTTTATTCTTTTATAAATCATCATAAATGTGTTCATTGACAAATTTATTTGATGGATCACTTTTTAAAACCTGGTATGGATAAGATATTTTTTGGACATCTTGATAACTGGGAACAGTTATTTTATTTTATATGATGTACTGAGGCAGTGCATTTGTCCAGCCTCGATAATAACAATAACCATGAGCTTAAACATCTGCTGTGCCCAACACTATGCTGCAGGGTATATAATCTGGTGGTTCTGACATCACAAAATGTCCTAACATCTAAGTGTATTGTTAATTCTTTGCCGGCCTGTGAAAATCCTGGAACTGCATAGCAACTCTCCCGTTTCTAAGCTCTGACATCAGAACAGATCACTTTACTGCAACAAAGTGACAATTCCATTGCAAATCAGCTGGATCAAAATTCTGCATTTGGTAAATACAATTAAATATATAAATTGGTGCAGGCGGACTGATTATTCATTGCTTGTGTGCTGGTGGAGTCTGGGTAACTGGCAAAAGCAGTAGCGGTTCTACCCACAGAAACTGGACAGTCAATCCTACACAGCCACCAATCAAGCTGCATGCATTAATGTTGGCTTGAGGTCCTTCAGTACCCCTCACAAACCTATGAGCTTCAATACATTGATTGGCAAATGCAGCTCGCATATTGGAAAAAACCTTGAAATCCAAATTCCCATCCAAGCTAGATATCTCACAGACATTTTCACAGACACTTATTCATTCAGAGGGTGTGGGTGTTGATAGCTGAGACCAATATTTGTTCTCCATTTTAAATTACCCTTCAGAATGTAGTTATAAGTGGCGGTGAACTGCTTCACATTATGTGCTGCAGGAATACGACATGCATGCGATTTTAAGTTTTTTATTTTAAACAATTTAAGTGACACCATGCACATTGAAACAAAACTGTATAAACCATGGGTGACAAGGTGGTTAGCAGTGATGCCTCACCTGATCAGGGACATGGGTTTGATTCCACTGTTGGATGAAAGTCTATGTGGAGTTTGCACATTCGCCCCGTGTCTGTGTGATTTTCCTCTAGGTGCTCTGCTTTCCTCCCACAGTCGAAATATATACCTGTTAGATTAATTGACCACACTAAATGGCCCCATAGTGTCCAGGGATGTAGATTTGTGCATTAGAACATAGAACAAAGAACTGTACAGAACAGAATTGGGCCCTTTGGCCCATGATGTTATGCCAAACATGTTGCCAAATTAAACTAATCCTTTCTGCTTGCCTGTCCATATCACTCCATTCCTTGCATACTCATGTGATCAACTAAAACGCCCCCTTAATTGCCCCTATTCTATCTGATCCACCACCATCCCTGGCAGCTTGTTACACAATCCTACCACACTATGTGTAAAAATAAATGACCCTCATATCTCCTTTGAACATTTCCTCTCTCAATTTAAATGCAAGCTCATAGTTTTAGACATTTTAATTCTAGGAAAAAAAGAGATTCTGACAGTCAAACCTATGTATACATGCCTTAATTTCTGTCAAGTTTTCTGTCAGCATCTGCTGCTCCAGATAAAATGACCCCTGTTTTTCTAATCTCTCCTTCTAGCTCATACTCTGTAATCCAGGTCTCATTCTGGCAAACCACTTCTGCACTGTCTCCAAAGCCTCCATATCCTTCCTGTAATGTGGCACTCAGAATTGGCCCAACTAAAGTCTTATAAAGCTGCACCATGACTTCCCAACTCTTGAACTGAATTGTTTTTGATAAAAGCAAGCATACGCTATCTTTACCACTCCATCAACTTTTGTGGCCACTTTCAGGGAGGTATGGACTTGAACCCCAAGATCACTTTGTACATCAGTGCTGTTCAGAGTCCTGTCATTAACTGTATTTTTTCCTTAACCTTTTGTCTCCCCAAGTGCAGCACCATATACTGACATGGATTGAAGTCCATCTGCCATTTCTCTGCCATATTTTAACTGCTGTATATCCCGCTGTACCCTTTGACGACCTTCTATACTATCTACAACTCCACTAATCTTTTTATTGTCTGCAAACTTACTAACCCACCCATCTGTGTAATATATATATATATATATATATATCACAAACAGCAGAGACCCCAGTACATATTCCTGTGGAACACAACTAGTCACAGACCTCCAGCCTGAAAAGCACCCTTCCATCAATACCCTTTGCCTTCTATGAGCAATCCAATTCCGAATCCATGTATTCAAAAAACCGTGGATTCCATGCATTTTGATCTTCTGATCTTCTGAGTAAGCCTACCATGTAGGACTTTGTTGAAAGTCTGACAAAAATCTATGCAAACAACATCCGTGGTTCTCTCATCATTAATTGCCTTCATCACTTCCTCAAAAAATTTAATCAAGTTAGTAAGACATGAACTGCCCTGCACTAAGCCATACTGAGTATCCCTAATTAGGTCATGCTTTTCCAAATGTACATGAGCCTGTACTGAATGATTCTCTTCAATACCCTCCTGACCAGTGATGTGAGATTTACCGGTCTATTACTTTCTGGACTATCCCTAATTCCCTTCTTGAACTGAAGCATAATGTTAGCTACTCATATCCTTTTTTTGGGCAAATACCGATGCAAAGTAACTCATTTAGAATCTCACTCACATCCTTGTCTTTCCTCCTTACTGGATCATACCAGCCCTGACCTTCATCAGCAGGTGTTTAAATGATTTCCACATGTCAAATGTGAACTTGACAAATTAACATTCCCTAGCTGCTGCCTAATATTGACATAATTTGGCCTCCTCCAGTTTAGTTCCTTCCACCATGAGAAATGCAAGGTTACAGGGAATGCTGTTTGAAGGGACAGTGTGGGCTCAATTAGTCCAATGGCCTAACTCCCCACTGTAAGGATTCTGTGAACGAAAAGAACATTTTTTCTTAAAAAAAAGGAACCGTGGTCCAATTAGAGCTTTTAACCGCACATTCTTGTAAATAAACTTTTTAAGTTTTCAGTCTGCAGCTCAGCTCTTCAGAAACAATATTTTTTGTTGGCTGTCATATTTTCAGACAAAAAAAATTTAGTTACAAATTATGTAACTTAAAATGTAGTACAGTTTCTGAAAGGAGCTGTCCGAATGCAATTTCTTTTTTTCTTTCACGCAATAAGATGTTGATGGGTGTTATACCAGAGATTCTCTGATGAGCATGAATGCCAGCACTCTGAACATAAGGTAAAACAGAAGAGATATATTCTCACAGTGTGCAGTCAGTGCTACTTTATCTTTTCTGATATTATAATAAACAGGTCACTTCCAAATTATGGTTGGGACATCTGTGCTGCAGGCGTTTCAAAGTGTTGACACCCCTGCAGGGAATATTGTAGAACTGACAACAAATCTTGGGTGTTGAGAGGTTTCAGTGTAGCTGTCTGGTACCGAAAGTGGTGCAGTGGGAATTGGTGATAAATGAACACAACTAAAGGAGTTTGTGCTGAGCGGTAGCCGGAGCCCCAAATCAACTTCCTGGTGCTTTAGGAGTTAGATTAGATTACTTACAGTGTGGAAACAGGCCCTTCGGCCCAACAACTCCACACCGACCCTCCGAAGAGGAACCCACCCAGACCCATTCCCCTACATTTACCCCTTCACCTAACACTATGGGCAATTTAGCATGGCCAATTCACCTAACCTGCACATTTTTGTGTTGTGGGAAGAAACCGGAGCACCCGGAGGAAACCCACACAGACACGGGAAGAATGTGCAAACTC
The DNA here is from genome assembly GCF_037043375.1 of Chiloscyllium plagiosum. NCBI lineage: Eukaryota > Metazoa > Chordata > Chondrichthyes > Orectolobiformes > Hemiscylliidae > Chiloscyllium > Chiloscyllium plagiosum. Next base: position 26,208,745 of record NW_028270173.1, read on the forward strand.
CACACAGACAGTTGCCTGAGGCAGGAATTGAACCCGGGTCTCTGGCAGTGTGAGGCAGCAGTGCTAATCACTGTGCCACTGTGCTGCCCACGGTGAAAAGAACTCATTGAAAAATCGACACTGTTTCCTTGTACTTCAACAGATATAAGTCAGAACTACACTAGCCTATTCTTTGGGTTCCCTGCAGGAGTATTGCTTCTGATAAGGCTACTGCTGCATGTTGAATCAAATAAGTTCTACTGCATTTGTAAGATTTTCGAGCATTGCTGTTGTATAAATGATTTGGATGTCAGCATAAGAGGTATAGTAGTAAGTTTGCAGGTGACACCAAAATTGGAGGTGTAGTGGACAGCGAAGAAGGTTACCTCAGATTACAACAGGATCTTGATCAGATGGGCCAATGGGCTGAGAAGTGGCAGATGGAGTTTAATTTAGATAAATACAAGGTGCTCATTTTGGGAAAGCAAATCTTAGCAGGACTTATACACTTAATAGTAAAGTCCTAGGGAGTGTTGTTGAACAAAGAGACCTTGGAGTGCAGGTTCATAGTTCATTGAATGTGGAGTCTCAGGTAGATAGGATAGTGAAGAAGGCATTTGGTATGCTTTCCTTTATTGGTCAGAGCATTGAGTACAAGAGTTGGGAGGTTACGTTGCAGTTGTACAGGACATTGGTTAGGCCACTTTTGGAATTTTGTTTGTGATTCTGGTCTCTCTCTGATAGGAAATATGTTGTAAAACTTGAAAGTGTTCAGAAACTATTTAAAGGATGTCGCCAGGGCTGGAAGGTTTGAGCAATCGGGAGGGAATAGGCAGGGGCTATTTTCCGTGGAGCATCGGATGCTGGGGGCGTGACCTTATTGAAGTTTATAAAATTATGAGGGGCATGAATAAGGAAAACAGACAAGGTCTTTTCCCTAGTTTGGGGGAGTCCAGAAGTAAAGGGCATAGGTTTAGGGTGAGAGGGGAAAAATTTAAAAGGGGCCTTAGGGCAACCTTGTCACGCAAAGAGTGGTACATGTATGGAATGAGCTGCCAGGAGAAGCGGTGGAGGCTGATACAATTACAAGATTTAAAGGCACATGGATGGGTATGTGAATTGGAAGGGTTTTGAGGGATATGGGCCAAGTGCTGGCAAATGGAACTAGATTAATTTAGAATACCTGGTCAGCAGGGACAAATTGGACCAAATGGTCTGTTGCCATGCTGTACATCACTCTATTTTGTTTAGACCTTGATTCTTTTTAAGAAATATTGCAATATTTCTTGCTCCCTGTAATCTCAAATACAATTTATCAATTTATGCTTGCTTTTCTTTAAAGCCTGTTCCTAACTATACATTTTGGAATCTTACATGTAAATATATATTTATATATTATAAATTCATTTATTCAGTGTTTAATATTCAAAATGCAAAATGCACACAGTTCCCAACTCTGAAATCCACCACAATCACCCGGTTCCTGTCCCCTGATTCAAATCCAAAACTAGTCCTCCCAAGTAGTCCTGACCAGTCATTGCTCAATTACAATGCTATAGGTCATGAACTAACCAGAGCTGCCTTAAAAGGATGCGTCTATCCAAGTTAAAACTTCAACTGTCCTCCATAAATCACTTTTTTGTAAGGATAAAAGAGATTAGTTAGAAACTGATAGTGAGGCAGTCATGACCTGTAAAAAGAACATTTTATTTCATAATCTTGCAAAATCCTTAACCTTAAAAGAAATCATGATAAAATTTCCATAATACAAATCAGATTCAAAACAGTCCCAGATCTCAAGCTCCAGGGAACATTCAATCACCAACAAACGAATGTGCATTCACACTGAATCACAAAGGGTTAAACTTTCTGTTAGCTGTACAACTCTTTTCTCTCTCTCTCTCTCTCTCACACACACACACACACACACACAGACACCATGTCTCACAGACACTTTGAGTTTCCCGCAACGACTCCTCTAGCTTTTGAATTAGTTACAAAGTGCACCCTCAGTAGCCCTTCAGCTACTAGCTCTTCTGACACGAAGCATAATCTGATTCCTCTTGACTGTAAGGCTGTTTTTCATTGACATTTTATCATTTGTTTATTATCCTTTCCTCGCATCCGAGGATTGTACTTCCAATCTCGTAACATTTTTCCTCAAGGACTGTCTGTTAGGATGTGGTCTTCGGACATCCCTCTCATGTTTCTTTCTACATCTAAATTGCTATTCTTATTTCCCATTTTAATTCTCGGCCGTTTTCTTTATATAATTTTAATTAACCTCTCTGAGCTTCGGTATTACCTTCTTCCACACCCACTTCAGGGTCCTAATCTCCACGTGGGGGTTTCCCCTCTTAATAACCGGTCGAAGGCTGGGTGATCGAATCAGTTAGACACCTTACTTGTTGGATTAATCTAGCCAATTAAAGGCCTTTATTCTCTATTTTTTTAAGTTGCCAATTCCCCCGTACTTCTCGTACGGAACCGACCACCAAGGTAATACTTAAAGGTCAATTTTCATATCTTGGTCTGTGCGCAAAAGTTACCTGGTCGAATCAGCGCGCCCCGTCCCGCGGCAATACCAGACAGCAAAAACAATTGTCAATCTAGGTCGCCCGAAATTTACCTTTACCCGGGTCTTATGTACACAAGATTAACCCAACCGAACCACCACATCTTAGTGCCCTTCGCACCACGGCAAAACCGCAAGTAATGCTGCAAATCCCGGCCGTCCACGAATGCCGACCAACCCATCACGTCTCAGCACACCTAGAACTACGGCGAAACAGCAAGGACTGCTGCAAATCCCGGCCGCCCGCGACTGCGGGTCTTAAGTCCATAACAGTTACCCGACCAACCCGCCGTGTCTCAGTGCGCCTCGCTCGTGGCAACCCGTCGCGTCTTAGTTCACCTTGTCCGTGGCAAAGACTAACAACAAACGTCGCTGCAAATCTAGATCGGTCTTGTGTACATAAGAGTTACCCGACCAACCCACCGCGTCTTAATGCGCCTCGCTCATGGCAAAGACTGACAACAAAATAAAACCTGCTGCCTACCCCGGTCGCCTGGATAATACTTATTTAAGGCCTTTTTCTTACCCGGGTCTTGTGCACAAGAGTTACCCGACCGAACCCGCTGCGTTGCGTCTGCCCGTCTTGTTTCCAGGGTCTCTCAGTCCGTATCACGCTCGCCCAAAGCCGCCTCGTCAACAAGGGGAAACCAGAGATCGCCGAAATCAGCGAGGTGCACCTTCTCCGTTCCTACAAGAATGGAGACCGGAGCTTGGGATCCCGGAACGAGCCCCCAAATCTGTTAGAAACAAGTTCAATAAAATTTAGACAAGACCACCAAACCTGGAAACAAGACAATTTATTCTACGATCTTGCAAGAAAGGGCATTAAATGCAGAAGAAAATAAGCAAATTAGAACTTAGGTTAGTGTACAGTTATACCCTTTGAGCTGAGTGAGGTAATCTCTCCAGACTCCTAATTATCCAATCTTTCTTACTATGCCATACCACTGCCCAGCTGCACTCCACCCATATTACTTCCCTCTTCCCCAGGCATGTGCTTCTCCTTGCAATTACTTTCCTTTTTCTTTTAATTCTTTAAATGCTGACACATACATTTATTTTGTCAAGATCTGGTTTAACATTTTGTAGCAATTCTGCTGGTACATTCCATCCTCGGATATTTCATTAACTTGTATCATTTTGTATAGCTCAAGCATTTCGGTTATCTCAGCTTTTTGCTGAAAGCATAATTTTACAAAAAGAACTTTTTGTTATAGTAATTACACACCAAAGTTAGTATTTAATTAACCACAATTATACACTGAAAAGTCCCTAATACCTGCAGGGTTAATAGTTCTCTTGCTGCACACCTTTTCTGTATGCTTTTTCTATATCTGCAAAAACAACACTTTACCCCATTTCTAACAGGTACAGGAAAGACATTCCCAATGGTTGGCAAGTCCAGAGCCAGGGTCATAGTTTAAGGATAAGAGATAAGCCTTTTAAGACTGAGATGAGGAGTAATTTCTTTACTCAGAGAATTTGTTACCACAGAAAGCGGTTGAGTTCAAAATATTGTGTATTTTCATAAAAGGATGTAGATATTACTCCTGTAGCTGATGGGATCAAGAGATGTGGGGTCGGGGGTGGTCAGTAGGTTTAGGTCCTGAGCTCGATGATGAGCCTTGATTATATTGAATCTTAGGACAGGTTCAAAGGGTTGATTGGCCTACCCTTGCTCCTACCTTCTATGTTTTGATGAGCACAATAGTCAACAGACAGCTTATGGAGTTGAACTGTGCAAAAGGACTCAAAATGTCTGTGGTTTCAGTCACAGTAGTTTGCTATGTAATTTATGGTGGCAATAAATGAACACCACACAGGAAGTGGGGGACAATTAAATGTAGGGGTGGAACTGAATTTCATTTACTGATATTGTGATCTTGCTGAGGAACCTTTTCCTTTGTCAGAGCCTAATCTGGAGAACTGAATGCAAATTTGGTTTTGAGCACTGCATCTCAAGAAGGCTACGCTGGCCTTGAAAAAAGTTAAGCACAGAATCAACTGAGAGAAACAGAGGAATAAAGGATTAAAGTTTTGTATTACATTGAATTAAGATGGTTGAAGAGTGATCGAAATGAAATGGTGAACATGTTCCAAATGTTAAAATCCATAGATATGGAGGAGTTAGGCCCCCCAAAGAGGAAATCACATTTTCAGACAGGGCCATTGTGATTAACCTGTGCCCTGTCCTATGCACCACGCAGCATGCAAACTATAATATTCTATCCCTATTTCAATATCAATTTCTGTAGCCAGCAGGGAATGTTCCTTGATGATTAACAGTAGCCCAGTGTCCCACGCAGTACGTGTTTCGATTCAACTGTGTCTCTCACAGACAGGCTGCCACTCTTAAAGTGAAGCTTCACTTATTACAAAAATGCTGCAGGTGAGAGTCTGCAATGGTGGGGGTGGGGGTGGGGGGTGATGGCTTAGTGGTATTATTGCTGAACAATTAATCCAGAAAACCTGGCAATATTCTGGGGACCCGGTTTTGAATCCTACTATGGCAGACAGTAGAATGAGGAGTCTAATGATGACAATGAGAAACTAGTGTCTATTGTCGGAAATACACCTCTGGTTCACTAATGCCCTTCAGGGAAGGAACCTGCCATCCTTATCTGGTCTGACCTCCACGTGGCTCTGGACCCAAAGCAATGTGATTGACACTTAACTGCCCTCTTCTTAACTGCACATAGGGCTGGGCATTAAATGCTGAACTGGCCAGTGATGCCCACATCCTGTGAACGAATTAAAAGAAAAAGGAAAGTAATTGCAAGGAGAAGCACATTCCAAATGGAGAAGCAGACGGGGCTTCCAGTTTCTCAGATGCAGTGCTTTAGTTTTGAGCACTGAGAGAAGTACTGTAACTCTGCAGGATCAGAGGCCCTCCAGAACCAACATTGAAAGGGAGTACAGTAATGGAATGGGGAGACCAGTCCAAGACTTGGCCCATGGTAGCAGTGCAGAAAGAAGTTCCAGGTCCTCACCTCGGCAGTCAAGGCCAGTGAATGCATCTTTAGGTGATGTCTATCCCCCATCACAACAGCAGCTCTCACCTTGCTCAGTGCATCACTACTATGTCACTCATCTACCAGCAAGCACCAGCTATCAGCACTGACTCCACCAATAACCACACCATATTCAGTTTTGTGAATTTAGTTCCTGTGCCTGCTAAGGACACCATAATAGTCATTCCTCCTTGACACTTGTCTGACGTGAAGACGCTCAGGTTAATCTCACCACCAGTTATCTTTCTCTTTCTAAAGAAGGAGTGGGATTATGGTGACTTTATTCTTTACAAATACTGATGTGCTTTGTTTTGTTTTCTTGAGAAGAATTTTCGATCATTCAATCTTTCCTAATACAGTAATGATCTGTATTTCAAATACATTTTGTACCTACCACTAAGTTTTCCAGTGGGTGGCATGGTAGCAGAGTGGTTAGCACTGCTGTCTGACACCCGGGTTCAATTCCTGCCTCAGGCAACTGTCTGTGTGGAGTTTGCACATTCTCCCCGTGGCTGCGTGGGTTTCCTCTGGGTGGTCCGGTTTCCTCCCACAGTCCAAAAATGTGCAGGTTAGGTGAATTGGCCATGCTAAATTGCCCGTAGTGTTAGGTGAAGGGGTAAACGTAGGTGTATGGGTCTGGGTGGTATACGCTTCGGTGGGTCGGTGTGGACCTGTTGGGCCGAAGGGCCTGTTTCCACACTGTAAGTAATCTAATCTAAAAGTCTTTGTGCTGCTGCTACCTTTTAAGGGATTTAGGGTATGTTTTACATTGCTTGCTCTCTGGTTTTTCTACAAAATGTAATTTTTGTCTGTTTTGGTCAAATGCAGTAGCCTGCCTGTGTCCTCTTAAAATTTATTACTTTCTGCCTCATACTTCACAATAACTTGGAAATAAGGAAGCATGGAATATTTGAACAGGATTGGACAATTCTGCACTTTGACCCTACACTGCAATCAGTATGATTGGAGCTGATCATCCAACTCAATATTCTGTTCCTGCTTTCTCCGTATTTCATTTGATCCCTTTAATCCTCAGAACTATATCTATATCTTTCTTGAACATCTTCACTGTTTTGACCTCCACAGTTTCCTGTGGTAAGGAATTCCACAGACTCAACACTCTTTGGGTGAAGAAATTCCCCCCCTTAACTCCATGCTAATAGGCTTAGCATTAAGTGCGACCCTTGGTTCTGTACTCCCTGATCATCGCGAACATCTTTAGGAATCTTCACCCTTTAATCCTATCAGAATTTTTAAAAATTTTTAAATGAGATTCTTGCTTCATTCTTCTAATCTCCAGTGAATGATGTCCGGACCAATCTCATCTCTCATCATCTGTCATTCCTGCCATCCCAGACGCTAGTCTGATAAACTTTCTTTCCACTCTCTCAACAGCCAGATCATCCTCAGATGAGGAGACCAAAACGGCATGCAATATTCCAAGTGTGGTCTCACCAAGGTCCTGTACAACTGCAGCAAGACATCCCTGTTCCTGTACCTGACTCATCTCACTGTGAAAGCCAACATACCATTTGCCTTCTTCACCCTTCCTGCACCTGTGTGCTCACTTTGAGTAACTCAAAAACATGGAATCCAACATATTGTTGCAACTTACTCTTTTGCAAACTACCAAAGCTGAGATAATAGCTATATTATCTGTCCTCAGAGCCATAGGAACTATTCCAGAGACAGTAGAATTTTGGAAGATGACCACTTATTGTTATTTGTAGATTCTCTCATCTTAAGTATTTGAGGATAAAATGTATCAGTGCCTAGGGATTTACCTACATTTAATTGTCGTACTAATACTAATTTGTTTCAATTCATCCTTTCCATTAGACCTTGAGATCCCCCAAATTTTGGTGATGTAATTTATTTAGACCGAGTGATGTACAGCATGGCAACAGACCATTTGGTCCAATTTGTCCCTGCTGACCAAGTATTCTAAATTAATCTAGTTCCATTTGCCAGCACTTGGCCCATATCCCTCAAAACCCTTCCAATTCACATACCCAGCCATGTGCCTTTAAATCTTGTAATTGTACCAGCCTCCACCGCTTCTCCTGGCAGCTCATTCCATACATGTACCACTCTTTGCGTGACAAGGTTGCCCTAAGGCCCCTTTTAAATTTTTCCCCTCTCACCCTAAACCCTTTACTTCTGGACTCCCCCAAACTAGGGAAAAGACCTTGTCTGTTTTCCTTATTCATGCCCCTCATAATTTTATAAACTTCAATAAGGTCATGCCCCCAGCATCCGATGCTCCACGGAAAATAGCCCCTGCCTATTCCCTCCCGATAGCTCAAACCTTCCAGCCCTGGCAACATCCTTTAAATAGTTTCTGAACACTTTCAAGTTTTACAACATCTTTCCTATCAGAGAGAGGCCAGAATCACAAACAAAATTCCAAAAGTGGTCTAACCAATGTCCTGTACAACTGCAACATAACCTCCCAACTCTTGTACTCAATGCTCTGACCAATAAAGGAAAGCATACCAAATGCCTTCTTCACTATCCTATCTACCTGAGACTCCACATTCAAGGAACTATCTTCTTCAAGGAACTTCCTCCTTTGTAAAGGCAGAACTGAAGTATGTATTTAATTGGTCTGCCATCTCTATGTTTCCAATTATGAATTTCCTTGCTTCTGACTCCCAGAGACCTGAAAGTTTCTAACCCTTCCTTTTTGTATATCATAATATTAAAATTAAAACACCAAAGACCTCCAATAGTCACTCCAATGGTTTCTAACTAGACATCCAAATTACCAATCACTGACTTTGTGAATACTTAACTTTGAAACGCCGGTTTTCAATCTTAAACAAATGACTAAATATTTATTAAATACATAATAACGTCAGCAGAAAAAAATCAAACAATATGGTAATCTGATTAATGTTTACCGGAGATTGCTTTGCCATTACCTGAAGAAGGGTTACAAACAAACATTGCCTTCTCCACTACCTGATGCAACAAAGTAAATAATGATGGCAAAGAAAAGGTCTGACAAGAGATTGGAAGCTAACTGGAATGTAAATACAATAGCATAATGACAATAAAGAGCGTAATCAGAGGTTGGAAAGATTAAAGACCAAAAAAGAAGACTACTAATGGATTTAGAGGTCATGGGTGAAGTATTAAATCAATACTTTCCATTTCTCTTTACTTTGGAAGAAGAATCACAAAAATAAGCCAGGTTTATTGAATTGCAATAACACACTGTTTATTAGGTTTTTAATCAGGCTTTCTATTCTCCTCACACTTAATCTTTAAGCTTTAACTTAAAAATGATAGCATCAAAATTAAAACATATACCTCAAAATTACATAGATACCCATTCATCTGCCATGTCACTTCTCACCATCCCAACTCATTACAGCCCTTGTTCCCCATCATCAATCACGTTATCGATATTAAAAAATATCTTGCACATGCAATCCACATAATAATTCTCATTGCCCAATTAAATTTCCAAACCCATCTTGATCGTCAGAAAATTATATTCTTATGCAGGAATTACTGTCTGCTCTAAGATGCAAAATTAAACTTTTGTGAGGTTTCCAGACAATTTCCTTCTTCTGACATTTCTAATGCAAAATTCTTTCAAGAGAAGAGATGCTGTTACAACTCAAATGTAGATTGTCCACTTCTGTTTCTGAAAAGTTGCAAAGATTTCACATTCTGAACTTTATTTGCTTCCAATATTGCAGCTTCTTCATTGTTATCTGCACACAAAGACTCCTTCTTTATTGATTAGATTAGCTGATTAGATTCCCTAGAGTGTGGAAACAGGCCATTTGGCCCAACAAGTTGACAGCGACCTTCCCAAGTGTAACCCACCCAGACCCACTCCCCTAGGACAAATGTTCGGCACAACATCGTGGGCCGAAGGGCCTGTTCTGTGCTGTATTGTTCTATGTTCTATGTTTACCTCTGCCAAATGCACCTAACACTATGGGCAATTTAGCATGGCCCATTCACCAAACCTGCACATCTTTGGACTATGGGAAGCAACCCATGCAGACACGGGGAGAATGTGCAAAGTCCACACAGATAGCAACCCGAGGCTAGAATTGAACCCTGGTCTCTGATGCTGTGAGGCAGCAGTGCTAACCACTGAACCCCACCTTCTTTGCATATCTTTATTTCAAAGATTACAGATTCATTCTTTAAAATTCTTTTTCATAGAATCATAGAATTCCAACAGTGTGGAAGTAGGCTATTTAACCCTTCAAGTCTACATCATCCGCAGTGAACAGCATCTCACCCAGAATCACTCCACTATCCTTTCCCTGTAACCTCACATTTTACATGGCTAAGCCATCTCGCCTGTGCATCCCTGGATACTGGACTATTTAGCATGACCAAATTGCCTAACCTGCACATCTTTGGACTAGGGGAGGAAACCTAAGCACCCAAAAGAAACCCAGGCAGACAAGGGGAGAATTTGCAAACTTCACACAGACAGTTGCCGGAGGGTAGAACCAAATCCTGGTCCCTGACGCTGTGAAGCATCTGGACTAACAACTAAGCCCCTGAGATGAATATCATCAAATCTAGGTATTCTATCAATTTTTAGCTCATCCAGTATCTCAACTCTTTTACTAAGATTTGGACAACATCTTCATCAGTAAATACAGGTCCCTTCTCATGTGTGCCCTCTGCCTTTGTGCAATTGGATCCTTAATTAAACTTCTCCCTTTTATCACATTTCTATTTATATATCTGAGAAAGTTACCAAATTGACCCCACTATTCAGGAAAGCAGAACAGAAAACAGGAACTTAGAGATCAGTTATTAGCAAAGATAATCATTAGCACAAGCCTGGAATATGAATTTTAACCATTATCCATCCTTTCTTTTCATCCTCTCATCTTCCACTTTATTCTCCTGCCCCTTCCCCTCCTTTACTTGGCTCTAAATTTGATTCAAATCTACTACATCTAAGAAGTTCGAAAGCAAAAATTTGTCCCTCTGAAGCATTAACTCTATTTTTGCTGTCTCCATAGATACCTCCACTCAGGAGTGAGACAAATTCAAAATCACTTATTTGGTGTGCCAACAACTCATTCACTCATTGGTCAAAGTATTCCTTAACTGCTTTAAGATTATCATTCAAATGATTTATTATCTCAAGCAGAGTCATTTGATATTTCTGCTTGGTTTAGCAAGGTTGGATCTCATGGAATAAAGGGAGAACTAGCCATTTGGATACAGAACTGGCTCAAATGTAGAAGACAGAGGGTGGTGGAGGTGGGTTGTTTTTCAGACTGGATGCCTGTGGAGTGCCACAAGGATCGGTGCTGGGTCCTCTCCCTTTTGTCATTTACATAAATTATTTGGATGCGATTTACATTTACATTAATTATTTACAGTTAGTAAGCTTGCAGACGACACCAAAATTGAAGGTGTAGTGGACAGCGAAGAGGGTTACCTCAGATTACAACAGGATCTGGACCAGATGGGCCAATGGGCTGAGAAGTGGCAGATGGAATTTAATTCAGATAAATGTGAGGTGATGCATTTTGGGAAAGCAAATCTTGTACACTTAATGGTAAGGTCCTAGGGAGTGTTGCTGAACAAAGAGACCTTGGAGTGCAGGTTCATAGCTCCTTGAAAGTGGAGTTGCAGGTAGATAGGATAGTGAAGAAGGTGTTTGGTATGCTTTCCTTTATTGGTCAGAATATTGAGTACAGGAGTTGGGAGGTCATGTTGCGGCTGTACAGGACATTGGTTAGGCCAATGTTGGAAGATTGCCTGCAATTCTGGTCTCCTTCCTATCAGAAAGATGTTGTGAAACTTGAAAGGGTTCAGAAAAGATTTACAAGGATGTTGCCAGGGTTGGAGGATTTGAGCTATAGGGAGAGGCTGAACAGGCTGGGGCTGTTTTCCCTGGAGCGTCAGAGGCTGAGGGGTGACCTTATAGAGATTTACAAAATTATGAGGGTCATGGATAGGATAAATAGACAAAGTCTTTTCCCTGGGGTAGGGGTGTCCAGAACTAGAGGGCATAGGTTTAGTGTTTGAGGGGAAAGATATAAAAGAGACCTGAGTGGCAACTTTTTCACATAGAGTGTGGTACAGGTATGGAATGAGCTGCCAGAGGAAGTGGTGGAGGCTGGTACAATTGCAACATTTAAGAGGCATCAGGATGGATATATGAGTAGGAAGAGGGATATGGACTGGGTGCTGGCAGGTGGGACTAGATTGAGTTGGGATATCTGGTCGGCATGGGCGGTTTAGACCGAAGGGTCTGTTTCCATGCTGTACATCTCTATGACTCTATGACTCTATCAGTAGACTTGTTTTTTAAATGGTCATTGGATAGACATGTGAATGAAAATGGAATAGTGTAGGTTAGATGGGCTTCAGATTGGTTTCACAGGTCAGCACAACATTGAGGGCTAAAGGCATTAGCGCTGTAATGATCTATGTGCTATGTTCCATACCCTCTGGAGTTATGATGAATGAGGGGCAATCTAATTGGGTAATAAGATGGTACAGGAGATTGACAGATGAAATAAAGAGAGCATATTGCCTGTTATGGCACAATCAAGAATGAGAGATCATTGGATGAGGGGTAGCAGATTTAAAATAGCATTGAGGAGAAATTGTTTTTTTCAAAGGCTCATGAATCAATGTGCAGTGGATTTTAGGACTTTGTGTACATCCAAGGAGGGGATAAATGAATCTTTGGTTCATAACTGGCTGAAGGATTATGGAGAGCAGGCAAATAAATTGAGTTAAGGCCAGGCTATAATCAGCCATGATCATATAAAATAAAGGAAAATGGCCCTGGGACTGATTTGCTAACTCCTGATCTTTGGTTCCTTGTCAACTGTTCTGTCCTGCAGTGGATCGCAATTTGTTAACTTCCTCCCATTAACTGTTTGCAATGTGTTAGTTGAATATACAGATAAAATATTTGGAAAAGGAATGCACCTCTTTATCAAGAGATGTGTTTTCTCATTTTCAGTAATGATATACAGGAAATGATGAAAAATAGTTCTGCTTCTGATGGAGAATCACAGAGATAAGAACTCGAGAGTCTGTTACATATAAGATAGCCAATTAAAGCATCATCTCAGTGCAGGCAGACTGCCAAAACTAAAGAATTGCTGTTATTTATGGGCAATGTAGAGGTTAAACTGAGGAATTGAGGGGATACCTTATTCAAAGCAGGATACTTTATATTTAATCTTGCTTAGATTACTTAGGCTTTGAATGATTGCAGGAGAAGGACTTTACTCAAACTATTTCATCAAACAAGAAGCTTTCGTATTTTCAGTGATAACATATCGTAATTTTGCAAGAGGTTTTACTCCTCATGGTCAACCGCGGCATTGTTTGCTTAAGATAAGTGTTTGAACACTTGTTAACCAGAAGATTGTGGCTTTCTTCGAAGAGTACGTTGAAAGTTGACTCTGAAGACTTTGAAATTATGTGACTGGTGATATTTGCTAGTTTTGCTGTAGACCCTCTGATTGGTCTTTCATGAAAACCAGCGAAAGCAACACCTTAACTTTATGTTTCCTGACCAAACCATACCTTCAAGACTCCAGAGATTTTATTGACAAATATTTTTTTCTTACCTGGAAAAGATGGAGAAATGTTTCTTTCGCGTACTTTTTAGAAATATTTACAAGGACAAGCACTTACATTTCAACATTAGTAACTGTGTATGTTAACTAGCAGTAGCATCTTTATTGCTTTATGATGGGTCATAATGTGTTTATTAATACATTTGCTGATGGATCACTTTTGCATTTAGTTAAAACAAAATCTGACTTGGGCTGGAATCAAAATTAATCTCTTTTAGAAAGGATGTGTTCAGAACAGTAAAGGGACTATGTTGCCTGAGTGAAATTGTAGTTTGGAAAGCTTCCACATTTGGAGATTTATTCAAAAATACCTTGGTTATTCAAAGCTGAGAAAGTATAAGCTCTTGATTGTTTGAACACTCAGGGAAAAAGCTGCACAGTGCATAGGGCAGGTAGTGAGAATTAACATTCAATTGAATCTACAAATTAGACAGGGATGCAAGATTTCTCTGGATAACTGCAAAGTGGTAGCATTGAGTGGTAGATGGGATTTTGTTTGATGTGTTTTAATGTCTTTCAACTGTGTTATATTTAAATAGCTTAGTTTATATCATCTTACTTTCAATTTTTATTTTGTATAATAAGCTTCAGTTTATTGTTTAATAAATCAGAAGCCTTTTGAGCATATGTTTCAATAAGAGACTGCCACTTTTAATTTCACAAATCAAACCAATTAGGACAAATTTCATTCTGGGATCTGGGAGGATTGAACAGGGGAGGAACATAATTAAGGAATGGTGAGAAGTTGGAGCTTTGTACTGCTTGAAAAAGATTTGATTCTATTAAAATGTTGAACAAACCAGGGATTCATCAGTACAGATTGTATAGTTTGGAATCACAGTGATTCCAGAACTAGTGGAGTAGAAAAGTGGAAATGTCAGAATTGGAATGTTGAGAAAGGAAAATTAAATGGGCAGCACAATGGCACAGTGGTTAGCACTGCTGCCTCACAGCGCCAGAGACCTAGGTTCAATTCCTGTCTCAGACAACTGTCTGTGTGGAGTTTGCAATTCTCCCCGTGTCTGTGTGGGTTTCCTCCGGGTGCTCCCACAGTCCAAAAGTGTGCAGGTTAGGTGAATTGGCCATGATAAATTTCTTGTTGTGTTAGGTGTAGGAGAATGAGTCTGGGTGGGTTGATCTTTGGAAGGTTGGTGTGGACTTGTTGGGCCGAACAGCCTGTTTCCACACTGTAAGTAATCTAATCTAAATGATTGACTGTCATAGGTATTTTAATTGTGACAATAAAAAGCTCACCATCTAAGGAAATTCATGATTTTTTTGAGAAACAGAACAACTTGTAACTCAATGGATGTTTGAAAACAAATAGTTAATGGTTTGAGTCTAATGTAACACTTGTTCAGAACAGTCCCATTTCTCTCTCCAGAGATCCTGCTAGACCTGCTGAAACCTATCAAATAGTATTCTCTGTTTTTGTTTCAGGTTTCCATCATCTATAATACTTTATCTTTTACACAGAAATTATTTTTCAAGTTACTTGCTGCTCTGCACCTATGCTCCGTCATTGTTTGTAAACAGCCTTTGAACAATGAACTCGGGCAATGGTTTTGTAATCATAAATAGTGGACTTCAAAGTTTAAAAATCTCACGACACCAGGTTACAGTCCAACAAGTTTATTTGGAAACACTAGCTTTTAGAGCGCTGCTCCTTCATCAGGTAGACACAACCACCTAATGAAGGAGCAGCGCTCTGAAAGCTAGTGCTTCCAAATAAACTTGCTGGACTATAACCCGGTGTCGTGTGATTTTTAACTTTGTCCACCCAGTCCAACACAGGTGTCTCCAGAAAGTGGACTTCAACTAATTCTACTTTGCCTTTAATCAGGACTTTGACAGTATTGCACAGATTGGCTCCCAAACATTTCTAGTAGAGATTAGAGAAGTCAATAGCATGATGGCATTTGTCTTTGGATTAGTGAAACAAGAACCCAGCCTAATGTTATGGAGTCATGCATTTGAATTCCATTCTTTGGAATAATTCCAATATTCCATATATTCCATTTTAAAAGGTGAAATTTGAATTTAATAAAAACAGAGAGTTAAATGGATGGCTACCTCAAAAGAAATTTCAGAAGTCAGAGTTATTGAAACGGTTTAGTCCTTCACATTTCCTGCACCTGAAAATATTATTGACAATTTCCTCAAACAGTTCACCTTCCTGTTGATTCTTACTTGACTTTGACCAGGACATGGTGAATTCTCATCTCGGTACCTTCATCTACTTTTTCAGGCCATTGATCAGGAAATCCTGAACCATTACATGTTGTAACCCAAGGGTTTTAGTTGGCCAGCAGCAAAAGCTAACGATTAACCTTCTCTAATTCTGGACTGGTGGCCTTAAAATAATTAATTTTGATCAGAGGTTAAAATGACTCATTTTCAAGTTAACCATTCCCGTTTCCTACTTACCAGCACTGTTGTTCTGGTCTCTTGCTCATTTTAAATCAACATGGATGGTTATTTGCTATCCTGCTTACACCTTGAGTTTTAGGTTAAGCCTGCTCTGCAACCTCCTATGTATGAATGTGCACTCGCTCCAGTCGATGTGTGCATGTGGGTCTTCCAAGGTGGGCATCCTCCAAGGTGGACTTCGGGACAGCCAGCAGAGAAAAGTGGCCGAGCAGAGGCTGATAGCTAAGTTCAGTACCCATTGGGAGGGCCTCAACTGGGACCTTGGGTTCATGTCACATTACAGGTGACCACCATTGCACTATACACACACAGATACTCCCCCCCCCCCCCCCCCCCACACACACACACTCACATACACACACAGGCACTCCTATACACACATACACACAGATACACAGACACGCACACAGACACCTCACACACTCTTACAGACACACACACTCCCACACTCACACATGCACCTCCTCACAGACTTAAGACACTCTGCACTCACTACACACACACACACATACACTTTCTCACACTCACAATCCCCAACCCAGACAAACACACACACACACACACACAGACAAAGACCCACATGCACATATTTTGTGGGGGGAATTTGTACTTGCAGGGTTACATAGTACTTTGCTCAAAAACTGCATGCATTCATGTAGAATTCTGAGCTCAAAAACTGCATGAATTCATGTAAAACTCCATTATCTCACTTCTGAGATTAGAATCAATCTAAACATCGTGGCAATGACAGAGAACACAGGGGGCCAATACCTTCAATATATTGTCCAGCTATCACCATTGTTAACAGCTAACCCGAGAATGCAGCTTTTAAAAAAAAGGTTTTGTGATTTACACATGACAGAAGTGAAACTATCACGATATTCTAACAGATGAAAGGCTTAACAGACACTCAATTTTTCAATGTATAATTTCAGTTACATCACACTGTAAATTTTTGTTGTAAATTCTGTGTGTTAGGATTGAGCCCTCCACTACCACCTGATGAAGGAGCGTCACTCGAAAGCTAGTGTGCTTCCAATTAAACCTGTTGGACTATAACCTGGTGTTGTGTGATTTTTAACTTTGTACACCCCAGTCCAATACCAGCATCTCCAAATCATGTATTTTTCAAGTAATTGCTCAGGTTTGTTTTGTGAATAACCATTCCATCATGTTCTGGTCCTCAGTATAACTAATTGTACATGATATGGATACTCCTCTGTCAAATTTCACATCACTTTTGATACCATTTCACTTGCTCCTTTATTTCCTCTGGTGAATACAATTGTGCCCATAGGTCAATGTGTCCTGCCTCTCCATTAGCTTAAGCTTACATTTCAGTGTGATATCATTTACTTCCCAACTTTAATAACTGTTCACTGCTTGAAGGAATCAACAAAAGACAAACTGTTACTCACAAAAAACATGCAGCAATAACTTTCTGGAATAAACTGTTTCTGGAATAAACTAAGTGAATGAGACAACACCAGGTTATAGTCCCACAGGTTTAATTGGAAGCACACTAGCTTTCGGAGTGACGCTCCTTCATCAGGTGATAGTGGAGGGCTTGATCATAACACAGAATTTATAGCAAAAAATTTGCAGTGTGATGTAACTGAAATTATACATTGAAAAATTGATTGTCTGTTAAGCCTTTCATCTGTTAGAATACCATGATAGTTTCGCTTCTTTCATGTGTAAATCACAAAACTTTTTTTTAAAAGTTGCATTCTCGGGCTAGCTGTTACCAATGGTGATAGCTAGACAATATGTTGAAGGTGTTAGCCCCCTGTGTTCTCTGTCTATGACCTGATGTTTAGGTTGATTCTAATCTAAATAGCGAGATAACGGAGTTTTACATAAATTCATGCATTTTTTTTAGCTCAGAGTTGTACATGAATGTATGCAGTTTTTGAGCAAAGTGTAATGTAACTCTGCAAGTACAAATTCACCCCACAAAATATATGTGTGCATGTGGGTCTTTGTCTATCTATGTGTGTGTCTGTGTGTGCCTGTCTGGGTTGGGGGTTGTGAGTGTGAGAAAGTGTGTGTGTGTGTGTGTAGTGAGTGCAGAGTGTCTTAAGTCTGTGAGGGGGTGCATGTGGGAGTGTGTGTGTCTATAAGGGTGTGTGTGGGTGTCTGTGTGTACCTGTGTCCGTGTGTATGTGAGAGTGTGTGCGTGTAGGAATATCTGTGTGTGTGTAGTGCAATGGTGATCACCTGCAATGTGACATGAACCCAAGATCCCGGTTGAGGCCCTCCCTATGGGTACCGAACTTAGCTATCAGCCTCTGCTCGGCCACTTTCCTCTGCTGCCTGTCCCGAAGTCTACCTTGGAGGATGGTCACCCGAAGGTCCAACACCGGCATCTCCAAATCATAAGTGAATGTGACAAGGAGATACCAATATTAAGGGATTGAAAGCAACATGTGAGTTAGCCATCCCTGGAAAGTAATTGAAGGAACAAAAACAATCTGTTTCCTGGTAGAGAGAAAATACTAACCGCTTGATAAATTTTTGGCTCATAACAAATAGGCAATTAACTTTGTCTGCAAAAATAATGTTCTGATGTAAAGGGGTCATTTGCAGATAAAGCTATATTTTGAACAGACAGCCAACCCTGAATGTAACAAGGGACATTGGAACTACTTCAGATAAGAAGGCAATCTACAGACTTGAGATCTACAGGAAAATAACCAATGCTGGGGATGAAAGAATTGATTGAATCATCGATAATGTCATACTACAAAGAGAGAGAAAAGTGTGTCAGATCAGAACTCCATATTTAGCAGAAGTTTGAAGAACCACACTGCATAAGGTTCAAACCCCAGACATTTCCAAAGACAGACACAGTTGATGGAATCCTAGCCAGATTCTACCACAAACTGGGTAATAGCCAAAGTCAGTTGTGAGGTTTAAATTCTTTACTTGAAAGGTCTTATTTTGGTTACTACATGCAATAATGTTTAGTTCTTTGTTTCAGTACTTAATTGTTTGTGAGGTTTCTGAATATATATTTGAATTAAAGATAATTTGTAGGATATCCTGAGAAGTTTGAGCAGGA
The DNA here is from genome assembly GCF_037043375.1 of Chiloscyllium plagiosum. Lineage (NCBI taxonomy): Eukaryota > Metazoa > Chordata > Chondrichthyes > Orectolobiformes > Hemiscylliidae > Chiloscyllium > Chiloscyllium plagiosum. The sequence goes on from NW_028270173.1 coordinate 26,227,405, forward strand.
ATGCCATCATAATTTCCATCACACTGCTCTAAAATTCTCAGGAATCTTTCTCTACTCCACTGCTGCACACCAGAGGTAGACTGGACACTTTCAGAACAAAGTAAGACCGACTTAGAGTCTTTCATGATTTTGCATAGTAAATTGTGCCACATGACCAGGATGGTCATAATTCCTATTTTGGTATGAAGTTTGCTTAGTAACCAAATTCCTTCTACATATTTTGTGAGATTGTTTACAAGGCTAATATTCTAAAGTGTGGAACTTTAAGAATTCTGACATTCTGACTGGTCCTATGACGGTGGAAGACGTGGATCTAGCCTAAAGGCAATGGACGTGAAAACCGTTGCAGGGCCGGATAGGGTAACACTTAGAGAAATAGTCAAGATAGTTAATAAGGATAATTCATTATTTCCTAGACTATTTACCATTTGGATAAAAACTGGTAAAATTCCAGACCAGTTAAAAATAAGTAGAATGGTTCTGATCCCTAAGGTGAGCAAAGAAGAAGAGTTAAAAGACATAAATAATTGGACGCCGATTACTATAGGACCAATTATGCTCAGGACCTTTACAAAAATTGTAGCGAATAGACTTAGTAAAGCAATAAATCTGAATAAAAGGCAGAAAGGATTTATGACCGGCGTAGCAGGATGTGAGGAGAACACAAAAATCCTGGAAAATATTATGAAAGGTGCTACAAAGTACAAGAGAAATCTAGCCGTAGTTTTTGTTGATTTAGCAAAAGCCTTTGATACCGTCGGCCATAAACTAATTATAACAGCATTGAAAAGACTCCAGCTATACTCCATCATGTATAGAGACCATTGAATGTAGGTCTGCGGTACAATAACAGAGTGCCCGTAAGAAAGAGCAACAGGAGAAGGCCATTCGGCCTCGTTCAGCCTGCTCCACCATGAAAGGACCATGCCTGGTCCAACGTTCCTCATGTCCGCTTTCCTGTGTTTTCTCCACAACCATTATTCCCTTACTAATCAAGAATCTATCTAAGCCTTAAATATACACAAGGATGCTGACACCACCTCACACACACACAGCCCTCTCTGGCAAGAAAGTTCCAAAGACTCTCAATCTTCTGAGAGAAGAAAATCCTCATCATCTCAGGCTTAAGTTGGTGCTTTTTTTTCCTAAGACTGCGCTCTGTGATCAGAAACTCTCCTATGGGGTGATACAGCCTCTCAGCACTTACCCTGTTAAACCCCTTAAGACTCCTATATATTTCAATGAGATCACCTCTCACTGTTCTAAACTCCAGTGAGTGGAGCCTTTGCTCATAAAACAATCCCTCCCTACCAGGCAGCATCTTAGTGAACCTTCTCTGAACTGCCTCCAGTGAAATTACATCTTTCCTCAAAAACAGATTGACCAAAACTGCACACATTCTTCCAGGTGTGACCTCACCAGCACCTTGTACAGTTATAGTAAGACTATTCTCATGAAATTGGTTCTGAAAGTTTGCAGCTTTTCTAAAATTAATTTATGAGTCAACTTCTTGAATTTCTGCAGTCTGTATGGTGTAATCAGAGGAAGAGTGCTACTTGGGAAGGAGGTTCCAGGATTATAATCCTGTGCTCGTCAAAGAGCGATGATCTAATTGCGAGTCTGAATGGTTAGAAACTTGGACATTGTAGGTGGTCGCTTGCTACTTCAACATAGCACCTGCTCCCTGGCCAGCATCTCTGTCTCAGACTTGCTACAGTGCAGCACAAGCTGGTAGAACAGCAGCTCATTTTCCAATTGGGGACCCTGCAGCCTTCTGGACTCAATATCATGTTCAATAATTTTAGGGCTTGAGCTCTCCCATGTCGTATTCTGCACTACACATATCAGGCCATGTTATCACATACTCTGTTATTAGTCACTACCCATTGTTAGCTACTTACAGTCCCCATTAACAGCTACTCACCTTCCTGGTGGATCATTATCCACTCTTTGTCCAACTGCTCATCTCTGTCTATGGGCTCTATCCCCATTTTTTTGTTTACTCCTTACTGCCCTGCCCCCACACTATTTTCTGCCTAAAAACTGACACTTCCCCAGCTACCATCAGTTCTGGGGATGGGGCACTGGACCCAAAACGTTAACTCTGATTTCTCTCCACAGATGCCTATGCCGCACCAAGCATTTCTTATTCATGGACTTTTCCAAATGTTTTTTAAATTTTATAACTGTACCCACTTCCACCACTTCTTCAGGAAGTTCATTTCACACACATACCCCCCACTCTTTGTTTAAAAAAAAAGCCTCATCTCTTTTTCAATCTTTCTCCTCACACCTTAAAAATATGTCACCTAGTCTTGAATGTCCCCGCCCTCTGGAAAAGACACCTGCCATTCACCTCATCTATACTTCTCGTGATTTTATAAACCACTATAACATCACCCCTCAACTTCCAATGATCTAGTGAAAACAGTCCCAGCCCATGCAGCCAATCCCCATAACTGAAACCCTCCATTCTCAGCACATCGTCAGAAATCTCTTCTGAACCCTTGCCAGCTTAATAATATCCTTCCTGTAACAGGGCCACCAGAACTGGGAACAGTATTCCAGAAGAGGCCTCATCAATGTCCTGTACAACCTTAACATTATGTCCCCATCTCCTATACTCAATTGTCTGAGCAATGAAGGCAAGTACGCGAAATGCCTTCTTAACCACCCCATCGATATGTGATATAAACGTCTAAAGAATTATGTATCTGAGTGTTGTTAGAGTCTCACTCTCCAATAAAGTGGAGAACACTCCAGTACACTCCTGATTCGTGCCTTGCAAATACTTCGTTGGCTTTTAGGTCAGTGAGTTACTGGTCACAGGATTCCCAGCCTCACACCTGCTCAAGTAGCCACTGTATTCATACAGTTTGTCCAATTAAGTTTCTGGCGAAGAATAATGGTCCCCTCCCTTCACCACCTAACCCAGATGTTGATGGTGGGGAATCAGCAATGGCAATGCTGTAAAATATTGAGAATAGGTGGTTTGGATTCATTTTGACTGAATAGCCATTGTCTGCATCTTATGTAGTGCCAAGATTATCAGCCACTTCACAACCTGAGCCTGAATATTGTCCAGGTCTTGCTGCGCATGGACTGGGACCCCTGCAGTATCTGGGAGTTCCAAATGGTGTCAAAGATTCTGCAATAATCCCCTTCTGAACTGATGTTGGAGGGATTCCATCTGGCAGATATCAAAACTAGGATATCGAGGAAAGGGAGGTCATTTGATTGTTCCATTTAAAACACGATTTGAAATCTTGGAAGCAGTAACCCTTGCAAATGTTGCATGCAGGTCTGACTAGCTTGTAAGGTAAAGTCATCAAAGTTCCAGAGAATTACTCCCTCCCTGGGAAGAGAAAGCTAATGATGGGTTAACCAAGGTAACTCGAGGCAAGAGTGAAGCCATGTTTTTTGGGAACTGGCTGACCATTCCTTTATCCCCTTCGCTTTCAGGACAGATCACCTGAAGGTGTTCAGCATATGTTTCAGAGTGTGCACGAGAAAGTTTTCCTTTTTTACTAGGGCAGCATGGTGTGTCTGTGTTAAGCACTGCTGTCTTACAGTACCAGGGACCCAAGTTCAATTCAAGCTCTTGGGTGAATGTATGGAATTTGCACATTCTCTGCACATCTGTGCGGGTTTCCTCCGGATGCCCCTGTTTTCTCCCGTGGTTCAAAGATGTGCAGGATAGGTGGATTGGCAATGTGAAATGCAAAGTTACTGAGATAGGTAAGTTTGTTAGTCTAGACAAAATGCTCTTCTGAGGATTGGTATGGATTTGTTTGGGTCAAATGGTCTGTTTCCACACTGTAGGGATTGTATTACCAACCTGAAGAAAGAGGTTGAGAATGAAAGTCCTGCTCAGTAACTTCATTGGCTTGAGAATTAGACTTTGCTGTTGGTGTCACTCTGCACTGCAAGCATGCCAGGCAACCCTTTGATTTCGCCTTGCATACCTCACAACACTACTCCGGTCCATTTATTTCCAAGTATTACAGTTTTTCTTCCCTCCAAATTGGTGTTATTTCAAAGTTAATGTTGACCTCGCTCCTTGTGTACCTTCTCTGCAGCCGTAATATCATATTCCTCACTCTGTTCTATTACCCTAATGCACTTTATCAGGTATGATCCGCAGTACTACATGCAAAACAAAACTTTTCTCTCTACCTAGGTACGTGACAAATAATAAATCAAATCAAATCAAAAGTCTTGCAAATTGTGCTGATGAACGCAAGATGAAAAGCTTCAACAAAATATATTTTTCTTCAACATCACTTAAGGCTATAAAAATGCAAAGGAAGGACTGGGATTTATTCTGAAAGGAATTGAGTTGTTGAGAAATGGGGCATGTGTTTATCTTATTCAGAACCATGCTTAGAATACACTTGGAATTTTATGTGTTCTTCTAGTCTTCAGAGGATATAGAAGCACTTGAGAAGGTGCAAATTTATTCAAACTGATTGAATTTTGTACTTTTTAACTGCTGTCTCAGGAAAAGGCATAATCCTCCACAACTGTTTTCTCATGTAACGAATGACGTGGTACTTCCCTTTATAGAGGAGTCAAAAACTAGGCCTGTCCATACGAACTGCAGGCTGTACATAGATAGCTTTCATTGTCTTTTTGCCATGACTGATTGTCAGTCTGAAAGACAGGTGGCAGCAATGAGTCAATTTTAATCTCCTCAACCCACATTTGAGTTATAAAGAGAGACTGGATTAGCTGACACCTTTTTCCCTGGAATGTAGGAGGTTGAAGAGTGACCTTATAGAGGTTTATAAAATCATGAGGAGCATAGGTAAGATGAATAGCCCCACCTTTTCCCCAGAAAAGTGGAGTCCAAAACTAAAGGGCAGAGGTTTAAGGTGAGAGGAGAAAGATTTTAAAGGGACCGAAGGGGCAACTTTTTCACACAGAGGATGATGCGTATATGCAACAGAAGTTGTAAAGGCAAATTGCAACATTTAAAAGGAAACATTTGGACATGTACAAGAATAGGAAAGATTTAGAGGGGTAAGGGCCAAATGCAGGCAAATGGGATGGGTTCAGTTCAGGAAATCTGGTAAGCAGGGACGAGTTGGACTGAAGGATCTACTTCTGTGTAGTATAAACTCTATGACTATAACTTTAAACGGCAAGCAAAAAGAAGTTCGTTCGACAGGCAGAGAAACCTGTCAGAATTTTCAGGCTACTTTGTACATGGTTTACCAGTCATTTAAGTTTCGAAGCAACAAGTGGAGTGCCACATGAATTATTCATTTAAAGCTCATTCCTCCAATAAAAACATGATGTGGAGGTGCCAGTGTTGGACTGGGGCGGACAAAGTCAGAAGTCACACGCCACCAAGTTACAGTCCGACAGGTGTATTTGAAATCACAAGATTTTGGAGCAGCGCTCCGAAATCTTGCGGTTTCAAATACATCTGTTGGACAATAAAAATATTACAGAAGAACTCTGCTCAACTTCTTAATTCTGTTCCATCGTTCACTGGGGCTTCTGTACACAGAAGTGGAATCTAAAGGGAAGAGGTGGGGATATTTTAACCTTGTACTGAACTTTACTGAGAGTTGTGCATGCTATTCTGCTTTCAATATTACAAAGAAAAGGATACAGACGTACAGGCATAATTGGACAAATATTTACTGGAGAACTGAGCAGAAGGTACAAGATATATTTAAAGGGCTGTATCAGGAAAAAACTCTTTTCTAGCAAACAAAACTGTGAGCTGACCCTAACTGCTGTGGTCGGCAGAAGTGGATACTGCAGATGCTGGAGATTAGAGTCAAGATTAGAGTGGTGCTGGAAAAGCACAGCAGGTCAGGCAGCATCCGAAGGAGCAGGAAAATCGACGTTTTGGCAAAAGCGCTTCATCAGGAAGCCTGGTGAAAAGCTTTTGCGTAAAACATCGATTTTCCTGCTCCTCAGATGTTGCCTGACCTGCTGTGGTACATAACTCCAACAGTATGAAAACTGAGGGGTTTCTTCAAAGAGAACTGACCCGACACACATCCCAAAAGTGATATTGCGATTTGACTGCAGATGTTTTCACTTGTGGGGAAGGGACAAGATTAGTTTGGCCATGATTCTGCTGGCACTGTCTTTCATTGGTTGGATGCCAAGGCCAACGTTACCAACAGGGCAGCACGGTGGTTAGAAAAGCGCCAGGGACTGGGGTTTGATTCTGGCCTCAGGCGCCTGCCCATGTGGAGTTTGCACATTCTCCCTGTGTCTGCGTGGATTTCCTCTGGGTACTCCAGTTTCCTCCCAAAATCCAAAGATCTGCAGTTTAGGTGAATTGGTCATACTAAATTGCCCAGAGTGTTCAGGGTTATGTAGGTTAAGTTCATTAGTCAGGGGAGGCCGCATCCAAGGAACAGGAGAATCGACATTTCGGGCACAAGCCCTTCTTCAGGAATGGAGATTAGAGTCAAGATTAGAGTGGAGCTGGAAAAGCACAGCAGGTCAGGCAGCATCCAAGGAGCAGGAAAATCTTCCTGAAGAAGGGCTTATGCCCGAAACGTCGATTCTCCTGTTCCTTGGATGCTGCCTGACCTGCTGCGCTTTTCCAGCAACACATTTTCAGCTCTGATTCCAGCATCTGCAGTCCTCACTTTCTCCTTCATTAGTCAGGGGTAAATATAGGATAGCAGGATAGAGGAACGGGTCTAGTTAGTTTACCCTTTGTAGGTTCAGTGTGGAGTTGTTGGATCTAAAGGCTTGTTTGCATGCTGTAGAGAATCTATGATTATATGATGGCAGCATGTGACAGAGTTGATCTTTTGTCAGCTGCATGTCCATACTCCAAACTGGGCGAGAATTTTTTCTGACAAGGCGCAGTGGCAATAATTTCAAAACAAAATTGAGCTCGCATTTGAGGAAGGCCTACAGGCATAGACTAGGGAATGGGACCGACAGGATTTCTCTGCAGAGAGTTGCAAGGACTCGAGGGGTTGAATGGAAGCTTTCAGTGTCAGAATAAATCTGTGACGCTATGTGACTTACGCAAATTTGTCTACCCACTTTGTGAATGGTGGTCGGTATTTAGAAGGTGTCTCCGTCTGGCCCAGTGTTGCTACCCAGAATGAGAGGAAGTTGTTGACCTGCTCTGTGAGAGACTGTCTATGGCCTCATAGAAAACCTGGACATTGAGGACTCAGTTTCTGAATGCTCTCATGCAGTCAGAGGAGTGGAAATAACCTTGTACTGGACATTGCTTCAACCATGCCTAGAGTTGTATGTTTTATTCTGGTTTCAATATTACAAAGTGAAGGACACAGAAGCACTGGGGTAGATCGACAAATATTTAGATTAGATTCCTTACAGTGTAGAAACAGGCCCTTCAGCCCAACTAGTCCACAACGACCCTCCACAGAGCAACCCACCCAGGCCCATTCCCCTACATTTACCCCTTCACCTAACAATACCGGCAATTTAGCATGGCCAATTCACCTAACCTGCACATTTTTGGACTGTGGGAGGAAACCGGAGCACCCGGAAACCTATGCAGACACGGGGAGAATGTGCAAACTCCACACAGACAGTTGCCTGAGGCAGGAATTGAACCCAGGTGTCTGGCGGTGTGAGACAGCAGTGCTAACCACTCTGCCACCATGCCACCCACTGGAAAACTGAGTGGTAGGTACAAAATGTATTTGAAGTACAGGTCATAACTACTGTATTAAGAAAGGTTGAATGATCCAAAATTCTTCTCAAGAAAACAAAACAAAGCACATCAGTATTTGTAAAGAATAAAGTTACCATAATCCCACTCCTTCTTTAGAAAGAGAAAGATAACTGGTGGTGAGATTAACCTGAGCGTCTTCACGTCAGACAAGGGTCAAGGAGGTATGACTATTATGGTGTTCTTAGCTAGCACAGGAGCTGAATTCACAAAACTGAATATGGTGTGGTTATTGGTGGAGTCAGTGCTGATAGCTGGTGCTTGCTGGTAGATGAGTGATGTAGTAGTGATGCACTGAGCAAGGTGAGAGCTGCTGTTGTGATGGGAGATAGACATCACCTAAAGATGCATTCACTGGCCTTGACTGCCGAGGTGAGGACCTGGAACGTCTTTCTACACTTTGACCATGGGCCAAGTCTTGGACTGGTCTCCCCATTCCATTACTGTACTCCCTTTCAATGTTGGTTCTGGAGGGCCTCTGATCCTGCAGAGTTACAGCACTTCTCTCAGTGCTCGAAACTGCATCTGAGAAACTGGAAGCCCCGTCTGCTTCTCCATCTGGCATGTGCTTCTCCTTGCAATTACTTTCCTTTTTCTTTTAATTCGTTCACAGGATGTGGGCATCACTGGCCAGTTCAGCATTTAATGCCCAGCCCTAAGTGCAGTTAAGAAGAGGGCAGTTAAGTGTCAATCACATTGCTTTGGGTCCAGAGCCACGTGGAGGTCAGACCAGATAAGGACGGCAGGTTCCTTCCCTGAAGGGCATTAGTGAACCAGAGGTGTAATTCCGACAATAGACACTAGTTTCTCATTATCATCATTACACTCCTCATTCTACTGTCTGCCATAGTAGGATTCAAAACCGGGTCCCCAGAACATTGCCAGGTTTTCTGGATTAATTGTTCAGCAATAATACCACTAAGCCATCACCCCCCACCCCCACCCCCACCATTGCAGACTCTCACCTGCAGCATTTTTGTAATAAGTGAAGCTTCACTTTAAGAGTGGCAGCCTGTCTGTGAGAGACACAGTTGAATCGAAACACGTACTGCGTGGGACACTGGGCTATTGTTGATCATCAAGGAACATTCGCTGCTGGCTACAGAAATTGATATTGAAATAGGGATAGAACATTATAGTTTGCATGCTGCGTGGTGAATAGGACAGGGCACAGGTTAATCACAATGGCCCTGCCTGAAAATGTGATTTCCTCTTTGGGGGGACTAACTCCTCCATATCTATGGATTTTAACTTTTGGAACATGTTCACCATTTCATTTCGATCACTCTTCAACCATCTTAATTCAATGTAATACAAAACTTTAATCCTTTATTCCTCTGTATCTCTCAGTTGATTCCGTGCTTAACTTTTTTCAAGGCCAGCGTAGCCTTCTTGAGGTGCAGTGCTCAAAACCAAATTTGGATTCAGTTCTCCAGATTAGGCTCTGACAAAGGAAAAGGTTCCTCAGCAAGATCACAATATCAGTAAATGAAATTCAGTTCCACCCCTACATTCAATTGTCTCCCACTTCCTGTGTGGTGTTCATTTATTGCCACCATAAAGTACATCGCAAACTACTGTGACTGAAACCACAGACATTTTGAATCCTTATGCACAGCTCAACTCCATAAGCTGTCTGTTGACTATTGTGCTCATCAAAACATAGAAGGTAGGAGCAAGAGTAGGCCAATCAACCCTTTGAACCTGTCCTAAGATTCAATATAATCAAGGCTCATCATCGAGCTCAGGACCTAAACCTACTGACCAACCCCCACCCCACATCTCTTGATCCCATCAGCTACAGGAGTACTATCTACATCCTTTTTGAAAATACACAACATTTTGAACTCAACCGCTTTCTGTGGTAACAAATTCTCTGAGTAAAGAAATTACTCCTCATCTCAGTCTTAAAAGGCTTATCTCTTATCCTAAAACTATAACCCTGGCTCTGGACTTGCCAACCATTGGGAATGTCTTTCCTGTACCTGTTAGAAATGGGGTAAAGTGTTGTTTTTGCAGATATAGAAAAAGCATACAGAAAAGGGGTATAGCAAGAGAACTATTAACCCTACAGGTATTTCGGGACTTTTCAGTGTATAATTGTGGTTAATTAAATACTAACTTTGGTGTGTAATTACTATAACAAAATGTTCTTTTTGTAAAATTATGCTTTCAGCAAAAAGCTGAGATAACCGAAATACTTGACCTAGACAAAATGATACAAGTTAATGAAATGTCCGAGGATGGAATGTACCAGCAGAATTGCTACAAAATGTTAAACCAGATCTTGACAAAATAAATGTATGTGTCAGCATTTACAGAAAGGAAGGTTGCCAGCCTGGGGAAGGGGGAAGTAATAAGGGTGGAGCGCAGCTGGGCAGTAGTTTGGTACAGTAAGAGAGATTGGGTAATTAGGAGTCTGGAGAGATTACCTCACTCAGCTCAAAGGGTGTAACTGTACACTAACCTAAGTTCCAATTTGCTCATTTGCTTCTGCATTTGATGCCCTTTCTTGCAAGATTGTAGAATAAATTGTCTTGTTTCCAGTTTTGGTGGTCTCGTCCAAATTTTATTAAACTTGTTTCTAACAGATTTGGGAGCTCGTTCCGGGATCCCAAGCTCCGGTCTCCATTCTTGGAGAAACGGAAAAGGTGCACCTCGCTGATTTCACCATCTTGTTGCCGAGGCGGCTTTGAGCGAGCGTGATCCGGACTGAGAGACCCTGGAAACAAGACGGGCAGACGCAACGCGGCGGGTTCGGTCGGGTAACTCTTGTGCACAAGACCCGGGTAAGAAAAAGGCCTTAAATAAGTATTATCCGGGCGACCGGGGTAGGCAGCGGGTTTTATTTTCTTGTCAGTCTTTGCCACGAGCGAGGCGCACTAAGACGCGGCGGGTTGGTCGGGTAACTCTTATGGACTTAAGACCCACATTTGCGGGTGGCCGGGATTTGCAGCAGTACTTGCTGTTTCACCGTGGCTCTAGGTGCGCTGAAGCATGATGGGTTGGTCGGCATTCGTGGACGGCCGGGATTTGCAGCATTATTTGCGGTTTTGCTGCGGTGCGAAGGGCACTAAGATGTGGTGGTTCGGTTGGGTTAATCTTGTGTACATAAGACCCGGGTAAAGGTAAATTTCGGGCGACCGAGATTGACAACGGTTTTTGCTGTCTGGTATTGCTGCGGGACGGGGCGCGCATTCGACCAGGTAACTTTTGCGCACAGACCAAGGTATGAAAATTGACCTTTAAGTATTACCTTGGTGGTCGGTTCCATACGAGAAGTACGGGGGAATTGGCAACTTAAAAAAATAGAGAATAAAGGCCTTTAATTGGCTAGATTAATCCAACAAGTAAGGTGTCTAACTGATTCGATCACCCAGCCTTCGACCGGTTATTAAGAAGGGAAAGCCCCCACATGGAGATTAGGACCCTGAAGTGGGTGTGGAAGAAGGTAACACCGAAGCTCAGAGAGGTTAATTAAAATTATATAAAGAAAACAGCCGAAAATTAAAATGGGAAATAAGAATAGCAATTTAGATGTAGAAAGAGACATGAGAGAAATGTCCTAAGACCACATCCCAACGGACAGTCCTTTAGGAAAAATGTTAAGGAATTGGAAGTACAATCCTCGGATGTGAGGAAAGGATAAAAAACAAATAATAAAATGTCAATGAAAAACAGCCTTACAGTCAAGAGGAATCAGATTATGCTTCGTGTCAGAAGAGCTAGCAGCTGAAGGGCTACTGAGGGTGCACTTTGTAACTAATTCAAAAGCTAGAGGAATCGTTGCGGGAAACGTGTGTGTGTGTGAGAGAGAGAGAGAGAGAGAGAGAGAGGGTGAGAGAGAGAAAAGAGTTGTACAGCTAGTAGAAAGTTTAACCCTTTGTGATTCAGTGTGAATGCACATTTGTTTGTTGGTGATTGAATATTCCCTGGAGCTTGAGATCCGGGACTGTTTTGAATCTGATTTCCATTATGAAAATTTTAACATGATTTCTTTTAAGGTTAAGGATTTTTCAAGAATATGAAATAAAATGTTCTTTTTACAGGTCATGACTGCCTTACTATCAGTTTCTAACTAATCTCTTTTATCCTTACATTAAAGCGATTTATGGAGGACAGTTAACTTGAATAGACAAATCATTTTAAGGCAGCTATAGCATTGTAATTGAGCAATGACTGGTCAGGACTACTTGGGAGGACTAGTTTTGGATTTGAATCAGGGGACTGGAACCGGGTGATTGTGGTGGATTTCAGAGTTGGGAACTGTGTTCATTTTGCATTTTGAATATTAAACACTGAATAAATGAATTTATAATATATAAATATATATATATATATGTAAGATTCCAAAATGTATAGTTAGGAACAGGCTTTAAAGAAAAGCAAGCATAAATTGATAAATTGTATTTGAGATTACAGGGAGCAAGAAATATTGCAATATTTCTTAAAAAGAATCTAGGTCTAAACAAAACATTGGGTGATGAGGAATGGCCATGACGTTGTCCTAAAGCTGCTCAGTTGGTTAAATCGGCTCAGCAATTGATCTGGCAATGTAACATGAGAAGCAGAAACAGAAGGCAAAATTAATGATAAGCCACGGTTAATGAGGTAATAAAGAAAACGACAAAACTAAAAGGAGAAGGAAACCGGAATGGTGGCGGGCAGCATGTTGAAAATAAAGGGAGGAGAAGGGATCGGGGAGGAGATGTTAAGGGGGCTGGTAGACAGGAACAGGGATCAAAGTGGAAATCCCCACAGGCGGGATGTTATTACTGTGGGAAGACAGGTCACTTTAAGAGAGTGCCCTGATCCGAAAAAGGAAGTAAAGGCAGTGCCTTTTATGAACCTTGATGAAAAATAGAGGTGTCAGGAGTTCCTGCCCCCGGGGACCCACCAGGAACCCTCGATAAATTTAAAGGAGGGACCTTAAAAAGAGGACGTAGTTTTCCTAATCGATACGGGGGCAGCAAGGTCATCCTTAAAGTTTAAGCCCAAGGGAGTGGGAACGAAAAGAAAAGTTAATTGAATTATGGCAACAGTTTTGTGATGAGAGGCATGAAGAATCAAGTTAGCGTTCATGACGAGATATTCCACCAAATTGGGGATTTAATTAACTGCAAAAGGTGCTATGGAATCTGTTGAGGTTCTTGAAATGAATGTGCTTGAGCAAAACAATTACAGAAACAGAATGAGAAGTCACAAATGACTGGTAAACAACAGAACTGCGCGATTACAGTTTTTAAAATGTTTTAATCACTTGTTTTGTTTCCATCCTGAAATATATAATATATATAATTAATAATTAATGTTTATAATAATTCAATTGTGTTAGCCTGAATCAATATTAATTGGCAGGATTCCTTCATACATTCTCAGTGACCTGTCATATTAATTCATGGTTAATTTATGACATGACTGCATTAATTCATTGTTAATTAAAGAATGGAAAGCTACATTACTGGCCAGAGTGTGTGCAGGCAGTGGTAGCAATAGCCTTATTGGTAGAGGAGAGTCGGAAACTTACTTTTAGGGGAGCCTTAGTAGTCAGCACCCCACAACAGGTATGGTCAGGAGAAGAAAGGGGCATGATTAGAAGAGCTACTCTGAGGGAATGGAAAAGAGACATCCGGTGGGTGAGAGAGTGATACCAGCCAAAAACAAATTCCCCAATGTGGACCCATGTTGGAAGGGTATGGTTGAACACGATAGAGGAAAAATGAGGGACTTTTGAGAAAGGTCATTTTGGGTATCAAAGAAGCAGCACCTAAATCTCAGAATTTTTTTAAAAAGCCTTTGAAGTAAGACAGGAAAAGGAGGAAGTCCCGTCAACCTTTTTACAGAGATTAAATGAAGCCACTAGAAAATATTCGGGAATGAATCCCGATGATCCGGAAGCACAGGGACTTTTAAAGGTCCAATTTGTGACTAAATCATGGCCGGACATACAAAAGAAATTACAGAAATTAGAAGGCTGGAGTGAAAACCAGATAGAAGATCTGATATATGAGGCACAGAAAGTGTATGTGAAAAGGGAAGTGGAGAAACAAAAACAAAAAGCTAAAATAATGGTTGCAGCAGTTGACGAGGAAGTTAGAATCAGAGAACAGAGGAGGACAAGAGAGGCAGAGAGCAGATGGTAGGGGAAGGAAGCAACTGGCAGGATGTTATTACTGCGGAAAAACAGGACATTTTAAAAGACAATGTCCAAGGTTAGGATGACAAAGAGAAACGGTATCATTGATGATTTTTGATGAAGAATAGGGGAGTCAGGGGTTCCCTCCTCCTGAGACCCACTGGGAACCCTTGATAAATCTAAAGGTGGGACCTGAAGGAGAGGAAACAGTGTTTTTAGTGGATACCGGAGCAGCACGATCATCCCTAAGCTTTAGACCTAGCGATGTTAAATTAACTAACAAAGATCTCAAGGTTTCTGGAGTAAAAGGCAAAGGATTCTTAAATCAGAATGCAGGACAATGGCTCACAGACTCTAGGATCTTAAAATATGAGACAATCTTAATAGAACAGGATGACCTTGTGTTAGTCACAGACAGTTGCTTGAATCCAGCTGCATTTCTGTGGCAGAGAGAGAGGGGTGGCACCTGGCAATCCAGAACATGACTGCCTTGATATTACTGAATATCAGACTAAAGTGCGAATGAACTTAAGAGATGTACCGTTGCATGCGACAGCTCGGTTGTTTATCGACGGGTCCTCCCGGATGATTGAGAGTAAAAAGCACAATGAATATACTGTAGTAGACGGGATAGAGGGAAGCATTATCGAGGCTGAAAGACTGCCTAACGGCTGGTCAGAGTTCAATGATAAGTTTTTAAAGAACTATATTGTGGCGCTTGGCTCTTCTTTGTCTATTCTTAGGAATAAAGGCCTGTTGGTGCAGACACTGCCACTCGAGTTTGCAGTACATCGAATACAACCAGATGATTGGGTCCTGATCAAGACCTGGAAAGATACCAAACTGCACCTGAGCTGGGAGGGACTATTCCTAACCCTCCTAACTAGTGAAACAGCTATTCAGACTGCTGAGAAAGGGTGGAGTCATCACACTCGCGTTAAAGGTCCTGGGAACAATCCAAAGGTGGAGTGGCACGCTCATCCTACAGACAACCCTCTGAAAGTTAAGAAAGAAAGAATGAACTGAGACAAAAGACTCTTTTAACGTTTGCTGATATACATATATATATAGTTATTGATTGTAAGGGCTGTGTGGACTCACCTCTCCCTGACACCTAAAAGGTTAAGACAGGATGGTAGGCAGGGTTCAGAGATGGGTAGATTCTGGCATAGTATTGTAATGTTAGTAGTACTAACTATTCAAGGAAGTGGGAAAAATCACTTCACTACGCTGTGCCAGAATTATGCTGAACAAGAGGGACTTGCCGACTGTTGGGTCTGTGCAGAGGTCCCACACCATGGCGAACCTGGAATCCCCCCCACAGTAATACCGCTCACTAAAAAAGAAGTATACGATGTACAATAATTTGATGTGGGTTCAAATATTACAAAGTGGAGATCTGAAAGGAGCAAATATAACTTTGCGGGATGGTTCCCAAGGCCAGCCCCAAAAGATCAGGGCGCTATTGATAGTCTTAGAATTTCCCCACCGAAAGGAGCAGTAAATACCACCTGTTTCTGTAATCAGAATGATGCTACACCTTTCCAATTAGGAAAATCATCTTCTGTCCATACCAGTCAAGCCACTGCCACGACCACTCCCCGAATATTAAATGGAACATATTGGGTATACAGTCTGAAGGCCTATCCATTTATTCCCGGGGCAAAATATGTTCGTGTGATCGAATGTGTCATGTTATGAAGTTGACGAAACACTTCCTCAAAACCAGAAAGGTTGGAGTGGCTGCTGTTACCTCACTTATATAGTCCCTCACCTCCGAATAGAAAAGCATGAGCCCAACCTCAGAAAGGAGGGGAGGATAAGACGTAAGACCCGAGAGGTCTCTGAAGGAGACCATCTACTGTGGACACTACTCCCAAACTATGGCACTACAAGGGCAGGGGTGGAAATACAGAAACTGGCGGCTGCCAGTTTAATTAATTTAATTGATGAAAGTTAAAATTAATGATACCACCGGCGCAATGGGGTAAACTCAATCCCAAATATTGGCCATAACCACCAAAATGATTGCCACAAGACTGACAGCTTTACAGAATCGAATGGCTTTAGACTATCTTTTGGCCGAAAAAGGGGGAACCTGTGCTCTTGGTAAAGAATGTTGCACCTTCATCCCAGACACTTTTTCCAAAGGCATAAATAGTAAAGAAAAAGATAAGCAATATAAGAGATGAAGGATGGGGATGGGGATGGGATAACTGGAGATTGACCGGGTGGGAAAATAGTTAGTGAATTTAGGTATTTATGTGCTACTAATAATTGTAGGTTTACTGATAGGGTTTAATGTGTTAAAATGGATAATGACTAAGCTGGTAATGTCTTTGGGAGGACAACAACCAATAATGGTACAAACTTTGAAGGACAGAAATGACTAGATTGTGAACCTTGACACCATAGGGTGAAAAGAGGGCCGAAAATAAGATTGCAAAACAACAAATGGTTAAGAAAAGAAATGAGGGAATTGTTAGAAATGGGGTTAAGTGTTGTTTTTGCAGATATATAAAAAGCATACAGAAAAGGGGTATAGCAAGAGAACTATTAACCCTGCAGGTATTTAGGGACTTTTTAGTGTATAATTGTGGTTAATTAAATACTAACTTTGGTGTGTAATTACTATAACAAAATGTTCTTTTTGTAAAATTATGCTTTCAGCAAAAAGCTGAGATAACCAAAATACTTGACCTATACAAAATGATACAAGTTAATGAAATGTCCGAGGATGGAATGTACCAGCAGAATTGCTACAAAATGTTCAACCAGATCTTGACAAAATAAATGTATGTGTCAGCATTTACAGAAAGGAAGGTTGCCAGCCTGGGGAAGGGGGAAGTAATAAGGGTGGAGCACAGCTGGGCAGTGGTCTGGTACAGTAAGAGAGATTGGGTAATTAGGAGTCTGGAGAGATTACCTCACTCAGCTCAAAGGGTATAACTGTACACTAACCTAAGTTCTAATTTGCTCATTTGCTTCTGCATTTGATGCCCTTTCTTGCAAGATCATAGAATAAATTGTCTTGTTTCCAGTTTTGGTGGTCTCGTCTAAATTTTATTAAACTTGTTTCTAACATACCTAACCTGTCTCGTCCTATTAGAATCTTGTAGGTTTCTATTGGACCTCTCTCTGTCCCCATTCTTCTAAACTCCAGTGAATACTATCCTAACTGATTCAATCCCTCCCTATATGTCGGTCCTTCCATCTCAGAAATCGATCTGGGAAACCTTCGCTGCACTCCCTCTATAGTAAGAACATCCTTCCTCAGATCAGGAGACTATAACTGCACACAACATTCCAGGTGTGGCCTCACCAATGCCCTACAGAATTGCAGCAAGACATCTTTGTTCCTACACTTGAATCATCTCACTATCATACTTTTGCTTTCTCTAATGTCTGCTGTACTTACATGATTACTTTCAGCAACTGGTGCCTGGGAACACCCAGATCTAATTAACATTCCCCTCTATCAACTGAACAGCCATTCGAACAATAATCTGTCTTCCTATTTCTGCCATAGTAGATAACCTTCCATTCATCATGATCATCTGTCACACCACAACTGACTTCGCTCATTGTTGTTGCATGGCAACAAGATTCTTAAGGGGCAAACATCTGCAATAAACTGCTGTTGTACTGTTTGAAACCTATTTCTTATCACCCGGCAACTGCTGCTATGTGCATGTGTCGTTTCTGTGAATTGAAGTCCATTGGTACATTTTAACTGGAGTCCCAAAAGTCCCAAAGATGAGCTGAATAGAATTGGAAGAACTTTTTCTTTTCTGGGGGTTTCTCAGCGCCGAGTCATGTGGAACGGGAAGTTGACCCAAATACCATCAAATAATTCACTCCAAGGTACATATCAATGCAAAAACAGAACAACCCCCCTTGGATTTGTACAATTACAAAGAATATCTTCAACTAAGTTGATTCCGGAGTTGAGGGGGCTGGCTTATGAGGAGAGACTGAGTAGAATGGGGTAATATTTATTGGAATTTAGAAGAATGGAGTCAAAGGGATCTTATATAGACATATAAAATTATGAGGGAATAGATAAGATAGAGGTAGAGAGGATGTTTCCATTAGTGGGGAAAACTAGGACAAGATGGCATAGCCTTCAAATTTGGGGAAGCAGATTGAGGACTCAATTGAGAAGAATTTCTTCACCCAGAGGATTGTGAATTGATGGAATTCCCTGTCCAGTGAAGTGGTTGAGGTTTCCTCAGTGAATGTTTTTAAAGCTAAAATAGGTAATCTTTTGAACAATAAAGGAATTAAGGATTATGGTGAGGGGGCAGGTAAGTAGAGCTGAGGCCACGAGAAGATCAGCCATGATCTTATTGATTGGTGGAAAAGGTTCAATGGGCCAGATGACCTACTCCTGCTCCTAGTTCTATGTTCTTATGTTCAGTTCTTATTAACATTCAGAGTCTGCAATACGTATCAGGCCCTGATACAATCTATGCATCCTGCCTGTAATCTTCAACCTCCCAATGGCGCCTGGCCTCTGGTGAACTCTCAGCCTCCGGCTCTTGGCCACAAATGACTCCCGACCTTAGCGCAGACACCACAAGGGGTCCTCTTGGCCTGTTGTGGTTGCCTCCCAGCTTGGTGTAGCAGTCTCCCTGTGCACTGTGGTGTGGCATGGTAGCCTCCTAGCATGGCGTGGTGTCCTCTCAGCCCAGCGTGGTGGTCTTCCAGCGGTATATGACAATCTCTTGACCTGGCATGTCCTCAGCGTAGACTCTTGGTTTCAAGGTGATTTGGGCAATTTCCCAGACTCATGACCCTTGAGGTGAAATCCAGTGCAATCTGGAGCCAAGACCCTGGATGATAGGTGTCAACGTGTCGTGGGTTGGAAAGGTGTATGTTTTGAACTTTTATTTCTGCAATGCTAGACTTTGTATTTCTCTATTTTTCTGAGATCATTGTCACTGAAGAATCTGTACCGAGGTACCCTTGTACTGAAGATGGTGCTTAAACGGCAAATTATAAACTTTTTACTATACTCATTTGAGTACATGTGACAATAAAGCTAATTCTATTCTATTCTAAATTGCATGACTCACTGACCACCATCAACATGCGGACTAATAGCATTATTGTTAGAACCATAGACCCAGCTAATGTTCTGAGGCCTGGATTTGAATCCTGTCGTGAATGTTATTAAATTTAATAGCAATAATATGAAATTAAGGATATAATTGTGACTCTGAAACCATTTTCAATTACCGGAAAAACCCATCTGGCTCACTAACATTACTTAGACTCGACAGCGACACCCACACATCCAATGAGCTGGATTCTTTTTTAAAAAAAGGGTTGTCATTAATGATCAAAGATTGTGTTTCTGTAACAATTCCTCATCTCCTGACATCTCAAGGCCTGTCCACTAGCCAGAAGATTCAAGTCAGAGGTTTGATAGATTACCACGTTCTATTAGATCAGTGCAATACTCCAGAATTGTGATGTAACCCAGAATATAGCAACTCCTTCACTGAGCACATGATGTTGGGTTTAATAACACTTATAGAGACAGAATAACTACAGATACTGGGTTTACTAACATACCATTAAATTGGATATTGGCTGATCAGAACATCAAATCCATTCTCCAGCCATGACCCTATAATGTTTTAGGAACAGGGACTCCAGAGGAATACACACCTCCAACCTCTCTGGGTGACTAGCCAGAAATCTCACATCCTCAGATCCAATTTGAGAAAAGCTTAGCCATGATGCCGCAAGCCTCAGGGTGTCAGATGAAATGGTTTGGATAAATTAAGTTTTCTGATAAAGTCATGAGTTCAGATAAAGTAACCAGGTAACAATTGAGGTGTCATAGAGCCATACAGCACAGAAACAGACCCTTCGGTCCAACTGGTCCATGCCAAACATAATCCCAAACTAAATTAATCCCACCTGCCTATTCTTGGCCCACATTCCTCCAAACCTTTCCTATCCATGTACTTATCCAAGTGTCTTTTAAATGTTGTAATTATGACTACACCAATGACTTCCTCAGGAAGGTCACACTGGTCCTACTCTCTGTGTAAATAATTGACCCTCATGTCTACTTTTAAATCTGTCTCCTCTGACCCTAAAAATGAGCCTCCTAATCTTGAAATCCCTTGTCCTCGCTCTTGGATAGTTCGATTAGATTCCAAATGAGTTAGCGTCGAATGAAGTGAAAGTACTTACATCTGTGTGACAGAGATAACTTGAAGATCACTTGATTCTGGCTGGCCAGACTGTTTACTGTAATGATGACAGTTAAGAGGTTGCTTACTAATTTTTATGCCTGTTTAGTTTGATTAACTGACTTCAGCCACTTTTATTTCTTTCTGGCAAATTATCTGGGATGTCATAAAGTCATGGAGATGTACAGCGTGAAAACAGACCGTTCAGTCCAACCCGTCCATGCTGACCAAATATCCCAACACAATCTAGTCCCACCTGCCAGCACCCTGCCCATTTTCTTCCAAACTCTTCCTATTCATATACCCATCCAAATGCCTCTTAAATGTTACAATTGTACCAGCCTCCACCACTTCCTCTGGCAGCTCATTCCATACCCATACCACCCTCTGTGTGAAAAAGTTGCCCCTTAGGTCTCTTTTATATCTTTCCCCTCTCACCCTAAACCTATGCCCTCTAGTTCTGGACTCCTCAACTCCAGGGAAAAGAGTTTGCCTACTTACCCTATCCATTCCCCTCATAATTTTGTAAACTTCTATAAGGTCACCCCTCAGCCTCCGACGCTCCAGGGAAAACAGCCCCAGCCTGTTCAGCCTCTCCCTATAGCTCAAATCCTCCAACCCTGTGGCAAATGTCTTATGTTGTTACAAAGATTCAGTCTTCATTAATGTGTGATTTGGACATATCAGAGTCATCAGACTGAAATATTTCACTCTATTTTTCTCTCTGTGGACATTGCTTGACTTTTTGATTGTCATAGGGTTGAACAATCCCAGCCTTGCGCTAGTGGCATGGAGTCCAGGGGTTGGCGCAGTTCCCCAACACATTCCCAATTACCACACACATTCCCAGAAAATCGTGGGAATTGGAATGTCTATGTACTGCATGTAGGTGCGCCAAAAAATTTAAAATTCTGGCTCTCCCTCCTAATTTGCAGCAGACAAGTTTGTTCTCCATCCCCATCCAAATCAGTGCATAGTGAAGTCAGCAGCTGTATAGAAGTAGTCCTCACCACAGTGGTCCAGGGGAACATTGGAGAATGCAGTCTCCCAGCCCAAAGACGTGACCAAAGGCAGGAAAGACGATCCCTCCAATCCTTAGACAGGCTTTCCCTTGGATCCAAGGTGTATAGATTAGATTAGGATCCTACAGTGTGGAAACAGACCCTTCGGCCCAACAAGTCCACACTGATCCTCCGAAGAATAACCCATCCAGACTCTGACTAATGCACCTAACACTATGGGCAATTTCAGGTAGCCAATTCACCTGACCGGTACATCTTTGAACGGTGGGAGGAAACTGGAGCACCCAGGGAAAACCCACATAGATGCAGGAGAGCGTGCAAACTCCACACAGACAGTTGCCCGCAACTGCAATCGATCCTGGGACCCTAGTGCTGTGAGGCAGCAATGCTAACCACTGAGTCAATGTGCTCACTATCTTTTCCTCCCTGAAATAATTAATAGGTTAAGGCTGTCTCTCAGTCTTCTCCAGTTCCAGAACAGTGAACAGGAGACTCAGGGTCAAAAAGTGTAGCGCTGAATAAACACAGCTGGTCAGGCAGCATCTGAGGAGCAGAAGAGTCGATGTTTCTATCATAAGCTCTTCATTAAGAGCTGATGTTCTAAACATCGACTCTCCTGCTCCTTGGATGCTGCCTGATCTGCTGTGCTTTTCCAGCATCACAGTTTTTGATTCTGATCTCCAGCATCTGCAGTCCTCACTTTCTTCTCTTCGATTGTAACCTTACTGTGAAACCTCTTCCAAGGTTGCTCACCTTGAAGAAGTTCTCCTCCTCTGTTGGGTTTGGAATGAATTATGCACTGGGTGACTCATTCGTAGTGGTCCAATTTACAGAAAAGTAAATTGTGCCACACAAACATTGAGTTTTTCACAGTGAGTAGTAATGAAGTCAGTGGTGGAGAGTGTTGGAAAGAGAGACAATGAATTATTTCAAAAGAATATAAGCTGGGCAGTTGAGGGAAATAAATTCACAGAATAGTGGGGACAGAGTGCAAATATGACAGCCTGGATTGCTCTAAAGTGAACCATCATAAACTGAGCACTCTTAGAGTTATAGAGTCCAACCAGTCCACGTTGACCATAATCCCAAACTAAAGTAGTCCCATCTGCCTGAGCTTGGCCCATATGCCCCCAAACATAATAAACACTGTTTATTAGTGAGCCCATGGGGAGAGACAAGTCAACCGAGTAGTCACAAGTCACTCCAACGAGATACAGAACGTTGCGTGCTTATATAGGTTACAAACATTTTACAATTTGCAAACCGTTAATTGCATTTTAATGAGCAAGTTCAGCATTTTGCCCTGTCACTAGCCTCAGTCACGTAGTGTCTGGACTGTGTTGGTTAGTAGCTGATAAGCAAGTGTTAGTATATAATAGGTTCTTGCAAAAGAAGAACATTCCCATGCTGGGAAAGAATTCATTTTTCAGGTATCAGTACAGCTGCAAGATCAACCACCTCACTGAGCCTGGGAAATGACAAGCTTAGCAAGTAGGCACTAGTATGAGATTCAAAATGGTTTCCAGGCTTTTAATATGTGGCAAGATGGCTGCTTCAGATCTAACAATTTTCCCACATCCCTCCACAAGGAATTCAGTGAGTCTCTCTTATACTGCACCCCTCAGGTCATCTCCGCTGCCCTGAAGCTCTTCAGCCACTTCCTGAAACAGACCCGCTACTACAGCCACACCTCCTTCCTCAGTGCCTGCCTATATAATTGACTAATCCCTCATGGACTCCTGACTACATTCAGATCACGTTATACATAACAAATGTTTGGGGGCATATGGGCCAAGCTCAGGCAGATGGGACTACTTTAGTTTGGGATTATGGTCAACGTGGACTGGTTGGACTCTATAACTCTAAGAGTGCTCAGTTTATGATGGTTCACTTTAGAGCAATCCAGGCTGTCATATTTGCACTCTGTCCCCACTATTCTGTGAATTTATTTCCCTCAACTGCCCAGCTTATATTCTTTTGAAATAATTCATTGTCTCTCTTTCCAACACTCTCCACCACTGACTTCATTACTACTCACTGTGGAAAAGCTTCCTACTCATAACCTCCGTATCACTTGCCAAAGTGTCACATCTGTGTTGCGAATCCTTGCACAATTGCCAAGTGGGAATAACCTTTATTTGTTTGCCTTACCTAAACCTGTCACAATCCTGAACATCTGTCCCACACAGAGAACGAAAAGTCAATAAATACCTATCTATATAAAATAATTGCTTTCATCTTGTAAGCATCGAGATAGGTGACGCCTATGTATATTAGTTTTGGGCTGTTAATCCAAAGAATCATGTTCTGGGGACATAGAATCCTGTCAGGCAGGTGGAAGAATTTAAATTCAATGAAAGTCTGGAAATAAGAGCCTATTGATGACCATGAACTCATTATTGATTGGTTGAAAAACCTATCTGGTTTTGTAATGCCCTTTTGGGGAGTAAACAAGTAACCGTTCTTACCTGCTCTGGCCTACATGTGACTCCAGACGCACAGCAAATTGGTTGAGAAGGGCTCTGCATGTGAGATCGTTTATGCACGCCCAGACTCTCTGCTGGACCGCACGCTGCCCTTGGACGAGACTGTCACACACCTCCTTCTGGAATGTGCCTTCGCAGAAGAAGTCTGGAGAGGAATGCAGTGGTGTTTGTCGAGGTTCGTCCCGAGCAGCGCCGTGACATGGGACTCCGTGCTCTACGGCCTGTTCCCCGGGACGCACACCGAGATGAACATCAACTGTGCCTGGAGGATCATCAACTCGGTGAAGGATGCTCTCTGGGCGGTCTGAAACCTGCTGATCTTCCAGCTGAAGGAGTTGACCCCGACTGAGTGTTGCAGACTGGCACATTCCAAGGTCCAGGTCTACGTGTGAGTGACGTGCTGAAGCTTGGGGCAGCTGCCGCCAAGGCATGGTGGGGAAAGACCACCGTGTAACATCTGCCTGCCTAAAGAAGAACAGGGGGCCCACGCAGTATTTTGGGCTCTGCTGACACCTCAGCTAAAAATGCAATCGTACAGACCTGGAAATAGGAATGCTTACTCTGTTTTGGTCTGCAAACAAATGGAATGTTTACATATGTATGCCATGTCCAGCTGTACAGACCATCAAAGTATTTTATGAATAAAGTATATTTTTGAAATAAAAAAAAGGACTACTAATTTGTGCTGAGAGGCTGGCCACATGTGCAAGGCCTGCCCAAGATGAGGGGCCGCCACCTATGCACAGATGGCCGGAGGTGGCAACACGAGCCGTGGACCGCATAAGACCAGCAAGGTACCACAAACTAGCATGGGAACGGTGTCTGGAGGCACCCAGAAGGAAGGGCAGGCTATAGCAGAGCAGACTGCAGACAGCAGGGAGGTGCAGCAGTGGATCCAAGCTCCTTCAAGACAGATGGAGGAAATGGAAGAAGTGGGAACAAAGGAGGCAGATGATTGGATTACTGTCAAAAGCAGGAAGAGGAACCTCGTCAGGCCCCTAAATCCACCCAGCAAAGGGGGAAATGATACCTACACGATGAGGATACAGGCAGCTCTTCCGACGATGTGGACGGGTGCAAGGAGGGTCATCACCAGAGGAAGAGACAGAGCGCCGTGGGGAAAAAGGAGGGCAGCAACGCCCAAACAGGAAAAGACGATCTCTCTGAGGGGATGGGTAAAGACCTCCACCCACTCGGTGAGAACCAAGAGGTACCCACCGGCCCACAGCTCCAGGTAACTGGGAGCAGCGGTCCTATGAC
Organism: Chiloscyllium plagiosum; assembly: GCF_037043375.1. Lineage (NCBI taxonomy): Eukaryota > Metazoa > Chordata > Chondrichthyes > Orectolobiformes > Hemiscylliidae > Chiloscyllium > Chiloscyllium plagiosum. The sequence goes on from NW_028270173.1 coordinate 26,252,208, forward strand.
AGCCCCGCTGTCAGATGGAGAACTGGACTATACGGACCCTGGGCCCAACCCGAAGACACCAGAGCAGGGAAATGGCCCCAGCGTGGAGCCGGACAGCTACCTCAGCCCTGGGAGGGTCCAGCAGTTTGCCGTCACTACGGGGATGCACACAGCTACCCCAGAGAGGCAAGACCAGCAGCAAATGGACACTGGTAACCTTGTAAACTGTTAAAATGGGGATAAGAGTTGCCTGCATCAATGTGTTTCTACGATGGCCTTCCTGGCCAACATTAAAGCTGATGTCCTGTTTCTGCAGGAGTGTGGGATACCGCATCTCAGCAGCTACAGAAGATGTTTGAGCTTGTGGGCCCATGGGCCGTCAGTTTGGTCGGGGGGCAACAATAGCCGCGCCTCCGGCCTGCGTATTCTGTTGCGAGGAGGCAACTTCACCATCTCCGAGGTTAAGGAGGTGGTGGGCGGGCGCCTCCTCATCACCGACGTCATGTACAGGAATGCTCCCCTGAGACTGATTAATGTGTACGCCCCAGTGGGTAAGAGTGAACGGTTGGCCGTCCTGCAGCAGCTTCCACTGTTGCTGGCTATGTCCAGGCCGGTCATTCTGGCCGGAGACTTCAACTGTATCATTGACGCAGATGGACGATCCGGCAGGGGGACAGTAAACTGGACACCATGTCCAGAGCCCTGATGGACACGGTAAAAGATGCCAAGCTGCAGACGTCTTCAGCACCCCTGCTGACGGAGCGCAGCGTAGATACACCTGGTCACAGGCAGATGGGTCTATCCGCTTAAGGATAGATTACCTGTTTATGTCCCAAACACTCTCGGACAGATCCACCGATGTCAAGCCGGTGTTCTTCTCTGACCACTGCCTCCTGCTGGCCGACTGTCACCTACAGGACGAGCAGCAGGCTGGTAAGGGAACGTGGAAGCTGAACACAAAGCTGTTGACCCTGGGAAACATTGAGGAGCTCAAGAGGCACTACGCAGGTTGGAGAACCATGAAGTCCCTCTTTGAGTTCCCAGCAGACTGGTGGGAAACAGTAAAAGGGAACATCAAGAGGTTCTTTATCCTCAAAGGTGTTCAGGAGGCGAGAGAGAGGCGGGGAAAACTGTCCCAGCTCCAGGAAAATATGCATAACCTGCTCCTGCTGCAGACAATGGGGTTGATGTCACAGAGGACCTCAAGGAGGTGAAGGGCCAGCAAGCCTCGCTCTTTGCCTCAGAAGCCTCCAAGATAATTTTCCGGCCAGGGTCCGCTTGGTGGAGGAGGAGGAGACGTGCTCACGTTTCTTCTTCCAGAAGGTGCACAAAGAGAGCTCCCTGCTCGGCAGCCTGAAGGAAGAAGATGGCTCGGTAACGTCATCTCAGGCTGACATCATGAGGATCAGCAAATCCTTCTATGCCAGTCTGTATGATGCGAAGCCAACCAACAGTGCGGCCTCCCAGTCATTCCTGTCCTCTATCACGGAGGTCTTAGACGACAGAACACGGGAGAGGCTGGACCAGCCGCTATCTCTGGATGAGCTGACCAAGGCCCTCGAGTCCTTCGAAAAGAATAAAACTCCCGGAAGCGACGGCTTACCGGTCGAGCTCTATTCCGCTCTGTGGGATTTGATTGGCCAGGACCTGCTGGAGGTGTATGTCAGTATGCTTCGGGCAGGTACAATGAGTGAATCCATGAGGAAAGGCATCATCACCCTCATAGTAAAAACAATGACTGCAGATGCTGGAAATCGATTCTGGATTAGTGGTGCTGGAAGAGCACAGCAGGTCATGCAGCATCCGAGGAGCAATAAAATCGATGTTTCGGGCAAAAGCCAAAATTCCTGATGAAGGCCTTTTGCCCGAAACGTCAATTTTACTGCTCCTCGGATGCTGCCTAAACTGCTGTGCTCTTCCAGCACCACTAATCCAGAATCATCACCCTCATATACAAGCGGAAGGGGAAGAGGGAGGAACTCAGAAATTGGAGACCAATCTCACTGTTGAATGCAGATTACGAAATTCTGTCAAAGGTAATTGCCAACCGGGTCAGGTCTGCTCTGGGGTCGATGATTCACCCTGACCAAACCTGTGCTGTACTGGACAGGAAGATCGCTGAGAGTCTCGCACTCCTCAGGGATACGATCGCCTACGTGCAGGACAGAGGGTTAGGCACCTGCCTGATCAGCATGGACCAGGAGAAAGCCTTTGACAGGATATCACACAGGTATATGAGAGATGTTCTCTTCAAAATGGGCTTTGGGGAAGGAATCTGCAATTGGATCAGACTGCTCTACACCAACATTGTCAGTGCATTCTCAATCAATGAGTGGGAATCAGATAGCTTCCCAGTCAGATCTGGAGTCAGGCAGGGCTGCCCTCTCTCTCCTGCCTTGTTTGTGTGTTGCATAGAGCCATTTGCCGAGTCCATCAGGAAGGATGCGAGCCTGAGAGGGGTGACAATTCCTGGCAGCAGGGGCCTGCAGGTCAAGGCCTCCCTGTACATGGATGACATCGCCGTTTTCTGCTTGGATCCACTGTCCGTGCGCAGACCCATGTGCATATGTGACCAGTTTGAACAGGCCTCAGGGGCCAAGGTAAACCGAGGCAAGAGCGAGGCCATGCTCTTCAGGAACTGGGCCAACCAATCCTCGATCCCCTTCACCATCAGGACCGACCACCTGAAAGTGCTGGGTAATTGGTTCGGGGGAGCTGGGTGTGCGCCAAATCTTGGGAGGAGCGTATCAGGAAAGTGAGGCAGAAACTGGGCAGATGGAAGCTACGGTCGCTCTCCATCGTGGGAAAAAACCTGGTCATCAGGTGTGAGGCACTGTCATTGCTGTTATATGTGGCACAGGTCTGGCCTATTCCCAGAACCTGTGTCACAGCAGTCATCCGGACAATCTTCTAATTTATATGGAGGTCAAAGATGGACCGGGTCCAAAGGAACTCGATGTATAAAGATCTGGGCAACGGGGGAAAAAATACACCCAATGCCACCCTCACCCTGATGGCCACCTTTGTGTGTGGCTGCATCAAGCTGTGCGTGGATCCCTGGTACACAAACACCAAATGTCACTACGTACTGAGGTTCTACCTGTCCCCGGTGTTGCGAAAGAAGGGCCTGGCCTCGCTGCCATGGAACGCTCCGAGTAGTTGGACCGTTCTGTATCATCTGTCCTTCGTGGAGAAGTTTATGAAGAAAAACACCTTTGACCACAAGTCCATCAGGAAGTGGTCAGCACGTAGTGTCCTTGAGACCCTTCAGGAAAAAGAGAGGGCAGATCCTATCGAGCGGTTCCCTGAGCAGACTGTCAAAGCCATTTGGCAGAATGTCTCATCGCCAAAACTTTCCAACAAGCAGCAAGACATGACTTGGCTGGTGGTGAGAAGGGCTCTGCCTGTGAGATCCTTTATGCACGTCCAGACTCTCTCGCCCACACCGCACGCTGCCCTTGAAGCGGCTGTGGGGTGGACGAGACTGTCACACACCTCCTTCTGGAATGTGCCTATGCAGAAGAAGTCTAGGGATGAATGCAGTGGTGTTTGTCGAGGTCAGTCCCGAGCAGCGCCTTGATGCGAGACTCTGTGCTCTACGGTCTGTTCCCCGGGATGCACACCGAGATGAACATCAACTGTGCCTGGAGGATCATCAACTCGGTGAAGGACGCTCTCTGGGTGGTCTGAAACCTGTTGATCTTCCAGCTGAAGTTGTTGACCTCGACTGAGTGCTGCAGACTGGCACATTCCAAGGTCCAGGACTACGTGTTGAGGGACGCGCTGAAACTTGGGGCAGCTGCCGCCAAGGCGCGGTGGGGAAAGACCACCGTGTAACATCTGCCTGCCTCAGACGAACATTTGGGCTCTGCTGACGCCTCAGCAGAAGAGCTGGATAGTAAACGTACAGATTTGTATATAGGAAAAATGAATTTTGATGTCTGTATGTAAAGAAATGTAATGTGTGCACAAGAATGGCATGCCCAATTGTATAGAGACCCAAATAATTTTATGAATAAAATATATTTTTTAAATAAAAAAAATAAGGGTTTCCAGTCATGCCCATTTTACAAATAAAAGCCTCATTGTGGTACAGTGGTAATTCCTCTAGTACACTGTGGCCGAGAGGAGCTGAGTTCAAGTCCCATTTGTATGACCTGGCCCACTTGCCCCAGACAAATGCCACGCCCGAACAAGTTGATTTAAATATTTACCAGACAATACGGTAAATGATGGCTAGAGATGAACCATAGACATCTGGCTATCTGCCACACAAGCCTTCACCTTGAGAGTAATTGCTTCTTCTTGTCACTTCCAAACATCTACCACCCCACCCAAGGACGTTTGATCACGTAACTCTCACAGTATTGAGTCTAACTGCTCCTCTGAATACTGGCAGTCCCTAGGTTGTGAATGTTCATGAGTCAGTTTGAAAGTAAGTCAGAATCTAATGCAGGACAATAGAAAATAGCCATTTGTACAAACAAGGAAAGGTTTGGATGTTGGTTCTTTGAAATTACTCCCCAGTGAGACAAATATTTGTAAATTGTACACAATTTAGAAACAGGAGAAGGCTACTTCTCTATAATAAACAGCCAACAGTCTGCTTTTGTACACTGTAAGCAAAGCTTTCCTCAAACAAAACAATGAAGTGGAAGTTGGTTTCGTAAAACATTCTCAGAAGAATTTTTAAAACATCTTTAAGAGAAAAACTACTGGTAACCCCTTCACTGTTGACTAGCCAACTGGAAAGAAATTTAATGGTGCCACTACAATCTTTGAACTGTTTTTAGTTGTCTTCATTTGTTCTTGAATTATTGGTAGTGAGATAATATTTACATATTTTCCAATTCAATCTCCTTGTGTATGTTTATGAAGTGTCTCCATCATTACCAGCCACTGTCATCTCTGACCTGCATCTAAATAAATTCAACTTCAAGTTTTTAATGTTTTTGTGAAGTCATTGCCATCTTTGTAAAATCAGATTGCAACACAGACAATAGGCAATGTACATATACTATTAAACAAAGGAAGGAAATAAATTACAATCTGTTGAGGGAAGTGATAGGAAAAAGGAGACAGAACCGCTAACAGGGCTCTCCTCCATTTCCTTTGTGTCAAAGATAATAGCTCCAGTTTCTCCAGCTGAACTCTGTGATTATATTCCCTCATTATGGAACCATTCTGGCAAGTCTCCACTGCATCCTGTACATCTCTATGACTCTATGACTCGATCCCTGCACATGAATCCTCACTGTTTGGAAGATGGCAATTAAGTACATGTTGTCTCTCCTTATTTCTTCCATGAAGGCACATTACCTTACATTAGTCCATATTAAATACTATCTGTTTCTCATCCAACCATTCTACCATCTTAATGTTATACTGAAGTTTACCCATTACCTCAATTATACCCATCTTCAATAACTCCAACTTTGGTGTTCTTGGCAAAGTTTAACGTTTTACTCTTATTTCTAATGTCTAGTAATATATATCATAAAAAATGACCCTGCCACTGAATCTTGGGGAATACCAATTTCTACCACCATCCAGTCAGAAAATCAAGCATTCATCACAACTCTTTCACTTCCCAGCTAATTCTTTATCCAATTATCTTAGACTCTTAGATTCTTTGGAGCAAGAAGGATGAGCGATGGCTTGATAGAGTTGTACAAGATGTTGAGAGGCAAAGATACACTGGGTAGCCAGAGACCTTTTCCCCAAGTAGAAAAGAGGGCATAATTTTAAGGTGATTGGAGAAAGGTTTAGGGGAAATGTTAGAGATAGGTACTTTACAGAGAGTGTGGTGAGTATGTGTAATTCATTGCCAGCAGTGGCAGTAGAGTCAGATACATTAGGAACACTTAAGTGACTTTTAGATAAGCACATGGATGATAGTAAAATGTGGGTATATAGTCATAGAGATGTACAGCATGGAAACAGACCCTTCAGTCCAACCTGTCCATGCCGACCAGATATCCCAACCCAATCTGGTCCCACCTGCCAGCACCCGGCCCATATCCCTCCAAATCCTTCCTATTCATATACCCATCCAAATGCCTCTTAAAAGTTGCAATTGTACCATCCTCCACCACATCCTCTGGCAGCTCATTCCATACACGTACCACCCTCTGTGTGAAAAGGTTGCCCCTTAGGTCTCTTTTATATCTTTCCCCTCTCACCCTAAACCTATGCCCTCTAGTTCTGGACTCCCCGACCCGAGGGAAAAGTTTTTTTTTAATCTTATCCATGAACCTTATAATTTTGTAAACCTCTATAAGGTCACCCCTCAGGCTCCGACGCTCCAGGGAAAACAGCCCACCTGTTCAGCCTCTCCCTATAGCTCAAACCCTCCAACCCTGGCAACATCCTTGTAAATCTTTACTGATCCCTTTCAAGTTTCACAACATCTTTCCAATAGGAAGGAGACCAGAATTGCACGCAATATTCCAACAGTGGCCTAACCAATGTCCTGTACAGCCACAAGTTTGTTCATGGAGTAAGATCAAGGGCCAAAGGGCCTGTACTGTGCTTCTTTTTTGGTGGTACTTTGTTAGCAAGTTCCATTGAATCCACATTGACAATGTCCAGTGTTCCTTTTACCAGCCTTCTTTATCTTCTCGGTTCAACGAGTTTTAATGAGTTCATTCTGGTTCTCTTTAACTAACTCAAGGCTCTCTGAATATCGATTGAATATTGCTTCAAAAGAACTGTGTCAAAAATGTTTTTCCTTTGAAATTTTCTAAAGGTAACTTTTGATATTTACAGGCTACGTTTTAGTTTTTAATGGTGTCTCATTCATTTTCGGTAAACCTTTTATCTGATGGTGCAGCCCCTCTTTCCCCTATACAGACACTCTTTTCACTCTGCCCATATTGAAGCCTCCTCCAACCTTTGCAGTTGAAAATACACCTTTGCGGCTCAGGAAGCCCCTCCTTTCAAACAGCAAGTGCTGTTTTCAGCTTGGTTACCCACCTTTGAAGCCTTTTCACCATCTTTGCAGCTCCTCTCTCCTCTTTTGTTGTTCCATGCACTGCTATATCATTTAGCACCTTGGATTTTAGCCTTCAGCCTCAGAGCACTTATCCACTCTTTGCACATTCAACCTTTCCAGCATATCCGAGCTATCAACTGTCACCCTTGTATGTAGTTGGGATGATGCCCCTTTAAGACAGCTGGTCCTGTTCTCATGGTTTGTGAAAATAACACTGTTCCTCTTTATTGCTTCCATCATCTCCATTTCTGCTGGGGCATTTGCCAACATCCTCTTTCTCAGCAAGCATGTGAACGCGTTCCTGAATACCAAGTGCTTATCCAGAACTCTAAACTTGCCCAACCTGACTAAGCAAATATGATGTTGTTTGCCTTTCTTCATCTCCCATATCACCTCTCATTATCCACTGTGATAATGAAGTCTCACATGTCACAAAATTGATAGATTACCTTTTATGCTAACTTTCAATCTAATTTTCCATTCTCTCTTAGCCAATTTTATTTTTCTCTTCATTTTCTCCCTCATTGTACTGCATCCGGCCTGACCCCTGCTGGACTAATTTACCTGACATACTTCATACACAATTTCTCAGTTCCGTCATAAACTGGATTAACCCTGTCATAGTCAAAGAGTCATAGAGATGTACAGCATGGAAACAGACCCTTCGGTCCAACCCGTCCATGCTGATCAGATATCCCAACCTAATCCAGTCCCACCTGCCAGCACCTGGCCCTTCCTATTCATATATCCATCCAAATGCCTCTGAAATGTTGCAATTGTACCAGCCTCCACCACATCCTCTGGCAGCTCATTCTATACACGTACAACCCTCTGTGTGAAAAAGTTGCCCCTTAGGACTCTTTTATAACTTTCCCCTCTCACCCGAAACATATGCCCTCTAGTTCTGGACTGACGACCCCAGGGAAAAGACTTTGCCTATTTACCCTATCCATACCCCTCATAATTTTGTAAATCTCTATCAGGTCACCCCTCAGCTTCCGATGCTCCAGGGAAAACAGCCCCAGCCTGTTCAGCCTTTCCCTATAGCTCTAATCCTCCAACCCTGGCAACATCCTTGTAAATCTTTTCTGAACTCTTTCAAGTTTCACAACATCTTTCCAATAGGAAGGACACCAGAATTGCACACAATATTCCAACAGTGGTCTAATCAATATCCTGTACAGTCGCAACATGACCTCCCAACTCCTGTACTCAATACTCTGACTAATAAAGGAAAGCATACCAAACGCCTTCTTCACTATCCTATCTACCTGCGACTCCACTTTCAAGGAGCTATGATGCCTTTGAATTTGGCTCCACTTTTCTTACCCTTGTTGAAAGGTAACTCATGTGTACCTCCATTATCTTCTCTTGAGTTTGCCCCATTTTACCCTGGCTAGATTCCTCGTCTAACTATTGATGTTAGGCATCTTCCAATTTAAAGTTTAGATTGCTCCTTGATCTTCTCAATTACTGATCGAAACCTTATGCTACTAAACCCAGTCTTTCGTAAGCATTCTTCCCCAGATAATTGGTCCAGTTGGCCCACTTTATTCCCAGCGGCAGATGGTTCCTTCCTTGTTACATTAGCATATTTTGGCTTTAATTTCAGAACTTTTCTTTCACATGTTTTAAATTCATTATTGAGGTGTGGGCATCTCTGGATGGGTTAGCATTTATTGCCAATCCCTAACTGCCCTGGAGTAGATGGGGGTGACATGCCTTCCTGAACTGATGTAATCACTGAAGCGTAGATACACCAACACTGACTTGGGGAGGGAATTCCAGTAATCACAAAGGAGCAGTATTACATTTCTAAACCACAAATGTACGTGGCTTGGAGGGGAACTTGCATGGGAAGGTGTTCTCATGCCACTGCTGGCTTTGGTCTTTCTATTTGGATTTGGAAGATGCCCTGAAGTCCATAGAGTATTTTATAGATGGTACACACTGCTGACATTTTGGTATTGATTTTGTATAAAGCTTCAATGTGTTCACACAAAGAGGCCACTCCATCAGAAGTGTTCAGCAAGGCCAATCTGTTTTTTAAAATTGGCAGCCTTGTCACTGACAAGATGAAGGTCTACATGCAGTCATGGAGTCATACAGCACAGAAACAGAGTCTTTGGTTCAACCTGTCCATGCCAAGCTTAATTCCAAACTAAACTAGTCCCACCTGCCTGCTCCTGGCTCATAATCCTCCAAACCTGTCCTACCCCTGTACTTATCCGAATATCTCTTAAATATTACAATTGTGCCCACATACACCACTTCCCAAGTGCTTTATTCCAGCAGGGGTCAGACCGGATGCAGTACAATGAGAGAGAAAATGAAGAGGAAAATAAAATTGACTAAGAGTGAACGGAAAATTAGATTGATAGCACAAAAGGTAATGAGAGGTGATGGAAGATGAAGAAAGACAAACAAGATCATATTTGCCTAGTCAGGTTGGACAAGTTTCGAGTTCCGGATGAACACTTTGGCAGGTTTAATTCCCGCCTCGGGCAACTGTCTGTGTGGAGTTTGCACATTCTCCCCGTGTCTGCGTGGGTTTTCTCCGGGTCCTCCAGTTTCCTCTCACAGTCCAAAGATGTGCAGGTTAGGTGAGTTGGCCATGCTAAATTGCCCGTAGTGTTAGGTGGATTAGTCAGGGTAAATGTGGGAGAATGGGTCTGGGTGGGTTGCTCTTCGGAGGGTTGGTGTGGACTTGTTGGGCTGAAGAGTCTGTTTCCACACTGTAGGGAATGTAATGTAATGTAATCTAATCCTCATGAAGTTCGTTCCACATGTGGACCACACTCTGTATAAAATTTTGCCCCTTCTATCTTTTCAAATCTCTCTCCTCTCACTTTAAAAATGTGCCCCCTCGTCTTTAAATCCCCCATCCTAGAGAAAAGACAACCACCATTAACTCCATCTATACCCCTTATTGTTTTATAAACTTCTATCGGGTTACTCACAACCTCCCACGCTCCAGTGAGTAATGTCCCAGCATATCCAGCCTTTCTTTATAACTCAAACCTTCTGTACCTGGCAACATCCTGGTAAATCCATTTTGGACCTTCTCCAGCTTAATAATATCCTTCCTATGACTAAGCAACCAGAAATGGGCACTGTACTCCAGAAGAGGCCTCACCAATGTCCTGCACAACCTCAAAATGACTACCCAAGTTCTATACACATCATGGCCAAATGGTTGCCAACCATATGATCAAGCCAATACACTCAACATTGGCCTGATAATAAATCCACCCAAAAGAAATGAAAGACTAGCACTTATATAACTTTATAAAACACTTCAAATGGTCTCATACCTTAAGTGCTTTGAAGCCAATTAATTATTTTTGAACTGTGGCCATATCGAAAATGTAATCAATAATTTAAATTTCAATCCAGCAAGCTCCTGCAAACAACAGCATCAGAATGACCAGATAATCTGGTTCTGTGATCTTGATTGAAAGATAAATATTGGCCTGGACAGATGGGATAATTCCACTGCTCTTGTTCAGAATATCCATAGTCATAAAAAGCATACAAGGTGGTCATTCAGTACATCAACTACATGCCAGATGTCGTGATATTTTAAACTCAACTGAGCAAGCATAGAGGAGGTTTTTAAGAGCAAGGGAAAATGGTTAAAGCAGGAGTGCAGGAAAAGCACTGGATATGGGCATGAGCAGGCAGATGGAATCTTATCTGAACCAGTAGATAGTACTACTAAGAACTGGCCTTAATTATTAAGTCAAAAATAAACACGACATTTCTGAAGCTGTGACCAACTAACACTTAGAGTATTCTTTATCATGGGACTATTGATTAATCCTGCCTCATTGCACATTACCAAGTCTAAGGTAGCCTGCTCCCTGGATGGCTGTCAAGCATACTACCATACAAAATTGACCTGAGCCTACTTGATGAAGCAATTTGCTGGGATACCTTTGCTAGTCTGGTTTTCCCAACCTCCATGTAGATTAAAATCACCCAGAGTTCATCTCTGCCTCTCTGAAGCTGAGTAGGATTCTTCAGCCGGAGCTTGTCTGCTCCATCCACTTCTTTTTTTTTACTCTTTTTCTCTTTTTTGTGGGTTTTCTTTTCTTTTTTCCTCTCGGTGACACCCTGAACTCCCGGCCTCAGTGCTGATTCCAACTCCCGGCCAGGTATGGTGGTCTCCCGGCTTGGCATAGTGGTCTCCCAGCCTGATGTAATGGTCTCCTGGTGCCTGTGGCTTTCTCTCAGCCCAGCATGGCCTCAGCATGGTCTTCAAGCCTCAGGGGGATTCCAGGTGGTCTCCCAGCCACGTGGGCCTTGAGGTGAAGCCCGACACTGTCTGGAGTCAAAGCCTGGTGTGGTCTTGGGGCAAGTTGCTGGCGTGGACCGGTTTGGAAGGACTGTTACCATGAACTTTTTATTTCCCTATTTGTCTAATTTATTCCTATGATCCATAGTGCTGAACATTTTATTTCTTTATTTTCTATATTTTCTCCTTAAGAACCTGTACTGAAGAATCTGTATCTTGGTACCTTGTACCTAAGATGGTGCTGTAAGTGGTGGCTTGTAAACTTTTCACTGTACCCGTTTGAGTACATGTGATAACAAAGCTAATTCAATTCATTTCAATTCAATACAATCATTTCTTCCTGTATGCTCTGTCCTGCAGTGTAACTTCTGTAGGGATCAGTTAACTAGACAGTTGGTTTGCATTACAGAGTGACGCCAACAACGTGGGTTCAATTCTCATACCAGTTGAGGTTACTATGAAGGATTCTGTTTCTCATCTTTGCCTGAGGCATGATGACAATCAAGTTAAACCACCATCAGCAGTCTCACTCCAATGAGAGGGTAGGATTATGGTGATTTGGCTTAACTACTGTTAGGAGAATATGAACTATTCAAACAAGTGACCTCTGGGAAACAGCATGTGTGCTTACTGTAACTTAACAAAATTTGCTGGACTCTGGGGCATTTCTGGCCGATTGAGAAACAGCAAATGTGATGTCACTGTTTAAATAAGGAGGTCCACTAGCTTAACTTCTGTAATGGGGAAAATGCTTGAACATATAATCAAGGAAGAAATAGCAAGACATCTAGATAGAAATTGTCCCATTGGGAAGCTTGGGTTCATGAAAGGCAGGTCATGTTTAGCTAATTTACCAGAATGCTTTGAGGACATTATGAGTGCGGTGGATGTGTTGTATCTGGATTTCCAGCTGTATTTGAGAAGGTGCCACACAAAAGGCCACTGCATAAGATAAAGGTTCATGGTATTACAGCCATGGTATTTGCATGGATAGAAGATTTGATAGTTAACACAGCAAAGATTGGGGATAAATGAGTCATTTTCTGGGTGGCAATCAGAGGCTAGTGGTGTGCCTCAGGGATCAGTGTTTGAACTGCAATTTGTTTACAATTGACATAAATGATTCAGAGTTGTGGACCACGGGTAGTGTGTCAAAGTTAACTGATGACACCAAGATGAGTGGTACAGCAAAGCATGCAGAGGACACTGAAAGTCTGAAGAGGGATATAGATAGGTTAAGTGAGTGGACAAGCATCTAGCAGCTGGAATACAATATTGGTAATGTAAAGTCATCCAGTTTGATAAGAATAACAACAAAATGGACGATTATTTAAATGGTGGAAAACTGCAGCATGCTTCTGTGCAGAGGGAGCTGGGTGTCCCTGTGCATGATTATACAAAACATTGGTTTGCAGGTGCAGCACATAGTTAAGAAGGCAAATGGAATATTGTCCTTCATTGCTAGTAGGATGGAGTTTAAAAATAGGGATGTTATGTTGCTTCCGGATATGATGCTGGTGAGGCCACACCTGGAGTAAAGTTTTGGTCTTCTTACTTGAGAAAGGTTGTCTTGACACTGGAGGGGATGCAGAGGAGGTTCATGAGATTGATTCCAGAGTTGAGAGGTTTGGCTTATGAGGAGACATTGAGTAAGAATGAGGTGGGATCTTATAGAAGCATAAAAATTATGAATGCAATAGACAAAACAGAAGCAGGGAGGTTGTTTGCACTGGCAGGTGAAATGAGAACTAGGAGGAATAGCCTCAGAATAAAGAGAACCAAATTTAAGACTGAGTTGAGGAGAAATTTCTTCATCCAATGGGTTGTGAATTCTCTGCCCAGTGAAGCAGTCGAGCCTAGTTAATTGAAGGCAAAGATAGTCAATATTTCAACAGTCCAAGAATTAAGAGTTACAGTAAGAGAGCAGGTAAGTGGAGCTGAGTCCACAAAAAGATCAGCCATGATCTGACTGAATGGCAGAGCAGGCTCGAGGGGCCAGACGGCCTACTCCTGATCCTAGTTCTTATGCTCACTTTGCTATTTCTTATCTCTGCACAAACTGATTCGACATCTTGATCTTTCAGGGTGAGGTCATCTCTCAGTATTGCAGTAATCGCAGCCTTGACTAACAGAGCAACACCATGCCCTTTCCTATCTTAGTCAACTACATATCAATGTACAGGTCTCTGCATTGGTTACCTTTTAATTATTTTCTTGTAATGCTGATGGGATCAGATATATTTATCTCTTTCTGCTGACAATGTATCAATTTTTGATATAAATTCTGCATGAATTCAGATACAGGGCCCTCCGATTCTGTTTTACTTTACTGTTTACATTTCGGCAAAGAAATAGGGTTTACCGTTTTGCGTCCAGTGACCCGTTGTCCGAACTGCAGTCACTGGCTCTAAACATTAACTCTGCTTTGTGTTTAAGTTTACCCATCGTTTTCTGTGTCGGATTTGCAGCATCCACAGTTCATTGTTTCATTTCATTGAGTGAGGGGGGTTGGTTGTGTTTCGATGTGGTGGAGAAGGTGGAGGGAATTTAGACGTGGCGGCTGTAGGTGTCAGCTTGGAGGTTCTAATGTTAAATCAGGCAGTTGGCTCCGCCTACAGTCTATGGGCATTGACTGAGTCTGAAGGAGCTTTCGTATGTGTGATTATCACCTCTCCTCGTGGACCCTTTCTTTGGGAACTGTTTCCTTTTCGTATGTCACGAACGATTCATTTATTAGTTATGGACATGCATGATCGGTCCAGGGCATATTCTTCATGACGATACCTGTCCCTGATAGGGGTTGACGAGGCATCTTTCCGAGCACGTCAGAGAGATGGAACAGTCACATCCTCAGGCACGTTGTTTCAAAATGGAGATTAACAGGAGATTATTCTTCACTGCACCAAGGATGCTGACAATGTGGTTGTTTTGTTCGCTTTTAAAGGACCGAGTGGGTGAGTCTATCCCAGCGGTGATCGCGAAACAAAAAAAGGCTTCTTTGTTCCTCTCCGTCTCCCCTTTGATCATCCCTTGCTCCTTTTCGGGGGTGGGGTTCAGCTTTCGCCGTTTAACAAGCCCTTCCAGCCTCTTTGACGGATTCAGTTAACCCCCCCCCCCCTCCCCCCACCTCCCCCCCTCAAAAGGCGGCATAATTCCCCGGCGGAGTGAGGACTTAACGTCTGACCGTCCGGGTGTTCGTGGGGCAACGGGCGGGGGTGGGGGGGGGGGGGGGGAGGCTGGTGGGAGACTGTGTTGCCATGCCTCACCGACCCGCCGAAGCTGACTTAAATCCCCTGAATACGCGATTCGTGACTGTTGATGGATGTGAAAACGCAAACGGGCTGAGGATCAACCACAGTGGGGGAAAAAAAAAACCCGAGGTCTGAATTAAACGAAAAAAAACAATGTATGCCTCCAAATATCGATTTCCAAATGATAAGCTTGGGGTGAACGGGAGTCTGTAGAGAGAGAGAAAGCAGTATTGTCACCATCGTATCATCCCCTTCATTGCATTATGGCTGCGTACCATTGTCTTGTTTCTGAGATCGGCTGGGCATTTTTAGTGTTAACACCTGCATTGCTCGCTTGCTAGATACTGGTCTGATCGAAGCGGTTCTTGCCCTGTGGCTGTTAACGCTCATGCCTGCATGTTAGCGATACGGGCCGAGATGTAGCGGAACGGTGGCGCAGGGTTTAACGCTGCTATCACGCGATGCCAGAGGACCTAGTTTCAATTCCACTCTCTCGGGTGACTGCTGTGTGGACATTGTCCCTGTGTCTGCGTGGACTTCTTACTTTGTGGGCAGCACAGTGGTTAGCACTGCTGCCTCACAGCGCCAGAGACCCGGGTTCAGTTCCCGACTCAGGTGACTGACTGTGTGGAGTTTGCACATTCTCCCAGCGTCTGTGTGGGTTTCCTCCCACAATCGAAAAATGTACAGGTTAGGTGAATTGGCCATGCTAAATTGCCCGTAGTGTTAGGTGCAGGGGTAAATGTAGGGGAATGGGTCTGGGTGGGTTCGTGCTTCGGCGGGTCGGTGTAGACTTGTTGTTCCGAAGGGCCTGTTTCCACACTGTAAATAATCTAATCAAAGACCTGCAGCTTAGCTGTGGGAAATGCAGGTTTATAGTGGGATGCTCTTCAGCGGCCTTCCCCCCACACCAAAGGGGTTCTAAGATTACAGTCAGAGATTCACGTTTTTGTAGGTGGCTCAGAAGCAGAGGGACTTGTATGTACACTTCACTGGCAGGATAGGTGGAAGAAATGGTTAACAAAGGATATCTCTTTTTGAATTTTACAAGTGGGCAAGGTGGCCTCTTTTTTTATTAGTATGATGCTGCAGTCAATCTATTGAAGCAATATCATATGTGAATTTCGATGGTAAGATATATAGCTGAATGGGTGAAGATTAAGTTCACAGGTAAAATAGTTGTTTTTTTATCCTTACAATCACCTTGAATTGGCATCCTCTTGTTCAATGCAAAGATATGTGAATCCCAATGATTGAATCAAGTAACATGTTTGCAATTGGCTGGGTACATCCCATGCTTCGAAACCTACAACTTCTGCTATTAGGTGATTCAACAATAGGGCAGCAATGCTGAACAATTCTGAGTGTGCTAATAGTTACAGGCACAACCCATTTCAGATATTATCTTGTGCAATAATTTGTTTTCAATGCATTCACAGAATGTGATATCACTTGATAGGCCAACATTTATTGCCTTTTGCTAATTGCCCAGAGGAGCAGTTAGGAGTCAATGACATTGCTCTGGGTCTGGACTCTCATATAGGCCAGACTGGCAGTTTCAT
The DNA here is from genome assembly GCF_037043375.1 of Chiloscyllium plagiosum. Classification (NCBI taxonomy): domain Eukaryota; kingdom Metazoa; phylum Chordata; class Chondrichthyes; order Orectolobiformes; family Hemiscylliidae; genus Chiloscyllium; species Chiloscyllium plagiosum. The sequence goes on from NW_028270173.1 coordinate 26,268,291, forward strand.
ACCTAAAGGACATTAATAATGTGCCACAATTACACTGAATAGAAGAAGCATAGATTCATGCTGGGATCTGATCAAGTCTTGTGTTTTGTTTTGCAATTGCCATAGGCATCGGTGCAATATTTTCTCCATGGAAATGCTTCGGCCAATCAATCATGCTAACCAATTTGAACACTGGTGGAGAAGAGATGGTTGAAGGGCAATTTGTGTTTAAAATCAGGAGGCAGCCTGAGAATGTGGAAGGCAGACTAACACTAGGTCTTTAATGAAGAATTAAATAACCATATGAAGAGCAAAACAAAAGACTTAGGTCTGTAGAGAAAAGGCAGGGCAATGGATTTGATGAATCTGATCTTGGAGAGAACTAGCATGGATATAGAGTCATAGAGTCCTCCAGCAAGGAAACAGGCCCTTTGGCCCAAACTGGTCCATGCCGACCAAAATGTCCATCCACGCTAACCCCATTTCCCTGCACTTGGCCCATATCCTTCTAAGCGGAAGTGGGTACTGCAGATGCTGGAGATTAAAGTCAGGATTAGAGTAGTGCTGGAAAAGCACAGCAGGCCAGGCAGCATCTGAGGAGCAGGAAACTCGACGTCTCAGGCAAAAGCTCATTCCTGATGAAGGCCTTTTGCCTGAAACATCGATTTTCCTTCTCCTCAGATGCTGACTGACTTGCTGTGCTTTTCCAACACCACTTTAATCTTGACCCACCTCCTTCTAAACCTTTCTTATCCATGTATTTGTCTCAATGCCTTTTAAATGTTGTTAAAATGACAAGCTGAATAGGATCTTTCTATGTTGTCATCATGCCTCTATCACTAATCAAGCTTTTTGGATTGCAAGCTCTTCACATGACCCCTCTGCCACCATCCTGATATAGTCAATATGGTACTTTCCATTATTGCTCACAAGTAAAATTACCAGACATTTCCTTGAGGAAGTCCCCAGTATAAGCATGTGCACAGTATTTACATGGGAAGTTTAAACTTCTGCTGGTTTTACCCAATCCAGATTGAACATAGAACAGTACAATACATGAATAAGCCCATCAGTCCACGATGTCTGTGCCAGCTGTAATGCTATTTTAAACCATTTCCGTCTGTTTGTACATGTCCATAACCCTCTATTCCCTGCCTGTATATGAGTGTGTCGAAATGCCACTTAAACATTGCTATTGTATCCTTCCCAGCCTCCTTCGCAGCCCCAGCCCCTCTCTTCCACTGCTCCCTGCCACCAACTGGATTAATTCCTCCCATTGACCAACCAGGTCATACCCTCTATCTGTCTTCACCTATCCCCACTTCACCACCCTGCCTCCCCAACCCCATATCTTCAGTTCCCCACACACCTATCCCACCCCATGAAGAAGGCTTACATCCAAAATGCTGACTTCTCCACCTCCTGATGCTGCCTTGCTTGCTGTGTTCTTCCAGCCTCCTGTTTGTCTTCTTTGGATTTCAGCATCTGCCGTTTTTTTTTATCTCTACCATATCCCCTGCCAGCTTTTGGCTCACAACAAAACAGATTCAAAATTCACAATTTATCTCCGACCCATTTGTACCTTTGTGGAAAATACCTTAACCACCAATTTTGTTTGTTTATGTGGATGTACTTAGTTTTCCCTTCCATAAATGATATTTCAGCAGCACCCCAAGAGCTTTCGTGGTGTGTTTAATACAAAATCACAAGTATTCGATATCCAGCAACTGGGTGTTGATCAGTTATAGAGAAGTTACGAAGCAGCATAGACGGGTCTCATACCGGATATCTGTTTCAATGCAGGCCCTGACTAATCCAAAGATGGAAACTCAGGGAAAACTCTGCAGGTCAGACAGCATCCGAAGAGAGAGAAAGCATAGATAATGTTTTGAATGCAATGACCCGTATTCAGAATAGGCAGGATCCTGACAAGCTTGGAGTGGGCAACTCAATAAAATAAAATATTTTGATGCTCCAGTGTTCCATCTATGTCGAAAACTGCACAAGCATGGATGGTTTACCTCGAACATCCGTTTGCCTCGAACACACATTTGCAAAGGGGTTTCCCAGGGTGCCAAAATCCACTGAGCAGTGTAACCTCAAGATCAAATTGATTGGAGTGTCAAAGCATTCAAACATTCAGACTTCCACACGGCAACCTCTCCTGCCACAGATAGTGCTACCCTATCCAATAACAACCCCTATCTTCCCCCCAGTCAACCCCAGAGACAGAGCAGATGGTGAATCATACAGTGTTTACTCTCACCCACAATCTGAGATCAAAGAAATTGGTCTGTTGAGAGTGCACTGGGGTTTGAGTGTGTGTGAGTCCATATTCATAGAATCCCTACAGTGGAAACAGGTCATTTGGCTTAACAATTCCTCATTAATTCGCTGAAGCGCATCCCACCCGGGCTCATTCCTCAATCTTTTAACCCTATATTTCCCATGGCTAATGCATCTAACCAACACATCCCTGAATACTATGGGCAATTTGGTATGGCCAATCCACCTAACTTGCACATCCCTTCAGACTTTGGGAGGAAACCGGAGCACTCAGCAGAAACCCACACAGACATGGGGACAACATACAAATTCCACACACACAGTTGCCCAAGGCTAGAATTGGGTCCCTGGTGCTGTGAGGCAGCAGTGATAACCACTGAGCCAACCATGTGTGTGGTTAGTAGGGGTTGTGGGGGTGCAGAAAACCTGAACTGGGGGGATGGATGAAAGTGTTGCTCACTTGCCATGGGGATGGTGTAGTCAGAGTCATAGTACACCATGGGAAAAAAAGAAAAAAGACCCTTCGGGTCCAAAGTGTCAGCACCAACCAAGTTTCCCAAACTAAACTGGTCCCACCTGCCTGCATTTGACCCATATTCCTCTAAACCTTTTCTATTCGTGTACCTATCCAAATGTCTTTAAATGTTGTAATTGTACCTTTATCCATCACTTAGAGTCAGAGAGTCATAGAGATGTACAGCATGGAAACAGACCGTTTGGTCCAACCTGTCCATGCCGACCAGATATCCCAACCCAATCTAGTCCCACCTGCAAGCACCTGGCCCATATCCCTCCAAACCCTTCCTATTCATATAACCATCCAAATGCCTCTTATAGCTTGTAAGTACTATCACTGACTGTGTTTGTTACTTTTTAAAGGATAAAGCTGCAAGACAAGACCTGCAGTGGATGGCGGAAAATCAACATTTGTGGCTTTGCCCTCACCTATAATTCCAGTCACAAATGTGTTTGCATGAGACATTTTACCATCATTATCACTGCCTTTATCTTTCACTGTGGGCACCTTGATAACCTGTCACACTTGCTCCACTTCCCACTCAGTCAACAATTTAGAAACCACATGTTTCCAGCTCCTTTCAGTTATAGATTCATAGAGATGTACAGCATGGAAACAGACCCTTCGCTCCAACCCTTCCATGCCGACCAGCTATCCCAACCTAATCTAGTCCCACCTGCCAGCACCCGAACCATATCCCTCCAAACCCTTCCTATTCATATACCCATCCAAATGCGTCATAAATGTTGCAATTGTACTGGCCTCCACCACTTCCTCTGGCAGCTCATTCCATACATGTACCACCCTCTGCATGAATTCTAGCAGTTCATTCCACATCCGAACCACGTGTAAAAATCATCCTTCAGGTCCCTTTTAAATCTTTCCCCTTTCACCTTAAAAATATGCCCCCTGCTTTTGAACTGTCCCATCTTAGGGAAAAGACCTCACCTATTCCTCTTGTCTATGATTTCAAATATGGGGATGGGGATGTGAGAAGGGGTTTATCAAAGGTATTCACGGTCAGGATGAGAGGATAATTTCACTGTTAGGGGTGGGGAGATTCATATATTCAGTATTGGTGTTGGGGTGATCATGATGGGGGCAGGGAGAGAGGTGAACTTTGTTGGGAAATGAGGCGGTGATCATTGTTGGGAGGTGAGGACATGATTACTGTCAGGGTGAGGATGGTGAGGACGTCTGATCAATACCAGGGTGGGTGAGAATGATAGGCACTTTCACAGGTGATCACTGATGGTGGGAGGAGTGAGGGATACTTGCTGCTAACTTGGAAATTTGCCCTGAACAAGAAAATATCAGCTGTGGGTTAATGAACAATGGCCAAGGTGCAGTCATGGGACATTTACACTGAATAGAAAATGGAATTTTTGAAGTAGGAGTTGGGGGCTTGGTTTAAAGTCTCTCCCACCCCCATGACTATCCCACACCACAGGGGAACAGTTGGATTTCATCAGTGTGTAGGAGTGAAGTGGTAATCTAATGATGATTGCTACTCCTCGGAGGATCTCAGTCCATGTCCATGTCGAATTCACATCAAGCCTGTGGGAGCTGGGTGTGAGTAATCAGTGTACTATACAGTACAGAACAAGCTGCAGTAGGCCCACAGCCTCAGAAACGTTTTTGTGTTGGCCGTGAGCCTTGACAAAGTGACGGGTGAGACAGTTCGCTTTATGCTATCTTAACACAGCAGATGAGTCTGCCCATATTATATTACCTTACTGTAGCTAAACAGCTGCTTTTCAGAAGTGCATGTGTGCGCGTGGTGTGTGTGTGTGTCTGTGTGTGTGTCTATGTGTGTGTGCGTGCGCATGCTACATGAGCAGGAGTAATGAAGCAAATCTGGATTAAGTTGGGCCTCTGGAATGATTTATACGGAACCTCTTTTTCTGAGCCTGGGATAAACTGCATCAAGATTGGAGAAAGTGAGGCCTATCTCTCAGTCACACTGTGGCTGATCAACCTCTAAATAGCATCTAACTAAATTAGTATGAATAATTGTATGAGCTGATCAACCATAACCAAATTAGTTCAAAATTTTTTCTGAGCTCACAGTGCCATACTGCTATATTTGTCATCCTTTCGTTTTCTATTCTATGTGGCCACAAGAGGCTGGCTGTTAAACTGTCAAAGTACATATGGAGTTTAAAGAAGGGGAACAGACACATGGCTCAGGCACCAAGACATGGGTTTGGGTTTTACAGCCAAGTATCAGCTGAAGCATTGTCTTTACTAGGTGAAACACCCGACTATCTAATGATTTATTCCTTGGTATCCAAAATGTGGTCTGAGCTTCATCTTGTGGCTTCTTTAAAAAGAAGCACGCACACATTCCTAATGGTATTTGTCACCCTCCTGGAATATCCTTGTCAAAATGATATCCACATTATTCTCTGAAAATTAAAAAATGACTTTGCCCTCTAGTGTGACTCACTGTTAAGAAAACAGGATGATTCTAATTTTTAATGTTGTCTCTTTTCATTTGGATCAATCTAACTTTTGAATCCAGAGATGGCGACTGACTCAACTTGGAGGGGTGGAGTGGAGATGCAAATAAAGAGAATTTTTTTTGCCAGAATATGCTATGGGATGAGCTCATTCAGTTAGAATGAGAGCAGAATGATGTTAATAGCACTTGTCCAATCTCTGTGTCAGCTGGTGTAGCACGAAAACCATCCCTTGCCCCATAATAATGCCGTTGTAAGCCATTATTATAAAGCTCTCAGATAAAAAGGAAATCTGATGCAAAAATTGAAAGTGCCGGAAAAGCACAGTCTACACAGAGCTCCAGTTCACTGGATCCAAAACATTAACTTTAATTTCTCTCCACAGATGTTGTCAGACCTGCTGAGTTTTTCCAGCAATTTCTATTTTTGACTCTGATTTACAGCATCTGCAGTTCTTTCAGATTTATCTGATGACAGATGAAATTAGTATATGCAGTTGAAGCTGATCTGTCACCACAACCTTACTGATTTGAAGCATTTTTTAGTATAAGGCCACATACATTTCATATGGCTGTTTCTATGAACCTACTTGGACCAAGACTGTAATGGATTCCCTTCACTGGAGGCAAACTGAGCATAGTGCTATTTCTAGTTGTTACCGATGAATACATGGGGACAATTCAGGTAGACTAGTTCTGGCAGTGTATGAATTCTTAATGTCAATACACTCATTCATTCAAATCTATAGACCAGTAACATCATGCGAAGATTTTTCTGTACAGTCAGTTCTTCTATAACATGATGGTTGCGTTCTTGTACAATCCCAAATTATAGAAAAATCACACTTTAGAAACAGCACTTAAAATGTTGGGGATATAATTGCATTACAGCCAATACACATTTTAAAGTTTGTGCTGTAGAAACAGTGCCCCCAATTCGTCAAACGCGTTGCAACAAATCTGCACTGATGAACTGCACATTACAACAGAATGACCTGTATGATATTTGCTGAAGGCAGTGTTTCTCCCAAAGGCTGTTAGTATAGAGTCATATAGTTTTACAGCATGGAAACAGACCCTTTGGGCCGACTCATCCCTGCTGACCAGATCGGCACGGTGGCACAGTGGTTAGCACTGCTGCCTCACAGCGCCAGAGACCCGGGTTCAATTCCCGCCTCAGGCGACTGACTGTGTGGAGTTTGCACGTTCTCCCCGTTTCTGCGTGGGTTTTCTCCGGGTGCTCTGGTTTCCTCCCACAGTCCAAAGATGTGCAGGTCAGGTGAATTGCCTGTAGTGTTAGGTAAGGGGTAAATGTAGGGGTATGGGTGGGTTGCGGGTCGGTGTGGTCTTGTTGGGCCGAAGGGCCTGTTTCCACACTGTAAGTAATCTAATCTAAAATCCCTTAAACTGATGCAGTCCTATTTGCCACCATATGCTTCTAAAAGCTTTCTGTTCGTGTGCCCATTGTTATGCAGATCTAGCACAGCTATCACCAGGCAAACCAGTTAAAGTCACTGATTTTTGTATTCTTTCATTCTTTGCTGTGATGTTGTCCTTGACAGCTTAAGAATATATTTAATAGATATAGGATTGGAACAGACACGCTTGCTTGTCTCACCCCCTCATATAATTAAGACTATAATTCTGTCTCAATTAATTTTCTTGCTTTGATGCTACATTCCTTGATTCTTTTCTTACCAACACTCTATCAAACTTAGTCTTGCTGTGACTAATCATTTGATCATTCACTGAAACACGGGACAAGGAATTCAAAAAATTTACAACACTTTTAATGAAGAAATTTCTCATTTCAGACTTAATGAATCAAACCACTCCCTTGAAGTTATCATTGCCAGTTCAGTTCAGCCTGGGACAACAGCTCATCAGTGTTGACCCTATCTAGGAATATTATATTTCAGTAAGATTATGACTTACTTTTCCAAATTCTGGACAATATAGGCTAATTCTGCTTAACTTTTCAACAGAGGACAACTTGTTAAATTCCTGTTGTAACCTGAGTGAGCCTTTAGCCAAGCAAGTATATATATACCTAAGTAACAAGCACAATAAACTAAAGCCCAGTTTGCTCACAAATGTGACTGCTACTATCTAGAGAGGCAAATGCTGCAGTTACATAGAAGTACTGTTTCCTCAATGTTGCCATCCAGGTCACACTGTAATAATGCATCACCATTCCGCCATTGTTATAGCGTCATACAGTCATTGAGATGTACAGCTTGGAAACAGACCCTTCGGCCCAACACATCCATGCCGACCAGATATCCCAACCCAATCTAGTCCCACCTGCCAGCACCCTGCCCATATCCCTCCAAACCTTTCCTATTCATATACCCATCCAAATGTCTCTTAATTGTTGCAATTGTACCAGCCTCCACCACTTCCTCTAGCAGCTCATTCCATACACGTACCACCCTCTGTGTGAGAAAGTTGCCTGATAGATCGCTTTTATATTTTTCCCCTCTCACCCTAAATCTATGCCCTTTAGTTCTGGACTCCCCGACTCCAGGGAAAAGACTTTGCCTATTTATCCTGTCCATGCCCCTCATAATTTTGTAAACCTCAATAAGGTCACTCCTCAGCCTCCAACGCTCTAGGGAAAACGGCCCCAGCCTGTTCAGCCTCTCCCTATAGCTCAAATCCTCCAACGCTGGCAACATCCTTGTAACTCTTTTCTGATGTTGTCATTGTTATTGGGTTAATTTCTGAAAAAACCTAACCCAGTGGCTCCCGCACTACACCACATGAATTTCAACAAGACGGCAGTTCACATGCACACGAGGCTGATGCTATTTAATGCAGCTCATTTAAAATAAAGTGCTCCTGAAGTGTAGGAACTCCAGCCCCTCAGTTGATCGCAGTTGTTTGTTCATCCCCCCATAAAGTACACTCTCGCTTTTTCCCTCCCACTCCGGAATCCTTAATCTCTGAAGCTCAAAATCGCAACAACTGACAATGCGTCTGGCCAATGCTTTTTCCAGCTTGTCTTTGCTGTACATGACCTGATTGACAGACTTGCAGTGCCCCTTGAAGATTGTAACACAGTTGTGCATATTACAATAGTTGCAGACGGCTTTGTTCTCCCATATGGATCCTGATCAGCTGGTGATGACATGGGTATCTGAATCAAAAGACACTCTGAACTTCTTCATTCCTAAGCTCTGAAATGTTTCAATATGACACTGAAATATCAGCAAAATATTGTAAAATTTAAAATCACAATCGGGCAAAACTCAGCAGGCTTGGCAATATTTGTGGTTAGAGAAATATAATTAATATTTTAAGTCCAGTATGAATCCACAAGGATCAGTGCTGGATTCTCTACTTTTTGTCATTTACATAAATGATTCGGATGCGAGCATAAGAGGTACAGTTAGTAAGTTTGCAGATGATACCAAAATTGGAGGTGTAGTGGACAGTGAAGAAGGTTACTTCAGATTACAACAGGATCTTGACCAGATGGGCCAATGAGCTGAGAAATGGCAGATGGAGTTTAATTCACATAAATGCGAGGTGTTGCATTTTGAGAAAGCAAATCTTAGCCGGACATATACACTTAATGGTAAGGTCCTAGGGAGTGTTACTGAACAAAGAGACCTTGGAGTGCAGGTTCATAGCTCCTTGAAAGTGGAGTCGCAGGTAGATAGGATAGTGAAGAAGGCGTTTGGTATGTTTTCATTTATTGGTCAGAGTAGTGAGTACAGGAGTTAGGAGGTCATGTTGCAGCTGTACAGGACATTGGTTATTGTGTGCAATTCTGGTCTCCTTCCTACCAGAAAAATGTTGTGAAACTTGAAAGGGTTCAGAAAAGATTTACAAGGATGTTGCCAGCGTTGGAGGATTTGAGCTATAGGGAGAGGCTGAACAGGCTTGAGCTATTTTCTCTGGAGTGTCGGAGACTGAGGGGTGACCTTATAGAGGTTTCCAAAATTATGAGGGTCATGGATAGGACAAATAGACAAAGTCTTTTCCCTGGTGTCAGGGAGTCCAGAACCAGAGGGCATAGTTTTAGGGTGAGAGGGGCAAGATATAAAAGAGACCTAAGGGGCAACTCTTTCTTGCAGAGGGTGGTAAATGTATGGAATGAACTGCCAGAGGATGTGGTGTAGACTGGTACAATTGCAACATTTAAGAGGCATTTGGATGGGTATATGAATAGGAAGGGTTTGGCGGGATATGGGCCGGGTGCTGGCAGGTGGGACTAGATTGGGTTGGGATAGCTGGTCGGCATGGACGGGTTGGACCGAAGTGTCTGTTTCCATGCTGTACATCTCTATGACTCTATAATTGAAAGGAGCTGGAAACATGTGGTTTCTAAATTGTTGACTGAGTGGGAGGTGGAGCAAGTGGGGCAGGTTATGAAGGTGCCCACAGTGAAAGATAAAGGCAGTGATGATGATGGTAAAATGTCTCATGCAAGCACATTTGTGATTGGAATTATAGGTGAGGGCAAAGCCAAACATGTTGATTTTTCGCCATCCACTCGACGTCTTGTCTTGCAGCTTTATTCTTTAAAAAGTAGCAAACACAGTCAGTGATAGTACTTACAAGCTATTCTTGGTGAAAAAGTATGTTGTGTCTTTGCCACCCTCGGCTCCTCTTCCAAGAAGTGTTGCATGTGGTGGTTGACAGATAAATCAAGACCGGATGTCGCAGTAAGTGGTGGCTTAATTGCCCAATTTTGACCAGGCACCATAAAATTTCATGTAGTCCACATTTTATTCAAGTTAATACGCAATTACAGTTCTGTTTCGACACTTTGCTTGAACTGCTGCTAAGTTTATCAGTTTTGCACTTCAGCTACTTTTAAACACTAACGGCAACACTCGGGCCAGCACGGTGGCTCAGTGGTTAGTACCGCTGCCTCATAGCACCAGGGACCTGGGTTTAATTCTAGCCTCAGGCAACTGTCTGTGCCGAGCTGACACATTCTCTCTGTGGCTGTGTGGGTTAACTCCAGTTTCCTGTCTCAGTCCAAAGATATGCAGGTTAGGTGGATTGGCCATGCTAAATTGTCCATCGTGTTCAGGGTGTGCATGTTAGGTGGATTAACCATGGGAAGTGCAAGGTTATGGGCGTGGGTCTGGGCAGGTTGCTGCTCAGAGGGTCAGTGTGGACTCGAATGGGTGCTTCCACATTGTTGGGGTTCTATGATCTAGGTCACAGTTTCCCTATTGAGACATCACTCAGACACATTTATCCAAGGAATATCACTAAAAGAAAGAAAAACATGGCTTGATGTAGGATTGAATGTTATTATCATCATGTCACTGTCAAGAGTGGGGTGCTGGAAAAGCACAGCAGGTCAGGCAGCATCCAAGGAGCAGGAGAATTGACGATGCGGGCATAAGCCCTTGATCGGTAATCTTGATGAAGGACTTATGTCTGAAACGTCGATTCTCCTGCTCCTTGGATGCTGCCTGACCTGCTGTGCTTTTCCAGCACCCTATTCTTGACTGATCTCCAAATCTGTAGTCCTCACTTTCTACTCATCATGTAACTGCCAAAGCAAACTCTAAAATATAATTTTCTGGAAGTCCTTTCAAAAGACAGAGCAGTGCAAATTGCATACAATATATTGTTTTTAAAAGTGTAGTTAGTCATCAAGTTACCGTTTGTTAAATGAGCAAGAAAACGCGACGCTGGAATTTCCCTGTAATATCATGTGGAAACGTTGAACGGAAATGCCCTATGATCTGACTCTTCCTCTAAGTTACATTATAAAGTGAATCAAACAGTAAAATTGGTTTTTCAGAAAGCGACACTTGCCCTGCTCAATCTTTGATTTATTATTGCCACATGTACCTAGGTACAGAGAAAAGTTTCCGTTTTGCGCGCAGTACAGTCAGATCATATCATACCAAGTGCATTGGGGTAATGGAACAGCGCAAAGAATATAATGTTACGGCTGCAGAGAAGGTGCACAATGAACAAGATCAATGTTAAATTTTAAATTCAAGAGGTCCATTCAGAAGTCTAACAACAGTGGGTAAAGAGCTGTTCGTGAACCTACTGATATGTGTGTTTAAGCTTTTGTACCTTCTGCCCAATGGAAGAGATGGGAAGAGATTATAATCAGAGTGAAAAGGGTTTTGGATGATGTTCGCTGTTCAGAGACAGTGAGAAATATAGGTGGAGTTGATGGATGGAATGTTGACTTGCCTGATGGGCTGGGCTGTATTCATAACTCTCTGTAGTTTTTGACAGTCTTGGGCAGATGATAAAAGCAATTTCAAATGATTGGGGTAACCACAGGAGACTGACACTAGGCATGACAGACTGTACACTTCTAACCTCACCATCTGTTACCAGTTTTTCCTGTTTTGTCCACCTAATCCTTACAAACTTTGTGGATTTTGTCAGTTTTTCTCTCAGATGTAACTCTTTGTTGGCATGCTAAGCTGAAATGCAATAGCTTTCCTTTGCAGAGATAGAACACAGTGACAAAAGAGTTGTTTCTCCTGCTCACATCTGAGATAATGAAGTGCAGCTGCATAACTCTGTTGGTTCTTTAAGAGTGGCAACTTACCATGTGACCAAAATGTGTGAGTTTCACAGAGGTTATCAATTAAAATGCTGCTTTTAATTTGGAAATTTACTCTTTTTCCTTGATATCTTCCCTTTTATACTGAACTAAGCATCTTTTTTTATCCATATCATCAATGATTTTGTGTTTTGCTTGTAATTACATTAACATCCTTTAGTGGTACAGATCAAAATCTTGGAATTATCTCTCTAATAGTATTGTGGGTCTACCTACAGCATGTGGGCTGCAGTGGTTCACGAAGGAAGTTCACCACTGGGACCATGCTTTAGCTTTAAAGGCTATTTTGTCCTGTTTTTTTTCGAAGAGGGGTTGTAAGGAAGAGGTGACCAACAATATCGGGTAATGTAAGTAGCTTGGGATGCCTTGAGATTTTCTTTTTTAGTAGTCTGAATGGGTGACCAGCTCTCACAGATCCTGGAGTTTGGTTTTTTTCAATCGCATTTGAGTTGGAAGCTTCAGTGAATGTTTCCTGACTGCTACTCTCTCTGAATTTTCTGTTGATGCTTTTTTGCATCCTGGGCAGGAAAACGGTACATGAGAATCTGTGTTCAAATTTTCCTTTTTGCCGAGGGGTGTGTTTATGGGATTTTACTGTATTGAAACAGTTAATCATAACATTTACTATATCTGTTAATATGTTTTCCAGTGCAGTTAAGTTATCCTAAATTCTTTTCTCTTTGGTTATATTTTAACTATAGTGCTTAAGCAAATTGTGTTTTGCCTAATGTTGAGTAGTTTGACCAGTCGCATTGCATCTGGAACAGGTACTTCACGTTTGCATTTAAAATAAGTAAAAGTTAGGGTCTAGGTTACCTTAAAATAATTTGATGGGGTCCTAACCTACAGCATGACCACCTTCTCAGGGGCAACTAGGGAATGTGCAACAAATACAGGCTAGTCAATATCCCATTAATGAATAAAATAAATGACTATCAGACCTTTACTTAACTTTGTCTTCATTCAGAAGAACTCCACAGTTATGTGAAGACATTGGAGACACTGCCTTTCCTAATTCCTGATGCTACTTCAGCAAATGTTTTCTGCATAATATCGAAGGCCTTAAAGTCCATCCAAGAGGATGATGTAGTTGAAGGTGAACCAGTATTTCATGAAGGTGTCATATGACAGTTGTAGGTTGGTTGGTAGCAGCTACCTGAGAGTCTTCAGGTACACCTTGTTCACTATCCTTTCGACCTGCAACTCTACTTTCTTGGAAGTATTGTGAGAAACGAAGCTCACTGTTCAATAATTTCAGTCCGAGTCAAATTCTGAAGTGGGTCTTTATTTGTACATTATTGCAAGCCGGGTGACCATAAAGTAGGCACAACGATTAGGAGGTTACATTACAATTTATACAGTACAGTTGAGTCTCTCGGTACTCTCCTTTTATTTCATATCTGATAGTTGTATTGCTCTGTGCAGCTGCTAATCTAAATGGCTTACCACATCTATCTGTGGGCGGCATGGTGGCTCAGTGGTTAGCACTGCTGCCTCACAGCGCCAGAGACCCGGGTTCAATTCCCGCCTCAGGCGACTGACTGTGTGGAGTTTGCACGTTCTCCCCATGTCCGCGTGGGTTTCCTCCGGGTGCCCTGGTTTCCTCCCACAGTCCAAAGATGTGCAGGTCAGGTGAATTGGCCATACTAAATTGCCTGTAGTGTTAGGTAAATGTAGGGGTATGGGTGGGTTGCGCTTCGGCGGGTCGGTGTGGACTTGTTGGGCCGAAGGGCCTGTTTCCACACTGTAATGTAATATAAATATAATATAATATCATTGTTAGTGTGCCCCCCGATAGCTGGGTCTTATTACTTTTGCTGACGCAACACTGGATCTTATTTGGTTATCATGTTCATACTAACTCCCGATGTGCATGACAATTGCAACTGTCATGTCAATACATCTGTTTCTACCAGTCGACCATCTCCCTTTCTGGTGAGTTATGTCTTGGTATACACCTTCATGATTCCGCCTTGCGATTTTTGCAGAAGCAAGATGCAGCTACTTGTAGCTGTTTGCGCAAACATATCTAGCTTAACATATACCACATTCCCCCCCCTCCATGACTCAGCCTTGTGATTTTTGCAGAAACAACAACTTTCGCAAGCACTTCTCACAATATGAACCTGCACACCAAGGTCTCTTTGTTTAGCAACACTACCTAGGACTTTACCATTATGTGTATAAGTTCTGCTCTGATTGTCCACTTTGTTGTCCACTACATCTCCAATTTTGGTGGAATCTGCAAGCTTACTAACTATACCTCATATTTTCACATCCAAATCATTTATATAAATGACAAAAAGCAGTGGACCCTGCACCGATCCTTGTGCATGCCATTAGTCACAGGCCTCTAGTATGAAAAAGCAGCCCTCCTCCACCACCCTCTGTCTTCTACCTTTGCGTCAGTTGTGTATCCACGTGGCTAATTCTCCCTGTATTCCATGAGATCTTACCTTGCCAACTGGTCTCCCATGAGAACCTTGTCGAACACCTTATTAAAGTCCATATAGATCATGTCTAATCCGCTGCCCTCATTAATCCTCTTTGCTACTCTTTCAAAAAAGTCAATGAAGTTCATGAGACATGATTTCCCATGCACAAAGCGATGCTGTCTATCCCTAATCAGTCCTTGCCTTTCCAAATACATGTATTTTCTGCATAATATCCAAGGCCTTGAAGTCCATCCAAAAGGATGGTATTGCTGAAGGTGACCTAGTATTTCATTAAAGGTATGACAGTTGTAAATCGGTTGGTGACAGTTACCTGTGAGTCTTCTGGTTCAAATCCTACTCCAACTCTTGCGCACAATAACTCATCCTAACATTCCAGTGTCGTGACTGAGCGAGCTGCAATACCTTGGGTGCTGACTTTCTGAAGAGGTTTTCAACTGAGCCACAAATTGACTGATACTTTTCCAATATTGCACCAATAACTGCACTTCATAACGTATCTAATTTTCTGCAAACTGCTTTGAGACACCAAGTGGTTTTGTTAAGTATATTACAGGTCTTTCTTCTAACTCTTTCTTTGGTTTTGTACTCTATTTCAAGATTGCTCAAAAAACAATATGAATAGCTTTTTAAGTCTGTCCTGCTGTTTTCCAAAGTCTGTCTTTTCCATACCTAAGTCACTCTTAGTTCTTGCACTCCATATGAAATTATGTTTCTTTTTAGTTCAAATTGTCTCTTCATATTCTTCTTAACAAAGTCCATCACTTCACGCTTTTCCATTCAATCATCCTTGGGCGGCACGGTGGCACAGTGGTTAGCACTGCTGCCTCACAGCGCCAGAGACCCGGGTTCAATTCCCGCCTCAGGCGACTCTCTGTGTGGAGTTTGCACATTCTCCCCGTGCCTGTGTGGGTTTCCTCCGGGTGCTCCGGTTTCCTCCCACAATCCAAAAATGTGCAGGTTAGGTGAATTGACTATGCTAAATTGTCCATAGTGTTAGGTGAAGAGGTAAATGTATGAGTATGGGTCTGGGTGGTATACGCTTTGGTGGGTTGGTGTGGACTTGTTGGGCCACTAATCTAAAGTTGTATTTGCCCATGTCTGCCTAGTTCCCAGACAAGTCTGGTGAAAAACTTTCCACTTTCCTGGATAAATGCAGCTCCAGCCATGCTCAAGAAACTCAACACAATCCAGCATAAAGCATCCTATTCGATTAGCACTCGTTCACCACCTTCAATGTTCACTTCCTCCACCACCAAAGCAGCAACAGCAGTGTGCATGATCTACAAGATGCACTGCAGCAATTCACTCTGGATCCTTTGGCAAATCTTTCTAAACTTGTAAATCAAGGCACCCAGTAAGACAAGGGCAATGAAAGCATAATTTGATTAGAAATAGTCAGCATGGCTTTGTGAGAGGCATATCATGCCTCACAAGCCGTATTCAATTCTTTGAGGATGTGACAAAACACATTGATGAAGGTAGAGCAGTGGATGTGGTGTACATGGATTTTAGCAAGGCATTTGATAAGGTTCCCCATAGTAGGCTCATTCAAAAAGTAAGGAGGCATGGGATACAAAGAAATTTGTCTGTCTGGATACAGAATTCACTGATCCATCGAAGATATAGGGTGGTAGTAGGTGGAAGGTATTCAGCCTGGAGCTCAGTGACCAATGGTGTTCCACAAGGAACTGTTCTGGGACACCTGCTATTTGTGATTTTTATAAATGACTTGGATGAGGACGTGGAAGGGTGGGTTAGTAAGTTTGCTGATGATATAAATTGTGGATAGTGTGGAGGACTGTTGTAGGTTACACAAGGACATTAAGAGGATGCAGAGCTGGACTGAGAAGTGGCAGATGGAGTTCAATCTGGAAAAGTGTAAAGTGATTCAGTTTGGAAGGTTGAATTTGAATGCAGATTGTAGACAGGATTCTTGGCAGTGTGGAGGAACAGAGGGATCTTGGGGTCCACGTCCATAGATCTCTCAAAGTTGCCACTCAATCTGATAGTGTTGTCAAGAAGGCATAAGGTGTGATATCTTTCATTAGCAGGAGGATTGAGTTAAAGAGGCATGAGGTTATGCTGCAGCTTTATAAAGCCCTGGTTAGACTACACTTGGAATATTGTGTTCAGTTCTGGTTGCCTCATTATAGGAAATGTGAAAGTTTTAGACAAGGCACAGAGGAGATTTACCAAGATGCTGCCTGGACTGGAGGGCATGCCTTATGAAGAAAGGTTGAGGGAGCTAGGGCCTTTTTCATTTGAGTGAAGAAGGATGAGAGGTGATTTGATGGAGGTGTACAAGATAATGAGAGGCATAGGTAGAATGGATAACCAGGGACATTTTCCCAGGTGGAAATTGCTATCATGAGGGCGCATAATTTAAAGATGGTTGGAGGAACGTTTAGGAGAGCTGTCAGAGTCAGGTTCTTTACACAAGGAGTGGTGGGTGTGTGCAATGCCCTGCCAGTAGTGGTAGTAGTCAGATACATTAGGGGCATTTAAGCGATTCTTGGGTAGGCACATGGATGATAGTAAAATGAATGGCATGTAGATGAGTTTGTTCTTAGAATAGGATAAAAAGGTTGGCAAAACATTGCGGGCTGAAGGACCTATACTGTGTTGTACTGTTCTATGTTCTATGAAACTACTACTTTCCCTCCAAGCTACTCATCCTCCTCATTTGGAACCCTACCTCTCTTATAGAGTCATAGAGGTTTGCAGCATGGAAACAGGTCCTTCAGCCCAATTTGTCCATGCTGTTCAGTTTTTACAATTAATCTTGTCCCATTTGCCTGCACTTGGTTTGTATCCCTCCCTACCTATCCCATCCGTGACAAAATTGTATTCGCCTCCACCACTATCTCTGAGAGCCTGTTTCTTCATTGTCACTGAGTCAACACTCTGTAACGCCTTCACAGCACCACTGGAGAGTACCTTCACCGCAGTTCAAGAAGGCAGCTCACTGCAGCTGAAGGGTAATTTGAGTTGGACAATGAATGGCAGTCCAGTCAGTAAAATGCAAATGCCCTGAACAAATCCAGTCATAGAGTCATAGAGATGTACAGCATGGAAACAGACCCTTCGGTCCAACTCGTCCATGCTGACCAGATTCCCAACCCAATCTAGTGCTACCTGCCAGCACTCGGCCTGTATCCCTCCAAACCCATTAAAAAGGGGGCTGTGTTTTCTCGCCCCACTCTCTGTGCGGAAGGGGCTAACTTTTAGAATACTCACTTCAGGCATTTCTGTTGTGCCCATCCTTGTATCCAGCCTAAGGCCCAAAGAAATGATGTAGGTCAGCCTCAAATACAGTTGCATTACAATTGAAAGGCCCTGAAACAAATGAGAAATGCTGATGTAGGGTGGAGGAAACATTGATCACACAAGCAACAGTCAAGTATCTTTTGTTCTTGATCAGTCATTCACTTTTCAGCTGCAGATTAACATTACTTTCCCTCAAAGAATATGGAACAATTTTGCCAACCTTTATTAACACTAGCAAATACGACCAGAAGGAATAGGAACAGGAGTAGGCCATTCAGCCCTTCAAGGCTGCTCCACCATTCAATAGGATCATTGCTGATCAATATTTCTTCTGTCCACTTTCCTGCCCTTTCCCCGTAACCCTTGATTCCCTGACTGATCAAGAATCTGTCTATCTCAGCCTTAAATATACAAAGGGACTCTATCCCCTCAGCTCTCTTTAGCAAAGAATGTCAAAAGCTTGCAACTCTCTGAGAGAAGAAATTCTCACCCATCTGTTACTTAAATTTTCATTCCTGAGATTCTTTGGTCTGAGACTCTTCCATGAGGAGAAACATTCTCTCAGCATTTACCCCACCAAACCCCTTAAGAATCCTTTATACTTCAATGAGATCACCTCTCATTCTTCTGAACTCCAGTGAATATAGTCCCAACCTGTTTAGTCTTTGGTCAAAACACAATCCCTCTATACCAGAGATCATCCTAGTGAAACTTCTCTGAGTTGCCTCCAATTAAATGATCTTTTTCTCATTCCTTAATTAGATCATAGAATCCCTACAGTGTGGAAACAGGCCCTTCTGCCCAACAAGTCCACACGGAGCTTCTGAAGAGTAAACCACCTAGACCCATTGCCCTACCCTGTTACTCTACATTTCCCCCTGACTAATGCACCTAACCTACACATCCCTGAACACTATTGGCAATTTAGCATGGCCAATTCACCTGCATATCTTTGCATTGTGGGAGGAAACCAGAGCACCCGGAGGAAACCTACACAGACATGGGAAGAATGTTCAAACTTCACACAGGGGATCAAAACTGCTTATAGTGCTTCAGATCATGCAATGTAGATTAATCTAGCAGAAGGCAACTTTCTTTTGATGCTAAAATCATAATTTTGTATCAGTCTGACACAAATCACTTCCTCACAACCTCTTACCTATGAAATTCAATATTTGTATTTGTACTCAGCCTTGATCTGTCAACTTAGGTATACATATTTTATGTTCTGTATTTGACAAAGGAGATCAAGGGAAAATGACAGGGGCTGTGTTTGCAAAGATGAGTGGGAGTTTAACAGATACCCACAAAGAGAAGACTTTGCATTGCATGGTGATGAGCAGAGACGAGACCTTGTGGCTGCTTTATGGATCATAGTCGTTTGGTGTTACAGCAGCAGACAGTAATTACTTAGAATCTACCAACATGCCTTCACATAAAATGAACAGTTTCCACTAATTCACCAGGAAGTGGTAAAGGTAAAGTCACCATCATTACACAGTATCATTAGAGAGACAGATAGCCGGTGGTCAGTTTAATCTGAGCATCATTACACTTCAGGCAAGGGCTGAGGTTGAGAAGGCAAGACGTTCATTGTAACCTGAGCGATGCAGGAATGGAATCTGTGGTATTGGCGTCACTGTGAAATATAAACTCAGCTGGCCAGGCAACTGTGACCCCCTGTCAGGAAGTGGTCACCACACAAAAACCCATTCAGTCACATACCAATATAGATGAAGCGCCTGTGAATTTCTGTATGTCCAACCTTTGACATTTGAGTGGAAGGAAACAGTAAAAATCAAAATGCATGAGAACATATACAGTGATAATAGCCTGTTCAATATTGAGGCCTATAGTAACTTTCAAAAGTAAAATCACTGTTAACCGTCCTGCAGGATTTTTTTCGTGCACGTCGATGATAAGAGTTGAATGGAAGAGAATGGGTCAAGTTGAATAGCTGTCCAAATGGCCTTTGTAATGTTGCAGCTTATTAATGTTCTGAATTGATATTATTGATACAGTTAAGAGGATCTTGATGAATTAATATCAAACTCAGCAAATGGAGAGTAAGATGACCTTTCTCCGTTAAGAAGGGGGGCTTCTTAAAATGGAGTCACTACATCTGATCGAGAGTGAGATTGCTTTGGTACTGCCATGGCCAAAGAGAATCAATCTGATGGACTGTGTATTGCATGCAGGATGTTGTAAACAATGGGTTCAATGATTTTAAAACTCAATGATTGTGGTTAAAATATATTTGTATGACTGATTGTTACAGTAAAACTAAATTTAAAATGATTTAATTATGTTACATTTTTCATGTTTCAAAATGGTGACCATTCTCACCCATGTTGGGAGTTCTCATTTTACAATTTACAAAGTCAAGTCTTTGGGGTGAATTTGTACTTGCAGAATTACATTTTATTTTGCTCAAAAACTGCATGAATCCATGTAAGATTCTGTAAGTCTATTTTTTAGATTAGAATCAGTCTGAACATTGTGGCACGGACAGTCTCACACAGGGCACTTTACTCCTAAATGCATTATCTGGGCTAACAAGGTACCTATTGTTAAAGTTCACTTGAGAATGTAACTTTAAAAAAAGTTCTGCAATTTACATATGAAAGAACTGAAACCAACATGTTCATTCTAAAAGATGAGAGACTTAACAAACAATCCAGGTCTTTTTCAATATTTAATTTCAGTTACATCACACTGTAAACTTTTCCTATAAATTTTGTGTCTTATGATCTTATACTCCACAACCACCTGATGAAGGAGCAGCACTCTGAAAGTTAGTGCTTCCAAATAAACCTGTTGGACTAAAGCCTGGTGTTATGTGATTTTTAACTTTGTACACCCCAGTCCAACACCAGCATCTTCAAATCAAGTCTTTGGGAGTAGTTTTGGAGGTTTTAGAGTTAGACATATTTGGCATGATTTTTGGCACGTACTTTCTTTCCTAATGTGACCAAATTTCCAATACATACAGGACTAGCTACACCTCTAAAACCAAGTGGGGGAAGGATGCAATGATATTGAGACATGAACTATCCAAAGTATGGAAATGAAACTTGTCAGTTAATTTGATTGCTGATGATGTTAACTGCTCTGGATCCATATTACACAATAATACACAAGCTCAGTGGCTACCTATCTCTACTAGTTCAGTATTTTGTCTACTTTATCTGTTTCACTTCTGCACAGGTTCATTTTCACCCCACTCTCATCCTCTGTATATTCTGAAACAGCTCATGATAATGCAAAAAAAACACAAGGAAAGAAATGAAGCAAAAACAGAAATAGGAGAAGAATCTCAGCAGGTCTGGTAGTGTCTGTAGAGAGAAAGCAGAGTTATCATTTTGTGTCCGGTGACCCTTCTTCAGAACACACACTGAAACACTGTCCCTCTTCAAAAAGTCCTTTTCTGGCTGTAAAACACTGTGGGACATACGGAGGTCATGAAATATGATGTAAACGATAAAACCATGGAGCTTTACAGCAGGGAATGAGACCTTTTGGCCCATCATGTCTGTGCCAATCATCAACCATCCATCTGTTCTAATTCCATTTCCGAGCACCTAGCCTGTAGTCTTGGATTCTATGGCATTTCAAGTAATCATCTAAACAGTCTTAACTAACTTGATGCTTCCTACCTCTACCACTCTTTCACGCAGTGGATTCCAGAACACAAGTCTCTAGGAAGAAGCAAAATTTCTTAGATTTCCTCTAAACCTCCTGCTCCTTACTTTAAAATTGTGGCCCTTGGTTTTTGATCCCTGTATTAAAAGGAAAGGTTTTTCCTATCTACCCTGTTTATGCCCCTCAGAACCTAGTACCCATCAATTGGATACCCCCATCAGTCTTCTCTGTTCTAAAGAAAACCACGTTGGCTAATCTAGTCTATCTTTATAGCAGGATCACTTCAATCAGCAACATCTTGGTGAATTTACTCTGCATTCTTTTTAATGCAATCATATCCTTTCTATAATGCAGTGACCAAACTGTAAGTTATTTGTTACTTTCCTTCATGTCTCCAGTAAGTGGTAATGAGGTTTAATACTTCAGGAACTGGC
This sequence comes from Chiloscyllium plagiosum, assembly GCF_037043375.1. Lineage (NCBI taxonomy): Eukaryota > Metazoa > Chordata > Chondrichthyes > Orectolobiformes > Hemiscylliidae > Chiloscyllium > Chiloscyllium plagiosum. The sequence continues at coordinate 26,289,895 of NW_028270173.1, forward strand.
ACAGTCTGTTGCTTCATTTAAGTATGCCATACAGTTAACTTAAAGCATCTAAACATCCAGAGTCCAATCCTCAGTCTCCCCACGGGATAGCAAGAGGACGGGCACTTGATACAGATAAAAAACAGCAGACCAAATTCAATTAATGGTCATCAATATGTAGTAAACAGCCAGAATTTTAATTTCCATTATTCATTTGTGCAATGTGTGTGTCACTGGCTGGGCCAACATTTATTGCTCATCCCTTGTTGCCCTTGAGAAGATGATGGTGAGCTGACCTCTTGAACTGCAGCACTCCACTTGTTGTGGGTTGACCCACAATACCGTTAGGGAGGAAACTCCAGGTTTTTGGCCCATCGACAGCGAAGGAATGGTGATAAATTCCCTTGTCAAGATGGTGTGTTGCTTGGAGGGGAACCTGAAGATGGTGGTGTTCCCATATATCTGCTAACCTTGTCCTTCCAGGTGGAAATTGTCGTGGGTTTGTAAGGTGCTGTCTGAGGATGTTTGGTGAAATTCTGCAGTGCATTTTGTAGCCACATGTAATGGACATAACCACTTCAGAAGGTGATGTCTTGCCTTCACTATCTCTGCAAAGATCTGTACAAACGCTCAGTTTCTTTACACTATTTCATGGTTTGCAACCTTACAACAGTTCCTTCTTTGACTGATTATAACTGGAATAGGTGTCTGTATGCAAAACAAAAACATTAAGTGGTTTTGTAAGGAAACCATATTACCCCAACTGCAGGTAGTGACTCAGGTTGCAGTTTACACTGTGCAGGAACTGGTGTTGGCTGAATTTGACATACCTATTCAAATCCTGTTGTACCTCAAAGGCTGGGAGGAAACATTTTAGTGCAAATGCACTGCACTGTTTTTTGTGAAACAAAAATTTGTTTTGGCTAAATAATTGTTGAAAACATGGACAGATGTTCTCTTTTAATGTGTCACACATTTCAGCTCACTCCATGGTCCAACGTGCGAGATTAGCAAATAGAAACAGCTGCTATATAGTGCAGTATTAGTTAATTAGGAGCGTATTGATATTGGCTACTGCAGTTCCCAGCACCTGCCGGATTCAAATATTTACACAAAAGTTACACCCACATGCATGAAAGCCTGAAAGTGGAGGAAGTCAAAAAGCAGCTTTTTTAGATGGCAGCATTGTCATTGAGTCATAGAGATGTACAGCACGGAAACAGACCTTTGTCCATTTGAATTGACATAATCAACAAACCATAAAGTTGGTCAGTCATCTCATCTACTGTTCGTTAAATCACGTGCTTAAATTTAGCCACTGTCCTTGCTTATTTGCCTACAGTGTAACAGTGTATTAAATAATTAAGACAGTATGTGTATTTTGAGGCCAATGTAAGGCTCCATGGCTGACGAACTTCAGTTTTGAGCATTTGTAGTTTACCCATTTTATCTACATTCCAGTCTGTGATAGACTTCGTCTTCAGAGGCTGCTGCATATGTTGTGCATTGCAGCCGTTCATATTTAATTCATTGGAAGGACAAAGCTGTTTTTGTTTCATTCGCCAATGGGATATGAGAGTTTCCATTAAGGCTGGGATCTTTTGTGTATCCCTAGTGGCCCAGTGCGTAGTTAAGAATAAACCACCTTGCTGTGGGGCTGGAGTCACATGTAGGCTAGACCAGGTAAAGAGTACAGATTTCCCTCCCACAGGGCAGTGATGAACCACATGGGTGTTTTTCAATAATCAATGGTATTGCCAAAGCCACAATTGGCCTAGCGTTTCTTTTATTGGAGACTTTTAAAAATACATTGAATTCAATTTTGCCATTTACTATGGTTGGATTTGAATCCATGTCACCAAAACATTAGAGTCAGGTTCTGGATTAACAGCTGTCAGAGAGTCATAAAGCAAGAGCTGGTAAGGCCTTCACAAAAAGCATATAAAACACTTGGTACTATAGGAATATAATTAAAAATAGTTATATCAAATTTGTATAGAACCTTTTGCTAGTCCACATTTGGCAGACAGTGATGAGTTATATTAAACACTTCGTATTATAACAGAGAGATAAGGGCAGAACAAGGTGACTTGAATGCCAGAACTGAACAGTAGTGCTGATCTCATATATTTACCTGCTGTGAATACTTGTGTGAACTGAAGGTTAAAGGAGTTGGATTATTAAACTTCAGTGTTTCATGTCCCACTTGCAATCACTTAGGGAGGTTCGATACTGAACACTATCCCACCAATAGAAAAGACTTGCCCTCTAGATTGTGAGCGGTGGAACATATATACAGTGCACAATAAAGAGTCATAGAGTCTGGGGAAAGAAACTCTGAACCTCACTGTTATGATATAGACCAAGTATAACGTATTTGCATTTCTGCTCCACTCATCTGATCCTGCAAAATGCTCCCCCTCCACACAAAGTAATCAATCTACCTGAACTTTCACAAGTTTGCATTTCTCCCTAGCTTCAACATTTTTGTGGTTTCTGTGATTTGTGGAAACATGAGATACAGACAATGGCTAACTGTAACCAACTTGATTACAGTTGCTGTCAGTCAGATTCACCATTTTCTTTGCAGGTGTCACTCCTTGATTTATTGTGGGTGCGAACGATTTTAGGTTAGGCCTGATTCAGGCAATCCAATAGCACCTGGTCACATCCATCTTCAGTATGCTCATCCCCAAATCTAATTGTCTCTACTTCTCTTGCTCAAAACCATTAGATCATGCTGGGTAAGGGCCCTCAATGTAAACTAGTCAGGTCGCCAACTGCTCATCCTTTGTGTGTAAGCGCAGACAGTAAGTGATCATAGATTATTTGGCTTTGGAGGCTGTCACAGCCAAAAACACTGACATCCTCACATGACTCCTATATCTGGATCTTCCAGATGAGATCAATAGACAGGTTTTGTGATTCCAATTAGCAACTGTTGTGATGTTATCCTCTCATTCCTCACTAGCTCTGAGGCTTGTGATATTGAATGCAGCTACTGTCATCGTGAATGGAACCCAGGGCCATTAGTGAGTCATTCAATATGACACTCATCTATTCAATTACTAAGTCATTACAGTGACTATGTATCAATAGTATCGCTGATCAATGCGTGCACCCATTGACGTCTTGTTCAGGAAGTTACTGTCCCGCACAGACCTTGGAGGAATAGGGCACAGTGTGTAGCCTTTTCAACATCATAAAATCACATAGGTGGAGTCACAAAAGTTTTTCATTGAAGAATGAGGCCATTTGGCTCCTTGTAGTTGCACCAGCTTGTTAAAGTATCATTAATTAATGCAAATTTCCTGCTCTTTCCCATATCCTTGATGTTGTTTTTAACAAAATTATCACCCAATGCATTCTTGAATGGCCTAATTGAACCTGCAGTCACTGCCTGTCCATGCCCTAAGTGCTCATTGAGTGAAAATGTTTTTCCTTTCTTGCTTCTTCTGCAGATCACTTTAAATCTGTGTCCCATTTCCTCATTCCTTTTATGAGTAGGAAATTTTCTCCCTATCTACGCTATCCAGTTTCCTCGTGATTTTGAAAACCTCTATCAGAGCTCCTTTTAGCTGCCTTCTCCCATGAAGAAAGGTTCCACGTTCTTCAATCTATTCTCATACATGGAGTTCCTTATTTCTATAACCATTGCTGTAAACTTCCTTTGCATTCTCTCCATTGTGTTCAAATCCTTCCTATAATGTGGTACCCAGAACTGCCCAGTTGAGGCCTAACAATGTTTTGTACAAGTTCAACAGCACCTCTTTGCTTTTGTACTCTATTCTCTGATGAATAAAGCCAAGAACACTGTATGCTTCACATATTTGGAAAACTCAGCAGGTCTTATAGCAATTGAGGACAGAAAGCATAGATAATGTTTTGGGTCCAGTGACCCTTCTTCAGAATGGTTCCAAGGCATTAATTCTGATTCCTCTCCTCAAATGTAGCAGGGCTGCTGAGTTTTTCCAACAATTGCAGTTTTTGTTTTTGACTTCCAGCATTCACAGTTTTTGGGTTGTTCAGCTTCAGGTAATTCTCTCTCTGCCTGTGCTGCCATTTTAGGTGATTTTTCCACATGTATACCCAAGTCCTTTTTTCTTGCACCTCCTTTAGAATTGTGCTGTCTATTTATATTGTCTTTCAAAGTAATCTAAAACTTTTCTACCCTGATCCTCATCTGAGATCTGTTTGCCTCACTCCACCAACTTGTCGAGCCTTCTGGAGTTCAACACTCCTTCTCACAGGTCTGCAAGTTTTGTGTTATCTGCAAACTTTGAAATTGCCTTCTGCACATCAGGATCTTAGTAATTAACAAATAGGAGGAAAAGCAAATGTCCCAATACCGACCCCATGGAACTCCACTAGAGACCTCCATCCAACCCAAAAATATATCTAGTCAACATTAGCATGTTCACCGCATCAACAGCATTAGGTTCATTAACCCTTTCTGTTACTACTCCAGCAAGCTAGGTTAAATATGTTTTCCCTTTAGGAATCTATTTCCTGTACCCCTTTTCTATGTCACTACTCAATCTGTTCTGAATAATTGTTTCTTGAAGCACCTGAAACAAATAAACTGACTGGTTTGTAATAGCTGGGCTTATCCTTATAACCTTTCTAAAACAAGGTGGCAGCATCTGCTAGCACCTCCCATAGGCCTAGGGAAGATTGAAAGATTGTTTTACTGCCATCTACAACCTTACTAATCATGTTTCCTATATTTTTATCCAAATAGTGTCTATAAATGACAAATAAAATTAGACTCAGTACTGATTGCTGTGGAACACTGCTGGTCACAGACCTCCAGTCCAAAAAACAACCCTCCATCACTACCCTCTGTTTCTGTCCATCAAACCAATTTTGTATTCAGTTGGCAAGTTCACCCTAAATCCCATGTGATCTAACTTTATTAATTAGTTTTCCATTGGAACTTTGTAAAAGGCTTTACTAATATCCATATAAACAATATCTACCCATCTGCCCTCATCAATCTTTTTGGTTACTTCCACAAAATACTCAATCAGGTTTGAGACAATATTTCCCTTGCACAAAACCATGTTGACTATCCCTAATCAGTCCTTACTTCTCCAAATGCATGTAAATCCTACTTACCTACCACCGATGTCAAGCTCACAGGCTTTTAGTTCCCAGGCTTCTCCTTAAAGCCTTTCATATGTAAAGGCACAACATTAGCCGCACTCCCGTCCTCCAGCATGCCAAATGCCTCCCCTGTGAATCTTCAATATTCCTCTTGTTTCTCCATTTTATTTTCTACCTCTCATTTGTCAAAAGCAGACTTTCTTTTCTTGAATTTCCATATCCTTTATCTCGAGGGATAATAAAATATTGATGTTAGGGTGGAGGACTGTGAAATATTAGAAGAAATACAGAGAGAGAGGTGATGCTGGAGAGTTTGGCAGACTGAGAAATGGATAAGTGTGTAGGCCTGCATGGAAATATATCTCAGCGAGATGAGGAAAACAAAAGTGGATATATAAGGGGCCCTAGCACCAACTTTCAAATCCTCGCTGGAGATAGATGATATGCCAGACAATTGGAGTACTGCTAATATTATCAAAATATTTAAAAAGTAAGGGATAGATCAGGATCTGGCCAGTCTAACTTTGGTTGTAGGGAAATTATTAGAAAGATTTCTGAGGGACACAATATATCTGCACTTTTGGCGCCATGGCTCACTCAGAGACAGTCAGCTGGAATTTGTCAAGGGAAGGTAGGGTTTGACAAGATGAATTAAACATTTTGAGAACTAGAAATGTTGGTAAGGGTAATGCATTTCATGTTGCCTATGTAGAATTTAGAAACACTTTGATAAGATGGCTTAGTAGAGATAGTAAGAGCACATGAGGTTGGATCCAAAATTACCTGAAGGTAGGAAGCTTAGGGTGACAGCTCAGAGATATATCTGTGACTGGAAGTCAGTTTCCAGTGGGATTTTGTAGTGTCACAAATTGAACTAGCACCCCATGATTCTTCCAAAAGGAATTTGCTTTTTATGCAAATTTTTATGCAAATTATGATTATATCCTGTGGTTATACCAGTTCTCCAGCCATCTAATGTACAGGGACTTGATTGTGTGAACTCTGTATCATCCAGATAGTGTCAAAAGTTGTACTAGAAATACATTAGCTGTTTTGTTGATAAATCTATGGTTCCATGATGAATTTTAGTTTCACATTTGAGATGAGAATTCTTATTTTAACTGGCTTCACGCCCCAGTCACTTGATAAAATGTGTGTTTTCCACAGCTAACTAGCTTCCTTTGCAATCTTTGCTGGTTGACAGGAAACAGACTCAGCAGGTAGGAAGTATGCACAGAATATTTCAGTTAACTCCCTGACTCCTGGAATTAGCTGCACTCTCCTCAAAACATAACGAGAGAGACAGCAGTTTTTCAAATTAGCCACCTAAATACAATACTGGGGTGTTGGTTTAGCAGCCATTTGGGAATAAATTTGACTTTGTGCAAAGGGAAATCTAGCAAAGAAGAGCTACAGCACATTTTACATCTTTTCCAATACTTATTTCCATTAAATTTCCACAAAATCCTTGGTACACTTGAGTGCAAAGTTGAAAGTGTGTCCTAGCTATGGGAAGGGCATAAAACTATTAAAAACTAACCCAAAAATCCACTGATAAACATGTAAGGGCATACGTGCAAGTCTCACAAACAGTCATCCAGGTTAATTAAGGGATTGGGAAAAAGAACTGTAAAAATGAATGAGGAAATTTGCCCTCTATGGGTTCGGAGGTGAAGTAATTGGATGACATTTTAAAAGCGCTGTCACAGACATAATGATTTCCTTCTGTGCTGTTAGAGTTTGTGTAAAATTAGGTGTTAATACTGAATACAATGGGCTTTGCTATTTGCTACTCAGAGGCAGAGTAAGAGAGAGGGAGTGGAGGGATTGGATTGAAGATGGGAAACTGAAAGAATTTAGCACAGGATCTGCTGAAGAAGGGTCAGTGGATCTGAAACATGATCACTGCTTTCTCATCACAGATGCTGTCAGATGCATCTCCAGCAGTTTCTGTTTTTGTTCCTGATTTCAACCATTTACAGTTCTTTGGTTTTATTTTTGGCTGATGAATATGTTTTGTCATAAGTGAGATCAGGAGAGCTTGAGCAGCTAATGGGCATACAGACCGTTGGCCCCACTTGGCAGGAAGGTAGCAAAGGAGAGTTGCACCTGAGAGTGATGGGATGCGTGAGAGAGGTGGATTTGGGGATAAAACACTGAGAGGGATGGTGCAGAGACCAGACTGAGATTGAGTTTGAGAGTGGAGGTGAGCAGGGAATTCTATTAACTGGAGCAGAGGAAGGTTTGAGTCTGGAGGCCTCTGTCAAGAAATTACCTACTCTTGGATTGAGAGTAGGTCATTGGAATGGTCAGGGAATGCTGTCTAATTTTGAGGGTTTGGTGAGGCAAATGGCCCGGAAATGGAATGTATCTGCTTCCTGCATCCAGCTGCCTTCACCTGCCTTTTGTCATCTGGATTGTCCATATCCAGAATGGAAGGCTAATGGAAGGCTGTCACCTCTCCCCAAGGGTGATTGCACAGTAGAATAATCTGCCAAGAAAATCATCACAGGTCCATCACTTCAAAACTTCAGGACTGCCATCTACAGATTATTTCTATCCAAACATTTCCATAATTAGGATTACTATCTCATCGGTAAATGGCTGACAATGCCGGTAAAAAGTTGACAAGAGTATAGATATGAGTCTATAATGCTCTCAGAGCGAAAGGAACTTCTTTATCATATTTAAATATTGCACATATGTCTTACGAGTGTGTTTATTTACTGCTCCCCTTTACTCACTGCCTGACCATAACCTCAATTTCCCTTCAGTGGAATGGGTTGGAAGTGAACTTGGATTATAATGCAATTTTTTCCACCACTTTCAGCTCCCACCCAACCAACTTTTGGTTTCCATGAGATTGTTCTTCCTCCAACCCCAATCTTCCAAATTCACCTCCCAACTATAATCTCCAGGAATGTTGAAGTGTCAGCTGTGATGGCACTCACATCTCTAAGCCTTCAGATGGATCGATAGTTAAACTGGTGAGGTTGGTTAGTTGGCTGGACAGCTGGTTTGTGATGCAGAGTGACATCAATGTGGATAATAGGTGTAAGGATGTCTATTTGTAACTGTACAACGTGCTGGCGAGACTACATCTGGAGTACTATGAGTGTTTTTTTTAAGGAAAAGTTTTATTTCATTGGAGCAGTTTAAGGAAGGTTCACAAGCTTGATCTTTGGAGTGATTGTCTTATGAGCAAAGACTGAACAGGTTGGGACTCTACTCACTGGAGTTTAGAAGAATGAGAGGTGGTCTCATTGAAACAGGTAAGATTCTTAAGGACTTGACAGGATAAATGCAGAGATTCTGAGTCCAGAGGGCACAGCCTGAGAGTAAATGAGTGCCAATTTAAGACTGAGATGAGGAGAAATTTATTTTCTGAGGCTTGAGAGCCTTAGGAACTCCTTACCACAGAGAGTTGTAAGGGTAGAGTCCTTGTGTCTATTTAAGACTGAGATAGATAGATTCTTTATCAGTAGGGGAATCAAGGGTGATGGGGAAAGTGCGGGAAACTGGACTTGAGGAATGTTAGATCAGCCATGATCCTCTTGAATGGTGGAGTGGACCCAAAGGGTTGAATGACCCACTCCATCTCCTATTTCTTGGTGGTCCTTTGGGTTAACAGCGTGAGTTCAATTTCCACGTGAGCTGAGGTCAAAGTGAAGGTCCCACCTTCTGAACCTTGTCCCTCATCTGAGGCATGGTGACCGTCAGATTACACTCACCACCAGTCATCTCTGTCAAATGAGAGAGCAGCCTAAGGCCTTCTGCGATTATGATAACTTCATTTTACTCATTAAACTAAGGCCCTATCTCCTCCCTTGGAAAGATGTGAAAGATGTTCCTGGCTATTTTGGGTGGGGAGTGGTGGAATTCTCCCTTCTGTCTTGACCAATAATTTCTTTCAACCTACACCATTAAATGCATTGTTTTGGCACCATCACATTGTTTATGTATGAAAACAGGATTCTGCATTTCCTACATTATAAGATGACTGCGCAGTGTTTAATTGCAAATTATTCTTATTCTGTGCTAATGGGTTTGCTATGGGTCAATGATTGGGGTACAATGATCATGAGTGAAACTGTCACACTGAAGATTTATCTAATTTCACAGCAAGGCTTCTGATTGATGCTATATTAGTGTTTGCGCATCTCTCTGAGATATCTTTCCAGTTTAGTTAGTGAATAAATTTAACCAGAGAAGTGATAAGGTTCTGAATGAGTTTCTTCCTCTTGTTATAATAATCACGGAGAGGAGCAACATCTGTGGTATCTTGTCAATAGCATCTGCTTTGTCGTGAAGGGAACTATACAAAATGCATTTCACTTAAGATATGAGGATACTTTCAGCCTCAGTTTGGAACTGCAGTAATGGAAGATCTTTAGCAAAGCAATAAATACAAACTAACCAAAGCTAAAGACACTTATTGTTTGTTATTTTTCTGCTCCCCAGGTCTCGCACAGGCTGATGGGATTCCAACGTCTTCACACTTACTGAATGGAAGCCTGGGACAGTCATTAGCTTTGTCAGTACATATTCCATGGCCAGACCCATTGATACTTACTTGGGACTTCAGAAGTTCATCCACTGGGAAAAAAATTCAAATCTGTAACAAAGCCCGAAACAACCCAGCAGAATGTAGCAATGGTTTTAAAGAGAGGTTCCGATTAAACCTTGCCGACTACAGTCTGGAAATACAGACTCTGATGAAAAGTGACGAAGGATGGTATGAAGTTAATGCAAGATCAGGACAGGAAGTCCATGTAGAACTGATGGAATTGCGAGTATATGGTATTTTGACTTTTTTGACTAAATATGAGGCAGATGCTTTAAGACCCTCCATAAGAGCTGCCCTTTCTTTCAAATATAGGAGGGATGTGCTGCTGGCAAGGCCAGCATTTTGTTACCTGAACTTAATTGGCCTTGGCAGATCACTTTCTGGAATATAACTGAGAGCTCACTTCTGATGGCTGTTGAGTCAAAGGTAGTGTTACACCGGCGCCACTCCCCACCTCTTCCTCCGCTACATTGATGACCGCATTGGCGCCACCTCGTGCTCCCACGAGGAAGTTGAGCAATTCATCAACTTCACCAACACATTCCACCCTGACCTTAAATTTACCTGGACAATCTCTGACACCTCCCTCCCCTTCCTGGACCTCTCCATCTCCATTAATGATGACCGACTTGACACCGACATTTTTACAAACCCACCGACTCCCACAGCTACCCGGATTACACCTCTTCCCACCCTACCTCTTTCAAAAATGCCATCCCGTATTCCCAATTCCTCCGCCTCTGCCGTATCTGCTCCCAGGAGGACCAGTTCACCACAGAACACACCAGATGGCCTCCTTCTTTAGAGACCATAATTTCTCTTCCCACGTAGTTAAAGATGCCCTCCAACGCATCTCGTCCACATCCCGCACCTCCGCCTTCAGACCCCACCCCTCCAACTGTAACAAGGACAGAACGCCCCTGGTGCTCACCTTCCACCCTACCAACCTTCGCATAAACCAAATCATCCGCCGACATTTCCACCACCTCCAAACAGACCCCACCACCAGGGATATATTTCCCTCCCCACCCCTTTCCGCCTTCTGCAAAGACCGTTCCCTCCGTGACTACCTGGTCAGGTCCATGCCCCCCTACAATCCACCATCCCATCCTAGCACCTTCCCCTGCCACCGCAAGAATTGCAAAACCTGCGCCCATACCTCCTCCCTCACCTCCATCCAAGGCCCTAAAGGAGCCTTCCACATCCATCAAAGTTTTACCTGCACATCCACCAATATCATTTATTGTATCCGTTGCTCCTGATGCAGTCTCCTCTACATTGGGGAGACTGCACCCATACCTATTGTACACCCACTCACCTATTGTACTCTAAGCTACTTTCTCCCCACTCCCACCCTCCTCTCACTTATCTCTCCACCCTTCAGGCTCTCTGCCTGTATTCCTGATGAAGGGCTTTTGCCCGAAACATCGATTTTACTGCTCCTCAGATGCTGCCTGAACTGTTGTGCTCTTCCAGCACCACTAATCCAGAATAGTGTTGTAGCTCCTGAGTCGCATTAAGACCAGATAATGACAGTACGTTTCTTTTCCCTAAAGCGTGTCTGTGAATTAGATGATTTGATTTGTTATGATAATGCAGTCATTTCAAAGTGCTGAGTTGTAATGCTACTTTATTTATTCTACATTTAGTTGAGCTGGTCATGAGACCACTGACCAAGGGTTTTGGACAACCATTCCAACCAATGTGCTATCAACCCAGTTTTTGGTCTTCAGTCCCAGTATTTCCTGTTTAATTCAGTCTAAAATTCTCTCTGAGAACACTCTATAAATCACTTGGAGTGGTTCACTGCATTTAAACTTGCTATATAAATGCAACTTATCATTGTCGTGAATAACAGACAATGTAACTAAGCAATATATCAATGAATACTATCCAGTATCCAATGCAAAGAGGTATGCTAAAGTTCTTTTTAATTAGTCTTATTTAATTAATTCATTTATCATTGTGGAAAAATGGGAGTTTTCACTCATCATTGTGGGGGTATCATGGTAGCTCAGTGGTTAGCACTGCTGCCTTACAGTGCCAGAGTTAAAGAACAAAAACAAAGAACAAAGAAAATTACAGCTCAGGAACAAGCACTTCAGCCCTCCAAGCATGCGCTGATCCAAATCCTCTATCTAAACCTGCCATCTATGTTCTAAAGATCTGTATCCCTCTGCTCCTTGCCCATTCATGTATCTGTCTAGATACTTCCCAAATGATGCTATCATTCCTGTCTCTACCACTTCCGCTGGCAATGCATTCCAAGCTCCCATCATCCTCGCGTAAAGAACTTTCCAAGCATATCTCCTCTAAACCTTTCCTCTCTCTCGTGACCCCTATTAATTGAGTTCTGCACTCTGGGCAAAAGCTTCTTGCTATCCACCCTGTCTATACCTCTCATGATTTTGAAAACTCTGTCAGGTCCCTGCTCAACCTTTGTCTTTCTAATGAAAATAATCCTAATCTATTCAACCTCTCTTCATAGCTAATGCCCTTCATACCAGGCAACATCCTGGTGATCCTCCTCTGCACCCTCTCCAAAGCATTCACATCTTTTTGGTGAAGTGGAAATCAGGTTTTTACACAATATTCCAAATGTGGCCAAACCAAAGTCCTACAGAACTGTAACATTACTTGCTAACTCTTGTACTCAATACTGTGTCCAATGACGGAAAGCATGCTGTATGCCTTCTTAACCACTTTACTGACTTGCGTTGCCACCTTCAGAAATCAATAGATCTGAATACTCAGATCTCTCTATATGTCAATTTTCCCAAGGATTTTCCATTAACTCTGTAGTTCGCTCTTGAATTTGATCTTCAAAAATGCATCATCTTGCATTTGCCTGGATTGAAATCTATCTGCCATTTCTCTGACCATCTCTCCTTTCTACCTACATTCTGCTGTATTCTCTGACAGTCCCCTTCGATGTCTGCTACTCCACCAAACTTGGTGTCATCAGCAAACTTGCTAATCAGGCAACTGATACTTTCCTCAAAATCATTTATATATATCACAAACAACAGTGGTCCCAGCACGGATCCCTGTGGAACACCACTGGTCTCAGGTCTCCATTTTGAGAAACTCACTTCCACTACTACTCTCTGTCTCCTGTTGCCCAGCCATTTCTCTATCAATATAGCTCTTATACCCTGGACCCCATGCTAGTTCACCTTCTCCATCAACCTACCATGGAGAACGTTATCAAACACCTTACTAAAGTCCATGTATAATACATCTAAAGCCCTTCCCCCATTAATCAATTTTGTCACCTCCTCGAAGAATTCTATTATGTTTGTAAGACATGACCTTCCCGGCACAAAACCATGCTGCCCATTACTGATAAGCCCATTTTCTTCTAAATGGGAATAGATCCTATCCCTCAGTACCTTCTCCAGCAGCTTCCCAACCCACTGATGTCAGGCTTACCAGTCCATAGTTACCTGGGGTATCCCTGCAAGGGGTCCCTAAACAAAAGGACAACATTAGCAATTCTCCAGTCCTCCGGGATCTCATCCCTGTTCAAGGATGCTGCGAAGATATCTGTTAAAAGCCCCAGCTATTTCCTGTCTCACTTTCCTCAGTAGATGGGTTGATCCCATCTGGACCTGTGGACTTGTCTACCTTAATGCCTTTTAGAATACCCAAAACTTTCTCCCTTCATATGCCGACTTGACCTAGAGCACTCAAAGATCTATGCCTAACCTCAACATCCATCATGAATACTGATGCAAAGTTCTCATTGAGAATCTCACCCACTTTCTCTGACTCCACGCATAACTTTCCTCCTTTGTCCTTGAGTGGGCCAACCCTTTCTTTTGTAACCCTTTTGCTCCTTGTATATGAAAAAGAGGCTTTGGGATTTTCCTTAACCCTGTTTGCTTAAGATATGTCATGACCCCTTTTAGCCCTCTTAATTCCTTGTTTCAGATTGGTCCTACATTCCGGTATTCTTCCAAAGCTTTGTCTGTCTTCAGTAGCTTAGACTTTATATATGCATCCTTTTTCTTCTTAGCTAGTCTCACAATTTCACCTGCCATCCATGGTTCCCTAACCTTGCCATTTCGATCTCTCAGTTTCACAAGAACTTATCTCTCCTGAACTCTAATCAACCTCTCTTCAAAAGCCACTCACATATCGAATGTGGATTTATCTTCAAACAGCTGCTCCCAATCTATGTTCCCCAGCTCCTGTTGAATTTTGGTATAATTTTGGACCTGAGTTCGATTCCAGCCTCTGGCAACTGTCTGTGTGAAGTCTGCAAAAGGTCACCGTGTCTGCATGGGTTTCCTCCGGGTGCTCCGGTTTCCTCCTGCAGGCCAATGATATGCAGGTTAGATGGATGAGTCATGGGAAATGCAGAGTTACAGGGATAGGATAGGGGTTTGATCTGGGTGGGCTCCTATTCGGTGGTTCAGTGTGGACTCAACAGTCCAAATGAACTGCTTCCACGCTGCAGGGATTCTGGATGGGCATTTATTACTCATCTTTCAGGAAAATATGATGGCTCATCTTGGAAAACAGCAAATTGGTTGGTGAAGATTCTTTCCAGGTGTTTCTTGGCTGCATGTTTAGGGTTGTGAACCAGTTCATTTTACTGTTTTGTGGATGCAACCTTTGCTGGAAAGATCAGCATTTAATGCTCATCCCTGAGATCTCCTGTATCACAGATAACAGGCTTCAGCGAACCCATCCAAAATAGAAAGGTGATTATGCAGGTAAACATGCAGGTTGAGTCCGTGATTAAGAAAGCGAATGCAATGTTGTCTCTTATCTCAAGAGGGTTGGAATATAAAAGCAGAGATGTACTACTAAGACTTTATAAAGCTCTGGTTAGGCCCCATTTGGAGTACTGTGTCCAGTTTTGGTCCCCACACCTCAGGAAGGACATACTGGCACTGGAACGTGTCCAGCGGAGATTCACACGGATGATCCCTGGAATGACAGGTCTAACATATGAGGAACGGCTGAGGATACTGGGATTGTATTCGTTGGAGTTTAGAAGATTAAGGGGAGACTTAATAGAGACGTACAAAATAATACATGGCTTGGAAAAGGTGGATGCTAGGAAATTGTTTCAGTTAAACGAGGAGACTAGGACCCGTGGACACAGCCTTAGAATTAGAGGGGGTCATTTCAGAACAGAAATGCGGAGACATTTCTTCAGCCAGAGAGTGGTGGGCCTGTGGAATTCATTGCCATGGAGTGCAGTGGAAGCCGGGACGCTAAATGTCTTCAAGGCCGAGATTGATAGATTCTTGTTGTCTAGAGGAATTAAGGGCTACGGGGAGAACGCTGGTAAGTGGAGCTGAAATGCGCATCAGCCATGATTGAATGGCGGAGTGGACTCGATGGGCCGAATGGCCTTACTTCCACTCCTATGTCTTATGGTCTTATGGTCTTATGATTAGAATTACTCAGTTTTTGTTAAAATCTGTGGATTCTTCCACCTCTAAAATGCCTCCTTCCAACACCCAAACTGTGACGCTGTTGAAGGATTCAGAGAGATCCAGCTTCTGATACTTACTTTTACAAGTGGTATTTCACACTGAATGACATGGAGTAAAACAAACGCAGCTAATCTATTCAAATTAATATAGAAAGTGCTTTGAGAACCTCAACAAGTTTGGCAGCATGTGTTGAGAGAGAAATGCGTTAACACTTTCAGCGTGGTGCATTTCTTCTTCAGAACTTTCTGAAGAAGAATCATACTGGATCTGAAACATTAACTGTTCCTCTTTCCACAGATATTACCAGACCTGCTGAGTTTCTCCACAATTCTGTGTTTGTTTCAGATTTCTAGCATCTGCGGAATTTTGCATTGGCTTTAGCCAATCTGTTGAGCCTGTCCTGTATTCTTACTGAAAGGCAGAAGAAACTTAGATCATCTTTGATAAGGAAGTCCAAAGGAAGTTCTTTACTGATCCTGTTAAGATGATCAATCTATTGCACTATGGTAACTGGGAATTAACAGTCTCCAAAATGCTGCACTAACTGGTTATATCTTGTGATTCTACAATTGCTAATTTTACATTTTTTTCTTAACAGAGCCTGTATCAAAGCCATTGATACAGGTCACCAGTGTGACTCATGGTGGGATCTGTCATATTAACCTGAGCTGTTCAGTGAAAAGAGGCAGCAATGTGACCTACAGTTGGTGGACAGGAGGAGAAGAGGTTATAGGTGATGAATTCCACAATGTGACCGATGAAAGCAGAAGGTTGAAAATGTTTGCTTCCTCAAACTCTACCAGTAAAGCTTATAACTGCACAGTGAGGAATCCAGTTAGTGAGGATACGGACATGATCATACTCGAACCACACTGCGAGCAAGGTTTGTGCTATTTATTTAATCTTTAAGGACACTTGCTGGTGTATAGTTCAGTGGCTGACTAACAGTTCAGTTTATTATCATGTCTCAGTTTCTTGCATAGAAGCATTGGCAGAAGCCAAGCATAAACCTTCAGCAGATAGTTTATCACCTCTTTCCATTTTGCGCTAATCAAACCTGGTAACCCAGATTATGCATGCATAAAGTGAATTGGAACTTATCTGGCATGTATACTCCCTTTTCGGCTTTTTGAATGTTCTGAGTTTTAAAAATGGTCAGTAACAAAGTTTTAACTTCAAACCAGATACTGTGTTGGTTTATTACATGATTATTGTTGAACGTTATTAAATAAAAATAAAATTATTATAAAATACAGATACAAGTCTTTAACCTAAGTATAGATAAAATGTCTGCATAAAAGTAAAAGTCTACTATTGTTGCAGGCTTTTATTGTATGGATTTGTCTTTGCAAGAGTTGAAGGAATTGAAAATCTTGATGTTAGAATTCAGCAGCTGCCATGACTTCTGTGGCTAATATTTGGAGGTTGCCTGTGTAAATGGAGGCTTTGAGGGAGAGACGTTTCTTGTTCCTCAGTAGTTCTGTGTTTTCTTCCTCTTCATTTTTTTAATGGGAAGCGGGCAATGCTGGCAAAAGGATGCTGCCAGAAATGGAGGGCTTGACCTGTCGGGAGAGGCTGAATAGGCTGGCGCTTTTTTTCCCTTAGAGTGTAGAAGGCTGAAGGGTGACTTTATAGAGGTTTATCAAATCATGAGGGGCATGGATAGGATGAATAGCCAAAGTCTTTTCACAGGGTAAGGATATCCAAAACTGGAGGGCATGGGTTAAGGTGAGAGGAGAAAGATTTAAAAGGGACCTAAGGGTCAACCTTTTCATGCAGAACATGGTGGGTGTATGGAATGAGCTGTCAGATGTCATGTAAAGCTGGGTACAGTTACAGCATTGAAAAGGCATCTGGATGAGCATATGAATAGGAAGGAATATGGGCTAAATGCTGGCAAATGGGATTAGATTGGATTAGGATATCTGGTCGGCATGGAATGAGTTGGGCCGAAGGGTCTTGTTTCTTATTGTACAACACTGACTCTATTTGCTGCCCAACTCTAACTGTCCTTGCAATTGATCTACTTGGTAAAAACAATGACTGCAGATGCTGGAAACTAGATTCTGGATTAGTGGTGCTGAAAGAGCACAGCAGTTCAGGCAGCATCCGAGGAGCAGTCCACTTCAGAGGGTAGTCAAGAGTCAATCTCATGGCAGTCACATGCAGGCCGGACCTGGGAGTTCTGATTTTTCAAGTGTCTGATGGATTTATACAGATGAAAGTTAAAATGAATACCATGTTAACCTTTGAGTTACTGTTTCACCAAACAAAGTCAGTGCTTTTTTCAGGGCAGTTACCAGGGGCCAGATGTCCCCCTCACAAGCCTGTAATTCAGTCAGTCATGCAGGAATTCCCAGTGGGGTTTATTCTAATTTGCTGCTTGTTTGCCTCAAAAGCCTTGAATACTCACATCTTTGCTAATCCTTTGTGCCATATAAAAGGGGCGGCGGCGGGGGGGTGGGGGGAGGGTCTGTAATCTAATTCTAAATGCTTCCCTTTGCAGTTGTCATTGAGACAACAGACCAGTCTGTCTGCTTTTGGCTTGCAGTGCCTGAACACAGACCATCGTACATCTCCTGGCAGTGATATTATACACTGTATCTATTATTTAAAATGTCAAATTAGCCTTCTTCATAAAATGCATGATATTATAATTACACAGTCATTACAATGGCTTTATTAAAGACTGTGCCATCTGGATTACAGTTGAATTACTCAGATATGAAAGAAGTCAGGATGGTGGGAGGGTGCTATAATGATAACTCTCCAGCAATACTAGAGGGCTTCGTATAAAACCTAGTGTGCAATTCCAAAAGCATACAGGAATAGAATAAACCAGGCTACATTTTTCCCATTCGAAATGGGTTACTGACAGATTCGCAGCAATCAGCCAGAAGTCCAAATGCATGACCTACCCCAGCCTCCCCCAGCGGTCAGCAATACAGATGGCAATCTTCAGCCAATTTGATTCACTCCATGTGATATTAAGAAACTGTTGGAGACACAGGACACTTACAAGAGAAAGTGAGGACTGCAGATGTGGAGAGTCAGAGTTCGGAAGTGTGGCACTAGAAAAGCACAGCAGGTCAGACAGCATTCCGAGGATCAGGAGAGTAGATGTTTTGGACACAAGCCCTTCATCAGGAAACATTGACTCTCCTGCTCCTTGGATGCTGCCTTTCCTGCTGTGCTTTTCCAGCGCCACACTTTTTGACACTGCAAAAGTTATTGCCCCTTCCTTCATTCAGGCAATAGTACTGTAGACTTGTGCTCCAGAACTTGCTACCCCCCCTAGCTAAATTTTCCAATACAGTTACACCACTGGCATCTACCCAACAATGTGGAAAATGCCCAGTTATGTCTTGTACATAAAAAGCAGGACAAATCCAACGTGGTCAATTACTGGCCTATTAGTTTACTCTCCATCATCAATAAAGTAATGGAGATGTCATCAACAGTGTTATCAAGCAGCACTGCTCAACAATAATCTGCTCAGTTATGCCCAGTTTGGATTTTGCCAGGACCACTCAGCTCCTGACCCAATTATGGCCTTGGTTCAAACATGGAGAAAAGAGGCGAGATGAGAGTAACAGCCCTTAACATCAAGGCAGCATTTGACCAAATGTGGCATCAAGGAGCCCAAACAAAACTGGAATCAATGGGTATCAGAGGGCAAATTCTCTGTTAGTTGGAGTTGTATCAGGTACACAAGAAGATGGTTGTGGTTGTTGGAAATTGGTCATCTCCGCTCCAGGACATATCTGCAGGCATTCCTCATGGTAGTGTCTTGGGCCTAACCATCTTCAGCTGCTTCATCAATGACCTTCGCTCCATCATAATATCCCAAGTGGGAATGTTCCCTGATGATTGTACAATGTTCAGTACCATTTGCAACTCTGCAGATACTGAAGCAGTGCATGTTCAAATGCAACATGATCTGGACAATATCCAGGCTGGAGCTGACAAGTGGCAATTAATATTTGGGCCACACAAATGCTAGGCTGTGACCATCACCAATAAGAGACAATCTAACCACTGCACCTTTACAGTCAATGGTGTTACTATCACTGAATCCTCCGCTGTCAGCATCCTGGGGATTACCATTGACCAGAAACTCAACTGGACTTGCTGTGTAAACACAGTCGCTACAAGAGGAAGTCTAAGGCTAGGAATACTCCTAGATGGCAAGTAACTCATCTCCTGACTCCCCAAAGCCTGTCCACCATCTCCAAGGCACAAGTCAGGAGTGTGATGAAATATTCCCCACTTGTCTGGGTGGGTACAGGTCCAACAACACTCAAGAAGCTTGAAACCATACAGGATAAAACAACCTGTTGATTGGCACTACATCCACAAGCACCTACTCCCTTTGCCATCCATAGTAGCAACAATGTATACAATCCACAAGATGCACAGCAGAAACTCACCATCCTTGGACATTATCTTCCAATCCCACAACTACTTCCACCTAGAAGGACGAGAGCAGCAAATATGTGGGAACACCACCACCTGCAAGTTCCCATCTAAGACACTCACCATTCTAACTTGGAAATATATCACCATTCCTTCACTGTCACTGGGTCAAAATCCTGGAATGCCCTCCCTAATGCCATTGTGGGTCAACTCACAGCAGGTGGACTGTAGCTGTTCACGAAGATAGCTAACCACCATCTTCTCAAGGATATCTTGGGATGGGTTAGAAATGCTGGCCAGCTGGAAATGCCTACATCCAACAAATTAACTTCAAAAAGTTACTTTCAGCACTGCAATTCTAACTCTACTTTGTGTGTATCATCAGGTAGGATGTTCATGCATCTAGACACAGGAATCAGAGGTGGAGGTGGGCTGATGTGATAGTAGTCAGGTTAAAAGATCTGCCTCCTCTTCCCAGAAACACTAACCAGGTTCTTCAATGGTATCAGCAGCTTATTCATAGAAAGATAGGTCAGTGTAAAGCTCCTATCCCCCTTACCAACATAACCAGTTTCCACTCAATGAACTAAAGTTAAATACCCAATGCTAAAGCTATTAAAAAAAACTCTAAAATGTGTCCAAATAAATTTCACTTGAACAGAAACTTAGAAAAGCATTAACCTCCAATGGAAGTCTGTAAATCGCTCTGAGCAATTCAACCCAGCTGAATTGCATGGGATAAATGTCAAATGAATGGGAAATGTATGAATAATTACTTATGAGTCTCCAATACATGATACATCCATCAATGCTGCAGGCCACACGCACCCAGTTCAAGACATAGGCAAAATATTCAGAATGCTCTAAACTGGTAAACTGTAGACTTGTTAAAAGACATCATTAGAATCATAGAGTCATAGAGATGTACAGCATGGAAACAGACCCTTCGGAAGGATGCACAAGTTCACTTTCTTTATTGTATTATTGATAGTGATTGATGCCTGAAACAGAGGCAGGACTTCCAGATACATTAGAGTCATAGAGATGTACAACATGGAAACAGACCCTTCAGTTCAACTCATCCATACTGACCAGATATTCTAACTTAATCTAGTCCCATTTGCCAGCACTTGGCCCATATCCCTCTGAACCTTCTTATTCATGTCCCCATCCAGATGCCTTTTAAATGCTATAATTCTACCAGCCTCCACCACTTCCTCTGGCAGGTCAGTCCATGCACGCACCACCTTCTGTGCGAAAGAGTTGCCCCTGAGATCCCTTTTATATTTTTCCTCTCTCATTCGAAATCCATGCCCTCTAGTTCTGGACTCCTCATCCCAGGGAAAAGACCTTGTCTCTTTATCGTCCATGCCCCTCATGATTTTATAAACCTCTATAAAGTCACCCCCCAGCCTCTGATGCTCCAGGGAAAACAACCACAGCCTATTCAGTCTCTCCCTATAACTCAAAACCTCCAATCCTGGCAACATCCTTGTAAATCTTTTCTGAACCCTTTCAAGTTTCATAACATCCTTCTGAGAGGAAGGAGACCAGAATTGCTTGCAATATTCCAAAAGTGGCCTACCAATATCCTGACCTGCCACAACATGACCTCCCAACTCCTATACTCAATGCTCTGACCAATAAAGGAAAGCATACCAAATGCCTTCTTCACTATCCAATCTACCTGCGACTCTACTTTTAAGGAACTGTGAAGCTGCACTTCAAGGTCTCTTTGTTCAGCAATACTCCCAGAACCTTACCATTAAGTGTTTAAGTCCTGCTCTGATTTGAGGCTTTTTATTCCTCACAATCTGTTTCCCTGCTCAGTTGCTGTTGCAGACAACTGGCACAGGCTCTTTATTTCAGAAAGATGTGGGCTTGGCTGATTGGGGCAGCAGTTACTCTCATCTCTGGTTTCCCTTGAGAAGGTACTGGTACGCTGCTTCCTTGCAGTCTGTGTGGTGGAGGTACATCCAATGTGCTGCAAGATAGGGAGTTCCAGGATTTTCACCCAGTGACTATTTAGGAACTGTATTATCTTTCCAAGTCAGGATGATGTGCGACATGGAGGGAAACTTGCAGGAGTTGGTTATACTGATTGTAATGAGGTCAGCCAACACGAGTTTCCTGATTGGACCAGGTTAACAGCCCCAATCTGGAAGCCCTGGCAGACAGATATACACAAGAGCATCAGAGGTTCTGGCACTTTGAAAGCTGACTCTGAATGAGCCTGTACTAGAGGCAAGAGTTCTCTATATATAAATAAAAGGTCACATGGTGATGGGATACCGGCCCCTGTGGAGTTATTTCATATGTGGTGTTTCCATATATCTGCTACCTTTGTCTTTTTTGTTGGTAGTATCCGTGGGTGTGAAAAGTGCTGTCTGAAGAGTCTCAGTGAATTTCTGCAGTGCATTCTGTAGATTTTGTTTCCCCGGTTTACTCATGAGATGTGGCTGTCACTGGGCAGGCCTGAATTTATTGTGCATCCCTACTTTATCCAAAGGGCGATTAAGAACCAGAGATAGAGCCTAGGTAGCAAGGAATTGAAGCTATTTTGATTGTAAAGACTCGTAGTAGAAGGCCTGATCCACTCGGGATCTTTGGGAAATATTTCTCCTCACTGAACTGCCACTACTGGCAGTGTGTTAGGCAGCAGCACATTCCAAGTAGGTGGTCACAACATTGCACCACTTCCTTTGACAATACCTACAGCTACAGTGAGGATGTTAGTGCCTGATGAAGCCCAGAATATTTTTGGCAACACAGTCTTCCAGGGTGGTGAAACCAGCATCACTAACATCTCACAATTTGCAAATCATTGCTGAATTCTGGATGTCACAAGGCTGTGTACAACCAGGAGAAATTATTACATATTGTTGCAGGTCTGGAGTCACTTGCTGCCTGATTCCTAGTCTCTCATCTGCTCTTGTAGCCACAGTACTTCTATGACAGGTCCAGTTCAGTTTCTGCTCAATGGTAACCCCTAGAATGTGGATTGTATAGGATTCAACAATTGCAATTACATTGAATGTTAGATTCTTTCTTGTTGGAAGTTGTTGATGCTAAGCACATAGAGTCATAGAGATGTACAGCACGGAAACAGATCCTTCGGTCCAACTCGTCCATGCCAACCAGATATCCCAACCCAATCTAGTCCCACCAGCCAGCACCCTCCAAACCCTTCCTAATCATATACCCATCCAGATGCCTCTTAAATGTTGCAATGGCACTAGCCTCCACCACTTCCTCTGACAGCTCATTCCACGTATGTACCATCCTCTGCGTGAAAAAGTTGTCCCTTAGGTCCCTTTTGTATCTTTCCCCTCTCAGCCTAAACCTATGCCCTCTAGTTCTGGACTCCCCCACCCCAGCGAAGAGATATTGTCTATTTATCCTATCCGTGCCCATCATGATTTTATAAACCTCTATAAGGTCACCCCTCAGCCTCCGATGCTCCAGTGAAAACAGCCCTAGCCTACTCAATCTCTCACTATAGCTCAAATCCTCCAACCCTGTGTGGCATGAATGTTACTCATCACGTTTCAGCTCGAACTTGGATCTTGTCCATGTCTTGATATTTTTGCTTCAGTAAGCAAAATGGTTACTTTTAGTGATGTCAGCATTCTGTCATTTCACTGAGGTGATCCAGACAGCAGAATAGTTACTTTAGCACTTCCAGTGACTAGCTGTCTCAACACAAGGTTCTCATTATGAGAGTGTTGGCCACAAGTGGTAAGGTTAAGAATGTGAGTTATCATTGAGGTTTCATCCTTGTTGTTGAATAAGCTTTTTTCCTGCAAAGTGGTGGTTGAGAGATTCTTGGAACAGTTTAGTTGAGATCCCTGGAACAGTGGACTGACACAAAATGGAACAATTGTGACTGCTGCCAAACAGCGGTCATTCACCAGCATGATGTTTTGGACACCTCTCATGCACATGTTCAGATTGTGTTAACCTTAAAGGTTTTGCTACAGCTCAACACTAATCTACAGCTTCCACAATGCACTGAAGAAAGCACTGATTCCATCCTCGGGCGAATGTCTGTGTCTGTGTGGGTTTCCTACGGATGCTCCCATTTCCTCCCACAACTAAAAATGTGCAGGATGGGTGGATTAGCAAGGCTAAATTGCACATAGTGTCCAGGAATTTGCAGACTAGGTGGGTTAACCATGGGAAATGCAGAGGAAGGGGTGTGGGTTTCGGTAGGAAGGTCTTTGGAAAGATGGTGCGTACTTAATGGGTCCAATAGAGTACTTTTACACTGTAGGGATTCTGTGAAAAGAAAAAAAAAATAGATAGAATTTCCCATTTTAAGTTAGCATTTTGTTGAGTGAGAATCATAGTGCATCAGCCCTGATCTCATTTGAATTGTGGAGCAAACTTGATGGGCTGAATGGCCTCCTTCTGTTCCTTTGTCTAACGGTCACTGCTCAGTTCTGGCACTGCTAGGTCTGCCACAGGTTCCAACCAATTGGACTGGCCAACAGCTCTCCAGAACCGGATTCCTCCCTTTGAGCCACTGAATTCAGACTCAACCTCGTTGGTGCCATTCCACAGCATGTTATCGCTGCAGGGCATTACTTTTTCCCTTTGGTCAATTCGTAGCCAAAATTTTAGCTGGTGTGGAGGGCAAGAAAGCAGTATATTCTCCCACTTCTTCCAAAATCCAGTCTTCATTCACTAAGGATCCTGTCTGAACTGTTTAGTATTTCCATTATGTTATGTTTCAGATTTCCAATAACTTAAAATTTTCACCCTGCTTTAATAATTCTGGATTTTCAAATTCGTGGGTTAGTATTCCTTTGAGGTGTAATATTCACAGATTTTCATTCTCTTCAAAAACTTTCCCTTTCTAAAAATTCTTCATATTTTATTGTTGAAAGTACATTTATTGAACATCATGATGAGTTTTCATAAATATAGTGTCATAGTGAAAATATTATAATCTTTTCAGGCAAGAAGCAAGAAGAAAACAAAAAACAACTCCACACTGGCCTAATAATTGCTGCCATTACCATATTCACCTGTGGCCTGCTTATAATGTTCTGTGTGCGGAAGAAGAAGAAACATTTCAAACTCAGTGAAGGCAGGTACTCTTGATTGTTCATCTTCTTAGGTCACAGTTTAATTCCAAGGATTAATGATTGCAAACTGAGGCAAAGAATTATGTCATGCTGGGTCATTGTATTCCTTGAAAATTGGATTTCTGGCTTCAGTTTCAGGGAAATGTCAAAGTCTGACACATGTGGCAGTTCATCCTTTCTTTGATAGTTTGACATAATATTAAAGCAAATGACCATCAATTTAACTCTCCCTATCTCTTCTGCCAAAATGCATTACCTTCCATAATTATCTATTAAATTCCAACTGCTACTTGTTTGCCACATCTACTGGCCCATCCTGCTGCAGTCATTTAGTATAAGTTCTGCTATTGCAACATTTGAAATGATTAAGTGAATGAAGCAAAGACCATGGAGGTGAATGACATCAGGGTAAGCACCTAACTCCATGTGACTGCATGTAACGGTAGAACACTGGTGATTCATTGACAGCACAGAAACTGAACACTCAAGTCAGCTTTAAGAATTGGGTAGAAAGATGATTAAATTAGGAAAAAACATAAGAGCAAAGAGATATAGCAACAGATCAAACACAGAAGTTTGAAACTGCAGTAGGCTATTCAGTCCGTCAAGCCTGTCCAGCATTTGGTAAGATCATGGTTGGTTTGATTGTGGCCTCAGCTTTACATTCCTGCTTGTTCCTATAATCTTTGACTTTCTTGTCAGTCAACAATCTGTCTAACTTAGTCTTTAATTAACTCAATGACATGGACTGTCCTGCTTTCTGGGCTGACAAATTCTACATACCAATAACCCTCAGAAAAGAAAGAATTACCTTCCACGAGAGGATGAACACTGATACAAATGGTTTGACAGATATGTTCTATTTCACTACTGTAATTAACATGAAATTTTACTAACTGAAAGTTAAGCACATTGTCACCAAATCTGAACTCATTCTTTTCTAGGACTTGAATAACTCCTTCAGATTTCTCCCGCTACAATGCCGACATTGAGACAAGAAAAAAATTGTTTTCCAATATATTGCATCTTCTCTCCTATTCATTTGTACTTTGGTGCTGGCCTGCAATACTGATGCTTTGTCTAAGTTTCTCTTCAAAATACTCTATTAACTCTTTTTCTCTAATGTTGCATACCACTGTGTTTGTGAAATTTGTTTGTATTAACTGCCAATCATAGAAAACTCTAAATCTGTGTTTGTCTTCTTTGGAACTAGTGGAGATGCAATGTGTGAAGAGGCCAATCAATATTCCTCCCAGAAAATCAATGACTTCAGCATGCTCTTCCTCCCAACCTGGGGCAGCCAAGTATCATTATTAGAGCTATTAGGGGACTGGTTAGCTCAGCTGGCTGGCTGACTGGTTGATCTTTAATGTAGACTGATATCATATGAGGCTGAGGTCACCCTGAAAGCCCTACATTTTCAAGCCTTAACTGAGGCAATGGTGACCCTCAGTTTAAATTCACTGCCAGTCTTCTCTTTGTAATTAGAGTTCAGACTATGGCCCTTTTTGGATTATGGAAATTTTTGCTTATCGCTAGAATTATCATTTCAAAAATGTATTCATTCTGTCCAAGTGTTGTTTTATTTTAATTAATGGAGGATTTTAAAATCTCTCAAAAAAGTGTTTTGTTTACATGAGGACTCTCTTAACAAGTCAATCATATAGACGCATTTCACTAAACAAATATAACTGGGCGCTATTCACCTGACGACAGTGAATAATTGGGTCTACATGCTAGTATTACTTGGGATCTTGAGGTGGCATATCAACATTTGTATATATTTTCACTGACAACAAAAGCACATTAGGCCAAGATTATACGTTAGTTTCATTGCTAAAAAAATACTCCTGCCATGCCTTTTACTCAATAAAGACTCACTTGCTGAACTTCTGAACAAAGGCTGAATTTAGCAAAGGAAAGACAGTACAAAATTTGAGGGAAATTAAATTTTTATTTTACAAATAGACATGCCAGACATAATTCCAACAGCAATTATTTTTATTTAAAGCTCGTAACAATGAGGCGGCAAGTGAACCAGCACTGTATGCTGAAATCAGGAGATCAAGCAATGCCAGGGACCAGGTTAGTATAAGCAGCAAAGCTGTGTTGGGTTTATTGCTCTCATTCTCTACAGCTTTCTCTGGCTGTTTTAATGGGGAAAAGCAACATTACTTAAAACTGCAGGTAACTTATTAATTTCAAATACAGTCATAGAAACACTTAGTTATGGATGTTCCACATTAGTTACAGTGCATCATACAACTACTCCAAAGCCCCTCAGGCTAGGCGAGGGAGTGGAGGCCGTGGCTTCTAATAGTAACACATTGCTTTTTTAATTCTCTTCCTTCCATCTTGAAGGGTGATGGGAGTGTAGGCTAGGGCAGCAATAGAAGTCACAGGCACAGGTACCTCTCTTGGTCTGAGTTCCCGGCACCATTTCTGAGCACAGCAGACCTGCACCTGACTTGAGAACAACAGCCCCCGGAGCCCCAGATGTTAGGTCCTGTTGTACCCGGTTATCACAGGACCTGGGTGTAGGCCGGGAGTTCTCAAATGCTCATCTTACATTTCATACCAACATGTATTTGATCACCAATGTGTAACTTCCAACTTTTCCATTCTCTCTTTGTTTTATTGATGCGATGAGTTGCATTCCAAACTTTAATCTGTTTATCCTTGTAAACTGCAAAGAACTGGACTCTTTAGTGTCACTCTGGCCTGGATTTACTGTTGTGTCAACAGTTGTTACTCCATCACACAAAGGGGGTGTACATGGGAACCCTGTGGGATTCCCATTATAGCAAACTCTCAAGGAATTGTCCAGGAAATTGAAGATTCCGCTGGGTAATTCCTCTACACTTGGAGCCCTCTAACAGTATCAATTTAAACTGGAAAACTCGGATTTGCTGAAGCCAAATAAATAGTTACTCAAGAAAAGTTAGACAATTAAATACTAACACCATGTTTGGCTCTCAACTGCACCATTTCCCAGACTATTTACAATTTTCCAGACCCGAACCTGACTACATTCCTCTCTCTCTGTCTAAGACCTGAAACACCCCATTCTCAGATTTGCTACCACCTTTCCCTTGTTCAGACCTGATTTGTCTCCGCCCCATGGGACTTGTGTTACCTTCTCCACCCACCCCAGACCAGACACAGCCCATCCTTACTTTGGACACATTCCCTTCTTCCCCTATTTTGGACAAGGTCCACCTTGGCCCCTTCTTCTGCTCACCCCAACTTCCCCTGCTCTGCCTCCACATCCCTACCCACCCACATCCTGTTCCTGAACCACAGACTTCTGTGAAAAGGGGAGGTGGTTTGCTCTCTCCCAGCAGTGCTGCACTATAAGAGAACTGTCAGAATGGAAGGATGGATGTGCTCTTCTGAAGGAGCCCAGATTGAATTCTCTCATCAGAAATGTGCTCTCCTTTCAGAAATAAGGGGTGACAGACTGTCAGAAAATCTAGCCCTTTTCTTTCTTGCTGATCCTTTTGCAGCGCCTGAAAACTACGGTGCTCCTTTCTTCCCTCAGCCTTCACTTCTCCGAACACCTTCACAAGAATAAAAACCCAAGTTTGACATTATTAATTGTCTCCTGATGATATGTCTGCTCCTTTCAGTCACTACTGGTTTTTGTCCTTAA
The DNA here is from genome assembly GCF_037043375.1 of Chiloscyllium plagiosum. Classification (NCBI taxonomy): domain Eukaryota; kingdom Metazoa; phylum Chordata; class Chondrichthyes; order Orectolobiformes; family Hemiscylliidae; genus Chiloscyllium; species Chiloscyllium plagiosum. The sequence goes on from NW_028270173.1 coordinate 26,318,158, forward strand.
CCTGAGTTTCTTGTTGACTGTATAAGTTAGTACAAGTATCTAACTAGCTCAGATCACCTGTCCTTTTCCTTTTCAAACTCTTATTTCATTTTCGGCCAGTTTCTCTACTAAGGAATTCAGCAACCCAGGCACAAACACAGATGGATATGCTTCACCCAGTTTCTCTCAAATTCTCTGTGGTGTCCACGTCACAGCAGACAGCTAATTGGGATCGATATTCTGCTCTTGTGTGCTCTGCGTAACGTTTTCACTGTGTCCCTCATAGAAGATCTGTAATTAAAAAACAAAACAGATTAATGGTCAGATATCTGAATAACATTCTACAGCCTTATGACACAACAGGTATTTTCCAAACAATGTTGTAACACACATCTGGAACTGGTGGGACCTGAAATCAGGTCTTGCACCCCTAGATCAGATAGGACTTGAACCCAGGCCTCCTGGTTAAGAAGTAGCGGCACTACCACTATGCCACAAGAGCTTCGTGGCCCACAACCTGTGCAGATATACTGTGGCACAGCTCTGGAGAAAGCAGGAATTGAACCCAGGCCTCGAGGTAGGGGCTTCCTACCACTGCACCACAAGAGCCCCATGCCTATGGGGTGTTTGTTTTAATCAACCTGCTCAGACACTGATACATCTCTGGGATAGGTAGGCCTTGAATCTGGGCCTCTTCGCCCAGAGAGAGGGATACTGGGCTCTCCACCTGACACATAATGCAAACTTTGACAGTAGATCTCAGCTGTAACATTCAAGAAGAATGACTGTGGGTCTAGTACAAGACAATTGAAGAACTGTCTACACATGGTAATCTTGCTGTGAATGCAGCTATCCTCTCCATAAAGTAATCGACTGAGAATTATTCTTTGGCAGTTACCTTTGCTTTGCATTACCCCACATTGGATTTTGATAGCTCATTGTACAAACTCATATGCAAAACAGTGTTCTTAGTCAAATTCTGATGTGTACCTGGAGCTGCTGGATAAATTACAAATTATTTCCCCTCCCTTCTGAGAAAGCAGAAGTGAATAACTTGTAATATAATACTTGAGAAGAATTGACAATACAAAACAAGCTTGTTTTACACACAACAGAACCAGCAGGGCGACAACGCTGACAAAGCATCTTAGTTCACTTTCAAGGGCAAAGCTGACATGAACAAATATCTCACAAGATTCACAGGCGTTTATGACCCAACGATGGCTATTTGACCCACTTTATCCATGTTGGTCAACAAATATCTGACATTAATCGCATGTTCCAGCTCTTTGTCCTCAAAGCTAAAACAAGAGTGTTTGCTGCGTAAACATTACAAGAGTTTCTGACTCAACTACTCTTTCCGGCAGTGAGTTCAAGACTCCCAGCACCCTTTGAGTAAAAAGATTTATCCTAATCTCCTCTCCTAGCCTTCTACCTTTCGGCATAAATCGATGTCTCTGGTTACTGATGTCTCTATCAATGGAAAGAAAACTGCTTTCCGATGCAACATACTCCTGCTTCTCATAATTTATACTCATCTATGAGGTTTCCTTTCAAACTCTCTGCTCCAAGGAAAACAACCCCAGTCTATTAAATCTTTCCTCATGGCCCAGACTCTCCATCCCAGGCATCATCCTAGTAAATCTCCTCTGCACCCTCTCTATTGCAATCATAGCCTTACTGTAATGTAAAAGTCAGGGATGCATGCAGTACTCCAGGTGTGACCAAACCAGCAACTTCACACAGTTCCAGTATAACCTTCTTGCCCTTGCATTCTGTACTCTGGCAACTCAAGGTAAGTCTTTCATTCATCTTAGCTACCTTGTCTATCTGTTCTGCTGCATTCAGAGATCTGCAGACATATACACTAAACTGCTCCAGTTTATAGTGTAATTCCTTGACTTGTTAGTTATCCCAGAACATTACCTTACACCTCTCTGGGTTGAATTCTATTTGTCCCTGCTCTGTCCATCTGATCAGGACATGTCTGAGTTGGAAGTGAAGATTCATCTCGTGATCCATACCAAATTTACATTTTATTACTGATCTAACAATGACATCATATCACAGCACTGCAATTCTTGTTTTTCGTGCCTGAACAAAGAGTATATATTGTGTCTCAGGAAGAATTGTAACCCCATCTTCCATCTTCTAAAGAAGTGGGGGAGTTAACACTAATGTCTGTCTAATGCATGGGCCTGCAGGTGGCATTGTCCATTGAAACATGAGGCTGAAAGCTATTCATTGAATCTGGACATAATGAACCCAAAGGCTTTGGGGAAGAATCTTACACTGAATCTGAAAATTGCTGAGAACTATATTTAACATGCTACCCAGCATACCACTAACTTTATTTATTGTGCCTCGATCTAACTACTTCTACGAGTAGGATTGTATTATTGCTATTTTCGATCCATATGGGATGTTCTATTAATATGTTTGTTTGTGTTATCACTATCCTCTATTATTACTCTCATCAATTTATTAATATTGCATTGCTGCTGTTTCTGTGTGCTAACATAATATAACCTCCTTGCTCTTGTATTCTAATGTTTGTTCATAAGCCCTGACCAAATTGTGTTCCTTCAATGTATTATTACTGCTGTTCATGAGGCTGTCATTGCATGAAAAGTGATTCATTGACATCTTCCATTGCTCTTCTGTCTTCGAATTAGACTACATTGTATTAGTACTTAATAAATAATTAATGCCTTACTTATGTGCATTTATTTGTCAAGCTCTGATTCTACCAGCATTTTTCTTTGTCTCTCTCCAGACAATACCTTAATGTTGCATCAACATTTTGACAGTACTCCCTGATGAAGGTTTGCCTTTGACCACAGCCAGCTCAAGAGATTTAGTACATAAAATGAAATTGCTGGAGGGACTCAGCAGGTTTGGCAACACCTGTGGAAAGAAAACAGTGTCAATGTTTTGAGTTAACTCAAAATATCAACATCTCTCCACAGATGCTGAGTTCCTCCAGCAAGTTCAATTTTTGTTTCAGCTTTCCAGTATCTGAAGTCCTTTGATTTATTCAAGAGATTTAATTACTGTTTTCAAGATCTGCTTGATCGGCCCACGTACTCACATTGTATTATTCAAGAATAGGAGTGGGCCATTTGTCCTTTCAAGACTATTTCCGCCTTCAACTTGGATATTGTTTTGTTGCTCATAAAAAGGTCACAGCTACAATGTTATAGGTCTTGCATTTACCTATTCTCTTAACCATTGTTCAAGGGTGCAAGATTTCAGATAAGATCCCCATAGCCATTCGCTATCCAATTGTGAACTAAAGTGTTACTATCTCAGTTCTTTAATTTTAGGCTACTGAGGCAAATAAAAATATCCTTTTGTGTTCCTCTAAAACTGTGGCCCCATCTACATGGAAATTAACTAAATTGAGTGCAGTTCTGGGGTTAGTTAAAGTCCATTCATGGTAGTACTAAACGGAGTGCAAAACCATTCTATTATCTGATTCTATGGGTTTTCACTTGGAATAATACATTAAAAATACCTGTAATGTCTCCTATATGCTGCCAATTTCTTTCTATTTTACTTTCTTTCTTACTTGCTTCACTCATTTTATGTGTTATTCTTAAGAACAAAGAACATTACAGCACAGGAACAGGCCCTTTGACCCTTCAGGCTTGTGCCCATCCAGATCCTCCACCTAAACCTGCTGCCTATTTTCTAAGGATCTGTATCCCTCTGCTCCCTGTCCTCTGTCTTGATACATCTTAAATGACGCTATTGTTTCCGCCACTTCCACCTCCGCTGGCAACACATTCCAGGCACCCACCACCCTCTGCATGACGAATGCATATCGCCCCTAAACTTTTCCCCACTCACTTTGAACTCATGACCCCTAGTAATTGATTCCTCCACTCTGGGAAAAAGTTTCTTGCTATCCACTCTGTCTACACCTCAACCTCCTTCTTTCCAATGAAAGTAACCCTAATCTACTCAACTTCTCCTCATAGCAAGCATCCTCCGTACCAGGCAACATCCGGGCGAACCTCCTCTGCACTTTGTCCAAAGCATCCGTATCCTTTTCGTAATGTGGCGACCAGAACTGTATGCAGTATTCCAAATGTGTCCGATCTAAAGTCCTATACAACTGTAACACAACCTGACAACTCTTCTACTCAATACCCCATCCGATGAAGGAAAGCATGCCGTATGCCTTCTTGACCACTCTACTGACCTGCGTTGCCATCTTCAGGGAACAATGGACCTGAACATCTCGATCTCTCTGTACGTCAATATTCCCCAGGACTTTTCCATTTAATGTATAGTTCTCACTTGCTGTTTTCATATTTCACTCACTTACTGTTTCCTTGGTCATTATGATTTTTCCTCAATTTCTCTCATACTTTTGTTACTGTGGCAATGCTGGCCATCTTCTCTGTTTCTGTCATTTGCTCTGTCCTAAGTTCTAATTCCAGTTATTATGCAAACCTAACTGCAGTAGTATCAGAAAATTCAGGTTTTACTTGAATGAGGAACCACAGGGATACATTTACCTGACAAGAAAAGAAGATAAAAAATTGAAGGCATCATACAGAGAATGCAAAACACTCCCCATAATTGGTTTGCAAATAAATTCTGCAGCAGTGTGGCTTTCACCTTGGCCACAGACTCAACAGCACGCTCACAGCAAATGTGCTGTCTTTGACTACTAATGAGTAATCAAGTAGTAACTGATAGTGCAGTGGACAGGAAAGAGAAAAGATGCATTTCCAAAATTAAAACATATCACTTGTTTAGCAGTAGTTAACATAGATTGGTTTTGCACTCCGTTTAGTACTACCATGAATGGACTTTAACTAACTACAGAACTGCACTCAATTTAGTTAATTTCCATAGTTTCACAGTGCCAGGGCCCCAGGTTCAAGTCCAGTGTTGGGTGACTGTCTGTGTGGAGTTTGTACGTTCTCCTCTTGTCTGCATGCTCCGGTTTCCTTCCATACTTCAAAGATGCGCAAGTTTGATTGGCTTGCTAAGTTATCCCATAGCCATCCAAAGATGTGTGGGTTGGGTGGATTAGCCATGGTAAATGCAGGGTTATGGGGATAGCGGAGTGGAGCTGGGTTTGATGGGCTGTTCTTCTAAGGGTCAGTGCAGACTTGATGGACTGTATGGCCTCTTTCCATATTCTACGATTCTATGAAAATTAAATGTCACATTGTCAAAAACTAATGATAATCAGAGCTCTGTCTCTATTACTCTGACATTCCAGACCTGGCCCCTTTCTACCCTGTGAATGCCTGTACAATCTAAATCTCCCTGTGTATCACTCTCCAGTTGAATGTTCACTCATATTACTCTACAGTTGAGGTCTCCAGCAGTACCACAAAATGCAAAGCCCTTCTTCATGACCCTGACACTATCAAATTCTCCTATAGCATGCAGCAGCTGATTGAAAGATGCTTTTTATTTTGTTGATTCATTTTATAGAAAGTATTTTGTTCATAAACAAAATTCAATTTCTAATGCAAAACAACATATTCCACTGAAATTATTTTCTTTCAAGTCCCAGGGACATTTATGTCAATTGGATACCAGCGAAAAGCAGCAAGGTGGAGGAGTTAAACTTACCACAATATACGATGAAATAAAATTCAATCCTAATATGTCAACACCCACTGATAGCGACCGAGATGGAAGAAGAAGCAAGTGCTAATGTCTGATTGGCATCTAACGATGTATGGAAGACAACAGTAAGCCTGACATGGCCTTAACAATTCCGGTGGTCTCCTGCTTGCCATGCTCTTGTTCTTACAGCTGACTTGGGTGTGTTCTCTTCTATGAGAAAGCAGATCAAGCGCCAAAGAAAGAACTTCGGACTCGATGCTTGGAACTTAATGAAATGAAGGAAACAGAAACTCAAAATGTTGGACATTCACAAAGCCATCAGTATGAGGAAAAGAAAGTACACTGGGTGATACAAGAGTGTGAAAATGAGGAATGCAGGTACTGGCATGGTGCAGATACAGTGACGACTTACATTTATATAGTATCTTTAACATGACTAAAATTTCCAAAGTGCTTCACTGTTATATAGGATGATCATGGAAACAATTAAATGATTGGTGAAACAGCCAAGAGACAGAATTCATTTAAAGAGATGGAAAGAGGTCATAGAGACCCTTTGGTCCAACTCGTCCATGCTGACCAGATATCCTGAACTAATCTAGTCCAAATGCATAGAACACAGAACCCCTACAGCGTGGAAACAGACACTTCGGCGAAACAAGTCCATGCCGACCCTCTGAAGAGTAACCCACCCAGACCCATTCCCCTACCACTGTACATTTACTTCTGACTAATGCACCTAACCTACACATCCCAGATCACTGTGGACAATTTAGCATGGCCAATTCACCTAATCTGTGGGAGGAAACCAACACAGACATGGGGATAATGTGCAAACTCCATACAGTCGCCCAAAGCTGGAACCGAACCTGGGTCTCTGGCGCTGTGAGGTAGCAGTGCTCACCACCAAGCCACCGTGCCACCCCAATTGTCAGCATTTTTCCCAAATCCTTCTAAACCCTTCCTATTCATGCACCCAACAGATGCCTTTTAAATGCTGTAATTGTATTAGCCTCCACCATTTCCTCTTGCAGCTCATTCGACAAACGTACTACTGTCTGTGTGAAAAAGTTACCCATTAGGTCTCTTTCAAATCTTTCCCCTATCACCTTAAACCTAGCCCTCTAGTTTTGGACTCCCCTACCCGGGGAAAAAGACCTTGGCTATTCAGCCTATCCATTCCTCTCATTTTATAAACCTCTATAAGGTCACTGCTCAGCTTCCGAGGCTCTAGGAAAAACATCCCCAGCCTATTCAACCTCCCCTATTGCTCAAACCCTCAAATTCTGGCAATATCCTTGTAATCTTTTACGAAACCTTTCAAGTTTATTTCCTCTAGCAGGAAGAGTGGCAGTATTCTAAAAATATCCTAACCACAGCTGTTATATAGGATTTCTCAACTCCTCTACTCAATGCACTGACCAATAAACACAAGCACATCAAATGCCTTCTTTACTACCGTGTTATCTACAACTTCACTTTCAAGTAACTGAACCTGAATCCCAAGGTCTCTTTGGTCGGCAACACTCCACAGGAACTTACTAATAAGTCCTACCTGGTTCATCTAAATTAAACTCCATCTGGCACTCCTCAGCCCCACTGGCCCATCTGATCAAAGTCCCACTGTACTCTGAGATAACCTTCCTCGCTGTCCACTACCCGACCAATTTTGGTGTCTTCTGTAAGCTTACTAACCATATCTCCTATATTCACACCCAACTCATTAATACAAATGACAAAAAGGAGTGGACTCAGCACCGAACCTTGTGGCACTCCACCTGATCTTAAGCCTCGAGTCTGAAATGCAACCCTCCACACCACCAAACTCTGTCTCTTCCCTTCAAGCTAATTTTGCATCTTAATGGCTATTGAGGTGTTGTGGATGAGTTGAAAACTGCAGTGATTTACATCATGTCCTGCATTTATTTCTAAATTCAATGTTAAGCAAGTAGAGCAAAATAGAAACACATTCAGTATATGCTCATTCTGTTGATCATAATGAGGGAAGAGAAGAAGCAGATGGTTGGTTGGGAAAGTCCCGACTGCATTACTCAAAAAAATAGCTAATGGATAACATATTGCTCTAAATTGTAGTTCGCTGTGAAAGAAGACACTCTTCCTCTTTGTTGCTAAAGGTATTCTCATTGTATTTGAGTGTTTAACTCACAACAGCTTTATTTACAAGCAGTTGCACATTCAACAAAAGAGTCTTTCAAAGCCAACTACAAAAGAAAATCCACAAAGAATGGTGTACAATTAACCATATGTTAGGTTCTTCAGAAAACATGAACTATATCATGAGTTTTGCCCCACACTAACTAATTTGCAAACTGAAATAAACTTTTAAAAATAAAATTGCTTCAGTTGCAGAGTATCAATGCAAACAGAAGGCCTTGTGTTGTGGTAGTGGCATTCACAATTGTGGATCACAGTTTCGAAGCTCAAGTCCAATCTCAGAACAAGCAGTAAAAGCATGAAGTTTTCATAATTAGCGAGAATCATGTGGTAGCTGCAGCCTAACAGCAGCTGAATGCTGAAAGGAGGTGAGGTCTTCCAACTGAGTACACAGCAAAGAGGACATACAGGGTTGGTAGTGGAGGGAAGGTGCAGATTGTGGTTGGGGTGTGTGAATGCAAGTGAGTGAAGATGCTGCATTCACTATTAAGAGTTGTAGCCCATGAGCCCTGATAGGCAGTGGGTGCAGTAATAGAGTTAGAGTGATTGCGAGGGAGCATAGAGAAGACAGTGGCACTTATCCCTACAGAGTGGAAAAGGTTATTAAGTTCTTGCAGCACACCGAATGTTTCTTCAGACCGTGGAAACCAAACTAGCCTTGGTGCAACTTCAGACCAGGCTGGTAAGGTACAGTGTCATGGATTACACTGGTGCCAGAGGATGGCACTCCTCTGCACCACCTGTCCACCAGGACCTCCTAGTTAATGTGGAGCTAACTTCCTTTTCTTAGCAATTTCTGAGTTAGTTTACCATACACAGAAATGTTGAAATTCAGCTCCTGACTGACAACATCTAACTTGGTGTGTAGTGGGTTCTTACAATGGCACCGTGAATACCTGCAGGTCATGATAGTGTTCAGAATACTTCCATCACTGCTGAGTGCGTGACACTCCTTAGAACAGTGGTGCACAGTTAATGAACGATTTGTGGAGCGTAGTGTGAGAAAACCTACGAGAGACCAGAGAGAGAAATCCTCCGTGATACTCTCTGAATCTGATACTTAGTCAGTTTTTGGTAAAATGCAGACTAATGAATTTAAAATGCTTGAATTTCATCCACAGGATAGTGAGTCGGGCAGATCAGCTTTCTGATCCCTTCAGGGAATAGTTCAATTGAAGCTTTAAAACTGTGGAGATGTGATATTAGGTAACTGCAGAGACTTAGATAATCTCTAAATGAAATGATACCATCTGGCAACAAATAAAGGTTTGTGCCAAATGCAGACATTGAGCACTGTAAAAGACACTGGTCCAATTTGATAGTAATTGTGGTAAAGCATTTCACAACTCAACATTTATTGTATTTTCATAAATCTCAAACCTAGTGACCTTGTGAGGTGTCGGAAGACTGGAGGTTGGCAAATGTGGTGCCACTGTTTAAGAAGGGTGGTAAAGACAAGCTAGGGAACTATAGACCGGTGAGCCTGATCTCAGTGGTGGGCAAATTGTTGGAGAGAATCCTGAGGCACAGGATGTACATGTATGTGGAAAGGCAAGGACTGATTAGGGATAGTCAACATGGTTTTGTGCGTGAGAAATCATGTCTCACAAACTTGATTGAGTTTTTTGAAGAAATAACAAAGAAGATTGATGAGGGCAGAGCAGTAGATGTGATCTATATGGACTTCAGTAAGGCGTTCGACAAGGTTCCCCATGGGAGACTGATTAGCAAGGTTAGATCTCATGGAACACAGGGAGAACTAGCCATTTGGATACAGAACTGGCTCAAAGGTAGAAGACAGAGGGTGGTGGTGGAGGGATGTTTTTCAGACTGGAGGCCTGTGACCAGTGGAGTGTCACAAGGATCGGTGCTGGGTCCTCTACTTTTTGTCATTTACATAAATGATTTGGATACGTGCATAAGAGGTACATTAGTAAGTTTGCAGATGACACCAAAATTGGAGGTGTAGTGGACAGCGAAGAGGATTACCTCAGATTACAATAGGATCTGCACCAGATGGGCCAATGGGCTGAGAAGTGGCAGATGGAGTTTAATTCAGATAAATGCGAGGTGCTGCATTTTGGAAAAACACATCTTAGCAGGACTTATACACTTAATGGTAAAGTCCTAGGGAGTGTTGCTGAACAAAGAGACCTTGGAGTACAGGTTCATAGCTCCTTGAAAGTGGAGTCACAGGCAGATAGGATAGTGAAGAAGGTGTTTGGTATGCTTCCTTTATTGGTCAGAGTATTGAGTACAGGAGTTGGGAGGTCATGTTGCGGCTGAACAGGACATTGGTTAGGCCACTGTTGGAATATTGCGTGCATCTCTGGTCTCCTTCCTATTGGAAAGATGTTGTGAAACTTGAAAGGGTTCAGAAAAGATTTACAAGGATGTTGCCAGGGTTGGAGGATTTGAGCTATGGGGAGAGGCTGAACAGGCTGGGGCTGTTTTCCCTGGAGTGTCAAAGGCTGAGGGGTGACCTTATAGAGGTTTACAAAATTATGAGGGTAATGGATAGGATAAATAGACAAAGTCTTTTCCCTGGGGTCAGGGAGTCCAGAACTAGAGGGCATAGGTTTAGGATGAGAGGGGAAAGATATAAAAGAGACCTAAGGGGCAACTTTTTCACAGAGGGTGGCGAGTGTATGGAATGAGCTGCCAGAGGAAGTGGTGGAGGCTGGTACAATTGCAACATTTGAGAGGCATTTGGATCGGTACATGAATAGGAAGGGTTTGGAGGGATATGGGCCGGGTGCTGGCAGGTGGGACTGGATTGGGTTGGGATATCTGGTCGGCATGGATGGGTTGGACCGAAGGGTATGTTTCCATGCTGTACATCTCTATGACTCTATGTATGATTAAAAATAACGAAAGTACAGTCTGATGTGCACTTGAGATGATATACCTGGCAGCTACTTCCCTGCATTAGAAGAGACAGAGAACTGCAAACTGCAAAATTGATTTTCACTTAGATATTTTTGGTATGCGAATTGAGTCCTGATAGATATATACTTCCTAGAGGAAAGTTGATGCTATAATCCTTGTAGGAAATGGAAATAGAGAAGATTCTATAATGGACAGTAAACCCAGAAACCTGGTTTACATACTGGTGAATGGGATATGTTAAACAATTATGAAAGGTGGTAGTGTAGTGGTAATGAAGTGGACTAACAATCCAGTTTCCCAGACCAGTGTTCCAAGGGACAGGGGATTTGAATCTCATTGTGGCAGATTGTGAAATTTGGAGAGTGGAATTATAGCTCATCTAATGTGACCACTATCACTATCGACTATTAGAAAATAAACCCATCTGGCTCACTAATATACACTAAGGAAATCTGCTGTTTTTGCCTTATCTGGACTGCATGTGATTCCAGATCCACTACAATGTGGTTAATCCTGAATTGCCCTCTGGGTAATTAAGGATAGGCAGTAAAAGCTAGGTAAAAACAATGACTGCAGATGCTGGAAACCAGATTCTGGATTAGTAGTGCTGGAAAAGCAGAGCAGTTCAGGCTGCATCCGAGGAGCAGTAAAATCGACGTTTCGGGCAAAAGCCCTTCATCGGAAAGCCCAACTAGCAATGTATAACTCAAGAACAAATAGTTTTTAAAAAAGAGCCTTCCCTGAGTTTCACCTTTCTCCTGAAGTGGTTTACATCTTGGGCAGAGGTTGCAGATTGAAGTCCTCCTGCTTGGCCTGGCTAAAATAGCCTGTAACTAATACAGGGCGTAAATCATGAAAGTCTACCTTTCTTTCAGCGTGATATTGCACCTTTCCTAACCTATGGTTCTAAATTGTCTGGAGTGCACCATTTTACCCCCACACCCTGTGCTGCCTGCCAAAACTAAATATAAGTTAAATACTGTAAACTTCTTTTGACCACCTAATGTTTTGTGTTTTGTGATGTTACAATACTTCTTTAAATGTTATATTTTTAAATTAATTGATTAATTTGGTCTATATTTGTAAAAGAGTTTACAGGAACAAAAATAAGTTTTGACTGACTCTGTAAATAAAATATTATGAGTCTATGAAGATTTGGCTCCAGTGCTGTAATTTTTGACTGGATAGGTGGACCGTATCAAGAAGTCTGAAAATGGCGCATTCCAAAAAGTGGGGGTCAATGACTGTTTACCTTTCTTCTTGACTTGGAGGTGTGAAACAATGCCTGGATAGTAGCCAATACTCAGCCAGGCTAAAACAGCACTCAGCCTAACTACTACAAAGAGAAGCTATATGCAAAGATTTGAAAGATTCTGCACAAACACCCAGCGGTGCAGTTACACTCTGTCCCATAATTAAGGCAAATACAGTACTTTTCTACCATGTGACTGGTGATGTGAGTGTTAAGTAGTGAGAGTGAAATGTTAAGATGATATAGCATGGAAGTGATTCTCAGATGGGTTGTTTTTATTCCTTTTTGGGTGAGAGATTCATGGCGAGGCCATCATTTATTGACTTGGAGAAGGCAGAGGTGAACTGTCATCTAGCTTTTTGCTAACAAGTTTCAGGATTCCAGGAAAGCAGAGTTGCTAAGACCGGAATTGTGTGTGGCTTGGTGTGGATCTTGTAGGTGGTGATGTTCCCATGCATTTGCTGCCCATATCCTTCTGGATAGTAGATGTGAATTTGGAAGGTGCTATTGAGGAAGTCTGGGTGAACTGCTGTAGTGCATTGTGTAGATGTTACTCACTGCTGCCACTGTGAGTCAATGTGAAGCGATTGAATCTCAAATGTAGTTGATGGAATGCCAATCAAATGGGCTTCTTCATCCTGGTTGGTGTCAAGCTTCTTCAATATTGTTCAGGCTGCATCTTGTCCAGGCAAGTAGAAAATATTCAACCATTCTCCTGATGTTGGCCTTGTACATGGTAGACAGACTTTGGGGAAACAGAATAAAAATACTAATTGCAGAATTCCTAGCCACTGACCTGCTTTTGTATCAAGTTCCGTTCAGTTTATGACCAATGCTAAACCTCAGACATAGTGAGATTGAGTTATTGTAATCTTATGCAAAGCTAAGGGGTGATGGTTAGAGTTTCTCTTGTTGGAGACAGTCTTGTTGGCTCAGAATCCTGGAACTCACTTCCTAACAGCAATGAGGATGTGCCTAGACACTGGTTTCAGCAATTCAGGAAGACAGCTCGTGTGACAATTATGATTGGCTACATTCCATGAAGGAATGAAATCAAATAATCCACTTGGAAGTTTACTTCTAGATTTTATCATTTTAGTCTCTCACTGTCACTGCTTTACACCTGCATCATGTATCACATGATAAGTGTTCTATGCTTGTATTAATTGTGGGGAGGAATTGCATGGCATTTGGGTAGCAAGGATGTTCTTTTAGACTTATCAGGCAAAGCACTGATATTGTCCAGGTCTTGCAGCATATGGACAGGAGTTCCTTCTATATCTGAGGAGATACAAATGGTGCTAAATCAGCAAACATCCACAGTGTTCACGTCATGATGGAAGGAAGGTCACTGATGGAACAGTTGAGGATGGTTGGGACTTGGACACCACCCTGAGGAACAAGGACTTTTGGCACAGTAGTAGGGTCCTCACCCTGGGCCAGAAGGCCTGAGTTCAAGTCCGAACTGCTTCTCCGGTGTGCCCATAATGACTTCACACCTATTGATTAAAAAGATCTACCCTGAAGCACATCCACAGTGATGTTCTGTCACTGAGATAATTGAATTTTGAGAACCACAAGCATCTTGTGTAGGAGGAATAATTTCAACCGCAGAGAATTTTTCCCAATTCTCACTGGGTCCAGTTTTACTAGGGCTCCTTGATCACACCCTTGATCACACTTGGTATCAATATCAAAAACCCCACTGCTGGAATTCTGCTCTCCCATCAACATTTGTACCAAGGCTGTGATGAGGACAGGAACCGAACGCCCCTTACAGCACGCAAACTGAGCATCAGTACTCTATTGCTTCTGAGCAAGTACTACCTGTGGATGACAACACATCTAAACTACCAGGTTCTGAGCCAGAAAGATTTGTAGAATAATTATATTGCTTTTGTGCCTATATATGGTATCCAAAAATATAGTTAATCAACTTTTACTGCGGTAATTACATATTACATGAATTCAAATACTCTCACAATATAGGAACACCATTTCTCTAATATAAAAGCTGGCTCCGAATAAACAAGAAAGCCAAATGGCTCCATCATCATCCTATCATACCATTGTCAAGCAACACAAAATCCAGTCCATACTGACCATAAACCCAAACTAAACTGGTCCCACCTGCCTATGCTTGGCCCATATCCCTCCACACATTTCTTTTTCATGTACTATCTAAGTGTCTTTTAAATGTTGTAACTGTACCTGCATCTACCACTTCCTCTGTAACATCATTCCACACACAAATCACTATGTGTAAAAAAAATTGCCACTCATATCTTTTATAAATCTTCCTCTTCTCACCTTAAAAATATGCCCACCAGTCTTTAAATCCTTCGCTCTTTGGAAAATACACTTCCCACTCACCTTACCTATACCCTTCATGATTTTATAAAGCTCCAAAAGGTCACCCCTCAACCTTCTATGTTCCAGTGAAACAGGTCCCAGCCTCTCATAACTCAAGCGCTCTATTTCCAGCAACATCTTGGTAAATCCTTTCTGAACCCTCTCCAGCTTAATGCTATCCTTCGTATAACAGTGTGACCAGAACTGGACACAGTACTCCAGAAGAGGTAAAACCTCAACATGACGTTCACAACAGTAAACATAACCTTGAAATAAGACACACTAAGTCTCTGGTGAACTTTTTTCTTAATTCAATGCTGTTCTGCATAGCAGGGCATAAACATAACAGGAAATTGTACTCTGGTAACTTAATCATCCCTGTGAAACCACAAACTTGTATAGAACAAAACTTCCAACTGTAAGAATCAAATTTATAACTTTTTTAGATGTTGCTGCCTGCAAATTCACCAAGTTTAAGTCAGGTAAATGGAAGAAATTCCCAGCCCTACTGAAAATGAAGCTAATTTAGATTTAGATTACATTACAGTGTGGAAACAGGCCCTTCGGCCCAACAAGTCCACACCGACCCGCCGAAACGCAACCCACCCATATCCCTACATTTACCCCTTACTTAACACTACGGGCAATTTAGCATGGCCAATTTACCTAACCTGCACATCTTTGGACTGTGGGAGGAAACCGGAGCACCCGGAGGAAACCCACGCAGTCACGGGGAGAACGTGCAAACGCCACACAGTCAGTCGCCTGAGGCGGGAATTGAACCCGGGTCTCTGGCGCTGTGAGGCAGCAGTACTAACCACTGTGCCACCGTGCCGCCCACAATGTGCAGATGTTTTGAGCTAAAATTGGACAGTACCGATTATCAGGCACAGAAGTTGCAATTTGCATGCTACCAATATTGTAGTGAAGGTGGGCAGCATGGAAATTTCCATGATTTAATTGAAACTGAAAAGGTTTTGTATTACTGGCTACCTTTGCATTCAGAAAAGGAATGAACAATATTATATTTGGTGTACATGGTCCAGCTTTTAAGGACACCCACTATTATGTGGTGAAATTGTGCTGAATGAGACTGCTGAATATTTTGTTTCTTTATTCTTTAATAGCATGTAGGTGAGGCTGGGAAGGTCAACATTTCCCATCTGTAATCACCCTTGAATTGACTGTCTTACTTGGCCATTACAGTTAAGAATTTGCTGTATCTGGAATCACATGTAGGGTAAATCAGGTAGGAATGGCAGATTTCCTTTCCTAAAGAACATTAGTGAACCAGATGAATTTTTACAACAATTGATCATTGCCATGACCGAGACTAGCATTCAATGCCAGATTTATTAACTGAATTTAAATTCTACCAGTTGACTTAATGGGATTGGAACACTTGTCCCCAGGGCAACAACTCTCTAGATTGCTAGTCCGCTGACATTACCACTATCCTGCCACCTCCCAAGTCAAAGAAAAAAAAACACTCTGGTAGAAAAAAGGCTCCAGCATTTAGAAACAAAATATTCAGGAGTTTCCTGTCATTCAGTGCAACTTCACCGCATAATAACCGGCTGCCTTAAGAATAAATGGTAAGCTGGACCATGTACACCAAATACTGTTGTTCATTCCTTACCAAAATACAGAGGCAGTAACACAGCCTTTCAGTTTAAATTAAATCACAGACATTTCCATTCCCAGAAGGCTCCAGCATATAGCAATGGCAATTTAATGGTAGAGATAGGCAAAAGGAGAGACGCCATGGTTCCACAAGAGGTCACGGCTTTTCGAGAACAACACTCAGAAGAGATTGGGAGTAGGTGACCAGATTCCCAGTGCCTTGACCCAAATGCCTGACAATAATTCCACAAAAGTCTTAACAACTCCATGTTGATGATCAGAAGTCATCCAGCATCAATGAGAATAGTGAAGATTATGTATGTTCCTACTTGTGCCCTTTTCAATGCATGGTCAACCCCTATCTATGATGATAGCCAAGCTGTAGATGATGTAACCATTCACCTCTTTCATTGATTTTCCTTTATTCCAACCCTCTCCTTCTGATTCTTTGCTTTGTGATACCCAAGAGTTTCCAGTTGCCCAGACAAGTGGAACACAGAGCAATGCCAAATAACCAATAAAGAGGCCTTATTGAGATCTGGGTGGCACGTGGCTCAGTGGTTAGCACTGCTGCCTCACAGCACCAAGGACTCGGGTTTGATTCCCACCTTGGGTGACTGTGTGGAGTTTTCTGTGTGGGTTTCCTCCCACAATCCAAAGATGTGCACGTCAGATGAATTGACCATGCTAAATTGCCCATAGTGTTAGGTACATTAGTCAAGGGTAAATGTAGGGGAATATATCTGGGTGGGTTACTCTTTGGAGGGTCAATGTGGACTTGTTGGGCCGAAGGGCCTGTTTCCATATTGTAGGGAATCTAATCTGTGCCATGGTGAGTCACTGGCCACAAATAAGCTGCAACCATATCTGAGTAAATGATGTTTTATTTGCCAGTTCATCAGAAGGGGCATTAGTAGATGAGTCCTGCTACACTGACATTGTATGAGCACCTCAATAGTGCAGGATACTGAAGGAGATCGGTGGTCTTGCACACTGACATGCCGTATGCGTTGGGACGCCTGGCATACAGTAACTTGTCAATGAAAAAGTGGAATCTGAAATAACTCCACAGACGCCAGTATCCCATCACCAAGTGATTCGTTATTTGCATATGAATTGTCCTTGATTTTAGTCCTGCCTCTTCCAAATCAGCTGCTAGAGTGACGGTATCTCCGGCGACCCTCTTTTAATCTGTTAGCCAGGACTCCCTGATCTGTCCAGACTAACAGCCTCAATCAGGGAACTTATATTCTATGAGGCTCAGCTGCTGACCTTATTATAATCACTACAGAATCCAGTTCCAAAATGCTTGTCCACCCTATTCCCATCCATTTCCCTATCAGACCAAGTATGCAACTGCCACCCCACTCCTGTTGCAGCCTTTGAATGGGTAGTGGACCATTCACTAAATCTTCTACTCTCACTACAAGGATGTAGCAACACGCTCGGCTAAATCATCAAAACACATTCAAGAACACCTCGCTGCACTTTCAGAGACACCACAAGAACAGAAATTATTTTTTAAAAATCACTGTAATAACAGGCTAAATGTCTGGTCCTGGAAGAAATGCTAGTGCTCATCTGAGCTTGCAGCTGAAAACCTGTTCTTTGCTATGTCATGTATAAATTATTGTGCAAAGGGTATCACACAAGTCAGTCAGAGTGTATGATGTGAGGGTAGCGTCAGTTCAGCTGTGTCTGGAAAATGCGGGGAATGACTGATCATTCAACATTCGCAAGACAGTAGGCCTCATGTATTGTATCTCAAGAACTGCAGAGCACTTCCCCAGAGGTCAATCAGCTTCCATCATGCCATTAGCATTTGCTTTCACCACACAAAAACTATGTTAATGAATTCAAGTATTCCTGCTTACCTTTCACCTCCTAATGTATCGTTCTGAAAACAGTTTCATCTGCCATACACTTAACACACAGGAACATCAGCAATTTTCACAAGTCAGCCTGTCCTTTCAGACTTCCTGCTTCTAAACACTTAAAACACAAAGCCAGACATTACCTACAGTGACATTATTGGCCAGGTAGTCTAGTAGCTATTTCATAGGTTTTGTAATCCAGAGGCCTGTATTATTCTGCATTTCATTAGCTAACTACCAGAATTAAGCAGCATGGTGGGAGTTAATGTTGACGTAAACATGTTTATGATAACCGTGAAAAACAAATGGAAAATTACTACAATCTCTGACAATTGTTATTTGCATTATGAAAGACAGCAACCTACCCTACGCTGCATCTGAAGCTTGCCCATGCTCACTGTGGTTTATTTAAGTTGGTTTGTTGTGAATCATTACAATTCAGTGAAAAAAACATTCCATGCAGTAAATCTCACCTTAAGAAGGTTGAACATTGGAACACTGGATGTGATGGAACACATATATTGGGAAATATGAACAAAAATATTTGAGCCACATTAAAGCAGGGTTGGTAAGATCATTTTTAAATTTGGACCCGATTAAATATCTTTGCAATTCCAATGAGAAATATTCAACAATGTTATTAAGATATACAATTTCTTTACACATTCACGGATATGAGCTGGGCCAGTGTTTATCACTAATTGGTAGTTAAGAATCAACCACGTTGCTCCAGATCTGGATTCACATGTAAGCCAGAAAAGGTAAGGAAGGCAGAATCCTTTCTGAAAGAAAATTAGTGAACCAGATGGGTTTTTCTGACAATTGCCAATAGTTTAATGGCTGACAGTAAACTCTTAATTAGAGATTTTTTAAATTAATACGAATTCTAACATCTGCCATGGACAGGATTCAAACCGTGGTACTGAGAATATGAAACATCCCCAGAGCATCTACTGGATTAATAGTTTAACCATAATACCACTAAGCCATCACCTCTCCAAATAAACAAAGATAAATAAATTACTTTAGCACAGAATTATATTTCAAATTTGAATGATCACTACTTTTGCTTCCTGATACTGCTCAGCTTTTAGATAGAACTATTGCATTAACATTTTGAACAAATGACTGGGTTGACATTAATCTTGAATACAATCACAAAGTTCCCCTTCATGAGAGTAGGTATCAGGACCAGAATATGCCCAATTTTGAGGCTCTGATATTCATTTATAGACTGTGTGCCAAAGGTTCAAGAACAGCGCAAACACAATGGAGAAAATGCAAATGGCATGAGAGAACAGAAGAAATGAGTCTGTGACTGGGAGGTGACATGTAAGCGAAGCATCAATTGGTAATGATAAACCGTAATCAGTGCTCAGTCTGAGGAAAAGGTGAGTCTTTAATTGGATGCACAGGGAGTAAGTGGGGTATAGGAAGGTCAATGAAGGATGAGTTGAGCTTCAAACAACAGCTTACATTTATATTGCACCTATAAATTAGTAAAATACATTTACTGCAGCACTAACGAATATAAATGAACATTGAGCTATAAGCAATATTAAGACTAGAAAATCAAAAGCTTGGTCAAGTAGCTAGGTTTTAAGAAGTGTCTTAAAGGAGGAAAGACAGGGAGAAAGGCAAACAATTTAGGCAAGAAATTCCAGGCTTATGGCCTAGGCAATTGAAGCACCAATGATGGCATAACGACTGACAGATTTGTGCAAATGAAAGGAATAATAGAGATAATTTAAGGGGAGGTGAGGGCCAAGTGATATTATTATTACTAAATATAACCCTGAAACCCCAAGTAATATTCACCAAGATTCAAATCCTGCCATGATAGATGGAGGAATTCAAATTCAATAAAAATCAAGGATTAAGAATCTAATGATGACCAAGAAACCATTGCTGATTATCAGAAAAGCCCATCTGGTTCATCAATGCCCATTAGGGAAGGAAATCTGTCAGCCTTACCTGTTCCGACTGACATTCTGCTCCAGACCCACAGCAATATAGCTGACTCTCAACTGCCCTCTGGGCAACAAATACAGGCCTGAACAGCAACATTCACATCTCATGAATACATAAAAAACGTTATGATCTCAACCGACAGCTGGACAAGTCTGATTTTCCAAAATGGAATCTGGTTTGATGAGATCATTTGTTTTTTTTCTATTTAATGTGTGGTCAATGACTGAAACATAGTCACACAAGGCTGCAAAGTTTCTTTAACAAGAGATGTTTATTATACAAAAGAAGCACACTAAGCTATCTAAATGTAGAATACAGTTTGAAAGATCTTAAATTACGCAGCAAAGCAACATCTCTTTCTATTTCTTGACACAGAATCACAGAATTGTTATGGTGTAGTAACACTAGCTGTGTCAGAGATTCAAATCCAGAGAAACTACCTCTCTTTAACTGTTTCTCCCCAGATTCTTACTGAATAGTTACTCAACTAAAGTTTGAAAATTTCTCAGCTTTTAATTGCCTGCAGGTTTTTAATTCTACACTTTTGGTTTGGACGCTTCCCTGAACTGTCTTATACATATTTCTAGAAAGCAAATTATACTTCTCCGAATTGAATTTCTTAAGAAAAAAAATCAATCCTTGAGTATTCTTAACCAAAAGCAAATTCATGGCCTTCAATGTTTACACATCTTGCAGTAAACTAGCACAGTATAAATATTTTTCCCATAACATTCCAGGGCTTTGCAGTCACTGCCTCTCCAGGTTTTACTGGGTTGGACCACTGTTTTGGAATGACTGTCTGACTTAGTTTTCTTCCTTTTAAAATCCTTTATGAAAGTAACGAATATCTTAATGCCACTATTTCAAAATCAAAACTCTGTAAGTTATGTATACAGTGCAAATACATGGTCAAATTTGTGACTGGTCTGGATCGGCCTCTCACAACAAGAATCTGAGAGGTACGGAATCAGTGGCTATGTGATAGTTTTATTTGGCCAAAAACAATCACTTCTGAATTTCAAAAATTTAGTTGGAAGAAACTTCTGCTCACACAGTGCTGAATTTTGGACAGACAACCTGACAAGGCAATGACAGGGAAATTTTGAAGTAAGGTGGCAGTGAGGTAGAGCTGGATGTCATCAGCATACATGTGAAACACCAATGTTAACAGTACAAGTAGTCCATGAGCCATAATATGAGACAAGAATGAATATTTGATTGAAGGAGCATAATTGTGAATTGGAGATATGGATGGCGGGAAGATGCATATCTATTGTGGTAGGTTATGCAGTAAGTGACTGGTAGAGGGAGAGCCTGGGAAATTTGCCGAGAGGTGAGGGAGGAGTGAAGGAATTCTGGGAAGGTGAGTCTAGTCGTTTAAAAGACATACCTCAAGCTTCGGGGCCTCCATTTGCCGAGAGGTGCAAGGGAAGAGCAAAAGACTGCTGGGTAGTTTTTAAGTGGGTGAGCTCAGAAGGGAAGGGCGGAAAATAGAAAAACGCTAGTGGTAGGGGACTCAACAGTTAGATGGATTGACAGGAGATTTTGTGATCAGGAACAGGACTCCCAGATGGTATGTTGCCTCCCTGGTGCCAGGGTCCGGGATGTCACCGATTGGGTTTACAAGATTCTGAAGGGGGAGGGTGAGCAGCCAGAAATCGTGGTACATATTGGCGCCAATGATATAGCGAGGAAGGGATTGAGGATCTGAAAAGTGACTACAGACAGTTAGGTTGGAAGCTGAAGAGCAGGAAGAGTAGAGTAGTGATCTCAGGTTTGCTACTGGTGCCACGAGATAGTGAGGTGAGGAATAGTCAGCAAATGCAGCTTAACATGTGGCTGCTAGGCTGGAGCAGGAGGGAGGGCTTCAGATACCTTGACCATTGGGATACCTTTTGGGGAAGGTGGGACCTGTACATGAAGGGTGAGCTGCACCTGAACTGGAGGGGCACAAATGTCCTGGGTGGGAGATTTGTTCATGTGATTCGGGAGGGTTTAAACTAGTTTGGCGGGGCGTTGGGAGTCAGAGCCACATATCTGAGAGGTGGTCAGTTGCAGACGGGACAGTGGCAGGATATATTGAATCTATTAGGAAGGTTTCTCACGTGATGAAACAAAGGGATTGGTTAAAGTGTTTCTGTTTTAGTGCAAGGAGTGTCCAAATTAAGAGTGACGAACTTAGAGTATGGATCAGTACTTGGGGCTACGATGTTGTGGCCATAACAGAGATGTGGGTTTCACAGGATCAGGAATGGTTGTTTGATGTTCCAGGGTTTAGAACATTTAGAAAGAACAGGGAGGGTGGAAAAAGAGGAGGGAGTGTGGCATTGTTAATCAGAGGGTGCATCACAGCTACAGAAATGAAGGTTGTTGAGGAAGGTTTGTCGACTGAGTCAGTATGGGTGGAAGTTAGGAACAGCAAGGGAACAGCCACTACATTGGGAGTTTTCTACAGACCACCTAATAGCAGTAGAGAGATTGAAGATCTTATAGGTGAACAGATTCTGGAAAAATGCAAAATTAGCAGGGTTGTTGTTATGGGTGATTTCAACTTTCCCAATATTGACTGGAACTTCCGATGTGCAGGTGGTTTGGATGGAGCAGTTTTTGTCAGGTGTGTTCAGGAGGGTTTCTCTACTCAGTATGTAGATAGACCGATGAGGGGAGAGGCCATTTCGGATTTGGTGCTCTGCAAGGAGCCAGAACAGGTGTCCAATCTCGTAGTGGGAGAGCACTTTAGTGAAAGTGATCACAACTGCCTCACATTTACCATAGAGGAGAAAGTGAGAACTGCAGATGCTGGAGATCAGAGCTGAAAATGTGTTGCTGGAAAAGCGCAGCAGGTCAGGCAGCATCCAAGGAACAGGAGAACCGACGTTTCGGGCATAATCTCTTCTTCAGGAATGAGGAAAGTGTGTCCAGCAGGCTAAGATAAAAGGTAGGGAGGAGGGACTTGGGGGAGGGGCGTTGGAAATGCGATAGGTGGAAGGAGGTCAAGGTGAGGGTGATAGGCCAGAGTGGGGTGGGGGCAGAGAGGTCAGGAAGAAGATTGCAGGTTAGGAAGGCGGTGCTGAGTTTGAGGGATTTGACTGAGACAAGGTGGGGGGAGGGGAAATGAGGAAACTGGAGAAATCTGAGTTCATCCCTTGTGGTTGGAGGGTTCCTAGGCAGAAGATGAGGTGCTCTTCCTCCAACCGTCGTGTTGCTATGGTCTGGCGATGGAGGAGTTCAAGGACCTGCATGTCCTTGGTGGAGTGGGAGGGGGAGTTGAAGTGTTGAGCCACGGGGTGGTTGGGTTGGTTGGTCCGGGTGTGCCAGAGGTGTTCTCTGAAACGTTCCGCAAGTAGGCGGCCTGTCTCCCCAATATAGAGGAGGCCACATCAGGTGCAGCGTATGCAATAAATGATGTGTGTGGAGGTGCAGGTGAATTTGTGGTGGATATGGAAGTATCCCTTGGGGCCTTGGAGGGAAGTAAGGGGGTGGTGTGGGCGCAAGTTTTACATTTCTTGCGGTTGCAGGGGAAGATGCCGGGATTCCCACTTCCTCCAAACCAAAGGAGTAGCCATGGGCACCCGCATGGGCCCCAGCTACGCCTGCCTCTTCGTAGGATATGTGGAACAGTCCATCTTCCGCAGCTACACTGGGATCATCCCCCACCTTTTCCTCTGCTACATTGATGACTGTATTGGCGCTGCCTTGTGCTCCCACGAGGAGGTTGAACAGTTCATCCACTTTACCAACACTTTCCACCCTGACCTCAAATTCACCTGGACCGTCTCAGACTCCTCCCTCCCCTTCCTAGACCTTTCCATTTCTATCTCGGGCGACCGAATCAACACGGACATTTACTATAAACTGACAGACTCCCACAGCTACTTAGACTACACCTCCACCCACCATGCCCCCTGTAAAAATGCCATCCCATATTCCCAATTCCTTCGTCTCCGCCGCATCTGCTCCCAGGAGGACCAGTTCCAAAACCGTACAACCCAGATGGCCTCCTTCTTCAAAGACTGCAAATTCCCCCCAGACGTGGTCGATGATGCCCTCCACCGCATCTCCTCCACTTCCCGCTTCTCCGCCCTTGAGCCCCGGCCCTCCAACCGCCACCAGGACAAAACCCCACTGGTCCTCACCTACCACCCCACCAACCTCCATATACAGCGTATCATCCGCTGTCATTTCCACCACCTCCAAACAGACCCCACCACCAAGGATACTTTTCCCTCCCCTCCCCTATCAGTGTTCCGAAAAGACCACTCCCTCCGTGACTCCCTCGTCAGGTCCACACCCCCCACCAACCCAACCTCCAATCCCGGCACCTTCCCCTGCAACCGCAAGAAATGTAAAACTTGCGCCCACACCTCCCCCCTTACTTCCCTCCAAGGCCCCAAGGGATACTTCCATATCCACCACAAATTCACCTGCACCTCCACACATATCATTTATTGCATCCGCCCCACCCCACTCCGGCCTATCACCCTCACCTTGACCTCCTTCCACCTATCGCATTCCCAACGCACTTCCCCCAAGTCCCTCCTCCCTACCTTTTATCTTAGCCTGCTGGACACACTTTCCTCATTCCTGAAGAAGGGCTTATGCCCGAAACGTCGATTCTCCTGTTCCTTGGATGCTGCCTGACCTGCTGCGCTTTTCCAGCAACACATTTTCAGCTCACATTTAGCATAGCCTTGGAGAGTTACCGAGGGAAGATATTTAATTGGGGAAAAGGAAATTATGACGCTATCAGGCAGGACTTGGGAAGTACAGATTGGGACCAATTGTTCCACAGAAAGGGCACAGCAGACATGTGGAGACTATTTAGGGAGCACTTGTTGTGAGTGACGCACAAATTTGTTCCTCTGAGACACGTCAGAAGGGGAAAGATTAAGGAACCTTGGATGACGAGAACAGAGGAACTTCTCGTTAAAAGGAAGAAGGCAGCTTATGTAAGGTGGAGGAAGCAAGAATCTAGCACAGCTTTAGAGGATTACAGGCTAGCTAGAAAGGAGCTCAGAATTAGATTGAGGAGAGCCAGGAGGTGGCATAAAAAAGGCTTGGCAATAAGGATTAGGGAGAACCCAAAGGCATTTTACTCATACGTGAGGAATAAGAGAATGATCAGGGAAAAGGTAGGGCCGATCCGGGATAGCATAGGAAACTTGTGCGTGGAGTCTGAGCAGATAGGGGAAGCCCTAAATGAGTTTTTTGCTTCGGCTTTTACCAAGGAAAGGGAACTTGATGTAAATGAAAACTTAGAGGAGCTGGGATACAGTCTTGACCAGATTAAGATTGATGAAGTTGATGTGCTAGAAATTTTGGAAACCATTAAGATTGATAAGTCTCCAGGGCCAGACCAGATTAATCGTCGGCTGCTCCAGGAAGCAAGAAAGGAGGTTGCTAAACCGCTGTCGAGAATATTTGCCTCTTCACTCTCCACAGGAGTCATACCAGAGGATTGGAAGGAGGTGAATGTTGTTCCTCTTTTCAAGGGTAATAGGGACATCTCTGGCAATTACAGACCAGTCAGTCTTACGTCTGTGGTTTGGAAAGAATTCTGAAGGATAGGATTTATGACTATTTGGCAAAGCATAGTGTGATTAAAGGCAGTCAGCATGGCTTTGTGAGGGCCTCACAAATCTTATTGAGTTCTTTGAGGAGGTGTCAAGACAGGTCAATGATGGTTGAGCAGTGGATGTGGTGTACATGGACTTCAGCAAGGCATTTGATATGGTTCCCCATAGTAGGTTCATTCATAAAGTCAGGAAGTATGGGATACAGGGAGTTTTGGCTATCTGGATTTAGAATTGGCTGACCGACGGAAGGCAGAGAGTGGTTGTAGATGGGAAGCATTCTGCCTGGAGGTCAGTGTTTGGTGGGGTCCCACAGGGCTCTGTTCTTGAGCCTCTGCTCTTGTAGTTTTTATAAATGACTTGGATTGGGAGGTTGAGTGGTGGGTTAGTAAATTTGCAGGTGACACTAAGGTTGGAGGTGTTGTCGATAGTATAGAGAGATACTGCAGGCTGCAGCGCGACATAGATAGGATGCAGAGCTGGGATAAGAAATGGCAGATGGGGTTCAACCTGAATAAATGCGAGGTGATGCATTTTGGAAGGCCAAACTCGAATGCTGAATATAGGATTAAAGACAGGATTCTTGGGAGCGTGGAGGAACAGAGGGATCTGGGTGTGCAAGTACATAGATCCCTCAAAGTTGCCACCCAAGTGGTTGTTCAGAAAGCATATGGTGTTTTGGCTTTCACTAACAGGGGTATCACATTTAAGAGCCGCGAGGTTTTGCTGCAGCTCTACAAGTCCCTGGTGAGACCACACTAGGAATATTGTGTCCAGTTTTGCTTGCCCTACTATAGGCAAGATACAGAGGCTTTGGAAAGGGTGCAAAGAAGGTTCACCAGGATGCTGCCTGGACTGGAGGGCTTGACTGATGAAGAAAGGTTGAATAAGCTTGGACTTTTCTCTCTGGAGAGAAGGAGGAAGAGAGGAGACCTAATCGAGGTGTGCAAAAAAATGAGAGGAATAGATAGAATCAATATCCGGAGACTTTTCCCTAGGGCAGGATTGACTGGTATGCGAAGTCATAGTTTCAAGATATTAGGAGGAAGGTATAAAGGAGACGTCAGAGGTAGGTTCTTTACGCAGAGAGTTGTGAATGCATGGAATGCGTTGCCAGCTGTGGTGGTGGAAGCAGAGTCAGTGGGGACATTTAAGTGACTGCTGGACATGGACTTGGATAGCAGTGAGTTGAGACAGCCAACCTTCTATCCATGCCAGGACATTGCATCCAACACCATAGGCCCTTAAATTACTCAGCTGTCCCTTGTGCGGCACCTTGTGAAAGACCTTCGTGAAGTCCAGGTAGATACCATCCTTTGGCTCTCCACCACCCACAGGAACTGGAGAATACAACAGGTCAGTCACACTATCTCTCTCTGCGACCAGGTAATCAATGGAGCAAAAGCAAACTGATGCTACATGGACTCCCATTTCTGGGACTACATGGAAGAGACTATCTAAATATGAGTGATTATGGAAGTGTGAAAATAGTTCCATGGAACGACACTGACAGTTAATAATAGATACTGCCAGTTCCTGA
Organism: Chiloscyllium plagiosum; assembly: GCF_037043375.1. NCBI lineage: Eukaryota > Metazoa > Chordata > Chondrichthyes > Orectolobiformes > Hemiscylliidae > Chiloscyllium > Chiloscyllium plagiosum. The sequence goes on from NW_028270173.1 coordinate 26,344,984, forward strand.
CAATTACTAGCAGTTTGCATGTCTTTTCCTGTTCTTAGCTGCGCAAAATGACCAGATGCAACGTACTGATCTGCTGCTGTTCAGTGGAGTATATAGTTACCAAGTGCACTGTGACAAACACCATCTGGATATGCAGTTAAACCAGATCAACACACAAACATTGTGGAATTAGATTAGATGTTTTTGACTGTTATTCACAAGAGGACTTGTTTTGGATTTAAAGTCAGTAGGTAAGATCAATGGCACTTTCTCTGTTTCAATTATTTGAGAAGAATACTTTTTAAGGTCAAGTTTTTTGTCACTGATGAATAGTGGCATAGGGCTAAGATTAACCAAATTCACTGGGAAGGTAACTGATCTGGGAATATGCTGGATATTCTTGAATCAACATGTTTAGATATATTGTGGAACACCTCTAGAGCCGGTTGGACTTGAACCCAGGCCTCATGGCTCAAAGATAGGCTCACTACCCCTGTGCCACAAGAGCTACTGGGTGTATGCGAAAAAATTCATGATCACAATGGGTGAATTAGTTTCCCATTAACTTTAGCAGAAATAGTAATCAGGTAGAGTATAAGAACAATGCTGTGAGATACTGGTGGCGCCAGTGATAGTGTCCCTGCTTCTGCGGCAGAAGATTCATGTTCAAACCAACAAGCTGCAGAGGTGTGCCCTACTATATGTGAACAGAATGATTCAGGGTCCTTGTAACCAGTGGCAATATCCATGCCTCTGATCAGGAGGTCTGGATCCAATTTCCACCTGCTCCCAGAGGAATGTCTTAATTTCTGGACAGATTGCTTACTGCAGCTAAAATACTGTTGCAAAAAGGAAATCAATGTTGCACTGATTTTGTCTAAGCTCGATCTGTCGACTTTCCAACACCTGGGCTTCATACGAACATTGATTCACTGACTATGAAATACCACCTTATCTAATCTTCTTGTTAATGCAGCAGTTTGCTAAAGCAGGTCAGCCAATAATGCATACACCAATGAAATCCTATCGGCTAGCGTTTATTAAAGAACAATGAAATACTTTTCCCTGATGAGGGATGATGACAATGATTTGAAATTCCCAGGGCAGGTTAGCAACACATCCTATATTATGAGGATTGGCATTGGACAGAAAATGCTTTGGGTCAGCCATATTAGCTTCTGACTGATGTTCCCAAACATAACCTGTTGCAATTTTAAAATCAGTTGAGCAACAATTTATACAAATGATTTGGATATGAACATAGGAGGTGTCATTAGTAAGTTTGCAGATGATACGAAAATTGGAGGTGCAGTGGATAGTGAATAAGGTTACCTCAGATTACAACGGGATCTTAATCTGATGAGCCAATGGTCTGAGGGGTGGCAGATGGAATTTAATTTAGATAAATGCAAGGTGTTGAATTTTGGGAAAGCAAGTCTTAGCAGGACTTATAAACTTAATGGTAAGGTCCTAGGAAGTGTTGCTGAACAAAGAGACTGTGGAGTGCAGCTTCATAGCTCCTTGAAAGTAGAGTCGCAGGTAGATAGGATAGTGAAAAAGGCGTTTGGTATACATTCCTTTACTGGTGAGAGCATTGAGTACAGGAGTTGGGAGGTCAAGCTGCTGCTGTAAAGGATGTTGGTTTGGCCACTTTTGGAATATTGCATGCAATTCTGGTGTCCCTCCTATCAGAAGGATGTTATGAAGCTTGGAAGGGCTCAGAAAAGATTTACAAGGATGTTGCCAGGGTTGGAGGATTTGAGCTACAGGAAGAAGCTGAATAAGCTGGGGCTGTTTTCTCTGGAGCATCGGAGGCTGAGGGGAGACCTTATAGAGATTTATGAAATCATGAGGGACATGGATAGGGTAAATAGACAAGATCTTTTCCCTGGGGTTTGGGAGTCCAGAACTAGAGGGCATAGGTTTAGAGTGAGAGGGGAAAGATATAAAAGGAACCTAAGGGGCAACATATTAATGAAGAGGGTAGTGCGTGTATGGAATGAGCTGTCAGAGAAAGTGGTGGGGGCTGGTACAATTACAACATTTAAAAGGCATCTGGTTTATATATATGAGTAGGAAGGGTTTAGAGGGGTAAAAACAATGACCGCAGATGCTGGAAATCAGATTCTGGATTAGTGGTGCTGGAAGAGCACAGCAGTTCAGGCAGCATCCAAGGAGTTTCGAAATCGATGTTTCGGGCAAAAGCCTTTCATCAGGAATAAAGGCAGTGAGCCTGGAGCGTGGAGAGATAAGCTAGAGGAGGGTGGAGGTGGGGAGAAAGTAGCATAGAGTAGAATGGGTGAGTGGGGGAGGGGATGAAGGTGATAGTTTAGAGGGATATGGGTCAATTGCTGGCAAATGGGACTAGATGAGGTTGGGATAGCTGGTCAGCATGGACGACTTGGACCGAAGAGTCTGTTTTTGTGCTGTACATTTCTATGAGTCTAATTAACAGGAAATCCTCAACACAGGCTCCACCACATTAATCTGTACTGATAAGCAAATCTGCAACCAGATGTTTTATATTAAATGCTTTCTATCACATTAAATGTAACCGAAGTCTTAATGGAGGAGTCTTTGGTTCCTCAATCCCTTATTCTAATCTCTTAATAATGAGGTAATACTCTTCTTTCCTAGAATACATTTTTACTCTACACACATTCTTTCAAAGAACAGTGCATCTGGTTAACGGTGTTCCTGTTCATCAAGCACCCAGGTAAGCGAATGACTGCTTAAAATCAAAAGTGAAACAGTATTTAAATTTTGAATGTTGCATCCTTTATTTGTAATAAGTTGTCAGTATGGGAGAAGTATGGATGATGATACTGTCCCAGAACTGTACCAACATTTTGGTTAATTCTGTTGCAGGTCTGGTACAGACTGATGGGAATCTAGGGTCTTCATACCTACTAAATACCTACTTCATACCTACTTCATACCTACTTAGTGGGCGGCACGGTGGCACAGTGGTTAGCACTGCTGCCTCGCAGCGCCAGAGACCCGGGTTCAATTCCCGCCTCAGGCGACTGACTGTGTGGAGTTTGCACGTTCTCCCCGTGTCTGCGTGGGTTTCCTCCGGGTGCTCCGGTTTCCTCCCACAGTCCAAAGATGTGCAGGTCAGGTGAATTGGCCATGCTAAATTGCCCGTAGTGTTAGGTAAGGGGTAAATGTAGGGGTATGGGTGGGTTACGCTTCGGCGGGTCGGTGTGGACTTGTTGGGCCGAAGGGCCTGTTTCCACACTGTAAAGTAATCTAATCTAATCTAATCTAAATGGAAGCCTAGGACAATCACTTGCTTTACCAGCACACATTCCATGGCCAGATCCGCTGATACTTACTTGGGACTTCAGAAGTTCATCCACTAGGAGAAAGTTTCAAATCTGTTACAAAGCCCGAAACAATCCAGCAGAATATTGCAATGATTTTAGAGAGAGGTTCCGATTAAACCTCACCAACTACAGTCTGGAAATGCAGACTCTGAAGAAAAGTGACTAAGGCTGGTATGAAATTAATGCAAGATCAGGACAGGAAGTCCATGTAGAACTGATGGAATTGCGGGTTTATGGTAATCCCTTGTTCAGTCACAAGTTTTTTTTACCTTGTGTTAGATCACTGCACTTTTGCAGAAATTCTGAGGAAACATTAGTTACAGAAAACAGAAAACAGGAAAGTTAGTGAGGAAACACTGGGAATGAAAATAAAGTCAATTGAAATAATTTAAGTTATCAATTAATAATTAGCTGTTTGGTCTAACTTTTGTAATTAAAAGTCACCAATGATGCAAGTCACAGGTTTGAAGTTTTCAAAAGAAAACATTTACATGGTCTATCTAGAACATAGAAGATTACAGTGCAGTACAGGTCCTTCGGCCCTCAATGTTGCGTCGATCTGTGAAACCAATCTGTTTGGCAAACTGTCAGATTAATCAATCATGATTCTTTGTAATGTTAACGGTCAGATGAAACAGTGATTCCAAATTCTTGGTTAAAAATCACACAACACCAGGTTTAGTCCAACAGGTTTAATTGGAAGCACACTAACTTTTGGAGCAACGTTCCTTCATCAGGTGGTAGTAGAGGGCTCAATCCTAACACACAGAATTTATAGCAAAAGTTTACAGTGTGATGTAACTGAAATTATACATTGAAAAATTGATTGTCTGTTAAGCCTTTCATCTGTTAGAATACCGTGATAGTTTCACTTCTTTCATGTGTAAATCACAAAACCTTTTTTCTAAAAAGTTGCATTCTCAGGTTAGCTGTTAACAATGGTGATAGTTAGACAATATGTTGAAGGTGTTGGCCCCCTGTATTCTCTGTCTCTGCCATGATGTTTAGATTGATTCTAATCTAAAAAGTGAGATAACGGAGTTTTCCATGAATGCATGCAGTTTTTGAGCAAAGTACAATGTAACCCTGCAAGTACAAATTCACCTCCCAAAATATACGTGTGCATGTGGGTCTGTGTGTGTGTGTGTCTGTCTGTTTGGGTTGGGAGTTGTGAGTGTGAGAAAGTGTATGTGTGTGTAGTGAGTGCAGATTGTCTTAAGTCTGTGAGGGGGTGCATGTGTGAGTGTGGGAGTGTGTGTGTCTTTAAGGGTGTTTGTGGGTGTCTGTGTGCACGTCTGTGTGTATGTGAGTCCATGTGTATGTGTGTATAGGAGTGCCTGTGTGTGTGTGAGAGTATCTGTTGTGTGTATAGTGCAATGGTGGTCACCTGTAATGTGACATGAACCCAAGGTCCCGGTTGAGGCCCTCCCTATGGGTACCAAACTTAACTATCAGCCTCTGCTCGGCCACTTTTCTCTGCTGCCTGTCCCGAAGTCCACCTTGGAGGATAGTCACCCAAAGATCCATCAGTACAATTATGTGACATTGCCAAACAGACAAGGCGACAAAACTACACCACGTACATGCACGCCAAGAACAAAAACTAGAGAAACTTGGCATTCTCACCAGTAATAGCAAAGCCCACTCTGGAACCACAGTAGACAACATTATCACTCGGGAAACTTATCAACTTATCGGACCACACCCTTCGACCAGAAGAGAGTCAACATGGATATCACCATTACGCATGGGGACATCACCCAACACCCACACGGCAGGTACTTATGTGACTCGGCCAACATTGCCTATCTCATACACTGTGGGCAAAGATGTCCTGAGGCATGGTACATTGACAGGGCCAAGCAGACGCTGCAACAACAGATGAATGGACACCAAGCATCAGCAGTTAGGGACATTTGACTTTGGATATTCAGATGATCATCTTCCAAGGTGACTTTGCGATATGTAACAACGCAGAGTGGCTGAGCTGAAGCTGATAGCCAAGTTTGGTACCATGAGGATGGCCTCATTCGGGACCTTGGGTTCATGTCACACTACAGGTGACCCTACTACACTATACATTCTTACACACATACAGACACACTCAATCATACACACGCTTTCTCTCAGCCACCCACACATACACCCCCTGTACTCACATCCATGCATACACCCTCTAATAGGCTTGTACTCTGTCACAATCAAGTGCACACTCTATCAAGCATGCACACGCAAACACTCTCACATGCATTCACGCTCATACGCATACGCTAACATGCACACACACACTCTTTTGCAGAATTGTAATTGCAGATACACTCTATTTTATTCAAAAAGTACAAAATCTGCCAGCAGTCAATACAGGCAGTCAATTCACGTGACATTTTATAAATTCCTCATTTGGAAACAGAACCAGTCTGATTCAAGGTTGGGATATAGACAGATTCCAACCTCACACCAAAATGAATTGTCTGAGCTGAGATGTCACCTTTTTTTTATAAAACCTTAAGTTATTTCCAGAATGTGACAACTTTCTGGAATTTACATATTAATGAACCTAAATCTGAACCCATTCTAAAAGAGGAAAGACTAGGTTTGTTCAATATATTGTTTAAGTTGTATGACATTGTGATCTTTTGCTATAAATACTGTGTCTTACGATCCTGATCCACAGCTAGCTGATGAAGGAACAGCGCTCTGCAAGCTAGTACTCCCAAATAAACCTGGACTATAACCTGCTGTTGTGTGATTTTTAACTTTGTCCACCCCAGTCCAACACTGGCACCTCCACATCATTTATCATCAGACAGATCAAAAGATCATACAATTGGTGTGAGTGAAGTGTCGACAGGCCGAATGATAGGTATCTGCAAGTTATCAATCTGCAGAGACCTATTACTGGGCCTGTTGACACTCAAATCACACCATTTGATCTCTCTGATGATAAAGTCTGCACTTGGTTGTTCACTTAACCTAATAAAGGGGCAGCACTTTGAAAGCCTATGATTTCAAATAAGTCTGCTGAGCTATAACCTGGTGTCATGTGACTTTTGATCTTGCCCATCCCAGCCCAACACTGGCACCTCTACATTATATCTAAGGAAAGATATGGGGATCAACACTGTTCACAAAATTCTAGCTGTGGTCTGACTAGGGCATTCCATAATTTTAGAAAGACCTTCCCATTTTAAACTCCATTCACTTTGAAAGAAGTATCAACATTTTACAAATACATTAAGGACAAAAGGGTAACTAGGGAGAGAATAGGGCTCCTCAGCAAGGTGGCTTTTGTGTGGAGCCGCAGAAGATGAGGAAGATACTAAATGAGTATTTTGCATCAGTGTTTACTGTGTAAAAGAACATGAAAGATACAGAATGCAGGGAAATAGATGGTGACATCTTGAAAAATGCCCATATTACAGAGGAGGAAGTGCTGCATATTTTGAAATACATAAAAGTGGATAAATCCCCAGGACTTGATCAGATGTACCCTAGAACTCGTGGGAAGCTAGGGAAGTGATTGCTAGGCCTCTTGCTGACATACTTGTATCATCGATAGTCACAGGTAAGGTTCTAGAAGACTGGAGGTTGATCAGCGTGGTACCATTATTTAAGAAAGATGGTAAGGACAAGTCAAGGAACTATGGACCAGTGAGCCTGATGTCGGTGATGGGCAGGTTGTTGGAGGGAATCCTGAGGGACAGGATGTACATGTATTTGAACATGGACTGATTAGGGATAGTCAACATGGCTTTGTCCGTGGGAAATCAAACTTGAGGTTTTTGAAGAAGTAACAAAGAGGATTGATGAGGGCAGAGGGGTAGACGTGATCTATATGGACTTCAGTAAGGCATTCAACAAGGTTCCCCATGGGAGACTGGTTACTAAGGTTAGATCTCATGGAATACAGGGATAACTAGCCAGTTGGATGCAGAACTGGCTTAAAGGTAGAAGATTGGAAGCCTGTGACCAGTGGAGTGCCACAAGGATTGGTACTGGGTTCACTACTTTTCACCATTTATGTAAATGATTTGGGTGTGAACTTAAGAGGTATAGTTAGTAAGTGGGCAGATGACATCAAAATTGGAGATGTAGTAGACAGTGAAGAAGGTTACCTCTTTGGGATTACAATGGGATCTTGATCAGACGAGCCAATGGGCTAAGGAGTGGCAGATGGAGTTTAATTTAGATAAATGCGAAGTGCTTCATTTTGGGAAAGTAAACCTGAGCAGGACTTATACACTTAATGGTAAGGTCCTAGGGAGTGTTGCTGTACAAAGAGACCTTAGAGTGCAGGTTCATTGCTCCTTGAAAGTAATGTTGCAGGTTTGTTAGGATAGTGAAGAAGGATGTTGTGAAACTTGAAAGAGTTCAGAAACGATTTACAAGGATGTTGCCAGGGTTGCAGGATTTGAGCTGAAGGGAGGTGTTGAACAGGCTAGGGCTGTTTTCCATGGAGCGTCGGAGACTGAGGGGTGACCTTATAGAGAATTATAAAATCATGAGGGGCATGGATAGGGTAAATAGACAAGGTCTACTCCCAGAGGTGGGGAAGTCCAGAACTAGAGGGCATAGGTTTAGGGTGAGAAGGGAGAAAGATATAAAAGAGACCTAAGGGGCACTTTTTCATGCAGAGGGTGGTGCATGTATGGAATGGGCTGCCAGAGGAAGTGGTGGAGGCTAGAACAATTGCAACTTTTAAAAGGCATCTGGGTGGGTATATGAATAGGAAGGGTTTGGATGGATGTAGGCCAGGTGACAGGTGGGACTAGATTGGGTTGGGATATCTGGTCAGCATGGACGAGTTGGACTGAAGGGTCTGTTTCTATCACTCTATGACTCTATTCAGGTACAGGCAGCAAGGTGATAACTGAAGAAGGAAATAGGAGGGTGAAAAGAGGGCACAAAATAGCTTTGCTGTGAAGATTAGGGTGAATCTAAAGAGATTCTTTAGGTTTATTAAAAGAAAAAGAATAACTAGAGAGAGAATAGGCCGCCTCAAGGATATGTGTGGAACTGCAGGAGATGGGTGAGATCTTCAATGAATATTTCTCCTTTGTTTATCATGGAGAAAGACATGAAGACTTGGGAAATTGGGGAAGCTAGTGGTGATATCTTGGAGACAGTCCATATCACAGTAGAGGATGTATTGGATGTATTAAAATGTAAGAAGGTGGATAAATCCCGTGGTCCTGTCCAGATATATCCAAGAACCCTGCAATAGGCTGGAGAAGAAATTGCGGGGCCCCTGGCTGATATATTTGCATCATCATTAGCCATGGGTTCAATCCTGGAAGACTACGGGGTAGCGAATGTTGTGCCTTTATTTATGGAAACAAGAGACCAGTAAACCTAACACCTTTGGTAGGTAAGAAAATTCTGAGGGAGAAGATATACATGCATTTGGAAACACAGGGTTTGATTACGAGTAGTCAGCATGGCTTTGTGCGTGGGAGATCATGCCTCACAAATATGTTAGAGTTCTTTGAAGTGACCAGGAAGGCTGATGTGGGTAGGGCAGTAGATGTAGTCCATATGGATTTGAATAAGATATTTGATAAGGTTCCACATGGAATGCTGCTCTGATGGGTTGGTTTGCATGGAATACAGGGAGAGTTGGCAAATTGAATACACAATTGACTTGATAGTAGGAAGCAGAGGCTAATAGTGCAAGGATGCTTGTTGGACAGGAGGCCTGTGATTAGTGACATGTCTCTGAAGTCGGTGTTGGGCCCTTTGCTGTTTGTTATATATATCAATGATTTGGATGAGAATGTACAACGTATGATTAGTAAGTTTGCAGATGACACTAAAATAGGTAATATCGTGGACAGTGAGGAAGGTTATCAAAAATTGTGGCAGGACCTTGATCAGCTGGGGAAGTGGACAGAGAAGTGGCAAAAAGAGCTTAATCTTAATGGGCGGCGCGGTAGCACAGTGGTTAGCATTGCTGCCTCACAGCACCAGTGACCTGGGTTCAATTCCCACCTCAGACGACTGACTGTGTGGAGTTTGCACATTCTCCCCGTGTCTGCGTGGATTTCCTCCGTGTACTCTGGTTTCCTCCCACAGTCTAAAACAAAAATCTGCAGGTTAGGTGAATTGCCCATGCTAAATTGCCCATAGTGTTAGGGGCAGGGGTAAATGTAGGGAAATGGGTCTGGGTGGGTTGCGCTTCAGTGGGTCAGTGTGGACTTGTTGGGCCGAAGGGCCTGTTTCCACACTGTATCTAATCGACACGAGTGAGGTCCTGTATTTTGAAAAGTCAAATCAAGATAGGAGTTTCATGGTGAATAGTAGGATCACAAGGAGCATAAAGTGAGGTCTGCAGATGCTGGAGATCAGAGATGGAAATGTGTTGCTGGAAAAGCGCAGCAGGTCAGGCAGCATCTAGGGAACAGGAGAATCGACGTTTCGGGCATTAGCCCTTCTTCAGGAATTCTCCTGTTCCCTAGATGCTGCCTGACCTGCTGCGCTTTTCCAGCAACACATTTCCATCACAAGGAGCATAGCAGAACAGAGGGACCTTGGAGTTCAGGTACACAGTTCTGGGAAAATGGAGTCAGAGGTAGACAGCACAGTGAAAAAGGCTTTTGGCACATTGGCCTTCATCAGTCAGGGCAATGAGTGTAGAAGTTGTGAAGTTATGTTGCAGTTATCAGCATGTTGGTGATGGCGCACTTGGAATATCTTGTTTAGTTTTGGTCACCTTGTGAAAGGAAGGATGCCATTAAACCGGAAAACCTGCAGAAGGGATTTATAAGGATATTGCCAGGATGCAAGGGACTGAGTTATAGGGAGAGGTTGGATAAGCTAGGACCTTTTCCTTTAGAGCACAGGAGATTAAGAGGGGATCTTATAGAAGTGTAAAAGATCATGGGAGACATGGATACGGTGAATGCAGTCGGTCTTTTTCCCAGGGTTGGGGAATTGAGGACTAGAGGGCATCAGTTTAAGATAAAAGCAAATTACTGCGGATGCTTTGACAAAGGGTCAGTTAGATTCGAAACGTCAGCTCTTTTCTCTCCTTACAGATGCTGCCAGACTTGCTGAGATTTTCCAGCATTTTCTCTTTTTTGGCATCAGTTTAAGGTTAGGGGGAAAGAATAAATTGGAATCTTTAGGGTGATGTTTTTATACAAAGGGTGATACGCATATGGAATGAGCTGTCAGAAGAAGCAGTTGAGGTGGTTATGTTAACAACATTTAAAAGGCATTTGGCCAAGTACATGGAAAGGAAAAGTTTAGAAGGATATGGGCCAAGCGCCAGGAAATGGACGAAGTTTGGGCTGAAAGGCCTGTCTCCACGTTGTAGGACTCGACGATTCTTTTCCATTTGCCTTCCCGATTACTTACTGAACTTGGATGTGAGCTCTTTTTTAAGTCACTAAGTTCCCCAAATCCCTGTGTGTGTTCTTTCCTTTCAATCATAGTCTGAGGCATTGCTGGCTGGCCTGCATTATTGCCCATCCCTAACTGCCTACTTAACTCTGAGAGGGTGGTCACAAGCTACCTTCTTGAACTGCAGCAGTCCATGTGCTGTGGGTTGACCAAAATGCCATTAAGGAGGGAATTCCAGGATTCTGACCCAGTGATAGTGAAGGAACAGCAATATGTTTCCAAGCCAGAACGGTAAGTGGCTTATCATGACACTACAGCTTCAAAATGTGCATTTTGTCCTTTTTTTATGATGAGGTTGACACAGATGTGATGTGCAATCTGCTTCAAGCCAATAAAGTAAACAGCTTGTGAGGCCTTGGGTTTTTGTTTAAAGTTGAAACAATAGAAGCAGCCTAAATGGGTCAAGCTCCAACAGAACCAGGATTTTTAGCTTAGATTTCAGCAGTTGCTGTGGTCTTTGGGCTGGATGTGGAAGCTGTTTTTCCTTTCTCTGTTACAGCTAAAAGCTTGAGAGTTCTCTTCCTACTGCTTGAATTGCACGTGATACAATCTACTTAACTGACTTTATGTTTTCCAAGACTGTGCTTATGGGATGTTACTATATTGGAACAGTTGCTGTTTAGCAATTAAATAATTCATTATTCTGCAATGCCTGGCACTTGCCTTTAAAATAAAAAAAAATGAGGGTCTAAGCTATTCCTTAAAGTGTTTTGAGGGGTTTGGTCTGATCCATAACATGTTTGTAGGGGAACTTAAAGGTGGCGTTGTTTTCATGTATCTGCTGCCCTTGTCCTTTAGATGGAAGTAGTTGTGCATTTGGAAGCTGCTATCTGAAGATCTTTGTGAATTTCTGCACTGTAATTTATAGATACTATAACGGCTGTTACTGAGCATCAGTGGTAGAGGGAGTGGATGCTTGTGAATGATTTTTTTGTGTAGCTATTCTACATTTGAATAATCAGTTCCTGTAATCTTCCTGGCAAAGTACATAACTTTTCATTTTACCCCATTATATTCCATCCACCATGCTTTTCTCCACTCACTTAGCCTTTTACCATAGCCCTCTGCAGACTCTTTTTGTCATCCTCACCACTTGCCATCCCACCAAATTTCGTTATCATTTGCAGAGCTGGCAACATACACTGCCCTCATCAAAGTTTTTAGTATACTGTAACTGTGGTGCCAGCACTGATCCATGCAGCACTCCACTAATTGCAGGTTGCCATCCTGAAAATGCCCCATTCATTCTAACTCTGTTTTCTATTGGTTAGCCAATCTTCACTGAAAGCTAATTTACTGTAATGTGAATTTGGAAATATTTATTTATTTAGGAATGGAAAGGACTTTGCAACATGTTATGAGCAAGTTGACAGGTTTTCTTTTTATTTGTTATTCATGTCTGCCAACTTATCGCATAGTTTCCAGAGATTATGATGTACAAAGTATAATAGAATTGGACGGAGCAGAAGCTTATTTTCTATTCAGTGTTGCTATTTACCTTTGTAAGCACTTTGCTTGTTTCTCAGACAGATAAAGTGGCACTAGATATTTAAAAATACAGAGGTCTTCTGGCATAGATGTAGCATTCCTGCCTCTTGTCCAGGAGTTCTGTGTCATACCCCACTTCAGGACTGGATGGACATAGAAGTTATGTCAAAATGTAGTCAAATAAGTTGATTATCAATCTGTAAATACTTCTGATATGCCTACAGCCAGGGGGAGAGCTGGAGTGTTTCCTGCTCAGCCAGAACTGTATGTTAGTAGAACAGCATCCCCATTTTAAAAGATTCCATGCACAGGTGCTTGCCACAAGCAACCGTGCTATTTGTTCTGAGGAGCTGTCACACTTATAAATACAATTTTAAAATCTGATCATCCAAAATGTGAGCTACCTCACCTGTGCTAATAATATTTCATCCATTTACAGAACAAGTCTCACATCCAGCAATACAATGGACAACCAACGTTTCCATTGAGGGAATCTGTAACGTTACTCTGAAGTGCTCCGTGGAAAATGGTAGTGACCTGACCTATGGCTGGCGGCGAGAAGAGATGGTCACAAATGTTAAGTCACAGAGTGTTACCAACAATGGTAGAACACTCAACATTTCCTTAACTCTGCAGAATACCAGTACAGTTTACAGCTGCATAGTGAAGAACCCTGTGAGTGAGGAGACTGAAAGTGTGGACCTCATAGTGGCCTGTAAGCTAGCTAATTGAATTTATTAACAGCTAATTGTGATGCTATTCTGATTATTAACTAAATTACACAAATGGTTGTCGAATACAAGCTGAGTTCATAATTTTTGTTTACTGAAAGGGTTGCAATCACATGACTTTACAAATTAAAGTTGCACAAAATTTAACCAGGAAGGATGGGAAATTTGTCTTGGATAGTGTCACATTACTTGTCCATTACACATAGCACCTGATGTTCTGATTCATTGAAGCTGACAAAACTGATTATTAAGACGGGAATGTAACAAGACTCCAATTTGATCCAATCAGGGAGTAGCAAAGGCAAGTTGGAGGGTCAGCAGGAAAAGGATAGAGAAGGAGTTGCAGAGACTGAGGTTTGGAAGTTTGGTAACAGAAGGGTTAGGGAGGATGAGCGGTTGAAAGTCAGATGGTATACAAAGAGAGGTTAGATTAAGGACCAGGAGAGATCGTAAACTGGACGATCAGAGAAAAGAAGAATCTTCAGCAACCATGAGGGTTAGAGCAGTACACTCTATGGTGAACTAACTTTATGAAACAGGGTCAATTGCGACATCTTAGAGGTTGCAATCAAAGTATTTATCAGACATTTTCTTAATGGATACATTACCATTACACCAAACATTGCAACAATATTGTTGCTAATGATCCTGATCCTACAGTGAGGGATTTCAAGTAAAGAGAAACTTTGTCTCTTTATGTGTCTTTCGAGGCAATGGAAGAGAGAAGGGAGATGCCACTCTGAATTCAATCCATATCCTGGGAATACGAATGGTGATATTTATCGTCGCTGTCATTATCAGTGTCGCTATCACTGGCTTCTGTGCCTGGCATCGAATAACAGTTAAAGGAAACTAAAATATTTTCTAAAGCTTTGTTCAGCAACAATCTAGTTTGTGAGAGGAAACTTTATACAACAAATAACAGCAACAATTACAGTAACCTTTGGTTAATATTCAAAGACACTGACAAAAGCTAATTGAATTTATTAACAGCTAATTGTGATGCTATTTTGATTATTAACTAAATTACACAAATTGTTGTCAATTACAAGCTGAGTTCATAATTTTTGTTTACTGAAAGGGTTGCAATCACATGACTTTACAAATTAAAGTTGCACCCAATTTAATCAGGAAGGATGGGAAATTTGTCTTGGATGGTATTGGCATGGTGGTACTGTTGCTTCACAGTGTCAGAGATCCGGGTTCAATTCCCGCCTCAGGCAACTGTCTGTGTGGAGTTTGCACATTCTCTCTGTGTCTGCGTGGGTTTCCTCTGGGTGCCCTGGTTTCCTCCCACAGTCCAAAAATGTGCAGGTTAGGTAAATTGGCCATGCTAAATTGCCCATAGTGTTAGGTGTAGGAGTAAATGTAGGGGAATGGGTCTAGGTGGGTTGCTCTTCGGAGGGTAGGTGTGGACTTGTTGGGCTGAAGGGCCTGTTTCCACACTGTAAGTAATCTAATCTACCTCAAACATTGCTTGTCCATCACACATAGCACCTGATGTTCTGATTCATTGAAGCTGACAAAACTGATTATTAAGACGGGAATGTAACAAGACTCCAATTTGATACCTTAAGTCCCCTGTTAATGTTACCCTCTTAAAACTGTTTCATGTTAGTACCTGTCAGTTAATATGGCGTGTACTCCCATTAGCTTCAGGAGTTTCATTTTAACTTTGTTTCGTGCTGGTCTGATCCAATCGTCATCATTTTGAAGCAGTCATGATCCTGCAAATTGAAGCTGCTTCTCCTACCTCTTGCTGATCGTCACAACACTTGCTCAAAGGAAGGGAAGTAGCAACTTTAAGAATTGCAGGGAGAGATCCAGCCAGAGGGGCAAGTGGAGAGGAGGTGGATCAGGGAGTAGCAAAGGCAAGTTGGAGGGTCAGCAGGAAGAGGATAGGCATCAACAAATTCAATACGTGTCATGATGTTGAACACTTCTTCCACTGTTTCTGCCTCCGAGCTTACTAAAAAAGGCATTACTGATGAAGGGCTCCTGCCCGAAATGTTGATTTTTCTGCTCCTCGGATGCTACCTTACCTGCTGTGCTTTTCCAGAACCACTCTAACCTTGACTCTGATCTCCAACATCTGCAGTCCTCACTTTCGTCTACTCTACTCACACTGTCTAACACTCTTGGTCACTTGTAGAGACTTTATTCCTTGACACTCCACCCACACCGTTTGCACCATCTTCTGATTTCTCTGCCCTTCATCTCTCTGCCCATAAATCTTATGTTTTGTGTGCTTCCCTCTCACTCCACCTAACAAGGGGGTTATGCTCGAAAGCTTGTGATTTTAAATAAATCTGTTGGACTATAACCTGGTGTCATGCGATTTCTGACTTTGTCCACCCTAGTCCACCACCAGCACCTCCACATTAAGAAACAAAAACAAGGTAGAGACACAGAGCAGTATGGGGAAGCAATATCAGTTTAGGTGCTAAACAACTCAAAGGAGGAATGTCCAAAATCAGAATTACAGGAGCACACCTTGTAGGGTCATGGGTTGGATGAGGCTGTAGATTTAGGGAGAGGCAAGAGGGAGGGACTTGGGTCAAAAATAGAGAGTTATAAAATCAATTGCTTCACTGCAGACCAGCAAACACATTGCTGGTTAGAGAATGGGACTTTGTACAAGAAGTATAACTTTACACCTCTGAGGGTAACATGTACTAAAGCAGTCAGCAGTGCATTGGAATAGTTGAGCTGAGACATAACAGACAATGGATGAGGATTTCAGTAACTGAACAGCTGAGGGAGGAATTTAACATTATGAATGCGGACTTAGCAGGTCCTGGTATTGTGTCAAATACAATGCCAAGTAGTGACTAGTCTT
Source organism: Chiloscyllium plagiosum (assembly GCF_037043375.1). Lineage (NCBI taxonomy): Eukaryota > Metazoa > Chordata > Chondrichthyes > Orectolobiformes > Hemiscylliidae > Chiloscyllium > Chiloscyllium plagiosum. The sequence continues at coordinate 26,360,751 of NW_028270173.1, forward strand.
GTTCAGCTTCAAACAGCTACCAGTGGGAGTCATGGGGTCAGTGGTTGTAGAATGCATTTTGTGACTGGAGCCAAAAACAGTAGCTTCTTTGTACACAAAATATAATAGGAGAAAAGGTTTTGCTTGTTAAACGTTGAACAAGCAGTCTGAAAAATTAGTACAAGAACAGGTGTCAGAAGAGATATGTGTGTGATGGTGCTTGATATCATCATGTGAAACATGCCAATGTTAAAAATACACCAACTTGAAAGGGAGTTGGGGAGAAGGCTGTCTCCTTGACTGAAGTGGGATCAGTGTAAATGGGCCCGTGGTCACTGATAGGTCTGTATCTAACACAGCAGCGAGAGCCGGAAATGAATGGTAAAACGGTAGATGACCATCCTGAAATCTTAGATAAAGGCAAAATTCTGCGGACGCTGGACGTCTGAAGCAAACACAAAGAATCGTGGGTGAACTTGGCAGATCTGGTGGCATTTGTGGAGCAAGAAGCAGAATTAACATGTCAAGTCTGGTATGACTCTTCTCCAAGAAGTGAACTTGAAATGTTAATTCTATTTCTCTTTCCATAGGTACTGTCAGATCTGCTGAGTTTCTCCAACATTCTCTGATGGTTCCTGAAATCTTAGATACATGTCCTGTGTTCATAGTTTCAAGTTTAAACAAGTAATGGACACAAGGTAAACTACCGGCCTTTAAAAATAAACTTTAGTAATGAGTGCTTAGAGACAGAGGCAGTCCTTGTCAGATAGTTGCTGTCTTCAGGTGGAAGATTCACTCCGGAAGATGGAGGAAGGCTAGGAGAAGAGTTCCGTGACAGTTCAGTTAAAGGGAAAAATAATGGAATCACAAGCTACTGAGATCAACACTTACAATGCCAAATACCAGTCCATCCTCTGTGATCAGTGAATCAATTTTTACTGTCATGGGTTCCACACCTTCCCTATTCAGCTAATGGATCTAAACAGTTGCTTCTCAATAAATTTAAGCTTATTACTTATGAAAGTTTGATTGCTGATCTTAGGTATCTGCAGCTCCCAAATTCATAATCTCTCACAAGGTTCATTGGAAGGCACTTGAGTAGATTGCTAATTGCCAATCTGCAGGCTTTTCAGGAAAGCCTGCAGTTTGGATCCCACTGATCTACCAATACTTCATATCCCACAAAAACAACAATGCTGATGCCTGCCTCTGATCCAGAAGCTCTAGGCTCAAGTCTACTTCAAGCTTTGATGGCTAAGAAATATGCATTTATAATGCAACCAAAAAGATATAGTGTCAATATGCAAATTCTTCCAATAAGCACCATTGGCAGGCACTAGAGCATGGCAGATTCCTAGTGAGCCATGTGTAGAAGGAAACTGCAGTCTCTACCATCATCAGAAATGACTCTAGGCCACAACAATGCATATAAAACCAGATGTTACCACTTGGCCATGGTTTGCTCAGCTGGTTGAATGGCAGTATGGATCGGATTGGTACGAAAAGTGTGGGTTTTGATGCCTGTTGCAGTTGGGTTTGGGGACTTGCCTCTTAGCCCGATTTGGTCTTCAGCAGAAAATACAAGAAGAAAAACGGTAGAAATGCTTTTTATCAGAAATATGTGCAATTGAATATTCATTCATAATAATTCAGTTTATTGGATTTTAGTTGAGTTATTTATTGCTAGAGTGTTTTTCAGTCTGCCTTCAATAAAATAAAAACATTCAACATCATACTGCCACAGAATGCTCACAACGTAGCAGCTGAATCTAAACCCTGGGAGAAATTGCCAGAAAATAAGTTCAAAGAGCCTGAAGAACAAAAACAAGGCATAAGCGATCAGTGGGTTACTATTTAATAACATAAACTTAATACAGGGCTGGCTGAATAGGAATATGACAGCAAATCACAATTAGATATCACTATTAGCATAACAAAATTACAGAATGGATTGGACGGGTTGGTATGAAAGGTCTGTTTCCGTGCTGTACAAATCTATGACTCTAATTGTTGCAGTCCAGAAGGAGGTGAGGTGGACAATCATATCTGCATCTGTCCAAAGGCTGTTCATAGAAGGATAATACTGCAACATTTGACACTGAATCCTCTGACTTCTTGAAGAAGTAAAGGAGCAAGATTTCTCTCAGTCATTCACAAGTATGATGAGAGAAGCAGTATCCAACAATGTATTTTAGTTTAAAACAAATAATATTGTGGTGTCTGATTCCTCATTCTGCATCTCAGTAGCCTGATCTGGGTTGACCTCTGGTACAAACGACCAAACAAGATAACTCACCGTTTCAGAGAATAAAGTCTGCAATATTTTGACACTCTATTCAACATGCTGATTGCACAAGCACAAAAGATCAACTTAGCGTGCTCCACTGTCAGTACGCTTCATTGGAACAATGACTGATAGTTTGCATGTGGCTTGTTGTTTCTTACTTGCATACTGCAGGATATGCCTAGCTTCAATTGACAGATCTATTGCAAATTAGTGGAGTATATAGTTACCAACAATAATGAGACAAACACAATCTACATGGGCTGTGATATCAAATCAACATCTGAATGATGGGTTGTTGGTGTTGATGGGTCAGAGGTCACATTATGACTGAGTCTGTTCAATACAACTTCAATACAACCCTTTTGGTGAACAAGAACATTCCCTTTTCTCATGTCGAGCTTATTTTCCAATATAGCAGCTCAGTTTGAAAACTTAAGGCCAGTACACTTTGCTTCAATATTTGAAAACGATACTCCAGTATCTCCACCACTGATTAATTGAAGCTTTGGAGAAAATATTAGACTAGCACATTGGGTAGGGGATCTCAAGTGATCAAATAATATTCTATTTTTTTGCATTAAGATCAATTTCTTCCCCACTGATTTCAAGTCATTACAATCAAATGGAGCATACACAAACACTGCATCCCTGCTTGCCTCCCAATCTATCAATGTTTCAACAGGCAGTTTAAATCACCAACACATTCTTAACAATATTGGTTGAGGGCCATGAAATAACACCTCATCCAAATTCCTTGTTAATGCACCAGTTTACAAAGCAGGTCCAGAAGTAAACTGAAGCAATGTGTTCACACCAACCAGCATTTTCTCAGAGAACAGAAAAATCTCCTGGATGAGAATCATGGATGACTTCAATTTAATCGGAAGCTCCAAGGAAGCATGGGCAGCCCATCTCCTAACATTACAAGAAAGCGTTTTAGGCTATAAAAAAAATTCTGAGTTGCTGTCCCACCAAACTTCACCATATCTGGTCACGAGAACAAATGCCAGTTGAAGAGTAAGTTGGAGGAAATGCAGAATTTTATACTAAACCTTTTTACTTAGCACATTTTGGCTTTGTTTTTTGCTTTCTTCACACACAGATTAGATTAGATGCTCTAGATTCTTGACAGGGTGGAAACAGGCCCTTCAGCCCAACAAGTCCACATTGCCCCTCCGAAGAGAAACCCACCAAAACCCATTCCCCTGCCCTATATTTACCCCTTACTAAAGCACCTAACACTATGGGCAATCTAGCATAGCCAATTCACCCGACCTGCACGTCTTTGGATTGTGGGAGGAAACCGGAGCACCCGGAGGTAACCCACGTAGACACAGGGAGAATGTGCAAACTCCACACAGACAGGTGGGAATTGAAACCAGGAACCTGGTGCTGAGAGGCAGCAGTGCTAACCACTGAGCCACCCTAAAATGATGATGAATTAAAGTATGTATTTGTCGTTGTAATCTGTCCCTTAACTAAAGGATAATGTCTTTTGAGTCTTCTTGGAAACCCAATAAATGGAGCCTGGGCCATTTTTTCACCGTGCAATATTGGATTTGAACAAATTGTTTGAAGCTTGGCATCTCTGATGTTGAGACCCTCAGGTGGAGGCCAAGGTGGATATTCCATTTGGCATTCCTCACTGATGACTGTTATAAATAGTTCAGACTGATATTTTGCACTGATGCACTAGGCTCCATGATCAGTGAACAAGGCAATATTGTGAGAGCTAATGGTTGAAATATTCCACAATCCCATTCGATTCCATAAGGGTTCCAGTGGATTGGAAAACTGATAATATATGCCCTCGTTCAAGAAGGAAGGGAGACAGCAAGTAGGAAATTATACGTCACTTAGTCTAACATTTGTTTGAGAGTCCATGATTTGGAAGTAAAGTTTAGAAAAGTTTAACAAAATTAAACAGTGTGAGCAGTGTTTTGTGAACAGGAAATCATATTTGACAGGGTTGCTAGAGGGTTTGAGGATATAGCATGCAGAGTTAATAAGGGGGAATTGGTAATTGTAGTGCATTTGGATTTCAAACATTGAATAAGCTGCCATATAAATGTTTATTGCACAAAATTGAAAGGGTTCAGAAACGATTTACAAGAGTCTTGCTATGATTGGAGGGTGTGGACTAGAGAGAGAGAGACTGAACAGGCTGCGGCTGTTTTTCCTGCAGTGTTTTCCCTCACCCCCTCCGAGGTTGGGGGTATGTGACTTTACAGAGATTTACAAAATCATGAGGGGCACGGATAGGGTAAATATACAAAGTCCTTTCCCTGAGGTGGGGAGAGTCCAGAACTAGAGGCAATAGGTTTAGGGCGAGAGGGGAAAGATTTAAAAGGGATCTAAAGGACAACATTTTCATGCAAAGGGTGGAATCAGCTGTCACAAGAGGTGGTGGAGGCTGGTACAATAACAGCATTGAAAAGGCATCTGAATGGGTACATGAGTAGGAAGGATTGAGAGGAATATGGGCCAAGTGCTGGCAAATGGGACTAGATTAATTTATGATATCTGGTTGGCATGGGCGAGTTGGACCTGGATATTTCCCTGCCATACAGCGCAATGACTCAAAGTAGATCATAGTCATAGCATGGACTGAGGATTGGGGAACTCACAGTACACTGAGTTATGGCTAACAGGTCTTTCTAGGCGGAACAGCACAGAACAGTGTCATAATGATCAATATAGGGCTTCAATTATTCTTCTTACTAACCTAGAGGGGTAAGAATGTAATTTATCTGAATTTCCAAATGATATAAAAATTGAAGACATGTCATGATTACATAAGGAATCTGCAAGGGAATACAGACAAGTTGGAAGGGTGGTCAAAATCTTGACAGGTGAAATTTGATGTAGTGAAGTGTGAGGCGATGCACTTTGCAAGGACGAATTAAAAGGAAGATGAGCAGTTAAATGGAACGAAACACCAAAATAGTGCAGCACAGAAGGATATGGATACTTGTTCTCTCACCACGAATGCTGCCTGATCCACTGTGATCTCCAGCATTTTTTGTTTTCAGTTGGGATCTGGATGCTGTTTTGCATGAAATTCAAAAAAGTAGTAGGCAGGTACAGAAAATAATTAAGCTAATTGAATTTTGGCCTTCAAACTCATAGTCATAGAGATGTACAGCATAGTGATGTCCAACTTGTCCATGCCGACCAGATATCCTAACCCAATCTAGTCCCGACTGCTAGCACTCGGCCCAGATCCCTCCAAACCCTTCCTATTCAAATACCCAATTCCAGATGCCTTTTACATGTTGCAATTTAGCCTCCACCACTGCCTCTGGCAGCTCACTCCATACACGTACCACCCTCTGCGTGAAAAAGTTGCCCCTTAGGTCTCTTTTATATCTTTTCCTTCTCACCCTAAACCGATTCCCTCTAGTTCTGGAATCCCCCACCCCAACGAAAAGTATTATCTATTTATGCTATCCACGCCCCTCATGATTTTATAAACCTCGATAAGGTCACCCCTCAGCCTCCCATGCACCAGGAAAAACAACCCTAGCCTATTCAACCTCTCCCTACAGCTCAAATCCTCCAACCCTGGCAACATCCTTGTATATCTTTTCTGAACCCTTTCAAGTTTCACAACATCTTTCCAATAGGAAGGAGACCAGAATTGCACGTAATATTCCAACAGTGGCCGAACCAATGTCCTGTACAGCCACAACATGACCTCCCAACTCCTGTACTCAATAAAGGAAAGCATACCAACCGCCTTCTTCACTATCCTATCTACCTGTGACTCCATTCAAGGAGCTATGAAGCTGCACTCCAAGGTGTTTTGTTCAGCAACACTCCCTAGGACCTTACCATTAAGTGTATAAGTCCTGGGTAAGATTTGCTTTATCAAAATGCAGCACATCACATTAATCTAAATTAAATTCCATCTGCCACTTCTTGGCCCATCTGATCAAGATACTGAAGTAATATGAGGTAACCTTCTTCATTGTCCACTGCACCTCCAATTTTGGTGTCATCTGCAAACTTACTGTCTATGTCTCTTAAGCTCATATCCAAATCATTTATATAAATGATGAAAAGTAGTGGACCCAGCACCAATCCTTGTGGCACTCCACTGGTCACAGGCCTCCAATCTGAAAAAAACCCTCCACCATCACCCTCTGTCTTCTACATTTGAGCCAGTTCTGTATCCAAAAGGCTAGTTCTCCCTATATTCCATGAGATCTAACCTTGCTAATCAGTCTCCCATGGGAACCTGCTGAACACCTTACTGAAGTCCATACAGATCACGTCTTCCACTCTGCCCTCATCAATCCTGTTGTTACTTTTTCAAAATTCAATCAAGTTTGGAGACATGATTTCCCAAGTACAAAGCCAAGCTGACTATCCCTAATCAGTCCCTGCCTTTCCAAATACATGTACATCCTGTCCCTCAGAATGTCCTCCAACAACTTCCATTGACGTCAGGCTCACTGGTCTGTAGTCCCCTGGCTTGTCCTAACCACGTTTCTTAAACAGTGGCACCACGTAAGCCAGCCTCCAGTCTTCCAGTACCTCACCTGTGACTATCGATGATACAGATATCTCAGTAAGAGGCCCAACAATCATTTCTCAAGTTTCCCACAGAGTTCTAGGGTACACCTGATCAGGTTCTGGGGATTTATTCACTTTTATGCATTTCAAGACATCCAGCACTTCCTCCTCTGTAATATGGACATTTTTCAAGACGTCACTATCTATTTCTCTATATTCTATATCTTCCATGTCCTTTTCCACAGTAAACACTGATGCAAAATACTCATTTAGTATCTCTCTCAACTCCACGGCTCCACACAAAGGCCGCCTTGCTGATCTTTGAGGGGCCATATTCTCTCCCTAGTTACTCTTTTGTCCTTAATGTATTTGTAAAATCTGTTTGGATTTTAACTCCATTTGCCAAAGCTATCGCATGTCCCCTTTTTGCCCTCCTGATTTTTCTCTTAAGTATACTACAACTGCCTTTATACTCTTTTAAGGATTCCCTCGATCTGTCCTGTCTATATCTGACATAAGCTTCCTTCTTTTTCTTAACCAAACCCTCAATTTCTTTAATCATCCAGCATTCCCTAAACCTACCAGCCTTTCCTTTCATCCTAACAGGAATATACTTTCTCTGGACTCTCGTTATCTCATTTCTGAAAGCTTCTCATTTTCCAGCCATCCCTTTACGTCTGCCCCAATCAGCTTTTCAAAGTTCTTGCCTAATACTGTCAAATTTGGACTTTCTCCAATTTAGAACTTCAACTTTTAGATCTGGTGTATCCTTTTCCATCACTATTTTAAAAATAATAGAATTATGTTTGCTGGACCCAAACTGACACCACTTTCCAAGAGTAGGTCAAGTTTTGCACCTCTCTAGTCGGTACATCCACATACTGAATCTGAAAATTTTCTTGTACACACTTAAAAAATTCCTCTCCATCTAAACTTTTAACACTATGGCAGTCCCAGTCTATGTTTGGGAAGTTAAAATCCCCTTTCAATACCACCTTACTCTTACAGATAACTGAGATTTCCTTACAAATGTGTTTCCCAATTTCCCTCTGACTATTGGAGGATCTAATACAATCCTAATCAGGTGATCATTCCTTTATTATTTCTCAGTTCCACCCAAATAACTTCCCTGGATGTATTTCCCTTATCAAAAATGCCACTCCCCATCCTCTCTTGCCTCCCTTTCTATTCTTTCTGGAGCATTTGTATCCTGGAATATTAAGCAGCCGGTCCTGTTCATCCCTGAGCCATGCTTCTGCAATCGCTATGATATCCCAGTCCCATGTTCCTAACCATGCCCTGAATTCATCTGTCTTTCCTGTTAGGCCTCTTGCATTGAAATAAATAGTTTAATTTATCAGTCCTACCTTGTTCGCTGCTTTGTCCCTGCCTGCCCTGACTTTTTAACTTGCTTCTGTTCTCAACTGTATCAGTTTCAGATTGATCTCTTTCCTCACTATCTCCCTGGGTCCCACCTGCCCACCGTACTAGTTTAAATCCTCGTGAGCAGCTCTAGCAAATCTCCCTGCCATTATATTAGTCCCCTTCCAATTTAGGTGCAATCTGTCCTTCTTGTACAGTTCACTTCTACCCAAGAGCTTCCAATGATCCAAAAATGTGAATTCTTCTCAAATACAGCAGCTCCTCAGCCATGCATTCATCTGCTTTATCCTCCTATTCCTGCCCTCACTAGCTCGTAGCACCGGGAGTAATCCAGTAATCTCAAGGACCTCCTTTTAAAATTCCTGCCTAATTTTCTGTAATTTTCCTTCAGAATCTCAACCTTTTCCCTTCCTATGTTGTTGCTTCCAATGTGTACAATGGCCTCCTGCTGGCCCCTCTCCCCCTTGAGAAAATTCTGCACCCTCTCTGAGACATCCTTGATCCTCGCACCAGGGAAGCAACACACCATTCTGTTTTTTCGCTGCTGGCCACAGAAATGTCTGTCTGTAACTCGGACTAGAGAGTCCCCTAACACAATCGATCTCTTGGAACCCGATGTATCCCTCATTACATTAGAGCCAGTCTCAATTCCAGAAACTTCGCTGTTCGTGCTACGTTCCCCTGAGAATCCACCACCCCTTACATTTTCCAAAACAGCATATTTGCTTGGAATGGGGATAATCACAGAAGACTCCTGCATGAACTGCCTATCTCTCTCACTTATCCTGCAGTTAACCCAACTATGCAACTGTATCTGTGACTTTTCCCCCTTCCTATAACTGCCATTCATTACATCCCCTTGCTCTGTAAATTCCTCATTGCCTCTAACTGTCTCTCCAACCAATCCATTCAATCTGATAGGATTCGCAACCAATGGTGTTTATTGCAGATATAATCCTCAGTAACCCATAAAATCTCCCTAATCTCCCACATCCAACAAGAAGAGCATATCACTTATTGCAAGGCATTTGGAGGGAAAACAAATTGGGCTATCTTCTTACAACTGGGCAGGAGGTTGGTGACACCTTCTGGGAATACTGTGTTATGGATAGTTATGGTCCCCATATTGTGCTTTTTAAAGAAGTGACAAAGAAGATTGAAGAAGGCAGAGGAGTGGATATTGTCTACATGGAATTCAATAATGTGTTTGACAAGATTCCACATGGTAGGCAGGTTAGTAAGGTTGGATCACATGGGATCAAGGGGGAGCTTGCTGATTGGATACAAAATTGGCTTGAAGGTAGGAGACAGAGGGTAGCTATAGAGGCTTGCTTTTCAAACTGGAAGCCTCTGACCAGCGGTATACCACAAGGATCAGTGCAGGGTCCACTGCTTTTCATCACTTATATAAATGATTTGAATTTGAATATAGGAGGTATATTCATAAGTTTGCAGATGGCACCAAAATAAGTGGTGTCCTGCACAGTGGGGAAGGTTATCTTAAGAGTATAAATGAGACATTGATCAGATGGCCAATGGGCCAAGGAGTGGAGTTAGAGTTTAATTTACATGAATGTGAGGTGTTGCATTTTGGTAGTAAGGCAAACCAGGGCAGGGGTTATACAGTTAATGGTAGAGCTCTGGGGAGTGCTGCAGAACAAAGAGACCAGAGGTGCAGGTGCACAGTTCCTTGAAAATGGAGTCACACATAGACAGGATGCTGAAGAAGGTATCTGGCACATTTGCCTTCATTGGTCAGCACACTGAGTATTACAGTTGGGAGGTCATGTTGCGGTTGTACAGGACATTGGTGAGGTCACTTTTGGAATACAAAATAACATCGGAAACAACATACAATTCTGGTTGCCCTTTGATACAAAAGATATTGTTAAACTTGAGACAGTGCAGAAAAGATTTATAAGAATGTTGTCAGGAGAGGAGGGTCTGAGTTATGGGGAGAGTATGAATAGATAGGAGATATTTTTCCTGGAGTATCAGAGGCTGAGGGGTGATCTTATAGAGGTTAATAAAATCATGAGGGGCATGGATATAGCAAATAGCCAAGGTCTTGTTCCTAAAGTGGGGAAATCCAAAACAGATGGTATAGCTTTAAGGTGTGAGATGAAAGATTTAAAAATGAGCCGACGAGTAATTTTTTTCAAGCAGAGGGTGGTGCATGAATGGAACAAGCTGCTCGATGATGAGATGGAGGTGAGTTCAAACACAACATTTCGAAGGCATCTGGATGGATATACGAATAGGAAGGGCTTAGAGGGATATGGATGAAATGCTGGCGAATGGGACTAGGACAGATTGGGATGTCTGGTTGGCACGGACAAATTAGACCAAAGGGTCTGTTTCCTTGCTGAATGATACTTTGACTCAAATTTTAAAAAAGCATTTGGATATTAGAGGCAATTTAAAATAGATTCACAAGGCTGATTCCAGGGATGAAGGGGTTGACCTTTCAAGAACGACTAAACAGATGACCTCTTTAATCATTAGGGTTTAGAAGAAAGAGTGATGGCCATTTTAAACATAAAATTCTAAGGGGCTTCACAACGTAGACATTAAAAACATGCTTCCATTAATAGCGGGATCTCGAACTAGTGGACATAGTTACAGAATAAGACGACACATCTGAACCTGAGATGTGAAAGACATTCTTCTCTCAGATGGTAGTCCCTGGAGTCAGGGAGTCCAGAACTAAAGGGCATAGTTTAGGGTGAGAGAGGAAAGATATAAAAGAGACCTCAGGAGCAACATTTTCACGTAGAGGGTGGTACGTGTATGGAATGAGCTGCGAGAGGAAGTGGTGGAGGCTGGTACAATTGCAACATTTAAAAGGCATTTGGATGGGTATATGAATAGGAAGGGTTTGGAGGGATATGGGCCTGGTGCTGGCAGGTGGGACGAGATTGGGTTGGGATAGCTGGTCGGAATGAACAGGTTGGACCGAAGGGTCTGTTTCCATGCTGTACATCTCTGTGACTCTATGACTCTATGAATGTTTGGAATGTCCAACTCAGATTCATGGAGGTAAAATTACAAAAAGTATTTAAAGCCGAAGTAGGTAGTTTTTGGAAATATAAGGGAGCAGAGGGCTATGAAGATCTGGCATGCAACAGGAGTTTAGGCCTGGGGCAGTTCAGCCATGATCTTATTGAAAGACCAGGCAAACGTAAGGAGCAAATGGACTATATTTCTCCTTTCTCTTATTTTCTTAATGACATATAAAACAAAGGATTTAGGTTGGTGAATTCTCATAGCCCATTCAGCTCCCTCTTGAAAAAAATAAAACCACTGGCAGCTATATTCCAATCTAACTCCTTGCAAACAATGCTTTAACTTAAATGTAACTCAAGCTGGATTCAAAGATTTGGATAATGGTCGTACTTAAAATTTTCAAGGTTTACAAGACAGTCAAATAATGTGTTGACCTAATCAGCCTTACCCACTTCTTCTCCTTTTAGTTCTATTTGACACCATGGTTTGTTTGAAGTAGAAAGGAAATCCAGCCAAGATTGCACAGCAACTGTCAGCACACAGGCCTTAATGGCTCTGCACAGACAGGTGTTCCAGCAATTACTATCTGTACACTTTTTATTTAAGTGAGTTCAAACAGTTCAGTGCCTCCAGTACTTTGTTTTCAGATAGTTCATAAATACCTATGTATGGGTCCAACCGAGTTAGTAGCTTCATTTGCAATGTTTTTAATTCTTTTACATGCCCTCATGGAGAAGTTTGCCTCCTGACTAATATTGTTCCTGTTCACTACTGACACAGAGGAGAAAATATCTTTTAAAATCAACATGCTTGTAACCTCAGGACTGCCAGAATCAGAATTCCTGGTGCAGCTGACTCTGAGGGAATTGCTGTAGCAATTGCAAATACCAATGAGCAACACCCCGATATTTCAATAGCCCCTAACTACCCCTAACCCCGCTCCACTCTTGCCGGATTGGACATCATCCCCAAACCGATCTGAGAACTTGCACTGCTCTAACTTCAAGGCCACTTCCCAGAATAAACAATCTCTCCTCTGATGCAACATCCCTCTAACCATAATCTGATCCCATCCCACCCGTCCATGACTTACCCTAAGCAATCATCGACTTCCCTGGCACTCTACCCACATGGCTACTTACCACCCAGCTGTCCCCTAACCCCCTTCTACATTTCCCCACCTGTCCTGCCATCTTACTGAAAGGAAAAAAGTACAAGTAAAATTCAAAACATAGTTCAAAACAAACTGCTAGAACTTCTTAAGACCAATATATTATCACTGTTCAGCTGCCACAAAAGAGGTTAAGAGATACTGTAAGAATGCAATTAGGAACTTGTATTAAATTAGGAATTATGTAATGATTTGATTTGTCACAAGAGTCATATAGCATGGAAACGGACCCTTCGGTCCAACCAGTCCATACTCAACATAATTGCAAATTAAACTATTATTAACTGCCTGCTCCTGGCCCATATCCCTCCAAACCCGTCTTATTCATGTAATTATCCAAATATATTTTAAATATTGCAATTGTACCCACATCCACCACTTCCTCAGTCAGTTCAATCCATATGCAAGCCACCCTCTATATAAAATATTTGCCCCTGATCTCAGTTTTTACATCTTTCTCATGTACCTGAGATACAATGAAAAGTGTTATTTCGCGTTCTATATAGGCAGATCCTATCACAGAAAGTACATCAGGGAGCAGAACAGAAAGTAGAATACAGTGTTGCAGCTGCAAAGAAGGAGCAGAGAGAGATCAACATTAACATTTGAGATGTCCATGTTAGCGTTGAAGGGACGATTAATTGTAACAGGGTAGTATTTTGAGACCTGTGTGGAATCATATAATTGGACAACTATTACAGCCTGGGTATGCTGGAAAATATTATCGGAACCCCATGTAATTGATCAGTTGAAATGTACATCATCTTTGGTTAGGTGCAATTCCCTTTGCAGCTGCTTGAATGTAAACACTGAACAATGAAACTCGAATCTTATCTGAACACTGCAGATGTGGGAGAGATAAAACCTTTCCATTTCACAACGACCTCATTTACCTTACATACTGACCATTTAGTTGTAGCTATCAATGTCTGTTGGACATTTAAACCACGGAATACAGCAGTGACTGCTGTAAAGATGATATGGTTTCAAAGATGGTCATCTACATTGCTGGACTCCTTTTAACAGACTTTTAATAAAGTTAAAAATCACACAACATCAGGTTATAGTCTAACAGGTTTATTTGGAAGTACTAGCTTTTGGAGCACTGCTCCTTCATCAGGTAGCTATGGAGCACGATCATACGATACAGAATTCTGCGATCTTACCACTTACAGTTAGTTTCTGTCAGCAGGAAAGCAATCAGCTGCTTGTTTAATTACTTAGCATCATACAAGCCATTTGCACAATGTGGCTTGGAGGACAGCAGCAGCAGTGATCGCTCACTTGGCAACGTGGTACCAACATCATGGTACCAAGAAAGGGCAACAGGAATGGGCTGACACAGAAAACATTACTATAACCAGATGTCACATCCAGTTTGAAGAATCATAGGGGAAACGTGAACACAGCAACATTCAATCTGATGCACAGGGCTGGGCTCCTGGACCTGGATGCCTCTCCCAACTCATTCTCCCTGGAAAGATCAGCAACTTTTCTGGACAAGGCCAACACATCTTATGCCAGCAACACAACTGGCAATTTGTAAATACTTAAATAAAGCGAGGCAATATTGTTAAGAATTATATTTAGGTACTGTTGTTTGATTTGTTTATAGCAATAAACTGTGTTTTATTGATTATAGAGTACGAGAAGTTCATAGTCTAGGAGGTAACTTATTGGCATGTGTGCATGACTGATTTACTTACAGGAAGCAGGCAGACTGTAAATAGATCTTTCTTTTCCAGTTGGCAACATGTAATGAGGGTTGTGCCAGAGGGGTTAGTGCCAGGATTTCAATTCTTTGTGAATTACACCTAGGACTTACATGAAAAGTTGGTAGGTATGGTTGCCACATTTGCTGATGACACAAATATATATGCGAAGGTGAGTTGTGCTGAGGACACACAGAGATTACAAGAAGATATTGATAGTTTGCGGCAGTGGGGAAAGATGTGGCAAGTAGAGCTCAATGTGGGAAAAAATAAAATTATCTAATTTGATTGGAAGAATAAAAAAGCAGCACATTATCTAACTGGTGAGAACCTACGGAGCTCTAACATGCAGAGGGATCTGGCTGATCTCATGCATGAACACAAAAGATTAGTAAGGGGGCACAGCAAATATTTAGGAAAGCAATACAATACAATCATTTTTTGCAATATAAATTCAATCCATAAGTTGGAAGGTTAAACTTCAATTATACAGGGCATTGGTGAGGCTGTATTGGGAACACTATGCACAGGGAGAAAGTTGCTGGAGATCAGAGTCGATAATGTGGTTCTGGAAAAGCACAGCAGGTCAGGTAGCATCCAAAGAGCAGGAGAATCATACTGCTCCTCGGATGTTCCCTGACTGCTGTGCTTTTCCGTCATCACAGCAGTGTGCACAGTACTGGTCATCTTATTAAAGTAGGATACAAATGCAATTGAGGCAACTCAAGGAAGGTGAAATACTTGGAATTAGCAGGTTTTCTTGGATGGAAAGTGTGGACAGGCAAGGCTTGTATTTGCTGGAGTTTGGAAGAGTAAGCAGCAATTTGATTGGAACATAAAATTCTGAGGGGTCTGGGTAGGGTGTATGTGAACAGGATATTTTATCTATGGAAGAATATAAAACTTGGGATTGTTGTTTAAATATCGGGTCATCCATTCAAACAAAAAAAAAGAGTAGGCATCTTTTTTTCTGTCAGTGAGGCATAAACCTTTGAAACTCTCTTCCTGAAAATGTGGTGAAAGTAGTGTCTTTGAATATGTTTAAGACTGAGATAGAGTCTTGTTAAGGGATTGAAAAGTTGTCAGGTATAAATTACATTATGGTTTTGGGGTTACAATCAGATCAGTCATGATTTCAGTGAATGGCAGTGCAGGCTCGAGGAACTGAATGGCCAACTGTTGCTTCTTCTGTTCATCTGAGAAATCATGAACTTTATAAAGGAAGGAATGACTTGTTTTCTGACATTGCAAAATTCCAATCTTTTACAAGATCTTTCAGTTTATTTCTCATCCCCATAACTACTTATTTTGCTTTGCAAATTTGGAATCCAGTACAGAGTTTGCTCTCATCTTTTATGACCATTGGTTAGTTGTTTTGGAAACTGCCAGAACAACCACAGTCATTGTTCAAATAGCCCACGAGTCAAATTAGTTGCTATGGACACAAAAAAAAAACAGCAATAATTCGGAGAGCAGTTTATGCCAGATTCATGAGTCCTTTTGTTTTAATGCTTGCCTTGACTGAGGAGACACATGCTTGTTGGTGTTCATTGCAAATTTCTGTTGTAAAGATGGAGGACTCAGCAGAGATTTTTCTCAGAGAAGTAACATAGTAAACAATGCAGATGACATCTAAAATGATATTGCATGTTTATTATTGAGACTTGATTGGTACAACCTTTCAGGTGGGACCTATTGAAAATTTGTCAATATGGAAAAGTCCAGAACTTTTATTAAAGGTACAGGAGCCCTGTTTTTTGCACACCTATTAAAGAAATTTGATGGCTGTACCTTCACTGCAGCTTGAAGTTAATATTATTCTTTCTGCTCATTTTGTTTCCAGAAAGAGTTTTCTTTTGCAACAAGCTAATTAAAATCTATAATCAACTGGACAATGCATCAAGGGAGCAATGTCTAGGTAACCCCTTGAGATTCTTTTCATGCTTATTGTGCAACATACCCCTTAATAGATTGTAAGATGCTTAGTTTTGCTTCACATCTCTTAATCTCATTTAAGGCTACCATTTTATAAAGGGAAAATAAAAGCAAAAGATAGTGTTTATTGTATTACACTGTTGTTATAAAACCTAACAACGGTGGACTGATCTTGCCCCCCCCCCCCCCCCCGTTCAGTGCCAAACTTTGAAGAAAAATTTGGTTTTGATGGATGACCAAGATTGGCTGTTCTAAATTTTTAAAATTATGATAATGACAAATGGAAAATTTATTTATAATAGATTAATGAAAACATTATGTTGATAAATTGTAAGTTTATTTAAACATTTAGAACAGAACACACAACTGCACAGCACAGGAACAGGCCCTTCAGCCCCTAATGTTGGTCCGAACACAATGCCGAACTAATCCCTTCTGCCTGCTCTTGGTCTATCTCTCTCTATTCATTGCCTGTTCATGTGCTTATATAAGATTATTTGGTAACATCAGTTTTTGGTAACCTTATCAATATGAAGAAGAAAGCTTTAATCCATGTTTCAGGATTTTGATCCAGTGACACTGAAGGAACTGTGATATATTTCAAGTCAGGCTGATGAGTGGCTTTTTGGGGGGGCGCGGGGAGAGAAGGTTCTGCTCTATCCATACGTCAGGTGCATTTTTGAGATGGTACTGGTCATGGAATTGGCTTGTTATGTCTGAACAGCCTTGGTGGATTTCTGCAATGCCGTAACTGTGCATCATTGGTAGGAGGAGTGAATGCTTGAGGATTTGGTGTCAAACAAGTAGTCTATCTGTCTTGGATGTTGTTGGAGCTATGTTCACCCAGGCAAGTAAAGAGTATTTCATCACAGTCTTCACTTCTATCTTGTAGATGGTGGACTAGCTTTAAGAAGTCAGATACATGACATATGATTCTTGGCCTCTGACCTGCTCTTGTAACCATAGTATGGCTTGTCTAGTTCAGTCATCCCAGCAGACTGATAATGGGAATTCACTGTGGTAATGTCAGCAAATGTCAAGGGGTGATGGTGATATTCCTACATCTTCAAGGAGTGGTTATTGACAGTAACTTATGTGATTTGTCACTTGTCAATCAAGCCAGGAATTTTTCAGGTCTTGCTGTATTTGTACTTGGAATTTGATGAATCACAATGGTGATGAACATTGTGCAGTCAATAGTGAATATCCTCATTTCTGATCTTATGATGAAGACAAGATCTTTGATGACATAATTGAAGGTTGGTAGGCCTAGGATACTACCCTGAGAATTCCTAGAGCCGAGATGACTCATCTTCAACAATTATAACCATCTTCCTTCATTTTAGGTGTGACTCCAATCAGCAGAGAGTTTACCCACTGATTCCCAATGACTCTAATTTTGCCAGGGCTCATTAATGCCATACTCGGTCAAATATGGCCTTGATGTCAAAGACAGTCACTTGCACAACCTGTCTGAAGATTAGCTCTTTTGTTGCTTATGTTTGAAGCAAGGTTATAATGAGAATTGGAGCTGAGTAGCCCTGGTGGCCCCAAACTCAGTCTCAGTGAGGTATTACTAAGCACATGTTGCTTGATAGTACAGTTGTTGACTACTTTACAATGCTTGAGAACAGACTGGTTGGGTGGTAATTGGCTGGCTTGATTTGCTCTGGCTTTAATATACAAGATGGACCTTGGCAATTTTCCACATTACTAGATCGGTGCCAAAGTTGTAGCTTGGCTGGTGATGCAGCAAGTTCTGAAGCACAGGTGTACATTGCTATCACTGAAATATTGTTGGACCCAGAGCCATTGCAGTATCCAATGCCTTCAGCCATTTCTTCATATCAAGTGAATTGTAATGGTTGAATACTGGCATCTGCAGAAATCTGGATTAGGCGAAACTGGATCTTCTAGCTGAAAAATGTTGTAATGACTTCAGCCTCACTCTTTGCACTGAGGTGCTGGACTCCCCCCCACTTTTGAGGATGAGGATATTTGTTGAACATCTTTCTCAATTAGTCTTCACAGATAGTGTGGTTAAGATGATGTTCAGCATTCTCGCCTTCATTGCTCAGACCAATGAGTATAGGAGTTGGGGTGTCATGTTGAGTTTGTACTGGACATTAGTGAAACCACTTTTGGAATACTGTGTACAGTCCTGGTCACCCTGCTATAGGAAGGACATTATTAAATTGAAGAGGGTTCAGAAAAGATTACCAGGATGGTGCCTGGACTAGAGAGTTTCAGTTAATGGGATACACCAGAGGGGCTGGGATTTTTATCACTGCAAGGTAAGAGATTGATGTTATAGAGGCTAATAAAATCATGAGGGCATAGATAAGGTGAAAAGTAAAGGTCTTTTCCCTAAGGCGGGGAACTTCAAAATGAGGGGCATATTTTTAAAGGTGAGAAAAGGAAGATTTAAAAGGGACCGGAGGGGCAATTCTTTTAACACAAAATGTGGTTTGAATGTGGAATGAACTGCCAGAAGAAGTGGTAGCTGCAGATAGAGTTACAACATTTAAAATATGCTTGAACAGGAAAGATATAGAGGGATATAAGTCAAACACAAGCAAGTGAGATTAGTTTAGTTGAGTTTGGAAAACTTAGTTGGCGTGGCTGAGTTTGACTGAAGGTTTTCTTTCCATGCTGAATGATTTTATGACTCTAGATTCGAGTCAGAAAGATTCCTTGCCCATATTTGACCTGATGCCATAAAGCTCCATGGGATAGAGTCTATACTGAACATTCTCAGGGCAATTCATTCCTGTGTACCACTGTGTCTCCACTGGGGCTGGGGCTATCCTATCAATGGGACAGGACGTACCCAGTTACAGGGAGAAAGTGAGGACTGCAAATGCTGGAAATCAGAGCTTAAAAATGTGTTGCTGGAAAAGCGCAGCAGGTCAGGCAGCATCAAAGGAACAGGAGAGAATCGACGTTTCAGGCATAAACCCTTCTTCAGGAAACCCAGTTACAGTAAGGTATAATTTCATGGGTTTGACCATGGCAGCTTCATGCTTAACTAGTCTGTGAAAGGACTCACCCAATTTTAACACTAGTCTCCAAACTTTATTAAGGAGACCTTTGCAGGGTTAACAGTGCCATGTGTGATGTTATGATTTCCAGTGCCAAGGTCAATGCTAGATGGTCTATCTGGTTTTAGTCTTTTTGTAGAGTTTTTAGCACTTTACCACAACTCACTTGGCATTTCAGACTCTCTCACATTGCTGAGAGTTTGGAATCATATGCAGACCAGGCCAAATAAGGACAACAGTTTCCTTCCCTAAATACTGCTGATAAATTCCAGATGGGAGAGGTGTGGTATGTATGTAATCAAGAGCTGTAGCTTTTCCAGTACCAGTTCCACCAGCAATTTCTTCAAATCTCAAGTACTGAACCGAATTGATCAGAAATGGATCATCTACTCAGCACATCTGGATGAAGATGATTTCAAATTTCTCAGGCCTGACTTTTGCATTGATTTTCTGGCCTGAAAGATGACTGAGAACAGACAGGCTTGTGCAGCCTCCTTCTCCAGTTAACCACTAAACTACATACCATCACTCAAATAGGCTGTTGCTATGCATAGCACTTTGATCACTTTGCTCTATTGCACGCTGCTCCCTCACCTTTGAGATGTCCTTCTGGAGAAGCGTTTTGAGAGCTAATGACATCCTGCCTAACTTATGTGGTTTGTCTCCTACTTTTATTGATTAATTTAAAATTAAATGTAAATTGTACAACAAATGTTCAAATTGGCTTTAGTTTTTATCTGCTAATTGAATTAAAGTTAAATTAGAAGTGACAGCAACACTAAAGGATTCAAAACTTAATCTCTGGTAATCAGAGTTATCTCCCTATAAAGTGACGTCAGCAGAAGCAAAATAGTTGATGGATGAATAGTTGGCAAGTCTGAAATCTGAAACAATTAACTGACTTCACAATAAAAATATTAATAAATAGAGACATGACATACATATCCTGAAATACATATTCTGTTGCATGTGGGAGGTCCAGGGTGCATCTTTTGTTCAGGATGACATGCAGAAATGTTGCTGACTGGAGGAGCTTTAGCTCCAGACTTGACTGGTAGTTGCAAACAACCACAAGGTTGAGAATGTTGTGGATTGTTGGACCTCATTCTAGGGAATGAGCTAGGTCAGACAATCAAGTGCCAGTAGGGGATACTCAATCCACAACTTAAGGTTGTGCAGGCACAGAGTGAATGGATGAAGGTCAGATAACTGGTGCTCGAGTCCCAAATCTATCTTGCTGTCCAACTGGTATAGATTTGGAATCCTGCTGAAAGCCATCCGGGGAACTCATCAAAAGCAGAGTTCAGTCCCATTGTTGGCTAAACAGTGTAGGGGTAAGATACGTAAAATAATTAGAGATTCAATTGGTGAGGAACAGATGAATGTTTCAGCAGCTGCAGATTTTAATGCAGACTGGTAGCAGATGTTAATCAAGTGAACTACGTTCCTGAGCTGCTGCAGAGTACTCTGAGACGGGAAGGGTGAATAGCAGCAGAACAGAGAGAGAATTGAGCTCTTGCTGGCAGAGTTAAGAAACCTTCAAGGAGGATCTCACAAAGATGTAATATTAACAAAAGCCCAGGTACTATGTACTAGTGAATACTAAAATAGGATAAAAGAGATAAATTTCCGCTACCTCCAAACAGACCCCACCACCAAGGATATATTTCCCTCCCCTCCCCTATCAGCATTCCATAAAGACCACTCCCTCCATGACTCCCTCGTCAGATCCACACCCCCCACCAACCCAACCTCCACTCCCGGCACCTTCCCCTGCAACCGCAGGAGGTGCAAGACTTGCGCCCACACCTACCCCCTCACCTCCCTCCAAGGCCCCAAAGGAAACTTCCATATCCGCCACAGATTCACCTGCACCTCCACACATATCAACTATTGCATCCTCTGCACCCGATGTGGCCTCCTCTATATTGGGGAGACAGGCCGGCTACTTGCGGAGCGTTTCAGAGAACACCTCTGGGACACCCGGACCAACCAACCCAACCACCCTGTAGCTCAACATTTCAATTCCCCCTCCCACTCCACCAAGGATATGCAGGTTTTTGGACTCCTCCATCGTCAGACCACAACAAAACGACGGTTGGAGGAAGAACGCCTCATCTTCCGGCTAGGAACCCTCCAACCACAAGGGATGAACTCGGATTTCACCAGTTTCCTCATTTCCCCTCCCCCCACCCTGTCTCAGTCAAATCCATCAAATTCAGCACCGCCTTCCTAACCTGAGATCTTCTTCCCGACCTCTCCGCCCCCACCCCAGTCTGACCTATCACCCTCACCTTGACCTCTTTCCACTTATCACATTTCCGACGTCCCTCCTCCCTATCTTTTATCTTAGCCTGCTGGACCAACTTTCCTCATTCCTGAAGAAGGGCTTATGCCCGAAACGTCGATTCTCCTGTTCCCTGGATGCTGCCTGACCTGCTGCGCTTTTCCAGCAACACATTTCCAGCTCTGATCTCCAGCATCTGCAGACCTCACTTTCTCCTAAAAGAGATAAATGCATGGCTTGAGAGCTGGTGCAGTGGGGGGAATTTTCCAGAGGCAGTATGGCTGATTCTAAGATACGGGATCTAAACTGGCCAACAGCTGTGCTCATGTACAATGTCTTTGCATGATAGTTTGCTTAAGCTATTGGGAGAGTTTAAACAAAATTGGTAGGACAGCAGCTAGGTTGCAATATCAATGTAGAAAAACAAAATACTTTCAGTCCACCAATTATTTGTGTAAGAATAGCAAGAGATCTACACTAAGTTCACAGCACATGGATGTGAACGTTGGTTCGGCCACTTTTGGAATAATGTGTTCAATTCTAGTCTCACTGTTACAGAAAAGACTTTGTTAAACTTGAAAGAATTCTGAAAAGATTGCAGGGATTGGAGAGTTTCAATTAAAAGAAGAGGCTGAATAGTTGGGTTTTGTCCCTCGAGCCTTGGAGGACAAGGAGTGACCTTAAATAAGTTTATAAAATCATGAGATAGGGGTAGGATAGGGTGAATAGCCAGGGTAAGGGAGTCCAAAAAGAAAAGACATAGGTTTAAGAAGAGAGGGTAAAGATTCAAAAGAAAGCTAAGGGGTAACATTTTCACGCGGAGGGTGGTGCATATACAGAATGAGCCGTCAGAGGAAGTGGTGGAAGTTGGTACAATTATAACACCTAAAATACAGCTAGATTGGTAAGTTATAGGAAGCATTTGAAGGGGGTACGGGCCAAATGAGATTGTTTTCGTGATGTATAACTCTATGACATAGCATGCGGTAAATTAGGAGCTGGAGACATGGTTGAAAAGAACTTAGGACTGGTCACGAACTATTTCTGGTTACAAATATTAAGGGAAGGTGGGGAAAGAAAGGGGGGTTTGGGTAGGGGAATGTGGCAGAATTAAGTAAGGGGAATATGGTGAAGATGTGATCAAGAGGAAAGATGCCAAGATAGATCATGCAATCAGGAAAGTTAAAAGAATAGCATTATTTATTGCAAGTGAAATTGAACATTAAAAGTGGACGATTATACTTCATTAATACAGGGCACTGGCGAGACCACATCAGGACCACTGTATAATGACTTGGCTTCCTTATTTAAAGAAGGATGTAAATACACTGGAAGCAGTTCAGATATTTACTAGATTAACAAGTGCAATGGGAGATGATAAGGAAGGTTTAGGCAGGTTAGGTTTGTACCTGTTGAAGTTTAGAAGAGTAAGAGTTGACTCGATCAATACAGCTCCTGAGAGAGCTTGGTAAGGTGGACATGGAGAAGGGTATGGTTTCCATTCCAAAAATCTAGAATTAGCAGTCACTATCTAAAAATAAAGGAGTCAATCGTTTTCAGGAGGCCAATACTTTTCTCTGAGCGGGTTATCAATATTTTGAATCATTTTCCTCAAAGGGTGATAGAAACAGACTTGTCAAATATTTTTAAGGCAAAGTTGAATAGATTCTTGTAAGCAAGGGACTGAAAAGTTATCAAGGGTATGTGAGAATGAAGAATTGAGTTAAGAGTCAGATCAGCCATGATCTTATTAAATGACTAAGCAGGAACAAGGGGCCAAATTGCCTATTCCTGTCCTTACTCATAAATACCCACCATTCGTATGCACATAATCATGAGTTGAAGCTTCACCAGTTTTCACTTAATTTTGCACATGCAGCTCTTAGTACTTTTTTTGCAAATTTTCATTAAACTGGAGTTGATCCTGTGCCTTAATGATAATGCTTGATTAAGAAATATGTTGGCCATGAAGTTGTGATTGGTTACAGTTCTGTTCCTGGTGCCACAACATGAAGGATAGTACTCTCAGTTAAAAATCACACCACCAGGTTGTAGTCCAACAGGTTTAATTGAAAGCACACTATCTTTCGGAGCGACGGTCCTTCATCAAGTGATTGTGGAGGGCTCGATCGTAACACAGAATTTATAGCAAAAATTTGCAGTGTGATGTAACTGAAATTATACATTGAAAAATTGATTGTCTGTTAAGCCGTTCATCTGTTAGAATACAGTTTCACTTCTCACTGTATTCTAACAGATGAAAGGCTTAACAGACAATCAATTTTCAATGTATAATTTCAGTTATATCACACTGCAAATTTTTGCTATAAATTCTGAGTTACGATCGAGCCCTCCACAATCACCTGATGGAGCGTCGCTCCGAAAGCTAGCGTGCTTCCAATTAAACCTGTTGGACTATAACCTGGTGTTGTGTGATTTTTAACTTTGTACACCCCAGTCCAACACCAGCATCTCCAAATCATGAGTACTCTCAGTGTGTTAGAGAACTTCACTATCTAGTTTTTTTTTAATCCAGAAGAGTTCTTACACATAACTGATTTTTTAAAAATCTCCATCACCAAATTGTAAGACTTTTTCTCCATCTTTTAACCATCAACAGCAGGTCACCTATGTTCCCCAACTAATTTACATGCAAAGCCCATTAAGGATAACACAGGCCAAGGGTGAGGGAAGGATCACTATCTATCAGTATTGTTACTAAGATTAGCCTGCAGCCAGTTCATTTGGTGAGAAACGTAGGCTTTTCCCATTTGGTTCCCTCAATACAAGAGGCACAGCCTCCCCTACTGGTTAGTTATTTGTCAGCTACCATTTAGGTCTGGATTTCAGAGTTTTGACTGGATTCCTTGTTTGTGGGATTATTTATCCTGTTTGTAGAATGTCGCTTCCACTCTTGTAAGTTCATTCTGTTACACCTCATTTTAAGTATGCTTGGTGCTGCTCTCTATGCTGCTTATTGAACTGGAGTTTTAACATCTAGTTTTGAGCACCAAATCATTACGTTATAGATTCCAGAGGACTATAACTCTGATGTTAAAGACCTACAACACTTTATGAATGTGGAGTTTTGGGCCAAAAGATCTGCTTTGAACCTATCACATCGCACAGTGGTGTCAATAGCGTAGATATTATCCTTAGTATAACGATGCCACTTACTGTGTAATTAATGCTCCCACTAACACCATTAGGAGTGGAATCATTCAAATCAACTGGTTCTCTTAACATTCTCATGAAGGCCGGTCTGTTGTTCCAGAGCCAAACCGTGTGATGGCCATGATCCTTTCCAAACTCAGCATATACTTAATTGCTCTTACTATCGTTAATGTTTTTTCAAGGCAGTGATGAACATGGTAGAAATGCTGATTCAATGGATGAAGGAGGTCTTAGGTGGTAATCAGTCAGAAATTTCTATAGCAATGTAACTTGAATTGAAGTGATTATTGAGGTCTACCAGCACAAGGGCCACACATTGCCACCCTTGTACCACTGGGCCTCAATCAGTGGTAGGTCTATCCTGCTGGAGGGGCAGATCATTCCAAGAATACTGATGAAAAAGTCAGATACAATTTTGTGTGCATGATTGTCAGGTTGTTGCTTGACCAGGATATGAAGAAGCTTCACCAATTTTCGCTAATTGTAGTTCACAGCACATTGTCGGATTGTCTGGGCAGGAATGCCTTGGTACATATTCACTAGGCTGCTTGATATTACTACTGTTTTGAGTTTTCTGCAATGATTTGATACAACCAAAATAGCTTGTTGAGTCATTTTCAGAAGGCAGTCAAAAGCAAACCAGGTTGCTGAAGGTCTGGAGTCATACCTAGATGAGATAAGGCAAAAATTTCTAATTTCTCACCTTAATTAATATTAGTGAATCATATGGGGCTTTTCAGCATCACCATATCAGAAACTAACAATGCACTTCACATTTTTTCAACTGAACTTAAATTACTTAAACTCTATGGTCAGATTTAACTCAAGAGCCTGAATCATTAGTCCTGGCTTCTATATCATTCATCCAGTAACAGTACAAACACATTGTTTGCCTTTATATTGGGGTATTTGTGAATTGTCCCGATGACTGCAAAATCAAAAGCTTCAACAAAAGGTTTCTTTTCTCAGCAATGTTGTTCACTGTTCTGGAATTACATGTATTGTCTCAGATGCTGTATGGAATTGGTCAGAATTGTCAAATGTGAGCAGAAGGTTAAGCTGAAGCTTCCTCAGGGAGATGAAAGCTCTTAATAAAAAGATTACTGTGCCTAAAAGATAAAAAAAAACTCTGCTATAGAAGGTGGGTATGGAGATAAAATGTGGTAGAAGAACCTTAAAGAATGAACTGGTGAATAACAGATCACCTATGTACCACAAGTACAATGTGTGTATATTTTTTATATCTGTAAAGGATATGGCTCTATTTTTAATGTGTGTCACACTGTGAGAAATTATAATTTTAAAACTATTTGTCAGAATAATTCCTAGCACGTTCAGGATTATTTATCAAATGTTATCCAACTGTTGGATCATCTACATCAGATACTGTGTCAACAGCATGCAAGTAGGGACTGGCTATTATATTCAATACCTGGCCTGCTGTGAACAGCCAAAGGGAGGTGTTATTTGATATGCCAATCTTTGGGATGTACGGCTTACATATCTAGCAGTTGACGCTTACTTATTGAAATTGCCAATACTTATTTGCGTGACACGCAGAACATCTGTGACTGGTGCACATCACTCGTGTTGCGACTGCACAATGGGAGTGAGAAGCAGCAAACATATTATTTGCCTTTATATTGGGATATTTGTGAAATGTCCAGATGACTGCAAAATCAAGAGCTTCAACAAAATGTTTCTTTTCTCAGCAATGTTGTTCACTGTTCTGGAATCACATGTATTGTCTCAGGTACTGTGTGGAATTGGTCAGACTTGTCAAAATGTGAGCAGAAGTTTAAGCTGAAGCCTCCTCAGTGAGATGAAAGCTCTTAATAAAAAGATTACTTTTCCCTACTTTGCAGTTAGAGATCATCAGCTCGGCAGGGAAAAGTTTCAATGAAGAGATACAATAATTGCAAAATCGCGAATACATTGAGGCAGTAATTTGTGCTCCAAGTGTCTTCTTGGCCGTTGAATTAAACTCTTCAAGCATACTATCGTCAACTGGCAGTGTATGTGTGAAATTGATAGTCAATTTTTTAAAAAATGGTCAAAAAACAGGCCTTACTGGTCAGTTTGAATCGTTTAATATTCAATAGCATTACTAAAAGGTATATTCTATGCAGTGACAATGATATTCTCTTAAAAACCTTCATGTTTACCTTAAAACTGTCACCCAAACATGTTAATTAATCTTTATGACAGTATGTTAGCCAACACTGTTCCAACATGTGTAGTGCCACTTCAAATCTCTCAAAAATATTTTCTATCCTCACTACAGTCCTAATTCGTTCCTCAAAGATTTAAGTGACATGATTAGATTTTGATGAGATTCCCTGTAGTGTGGAAACAGGCCCTTTGGCTCAACAAGCCCACACCGACCCTCTGAAGAGCAACCCACCCAAGCCCATTCCCCTACATTTACCCCTGCACCAAACACTACGGGCAATTTAGCATGGCCAATTCACCTAACCTGCATATCTTTGGACTGTGGGAGGAAACCCACGCAGACACGGAGAGAATATGCAAATGCCACCCAGACAGTTACCTGAGGCAGGAATTGAACCCAGGTCCTGGCGTTGTGAGGCAGCAGTGCTAACCATTGAGCCACCGTGCCACCCCAAAATTAGCACAGCCAGGATAATTTGTAATTTTTTTTAGATTAAATTACCTACAACGTGGAAACAGGCCCTTTGGCCCAACAAGTCCACACCAACCCTCTGAAGTCTAACTCACCCAGACCCATTTCCCTCTGACTAATGTACCTAACACTATGGGCAACTTAGCACAGCCAATTCTTCTAGCCTGCACATCTTTGGACTGTGGGTGGAAACCTACTCAGACACAAGGAGAATGTGCAAACTCCACACAGTCACCCAAGGCTGGAATCGAACCTGGGACGCTGGTGCTGTGAGGTAGCAGTTCTAACCAGTGAGCCTCCATGCCGACCATGAGACAATTTTCCTCTCCTCCAGCCTTTGACATGGTCAACCAGATCATAACTACACTTTTTCTTTGTTGGCCAGTGCAATGGGACTGATAGTGTTTGGCTGATTCTTACCCATAAAGAGACAGCTGGAGAATCTTGAGCATTTCTTCCTCCTCCCACCATCAAATACTACCTCTGTAGTTCACTAAAAGTCTTCTCTTTTTCCACAACATGCTTCCCGTTGTTGATAATTTCTTCAGATGTGTTGTCAGCTCCTGCATGGAATTTGATGACAACACCACTGTCTCTCTCTCTCTCCCTCTCTCGAGTTCAACTGTGGTCTTTAGCAAACCTTTTCCCATTGTGATCCCATTTTAATTTTTCAGACTACATGTGACCAAAGAGTAATAATCTAAGTATTGTTATTGAGTGAATTAATACAAGAAGTTACTACAGAACAAAACAAATGCCTACATATTCAGATTTTTATCACAGCACCAACAAGGCCTCCAATCAGCCCAATAGGCCAAAACACCAAATCAATCCACCTTTATTTTTGTCCAAGTTGTTTTTAAATCAATTCTTCAGAGAAAGAATTGTGAATGAGCCATAAGTTAGTGTTCCAAACCATTTCATAGTTTTTTAAAAACCTGCAAAATAAATAAATTTGCATAAGCTAGCTGATGTAGTCTTTGAAACCGTTTACTGAGACATTTTTAAAAAAACACCAATAAGCCAGAATAGCGCCACTTCCTGGTGAAAATAATGAAGATTGTTTAAACATCTACTGTACAAGGAGGCAGTAGAGGTAAACTAATTTGATTGACAGGGCTGGTGAATCATTTAGCAAGAACATAGGAACAAAAATAGGCTATTCCTCCTTTAACTTGTTCCAATATTCAATGAGATTATGGTTACCTTATTCCGAAACACCATTCACCCCAAACTGAACACCACTCAATATTCTGATGTAATAAAAATCTAAATCAATTCTGATCTTAAATTTCAATTGACCCAAGATCCACAGCATTTTGCAGGCATGGCTTTCAGATTTCTACTATTCTTTGTAGAAAAGATGTTACTGAACTCAAAGCTTAGCTCTAGTTTTACAATACCACCTTTTGGTCTGGTTTTTCGTCAGAGGAAACAGTTACTGACCCTATCAAATCTCTTCCATCTCAGAACAATTGCTCTCTCATTTGATGGAATATAATGAGAAAGATATATGAACAATCAAGCAGCTCACTGGGAAGGAATTGAATTCCTACATGGGTGAACAAAAGGACCTACCTGTTCAATACTGAATCAGCAAACACATAACTAAACATGCATTAAGTATTTTGGTCATTTGAACAGAGCTAAAATTCTAAAGAGCACTTCAAGAAAGCAAAGTGGAGGGCACCAAAAACAGCGGCTTATCTAGGTTTAGTTGGATGATAGATACGTCACACAGTATTTGTAGATGAGCTACAATGGAAGCGCGAGGATTCTATAACACAGATAACATGACATACCATGACACAAGGTCTCCAAGCAAGAGTAGCTACAAACAGCAGGAACAAGTGAAGTCAGAAATTCCCCTTTTGCTCGACCACACTGGGATATTGTGAGAGAAACATGGTTGCGTGATTGTTTCATGTAACATATTTAAAAATAAAGTCTTCTGGCTAGCCCCACCACTGCCGACTCTATGAAACAAAGGTTTGGCGTCTAATATCTCAGACTAAAGGGATATAAAAGTGGACATTTCTCCAATCAAATGTAATCTGATGACTCAAAGCAAATTGCTGTCGATGTTGGGACAACTGAAATAACAATAGCAAATGCTGAAAATACTCATGTCAGCAAGCATCTGTGGAGAGAGAAAAACAGTTAACACATCAGGTGTTCTGATAATACTGTTAAAGTTAAGTATTTCCAGCAGCACTTTCTGTTCTTAATTCAGTAACCCTTTAAGTGTGATTATTCTTTTCTGTAACTATTTGTATTTCTAATTTCCTCCTACCCCTTTGACTCAAGGAGTAAATACGTCTTTGAGACAATCGATTTAACTATTATACAGCATTTTTCTAAAGGGAGTTGGTTGACTGGATGGCTGGTTTGCAATACAGATTGACACCAACAGCATGGACTAGTTCCTCTGCATAGGCAGAGGCTATCATGAAGGGCTCTCCTTCTTCACCTCGTCCCTTACCTGAGATGTCATGACCCTCATAGTAAACCACCACCAGTCATTTCTCTCCAATGAAAGTAGCCCTATGATCCAGCAGTACAGTAAACTCACCATTCCTCTTACTTTATCCAAAAGGAATGATAAATGCTTGAATAAAAGTGTCAGAAAACTTAAGAGCCTTTTTAAAAACAAAAGAAATAGTTGAAAACCACAAAATCTCACAGAATAAGACATATAAAAGTCAGGTGATCTACAATATTTCTTTAGTCTAATTTATTCACAACTTTAACTTTTACACAATTAAGAATAATTCACATTGTACCAACTCAAACTTCACCTAGTTGTGAATTGTTACACACTGCCAATGAGATGTTGAGCTTAGAAGCCATTTCTCTTATACTAAAGTTGACCTAAAAATTCAGAAGTTGTACGTAATTAAAAAAAAATCTATTCACAAAGCATTCCCAAATTAGACAATTAGACAGCTTAAATGAATTAAAATTCCTCCAATGTGCATAAGTAAACATTACCAAATTAGATAAGCTGTGAATTAGATGCAGTGGGCAGGCACAGCTTTAATGATGCACATCAAACAACCCTACAACATGGATTTCATATAAACTGAAGTGCTTTCCCCATAACTTGAGAATTAACATGAACACTTTACATCAAGAATCTCATTCGCTGAAGACAAAACTATAAACAGCAAGTTTGAATTGTGAGGGATCTGGTCAGTCTGTATATAAGGAGAAAGTATTCCCACCACGGAAGAATGGTGAATGAAAGGGTCCAATTGCCAAAAGAAACAAAGTGGGCACGAGGAAAAACATTTTCATCCAGCCCAGTGGTTAGGATATGGCTGAAAATGGGGCAAAGGTGCCAAGTGACGCCAAAAAAAATATTTAAAAGCCAGCACAAAAAGATTGGAAAATGGCTTTCGAAAGCATTCAGACTTCAGGCTTGTATGAATGAATGCATAATTAACCGTTATTTTCAAATAATTTTAATTTATCAGACTTTTGAATGGACCTCTCAACTGTTAATTCTGATCTCTCTCTGCACAGTCACTGCAACTGCAAAACAGCACTCTGCTCCGCTAATCTGATGCACTTTGTAGAGTACGATCTACCTGTATAGCAGACAACACTTTTCACTGTATCTAGGTACATGCAACAACAATAAAACAATCCATTTGTTCAGTATATTCTCACTATGTTCTTGTGTCTGCACACTTCAGTCTGGTAACAACAAAAAGTCTTTGCGACATTTAGTTAGAAATGAAATGCAGAAAAATAAAGACACCAGGTCTCTAAACACCACTGTGCTCAAAACTACTTTAAAAAAGATATTTCATAGCCACACACTCAGAGGATGTCTTGAAACAGTTAAATGTGCATAAATCCCCAGGACCTGATCAGGTGTACCCGAGACCTCTGTGGGAAGCTAGAGAAGTGATTGCTGGGCCTCTTGCTGAGATATTTGTATCATCCATAGTCACAGGTCAGGTGCCGGAAGACTGGAGGTTGGCAAACGTGGTAAGGTCCTAGGGAGTGTTGCTGAACAAAGGGACCTGGAGTGCAGCTTTATAGCTCCTTGAATGGAGTCACAGGTAGATAGGATAGGATAGCGAAGGCGGCGGTTGGTATGCTTTCCTTTATTGAGTACAGGAGTTGGGAGGTCATGTTGCAGCTGTGCAGGACATTGGTTAGGCCACTGTTGGAATATTGCGTGCAATTCTGGTCTCCTCCCTATCGGAAAGATGTTGTGAAACTTGAAAGGGTTCAGAAAAGATTTACAAGGATGTTGCCAGGGTTGGAGGATTTGAGCTACAGGGAGAGGCTGAACAGGCTGGGGCTGTGTTCCCGGGAGTGTCGGAGGCTGAGGGTTGACCTTATAGAGGTTTATAAAATTGTGAGGGGCATGGATAGGAGAAATAAACAAAGTCTTTTCTCCGAGGTTAGGGAGTCCAGAACTAGAGGGCATAGGTTTAGGGTGAGAGGGAAAAGTAAAAGAGACCTAAGGGGCAACTTTTTCTCATAGAGGGTGGTACATGTATGGAATGAGCTGCCAGAGGATGTGGTGGAGGCTGGCACAATTGCAACATTTAAAAGGCATTTGGACAGGTATATGAATAGGAAGGGTTTGGAGGGATATGGGCCGGGTGCTGGCAGGTGGGACTAGATTGGGTTGGGATATCTGGTCGGCATGGACAGGTTGGACCGAAGGGTCTGTTTCCATGCTGGACATCTCGATGACTGTATGTGCAGGTCAGGTGAGTTGGCCTTACTAAATTGCCCATAGTGTTAGGTGTATTAGTCAGAAGGAAATGGGTCTGGATGATACTCTTCAGAGGGTCGATGTGGACTGGTTGGGCCGAAGGGCCTGTTTCCACACTGTAGGGAATCTAATCTAATCTAAAAAAGATTGCTACGACACATCCACTGCCCACTAGAATGCCTCAATTGAATCTGCCTCCAATATATTTCCACCACCATACCTTATGTGCATTCCATACCTTAACTACTCATTATGCAAAGATGCTATTTTGCACATTACCTTTTCATCACTTTATTGTGGAGGTGCCAGTGTTGGACTGAGTGGACAAAGTTAAAACTCACACTACATCAGGTTATAATCCAACAGATTTATTTGGATGTACAAGCTTTCAGAGTGCTGCTCCTGATGAAGGAGCAATGCTCTGAAAGCTTGTACGTCCAAATAGATCTGTTGGACCATAACCCGGTGTTGTGATTTTTGAGATCACTTTAAATTTATGCTCTCTTCTTCTGGTTGGAGAGAATATCTGGGGAAGGGGAGGGGGCGGTTAGGGTACATGACTGTGTAGAACTCCAAGGGGAGGAGAGAGAGAGAGAGAGAGAGAGAGAGAGAGAGAGAGAGAGAGAGAGAGAGAGAAGAGAGAGCGAGAGAGAAGAGAGAGAGCGAGAGAGAAGAGAGAGAGCGAGAGAGAAGAGAGAGCGAGAGAGAAGAGAGAGCGAGAGCGAGAGAGAGCGAGAGAGAGCGAGAGAGAGCGAGAGAGAGAGAGAGAGACACAGAGAGAAAGAAAAATGCGGCCAGTCTTTTGGAGACAGTGCCTGGGCTCCCATCGATGTCCAGCACTTTTGGAATATTCCATGTAATTCTGCTCTTCTTCCTATTAGAAGGTGTTGTGAAACTTGAAAGGATTCAGAAAAATTTACAAGGATGTTGCCAGGGTTGGAGGATTTGAGCATTAGGGAGAGGTTTAATAGGCTGGGGCAGATTTCCCTGGAGCTTTGGAGGCTGAGGATGACTTAATAGAAGTTTATAAAATCATGAGAGGCATGGATAGGTAAATAGACAAGATCTTTTCCCTGGAGTGGGGAAGTCCAGAAGTAGAGGGCATAGGTTTAGGTGAGAGGGGAAAGATATAAAGAGACCTAAGGGGCAATTTTTTTCACACAGAGGGTGGTGCGTGTGTGGAACGGGCTGCCAGAGGAAGTGGTGGAGGCTAGTATAATTGCAACACTTAAAAGACATCTGTATGGGTATATGAATAGGAAGGGTTTGGAGGAATATGGGCTGGGCGCTGGCAGTTGGGACTAGATTGGGTTGGGATACCTGGTCGGCATGGACGAGTGAACCAAAGGGTCTGTTTCCGTGTTGTACATCTCTATGACTCTGAGTAGGCAGGAAGAGTGGATATTCTATAGGTTCTGCCAAACAACAAAAGACGAACCATATTTTTCTTAACAACCTACAAGGTGTGTGAGGGAACACAAATTAAATCTATGGTTTTCTTCACGGACATTTTAATATTAAAATTTATTTATTTTCACTTTAACTGCGCTAATTGTATCAAGGCTCCTTTAAAAAAAAGACAAACTAATGGCTAATCGAACCAAACATATTTCGTCACCCATTCATATCAGGTAGAGCCACAGGCATATTCAACCAGCTTGCACTTGCAAAACCGAAATAAAATGTTAGATTTAATATATGATTAGATAGTAATTACTCGACAATTCAAGTGCACTAATAGTTACACTAAATCAACATTATCTAAGCAGCTGAGCTCATAAAATGGCTACGCTGTTATGCAAGCTCCCTTCTCTGCAAAGAAGGAATATTTTCAGGTCTTGCACCGTTTCGTGAATCTTAGGATTTGCTGAGGGTACAATTTCTTTCTCTCACTGTGGCAATACCTCATGTAATTAGAATCAACAAACCAATCAACACCTTTTTCTCCTGTGGCATAGATTGTGTGACGGTGTGAAATTCAGAATTACATACCTGTCTTTGTACTGATGAGTACAAGTTAAAAGTTTCACCAGTATTTCTCCATTTACCGCGATATTTAAGCTCTGTACCACCAATGGACCTTCTGCTTTGAAGTAATCACTAAATATATTAATTTTCTTCATATATTCAATGTTTAAAGGGTTGACATGCATGATTTTTCCTACACGGCTTAGCACTTAAAGCCCTCGCATTGTAGTCACAACTGACAATCTGAATAACTTGTTTCAGGTGCCAAACCAAAGTAAGATACTTTATAGTTTCAAACCCAAAGAGGCACCTGCACCTATCATAAAAGTTTCTTTAGTCAAACTGAAATAAGTCTCTGCATAAACTGAGGTTCAGAGCACAGAAACCAATGGGGATGGGGAAGGGGTAAGGGAAGAGAAAGTAGTTGGAGGGCGTGGAGGAGTTAAGAGATAAGTAAGATGGGAAAAACACAATCATAAAACTAGATTCTTACAAGTTCTTTGAAGGTGGAAGAAATGAAGCATCATTTCACTGGAGAATGTGTGGCCAAGAAAACTAGCAGTAGAGTGAGGGGAAGAGAATAAAGCACATGAAACTTAACAGAGTGGAGAGTATATGTTGGCACTGATCAAGATCGAAAATAATTGGAGAAGTCAGCTATATAAGGACTTGTAGATGAGCCAAGCATTTTAAAATCAACACAAGACAGCCAAAATATTTCTTTGTTCAGAATTACACCATGGAAAGGGCTAATTAGAGTACAAAATACAGGCATAGCTCTGAACAGGAAACACTGGTGACATTCAAATAGCTAGCATGAAGCATGCAGAAACAATTAACTCTGGGAGGATGTGCACGTATTTATGGCAATGGAACCAAAATGGGTTGGGGTGGGGGGAGGGGAGGTCATAGGTGTTGTGTAAAAAAACAATGGTGTCAGATGTTTGAATCTTCATGCTGAATATACTACTTGGGTATATCATCAGCGATCATTTCATAGGAGTGAGATTATGGCTATAACCGGCAATAACTAGGAAAATGTAGTGAGACACAGAATGACCAGAGAAATCTTGCTCATGCATTCCAGATTTACAGAAACAATGATCACTCAAATCATGAGGCCAAGGCTCAGGCTATGTGGAGAAGTACAGTCTAACTAAAATTGATTGAGTTTGTGCAAATGTTCCCTTCCTGTAATTGTAAATTTCACTACTTTTCTTGAAATGTTAAAATAAAGATTCTTCACTTTCACCAATTTTCAAAAATAACATTAATCTTTAAAACACAGTCACTCATATGTGAAGAGAGGTTAACTGCACCATGATGCCAGATTTAACTAGGTCCTCTTGATGGCTCTTTATTGACTCCAGACCAGACAATGCAGTCTTACCTATGCCACAACAATAAGCTCCCGGATACACAATTATCATAAGTGTAAGGAATTGGCTATGCCTCTTTTGAAGCAGTAAATCAAAATAAATTCACTAAAATTTCTCCCAACTTGATACTACTTCATCTACAGTGACTGATAATTGTGTACTGCCAGCTATCAATGTGACCTGAATACCACGCTCCCTTTTGCCCAATATGAGCCAAGTCTCAGAGGTGTAGCAAACCTTTTGCTTACCAGAGAATATTGTACATCCTTAGCTTGCAAGAACAGCCAGGAGAAACCAGTATTAACTCTCTGTGTGCTGTGACCCGCAAGAAAGGATCTGAGCGACAACCTTAAAAAAGACAATAATCCACAATTAGAATTTAGTATAGCTTGTTAGGCCATCACTTTCTTATTTTTGGCCTCTGTAACTGTTCCAACCAGCACTGCATGTCAGATTTCTAAAAAAAAGCCTTTAGAACTAGAAGAGTCTATTTTGATCAAGCTTTATGTGCTATGAGAATACCTTTTGATATTTCATCATTACAAGTATCAACATTAAATAGTAGAGTAATAATTTATTCAGGCAAGCAATCTGGACTATAATATATTTCAAATATATTGTTATTACAATAATGTTACTGTACATGACAATGGATGACAGAGGGTTCTGTAGCCTAAAAGATTCCTTGCACACTTGACTTGAGTCATAAGAATAACAGTGGCTGACAGCTTTACCATTTTTACATTGGTTTTAACCTCCCAAAACAAGCTACAAGTCAGCATGGTGATGGGATCCAGGTACCTAGGTGCTTTTGGCTACAGTACTGAAAAATGCAGCGTGAGTCAGGATAAAGCATTTTGCCTGATTGGCACTTTACCTAATTATTCAAACTTTAAGCAGCAACTCAAGAATTCTTAACAGCATCACCCAAACTAGTAAGTCATTACCTAAAAGGAGAAAGGCAAGAGGTGTGTAAGAATATCACCACCTCCTTGCTTCTGTCCAATAAACACCTTTCAGACATGGATATTTATTGCTGTCAAAATTCCAGAATTGGAACACCACCACACTATTCCAGTAACCTGGAATTAAATCTGGAAATAAAAAGCTAGTAGTAATCAATGTGATGAAGTAGGTGTAAGTTTTTTTTTGCAGAAGCTCAACAGTTTACTAATGTGAAACTTTAGAGAAGAATAACCATCATCCTACTCACCCATGACCACATTGCAAATGCTTTAAATTCCTCCTGATGC
This sequence comes from Chiloscyllium plagiosum, assembly GCF_037043375.1. NCBI lineage: Eukaryota > Metazoa > Chordata > Chondrichthyes > Orectolobiformes > Hemiscylliidae > Chiloscyllium > Chiloscyllium plagiosum. The sequence goes on from NW_028270173.1 coordinate 26,397,226, forward strand.
ACTTTACATGTTACAATCTCCATACTCTCAGGCACATTTGAAATTCAATCCATATTCCAAGCTGCATCAAGTCTCATTCATATATAACCTACACCAGTTCCATTAGGGTAACACTTTGGTTTTAAAATCCAAGGAAAAACGACTGTAAGAATGGAACCAATTTTACTTGCATCCACAACCAGGCTGATCTCATTTTAAACACGTTTACTTGAAGCTAAATGCACAGTTTAAAAATGAAGGGTATGGTTGGTATTAAATACAAGGACCATGAGCATGAAAGCACATCAGCTACAGAGGTCAAGAATAAAGAATGCATCCATCACCTGGAAATGGCTTAAACTGGAGTCTACTAAAGAATAATACAAGTCTGGAGGAGGGAAAAAAAAGTAGTTCAGACTTGAAGAAATAAATATCAACATCAATGTGCAGAGTCTCCAGAAAACTATAAGCAGCAGAAGACAACAACATTTGAAAGATTTATCAATTACTGTGATTCAGTTGATCCAACCTATAATTTGATGTTCGTATCAAATTTTGATGTTCATATCTAATTTTGATGGGAACAATGTAGAAAGATTCCTCAGGACTCTTCATTCCTAACAACAGATGTCAGACAGCACAGAAAACTTTGGTTAGAAAGGCATATATCATCACTTTCAACATCAAAGCATTTCTGCACATGCATGCTCTTCCACATCATTATAACCTGATGTTGAAGAAGCAAGTTGACGTGTTCTGGCCAACTAAAGATGTTCTCTAAAAGCTGGCTCATTGATCTGATGCCTGTGAGTTACAAAGTTATTTAACTTAGTCATGGTGGTATATATGTGACTAAAATGACAGCAAGTAAGTTCAATAAATCACCTGAACTCATTGTTAAAGTGAGAAACTTTAACACCTGTATACATTAATTTGTCATTTTAAAATCTGTTTTTCAGAAAAACCTAAGTAGATCGCAAAGCATTCAATATGTGTCATCACCGACCACGAGGAGGCCACTGAACATCTCTGCCAAGTCAAAGCAAAAATCTGCAACGCTGTTGTCAACCAGCGGCACTTGTTAGAAATTCAAGCGCATAAAGCCCACATTACTCAGAAAATCAGACTTGTAAAATTGTCCCTCTACTCTTCTGCTATCAGAAATGACATGTATCCTTCAACTGCAGAATAAATCTGGATCTTGCTTCATTCCTTTACACTACACTATTTATAAAAGAAGCTTGATTCAGTTAAATGTGTCAATATATAGCTAAAACGTAAAACATTATGAGATTTATAATTCAGGCCAACATATTAAATATTTATATCACAACAAATCACTACCGGGCCAAGTCAGACAGGGATTTGAAAACAGCAATGAACACTTTAAAATCGACAAAGTGCTCGATTGGGAACATGGGTAACAAAGTTTTGGATAACCTCAAGCTTATGAAATTTAGATTATGGTAAAATAACAGGAGTGTATTGGAATGGACCACAGGAAATCAAGGCAGAGGTGAGGATTTTAGCAGGAGATAAACTAAACAGGAGATCAACTAAACAGGAGATAAGTATCAAGCTGGAAATAAGTCATCTAACTGATGTATGAAGGTAAAGTCAAAATCTTGCATCTAGATCAACTGTGACACCGTGGATGCAAATAGACCAACTGAATCTAAGATGGACTGCCACAGAAAGGGAATGAGTCCAAAGTTAGGAGTAAGTCAAGCAAACAGAGCTTGCTTTTAGTTGCCATTCCAATGGTTTTAGTGTTTCTAATATTTAAGTGAAGAAGGTTTCTGCTAATCCACAGATTCACCAGTAAATGTTGGATAAATAGCCTCATAGCTTAGCAACATTGGAAGAGTCAAGAAGCATGGTTGTGGGGTAGCATTGAATGCCAAAGCATGCGTGGAAAACTGCAATTGGATGATGTCACCTATTTCTCATTTGCATGTTGCCGGTTACAGGGGACAGAGACAGCAAGGTAACAAGGTGAGAAGTGGATCTGAAACTACCAGAAGTGGTTCTCTGGCTACAGTTAGATGGACAAGAAAAGAACCATGTGAGAACAGTTCCACCTCGAAGGATTAGTGTAGAGGTCCTGAATAAGGATGATGTTTTCAACCTATCAGAGGCTGCAGACAGATGGAGAGGGGAAATTTTTAGCTTTGTCAGTCACATGGCATGTCACTTGTACTGATAATAGCCATTTTGGCACCGTAGCAGAGCAAAACACTGGTGATTCAAACATTGAGCTTGAGGAAAGATGGGAATGTACTTGGGATGCCACTGCACAATTAGGGACTTTGGAGATGAAATGGAGCATGAAGATGGAACAATTAGTTTGCTAGTTCTACCAATTATTTCAAACTGTAACATTAACAAATTTAAATGATTTATTAAAAGTAATCATAATTGAATCTGAAGTGGCAGGTAGATGTATTTGCAAATAAGTAATGTCTCCAAATGTAGTAGAGCATAGAGTAGTCACATATCAGGTAGAACAGCTCCCAATGCCTTTTATGTTATCTGATTAAGTCTTGCAGATCTCACCTATAATCAAATTTGAAGTACAACTCATTTTGAATCAACATTCACCTATTCTGCAAAAAGAATAATTTTAGAAATGTATTTTAAAGTCTGAGTGCATCGATTCACTGACTACCAAGAACCACTTTGGCTAAATAGGGTCTCTCACAAACAACTTTTGTGATGCACAATAAGCAGTACTTGCAAACTATTCACTCTTCAATCTTTTCTTCCAATCATTGTTTTAAGTTTGATTTAGTTAACTTAACGTTAGTTTTTTCTCAGATACCGAGTGATCTAATGTTTCGAACATTCGTTGTATTTCAACATGTATCCAGCATCTACTGAACTTTACTTTTAATTTCATGGCCTATTCCATTACCTGAAATGTATAATTTAAAGAGTTGAAAAGTGTAGCATTGTTTTATTACAGGAATCAGAAAATGTAAGTTAATAGTGCATACTGCTAGTAAGCTCATATTAACATCAAAAAGTTTGTATTCTTTATTTCTATTCTTTCACCTTACTTTGTATACTGTTGTTTTAGTTCCTCAGAACGGCTTAGCTATAGAAATATGTTATTGTATAGAATATGAGGAGTACTGAGGAATTTTGTAACAGCATGTTACTCACTCTCGTCTCTTCCCAATTCACTCCCTTCCTCTGCTGAAGGTATGAATTATCTTTCAAGTAATATTATTGATGTTCCATGTGTCCAATCGATCGCTCCTCAATGATAAGTCCAAACAATGATGAAGGCAAGTTATACGATAGTAAGACATGTCACAGACAAAGCAGGTTTTGCTCCTGTCTTCCTTTTGAGGAAGACTGACTCCCTAACAATAAGGGGTAGCACAAAGAATTATTTTCTTCCCCCTTGCCAGTTACATCTACTTATGCCGACAATTAAAAGGCAGATAAACAGACTACTGAAGATACTGGATTCAAGGGTGCAGCAAGTACATGGAATGAATTATGCAAAATAGACAGGCTTGTCAGACAACAGGCTTTTCCTGTTCCTTTAATTCTACCCAACATAAGAGCTGAAAATTTGGCACAGCACAACATCTATAAAGATCAACATTAAACATGCATACTGACTCATGGCTAAACACATGCTATGAGCTGAATCTGTATATAAGTAAATCAGATAACTATTCTGCCCAGTACCTGCACAGGGCAGTAGGTCAGGATTGGAGATTCACATGGACGCAACACGCTCAGGCTGAGTACTCATTATTTATTGTAAATCAGATTACAGGAAATCCAAAAGGTTCAAACTTAAACGACTGACAATTACATGAGTCATTCCCAACAAACACAAAAGAAGAAACCCAGAAAGAGAAATTAAAATTCAAATTTAAAGATACTTGGTCACAGTTTGAGAAGATAGTCGAGTCAGTGGCTAATTTAACACGATATTTAGATTTAGTGTCTCACTAATATCTTCCACATTAAAATCAATAAGCAAAAAACATTTGACCCGAGTTTCTGCACATACCAAGGGACCCGCGGCTCTCGTCACGATGCAAACCAAACCTGCGAAAGAAGGGACATTGCAGATTGATTAAAAACAGGCCTTTCACCTCATCACCACATGGGTGCAAACCACTCAAAACATACCACTTTGAAATCTGAGCTCTCGTCCCTATCCTCAGTCAGCCAGAAAATCTATTCAGAATCACGATATCCAATTTACAACTGCACAGAACACGACAACATATTGATTAGGATTACTGACACTAGGACTGAACCTACAGTAAATATATACCAACAGGTGCAGTGAGGAAGGAGTCAGGACACTCACTTTTCAAACTTCAAGACTCTACAGTACACCAGTGATTGCTGTTCCCAGAGACAAACATGAAACTGGGAGACTGTTTACATTAAATAATCTGTGCTTCACTGTTTGAATACTCTACACATAATATCTTAGTTAGATAACATAAATAAACAAAACATTACTTCAGTTGAGGGAGGTGAGCACATCATCACAAATTAATAAGAAGAAAAGCAATGTCCCACTTCCCCAGTGCACAACATTAACTCACATGAAGCTTCGCATGTTAATCCAGTGTGTAGCTGAGCAAGGCCAGTCCGAAGCTAAGGTTCAATCTGCATATAGTTAGTTGACTTGAAGCTGGGACTTGTGACTTCTCAAACATTTTGTGCTACTGTGATAGTCACATTTCTGTATAATACTCAAACTTGGGCTAACCATAATGAAATGACTATTAGCTGACAATATGTGTAATCAAACTATACTTAGCATCAACTATCTGAAATTGTGCAGTTGTTCAATCAATGAACCCAATGATGTCCCATTATCTGCCATGGGGGTAACCAATTGCTAAGATATCTCAGTTATAAGATGAAACAAATCAAAATATTTTTAGTGAGGCATTTTTGTTTCCTATTCAATGACTTTACAGTATGAAAGAAAGCATACTGGCAATGATGTTCTTTTCAGGCTTAAACATAATTCCCAACTGTCAGACATACTGGGACATATTCAATAAACCACTCAATCAACATCAAGTCGATCAGAATCATAGGGCATCAATTGTACTTGAGATATATGAAATAGGTATCATCTTCGATGGCGTATGTGTGACCTCTGCTAGAGTATAACGCAATGGCTTTAGTCATTACTCATGCTGGCTGAAAGAACTTCATCTAGCTATTTATTAAGCTAGACCTTGGCTCGGAGACTATGCACACTAAATAGATACTATCCATTCACTGATCTCTTTAAGTGCAAGTCTAAACTGCAGCTGTTACTCTAGAATTGAACCACAGCAAAACCAAATGTAATCAAGCTTTCATGCAACACTTTTCAGCTGGACTCACAAGATTAATATCAAGAATAAATGGAGAGCCCTCATCCACTATTGCTACAGGCACTTAAGATAAAATGAAGTTTCTTTACAAGTGCCCTAAACTCCACACAAAACCATACAGCTGCTGCCAACGTGGACTAGATGTCTAATGGCTTAAAATTATCATTTAGAAACTGTTAACTGAATTTTTGCTTCCAATCTGTGTGTTGTCTGGAATCATTCATTTCAGGTTTCTCACACAAGTATTTTTGTGGTTTGATCTTTAGTAATTCCTTACTTCTGGTGATACCCTCAATTAATCCGAACTAAAATTTACATTAATTTGCTTGGAAGAAAAAAAAATCAACCCAAGTATTCCCCTGCCATGCATTTGCAGTGAAGCAAAATGGGGAAGACTAACATTTCCATTCTCCGATCTGTTTTCCAGTTTTATTTCTGACTTGTTCTGATTAGTGTGGCCATATGAAAATCATATGGCGTACTGGGTAATTTACTGTGATACTGAGCCATACAAAAGAAGTTCCAAGTTTATCACAGTTTATGTCAAGTTAGTTATCTCATCCCACTAGAAGAAGTAGAAACACTACAACTGATCTCGAAATCAATGTATTAGAACCAATAGGAAAATTTAGAACTAATCAGTCAGGGATTTTATACCCGATCGCGATCCAATAACTGCTGACACAGCAGTAACATGCTTAGATTGCTAGATGGCTCCTAGTCATCAGCTACTGTTTTATCAAGGGATGGAGTAGTGTCAAATTAAGCTGTACTAAATAGTGTTGCTAAACATCTCATTGTTAAATTATGAAGAATCAATGAGTTTTTCTGAAAAATAGAACATTGAATAAATGCTTCTACAAATTTCCTGATTCCTCTTTTAACCTCAATTCTTTTGTCTAATCCCATCAGTCAAATTGACGTTTTTGAAGTACAGTTTGATGTTACTGTCCACTATTTCCCAATTGTCCTCACTTTTGCTCCCATTCTTCCTAGCTTTAGATTGACTTGACCTGCCAATAGGTCATTAATATTTACATGGCATTTTCTCAACTGGAGAAAACAAAAGGGATCATATAATCTGGATTTGGGCTAAACAATAGAAAAGAAACTGTCTCGATGGAAGGTTGTTTCTTCTAAGATCGGCCCAGCAATTCTGACTTGGACGACAGAGGGCATTTAAGCGGGCATTGGATAGGTATATGGAGGATAGTGGGTTAGTATAGGTTAGGTGGGCTTGGATCGGCGCAACATCGAGGGCCAAAGGGCCTGTACTGCGCTGTATTCTTCTATGTTCTATAATACCCCAAGGCACAGCTAATCTTTGGCTGGCCAGTGTGGTCCACTCATAGAATTGTCATCGGAGCCCAGTACTCTTCATATATTGGCCCAGAACACTATGTAATATCTATGTGGGGATGAATAGATTGGCCACAGTTGGAAAAGCAGGTGTACTCGTGCTCTGCTGTAGCATGCTGCAGGGTGCCATTTTAGTTAATCAAAGTGCAGTACTTGTTCTGAAGACTTTAGGGGCCTGCGCACTTCAAGTTTGTTTGCGATAGTAACTTTAGTCCTCAATGCTTATAAGACTGGACTTGCCACAAGTGCAAACAGTACTTTGTTGGAGTTGATATCAATGTTTTTTAAAGACAACTTTTATGGCTTTTATTTTGAGCGGACCTCAACAAACAAAATTCAAGAATGTGCCACAGAGCTGGATAGACAATATGCACAAAGCATTTGATAGATCACAACTCATGCTCAAGGGGTCCTTGAATGAGGTAGATGCTTCTACAGCTAATGAGAACGCTGACCGCCTTATTAAAGATAAATTATCCTCACCTTTCAGTTAGTATGCAGAGTACTGGGTGGCAGGGTACTGGGCGGCAGCTGCTGCAGCAGCAGAGTACTGGGCAGCAGTGTACTGGGCAGCAGAGTACTGGCTGGCAGAATACTGTGCTGCAGAGTACTGTGCGGCAGAATACTGTGCGGCAGAATACTGTGCTGCAGAGTACTGCGCAGCAGAATATTGGGCTGCAGAATACTGGGCTGTAGCGTACGAATCTCTTGCTGCAGAATTTGTAGGGTCATACATAGTTGTAGAAACTGCTGTGCGCTCAAACCCATATCCAGTGCTCAAAGCAGGCATGGGTGGTGGACGACGTAAAGGGCTCCTGTCGCGACCATAATAAGTAGTGGGAGTTGGCAGTGGCCGCCGCTCGTAGGGGTTTACCGCAGCGGGAATACGATCTCGCAGGGAAGTGCCAAGAGGCGAAAATGGATCTGCCCGGCTGTAAGGATCTCCCACCGCTCCATATGCTCCTGCCCGATATTTCTCGTAGTAATCGACAACCCTGAATCGATCATCGTAAAGTGGGCGCTCTCCGTACGCAGTTATAGGCCGCGCGGTCATCGAAAACGGATCTATGTAATCGCGTGAATAGCTGCCATCAAAATTGCCATCGAGACCAACGCGATCTTTGGGGCACTCTTTAGACCAATGGCCTTCTTTCCCGCAGCGAAAACAGCCGTTTTTTTCGCCCATCCCGGGTTGCATCCGCAGCCGACTCTTGGAGAGTTCAACTTGTATCCGTTTGCCTTTAAAAGGAGACGCAATACAATATCAGTACTAAGCACATTAACCAGCCGCACTGGCCCAAAGATCAGAATCAACGTGGTCCTAACCTTAGTTGGCCAATACAATACATAGACATCAAGGCTCAATGAATGGCTCAGAGTAAATTCACTATGGTGCTGAGCCAGTCTAAGAAAGAAGGCTCATTTCCTGATCTGTGATGAGTCAGTGTACCTCAACTAGAACTGTTGTATAAATACTACAGCTGGTCTGTGAAACCCCAGGCTATGGAGCAAGGTTGTGGTGGGACCATTTGAGTATTAATTTGACTTTAATTGGTATTATGGTGCTAACCAGGCTAGATCAGTGGGTCACCCATTATAACTATTGATTTTTATTTTCAACGACTTAAAAAAGCAAGATTGATAAGCAAAACAAAAAGACCAGCCAGTTCTACAAATTTTCTTCAAATTCAAAGCAGCTGGAGGATCTGACTACACATATCCTACCCGCACATACAATCAATTAGCAGAAGCAAAAGTCCAACAAGAAAATAAATAGAGAGTAGAACATGTTTCTCTTGTCCTCAGGCAATTAAAATGTGAATACGAAACAAAAACTATTTATCTACACACAGTACGCAATAAACATGGAGGCTACAAGAACAGGTCAGCAGCTAGGAATCCCTTTGTGAGTGAAACACTACTATTTTCCCAATATCTGTTCACGATGTACAAATCAGGAATATGATAGAATACTCTCTGTTTGCCTTAATGAATGCACCTACAACAGTGCTGAAGACGTTCAGCATAATCCCAGATAACATGGTGGATTAGCACCATATCACCACCTTCAATATTCACTCCCTTCACCACCAATGTAAAGGAGTAGATTGTATAACACTTCAGCAACTCACCATGGTTCCTTTGAGGACAGATTCCAAAGTAATGACCTCTACCACCAAGGCTAGACCACAGAGTCAGAGATATGTACAGCACGGAAACAGGCGCTTCAGTCTAACTTGTCCATTCGATCAGATACCCTAACCTAATCCAGTCCCATTTTCCAGCACTTGACACATATCCCTCTAAGCCCTTCCTATTCATATACACATTCAGATGCCTTTTAAATGCTGTAATTGTACCAGCCTTCACCACTTCCTCTGGCAGCTAATTCCATACATGCACCACATTGTGAGAAAAAGCTGCCCCTTAGGTCTCTTAATTTTTTTTCTCCTCTCACCCTAAACCTATTCCCAACCAAGGGAAAAGACCTTGTCCATTTATCCTATCCATGCCCCTTATGATTTTACAAACCTCCATAAAGTCACTTTTCAGCCTTCGACGCTCTAGGGAAAACAGCCCCAGCTTATTCAAACTCTTCTTGTAGCTCAAATCCTCCCACACAAGCAACATCCTTTAAATCTTTTCTGAATGCTTTCAAGTTTCATAACATCATTCCTATAGCAGGGAGACCAGAATTGCATACAACATTCCAAAACTGGCCTAAACAATGTCATGTACAGCCACATGACTTTCCAACTTAATACTCAATGGTCTGTCTAATAAAGGAAAGCATACAAAACACCTCCTTCACTATCCTATCTAGCTGCAACTCCACTTTCAAGGAACTATGAACCTGCACTCCAAGGTCTCTTTGTTCAGCAACACTCCCCAGGACCTTGCAATCAAGTGTTTAAGTTCTGCAATGATTTGCCTTCCCAAAATTCAGCACCTTGCATTTATGTGAATTAAACTCCATCTGCCACTTCTCAGCCCACTGGCCCATCTGGTCAAGATCCTGTTGAAATCGGAGGTAACCTCCTTCGCTGTTCACTACACCTTCAATTTCGGGGTCATCTGCAAACTTACTAACTGTAAGTATGTTCACATCCAAATCATTTATATTAATGATGAAAATCAGTGGACCCAGCATCAATCCTTGTGGCACACCACTGGTCACAGGCCTCCAGTCTGAAAAGCAACCCACCATCACCAGCTTTTTTCTTCTAACTTCAAGCCAGTTCTGTATCCACATGGCTAGTTCTCCTTGAATTCCACATGATCTAACCTTGCTAACCACTCTACCACAAGGAACTTTGTCAAACACCTTACTAAAGTCCATATAGATCACATCCACCGCTTTGCCCTCATCAATCCTCTTCGTTACTTCTTCAAAAAACTCAAATCAAGTTCATGAGATATGATTTCCAATGCATAAAGCCATGCTGACTATCACTAATCAGTCCTTGCCTTTCCAAATGTATGTAAGTCCTGTCCCTCAGGATTCCCTCCAACAACTTGCCCACCACCGATGTCAGGCTCACCATTCTAAAGCTCCCTGGCTTGTCCTTATCACCTTTCTTAAATAGTGGCACCACGTTAGCTAACTTCCACTCTTCCTAACCTCACCTGTGACTTTCAATGATACAAATATTTCAGCAAGGGGCCCAGCAATTACTTCCCCAGCTTCCCACAGAGTTCCAGGGAACATCTGATCAGTTCCTAAGGATTTATCCATTTTTGTATGTTTTAAGACATCCAACATCTTTTCTTCTGTAACATGAACATTTTTCAACATGTCACAGTCTATATCCCAACTTTATCTTCCATGCCCTCCTCCTCAGTAAACACTTGTTTAATAACTTCCCCATCTCCGCTGGTTCCACACATAGGCTGCCCTGCTGATCTTTGAGGGGCCCTATTCTCTCCCCCAATTACCCTTTTGTCCTTAATATATTTTAAAAATCCCTTTGGATTTTCCTTAACCATATTTGCCAAAGCTATCTCATGTCCCCTATTTGCCCTCTTAAGTGCACTCCTACTGTGTTTATACTCTAAGGACTCACTTCATCTCTGCTGCCTATACCTGACATATGCTTCCTTCGTTTTCTTGACCAATATCTTAATTTCTCAGTCATCCAGCATTCCCTACACCTACCAGCCTTGCTTTTCGTTCTAACAGGAATATCCTGTCTCTGGATTCTCATTATCATTAAATCATGAGGGGTGTCGATAAGGTGAATAATACATGTTACCTCAGGGTTTCAAGGTGAGAAGATTAAATAAAAGGGGCCTAAGGGACAACTTTTTCACAGAGAGTGGCTCATATACAGAATGAACTGCCAAAGGAAATAGCAGATGCAGGTACAGTTATGACATTAAAAGAATTTTGAATAGGTGCATGAATAGGTAAGGCATACAAGGATATGGGGCAAGTGGGATTAGTTTTGTTTGGGAAAATTGGTCAGCATGGATGAGTGGGACTGAAGGGTGGGTTTCCATTCTGTATAACTAACTGTGCAGAGGGGTACGGGGACAGATTTGACACAGCATTGTAAAAATTAATTTAACCAAAAAATTCCAAAGCAGCATATTGATCAGTCAAATTAATGAGTACTAAAAACAGGCTGACAGTTGCAGATCAGACTTATGAATTTTTTTTGTCATTTTGGTTAAGCAGACCAAAAGAGACAGACATTGCAGACAAGTCTAGAACAAAAGTGTGGTGCTGGAAAAGCACAGGCAGTACCAAGAGGCAGGAGAGTCGATGTCTCTAGCATAAGCTCTTCAAGAACGATTCCCAATGAAGAGCTTACGCTTGAAATATCGACTCTCCTGCCCCTTAGATGCTGCCTAACCAGCTGTGCTTTTCCAGCACACTCTTGACTCTAGTTTCCACCATCTGCAATCCTCACTTTCACCTAGACAAGTCTTGATGACCAGTTTAGCAACTGGGGGAAGTGATGTCATGCTAAGCAGTTGAGCTTAACTATCAATGTTCTTGCATTCTCTTTGGTATTGCACACTCTGAGATGGTCATCCTCTAGTTCATTTCAAAATGAGTCAGAAGCTGGTTGTGTTTCAAACCAAGTTTTCTTCCTCTCCCATTCTGATTTTCGTGGAGGAGGAATAGCAGGCATGGCGGGGGTGGTGGATGTTTGCCTGGTTTCTTACTCCTCATTCCCTCTTTTCCCCACTGCTTCTCATACTTTTACTTTCTCTCCACCCACCTTTCCACACATCCATTTTCTCTCTTTGCCACTGCCGACTACAAATCTCTTTCCTTTCCCACAAACCCACTCTCCCTCTCTGCTTCTTACAAACTGCCATTTTCTCTCCCCACAACACCACCGACAAGCCCAAACTCTCTTCCTACTACCTCACAAACCTATTGCCTCTCCCATTGCCACCCAGAAACCCACTCTCTCACTATCTTTCAGACTGTCTGCCTCTCTCTCACACAGATGAGCACATGCTTGTTGTGACTCATTCTACCATTTTGAATAGTCCTATAGGGTGTTGACACTATTCACAAAAAAGTCTTCTTTTCCCAGAACATGCTCTCCGTCTCAACACTTCACTGGCTTGTTGCCCCTAAAGTATGTGCACCCATACAGCAGGCATTCTGCACCTTGCACCAATTTACCTGGAGTAGTCTGTTAGGCTTAGACCTTTGTTTGACCCACTCTCTCTCTTCCTTCCCCCTACCCCCCCTAAAATCACATCCTCACCCTTTCCCTTCATTTAAAACTTCAAAATGATCATTCCAACATTGCTTTTCCTTGCATCCTGAGGATCAGCCCCCTGTCTCTGTTTGCTTGTGGTGAACAACTGGTTCTAGCCAAGCAGTTCTGCATAAATCGATCCAATATCAACCTAGCTTTCTGTGCTACTCCTTCCATGACTTGGATAAGAACTTTCCTTAGGCCACATGAACAATGTCAGCAGTGTCAGAACACCCGTTGGCTCAGCATGACCTAAAAGGCCAGGGCATGGGAACACCACCATGTTCAGGCTCACCTCCATGTCACAAACCATTCTAACAAACTATATTGTTGCTCCTTCATTTACGCTGGTGTACATATACCATCATCCTGTCAAAAGCAGTTAGTAATGGAGAATAAACACTGGCCTCACTAGTGATGACCGGATTCCATGAATAAATAATAAAGTGTATGGGCTAATCTTTCTTATCGTGGAAATAAAAAAATTCAATTTGTTGATCCAATATAAATAGCATAACACTACATCCTAATACTCAAGCAAAGTTCCAGAAGACATGTCGTAAACTACAAGGCCTGCAAAGACAGAATCAGACTCTGCTGCAACGTTACCACAGTCAAATAATCTATGAAATACACATTGTTTGGTAAAAATATTATGGTTATAAAAACATATGATCATTCGAACAAATTAGATTAAGCTGTGGAACAAAGGCAAACGCATCTCACCGCAAAATGCAAGGAAACAAAAAAAGAACTAATGGTCAAAATGGAGATCTGCCAAGATGTTGAATATCAATGTGATTCAGACATTGAGGATAGAAGTTCTGATGAAAGGTGTCACTGCTCAGAAACATTAACTCCATTCTCTTCGTGAATGTCATCTGACCTGCTGAGCATTTTCTGGTTTTATTTCAAGCAACAAGAAACGATAGCTGTCAGGGAATATAATGCAAGTAAAATACATGGGCATGTGGGCTTCCTCCCAAGACATGGAGAATATTAAAGTAATGAAGCAGTGCTGCAACTGGCGTCGTCAGATATGACTTAGAGCAGAGATTTTAGACTTTTTTTTGCTGAGCCACGCTTGAGGCTCATGTCCCATGCTCACAACTTCTCTCTTTCTAAACATCATTTCCAATGGTATTATAAAGCAACACTAGAGAAACAGATTCAGTTTGCAGAATTTTCCTAGTCACAGCAGAAGCAATCCCACTAAAAGGAAAACTGCTGTTCTTCCAGTTCTGAAGAAAGGTCACCGAACCCTTTTTCTCTAGATTCTGCTAGACCTGCTGAGATTTTCCACCAATTTCTGGTTTTGTTTGTGATTTCTAGCAGCTGCAGTTTTTTTTAGGTTTTTACTGTTTTGAGTTAGATGCAGAAGAACAAATCTCTGCAAGAGGTCTTGACTGAATCTGTAGTTACGTTACATTATTTTTGTCCTTGGAGGGGGAGCAATGACTGGAGGTTGCTTTGACGGATAAAAATATAAGCTGTAGTTTTCCTCTGCAAATTTCAAGAACTCTTCAGTATGGATGCTGTCATTAGGTTGCTTGTACAGTTGAAGCCTCGATATTAAGTGCAAGCAGGCAAAATTAAACTCAAATGCTCAGCATTTTTTTGCTTCTTAGAAAGTACTTTTATGCAGGTTAAGACACATTTTTAGAGGAAGCCCATTGACCTGTTCCATTTAAGCATCACAAAAGAACAGTGGAAAAAACAAAGGAATGGATGATCCTTGAGCTGTAGATTAAGACAGAAGAGTTTTCAAGAGATTTCAAATTAATTTAGAGGACTTGTATTGATGCTATTGTGCTTCTCGCTTTGAAAACATCACAGCAAATTATTGTGGTTTATTTTGGGGATAATACCTGCAACTAAGTAACTGATAATACTTCTAAGATGTTCCTCCCCTCATTGAGACGTATTGTACAGCATCACCAAAGTAAACAGAGGAGATTTTGATTTTGGGCACATCACCCTGGTTAGGGCATCACTCAAGGCAAAATGCCCAAAATATAAAGAAATCCAAACCTAATTAACTAAAACTATAATGCTACAATGGTTATATAATGCAATCATTAGTTATATTCTCTAGAATTATATTACAGTCGTCCTCTGTACCCATGGGGAATACATTCCTAAAGCTACTGCAAAGCCAGAAACCAAGGATAGGAGCGAATCCATTCAGTTAAATGGGAAATGTGCCTCCCCAGCAGCCCCTGGTACCAGAGGTTCCATATTGTATATTCAGGCTGTGGTAAACCGTGGGTAACTGAAACCGCAGAAAACTATTCCACAGATATGGGGGGGGGGGGGGGGGGGGGGTCACCCTGCTTTTCCATTCTACAGGCCAGTCCAGAACAGGGAGCACAATTCCAACTGAGCTTAGTATTCCCAAGAAACAATAACAGGAATGGACCGTACAGCTACTCAATGCTGATCTGCTGTTTAATAGCATCACAGCTGGTCCTGTGCTTCAACTCTAATTTGTAGTTCAAATAAAGTGAATCAAGAAAAATAACTACAGTACTTGAGTTTGGAAAGCACATATAAAACAAACTAATGTTTTAACGGGAAATTTTGGAAATAGGAAACACTAAGAGGATTTTAAAAATGAGTTCAATGAGGTGAATTGAAAAATAAATTCAGCCAGTTAGTGGAGAGCTTCAAATTGCAGAAAAGTGGAATATACCTAATTAAATAAACAAATATAGAAAAAGCAATATTACAGGGCACAGAGCAGGAAATACGCCATTATGTTAGACTAAATGGACCAAGACTGATGCATCCCATGGATTAGTTTTTGCTAGACTTATCCATTCATTTAAGGGTATAAAATCAATGAAGTTTAAAAGTTGCATTCCCCCATTTTTCTTCTGCACAGACCTCCAACTGTCAATGCCGTGAATGATGATCATAATGTGAAGGTGGCGGTGCTGGACTGGAGTGGACAAAATCAGAAGTCACACGACACCAGGTTATTGTCCAACAGGTTTATTTGAAATCTCAAGCTTTCTGAGCGCTGCTGCTTCATCAGGTGAAATGGAGGAAAAGTACAGGCATAGAATAAATAGGTGGAGAGATAACAGCAAGACAGTTCCAGGTAATTACCAGCATCAATATTTAAAGAAAATAGTGTGATTGGAGTGTTGACAGGCTGAATAATAAGTCTTTGCAGGTGAGCAAAAGCATCAAACAGTGTGAGTAAAGTGTCAACAGCTGACTAACAAGTGAAGGGATGGCCTATGAACCGAGTTAATTACAAAAATCTTAAAAAGGTGATACTACAAACATTCCAAATGGCTGGAATACCACGATAGGTATTACAGTCGCATGATGAAGGTCTAACAAAAGTAACAAGTAATCAGAAACTGTATAAACTAATTAAGATAGAGGGATAATAACAAGTAATCAAGGTAATGATGTCAAAACAGAACAGTAAGGAAGATTTTACAAACAGAACAGTATGATGGAGTTACATGCAAAGTGACATGGACGTAAGATCACAGTTGAGTACAGAACTTGGCTATCAGTTTCTGCTGAGTGATTTTGCTCAGGTCAGCACCCTACAAAGCAGCCTTTGAAATACACCAACACAGAATCGCCCAGCAGAAACTGATGGCCAAATTCCTTAATCATGAGGACGGCCTCAAACACGATGCTGGGTTTATGTCACGTGACATGTAACCCCACCATACTGTTGTGTTAATAAAATCTTCCTTACTGTTCTGTTTTGACACTACTTTTTTTATTCATTTGTGGGACTTGGGTGTTGCTGGCTGGCCAGCATTGGTAGCCCATCCCTATTTGCCCTTGAGAAGGTGCAGCCCACATGCTGCGGATTGACTCACAATGCTGGTAGGGAAGGAATTCCAGGATTTTGACCCAACGACTGAGAAGGAACGGCGGTATATTTCCAAGTCAGGGTGGTGAGTGGCTTGGAAGGGAACTTGCAGGTGGCGGTGTTCCCAAGTAACTGCTTCTCTTGCCCTTCTAGATGGAAGTGGGCATGTGTTTGGAAGTTGCTGTCTCAGGATCTTTGGTGAATTTCTACAGTGCATCTTGTAGATAGTGTATACTGCTACACTGAGTGCCGGTAGTGGAGGATTGAATGTTTGTAGAAGTGGTGCCAATCAAGTGGGTTGCTTTGTCATGGATGGGATCAAGCTTCTTGAGTGTTGTTGGAGGTACACCCATCCAGGCAAGTGAGAGTGTTCTATCAACTCCTGTCTTGTGCATTGTAGATGGTGGGCAGTCAGGTGGTGAGTTACTCACCGCAGTATCCATAGTCTCTGACCTGCTCTTGTTGCCACTGTGTTTATGTGGTGAGTCCAATTGAGCTTCTAGTCAATGGTAACCCCAAGGATATTGACAGTGGTGATTCAGTGATGGTAATACCATTGAATGTTAAGGGGCAGTAAGAGTGCCCCTTATTGGTGATGGTCATTGTCTGGCATTTGTATGGCACGTATGTTACTTGTCATTTGTTAGCCCAAGCCTGGATTTTGTCCAGATCTTGTGGCATTTGAGGATAGACTACTTCAATAGCTGAGGTGTCATGAATGATTAGATTAGATTCCCTACAGTGTGAAAACAAGCCCTTCGGCCTAACAAGTCCACACCGACTCTCCGAAGAGCAACCCACCCCGACCTATTCTCCTACATTCACCTCCGACTAATGCACCTAACACTACGGGCAATTTAGCATGGCCAATTCACCTAACCTGTACATCTTTATACTGCGGGAGGAAAGCGGAGCACCTAGAGAATTTGCAAACTCCACACAGACAGTAGCTTGAGGTGGGAATTGAACCTGGATCCCTGGTGCTGTGTGGCAGCAGGGCTAACCACTGAGCCACCGTGAAAGGTACTGAACACTGTGCAATCATCGTCAACATCCTCACTTCTGACTTTTTGACAGTGAAAAGGTCATTGATGAAGCAGCTGCAGATTATCAGGCCAAGGACACTACCCTGAGGGACTCCTGCAGAGATGTCCTGGAGCTGAGATGACTGACCCTCCACAAGCACAACCATCTTCCTTGTGCCAGGTATGACTCTAACCAGCGAAGTGCCCACCGAAACCCACTGATTCCAATTTTGCCAGGGCTCCTTGATGCCATACTCAGTCAAATGCAGCCTTAATGTCAAGGGCTGTCACTCTCACCTCACTACTTTGATTACTTGTTATTGCCTTTCTATCTTTATTAGTTTGTATATTTTTTGATTACTTGTTCCTTTGGTTAGACCTTTGTCATGTTATTCAAGCCAAATGGTTTGTCTCTAAAACCATTTTATTTTTGATTAATTGCTAATTGTCTCTGCCTTGAGTAATTAGTTCAGAAGCCATTCCTTCACTTGTTATTCAGCTGCTGACACTTTACTCATATTGTTTGATACTTCTGATCACCTGCAAAGACTTGCTGACACTCCACTTATACTATTTGTACTTAACTATTGACACTTTTAATCACCTGGAACCGTCTTGTCATTATCTCTCTGCCCACATATTCTGTGCCTCTGTGCTGCTCTCCACTTCACCTGATAAAGGAGCAACACTCCAAAAGCCTGTGATTTCAAATAAAACTATTAGACTATAACTTGGTGTCGTGTGACTTGCTGACTTTGTGAACAATGCGGCCATGCCCATCACTGTGAGCAAACCATTGCAACGGCTGGTCACTTGTACAACTTAGAGTGATCGTTTGTTACAAAATTCTAAATACTGTGATTTATATGGGTTACATCTTTATAGAACTTTGCATTCAAGAGAACAATCATGGATTTTATAAAGATAAAAAAAATGTACACTTCCCTGGGCTGTCAAAGGTACTGCATTAGTGTCAATTTTAAAAAAAAGTGAAATCATCAAAATTTCAGCAAAGTTAGGCTGCTCCACTAATATTTATGCACTCCTGACTCTTAAGTGTCAGTCAATGATGTTCACGCTAATGAGGTTATTTGCCCTATCAACTCACTAGTATGACCACTTTAATCTTTGCTGCAATGAAGCTGCATGTTCATCAACTTTCACCATACAATCTTCACAGAATCATAGAATCCCTAGAGTGTGGAAACAGGCCATCTGGCCCAACAAGTCCACACCGATCCTCTGAAGAGCATCCCAACCAGACCCATTCCCCTATCCTATAACTTTACATTTCCCTTGACTAATGCATCTAACCTATATATCCGTGGGCGGCATGGTGGCACAGTGGTTAGCACTGCTGCCTCGCAGCGCCTGAGACCCGGGTTCAATTCCCGCCTCAGGCGACTGACTGTGTGGAGTTTGCACGTTCTCCCCGTGTCTGCGTGGGTTTCCTCCGGGTGCTCCGGTTTCCTCCCACAGTCCAAAGATGTGCAAGTCAGGTGAATTGGCCATGCTAAATTGCCCGTAGTGTTAGGTAAAGGGGTAAATGTAGGGGTATGGGTGGGTTACGCTTCGGCGGGTCGGTGTGGACTTGTTGGGCCGAAGGGCCTGTTTCCACACTGTAAGTAATCTAATCTAATCTAATATCCTGGAACACTATGGGCAATTTAGCATGGCCCATTCACCTAACCTGCACATCTTTGGACTATAGGAGGAAACCCACACAGACATGAGGAGAATGTGCAAACTCCACACAGACAGTCACCCAAGACCGGAATCTGGGTCCTGGCGCTATGAGGCAGCAGTGCTAACCACTGGGCCAACTGTGCCACAAAAAAGATGTTAGATCCTCGAAAAGGAATATCAGTTCAGAAAGGGAAGAATCAGTATGGAAACTTGCCGGCTTTTGAGTGAAATGGATGTTAGCAGTTGAAGTACAATCAGCAACACCCTCCCAATTCCCCCAGTTGCTGCCACGCCACCCCCACTGACCCACACAAAAACAAGACAATAACATCCTCATTCAATAGCACATTCAGGTTAGCAACATTTTCACATTGTGTTTTAATATTGAAATAAAACACTAGTGCAACATTTATTCTGATTCATTCAAATAGGGATCATGACTGAACAGGATATTTTGAACTCTGAAAATCATGTTGGTAAAGTCTTGAAAAAGGGATGAACATACCAAGAGCTGCGCACAAGAGATAACAAAACATTGATAGCACAGATTACCAATCTTTCCTATAATGATTGGTACAAATATCCGCTCCTTGTCTAGCCACTCATTTAAAAATCTTGTATACTTTGCATATACAAATTTTACTTCCTACCTTCTGTTCAGAGGAAAACGCTTGCTTCACCATTTTAATGTCAGAACATGAAGTCAATTGGATTTTTGAGCCAGTCACCCATTTTATCTCAGCACCACATCACTGCACTCTCCCCACATCCTAGAATTCTCTAGCAACTTACCAACTCATCTCAGAAATGTTCAATTAGTCTATGGGTTGAGAATCCCAAGCATCAACAGCCTTGTAAACAAGTAATTTGTCGTCATCACTTCAAATGTGAGACCCATTTTAAACTACAGCCATGTGCACCAGCCAGTAAAAACAGGTTCTCAGCATCTACTCTCTCGTTAATCCTCATGATATTCTATGGGTAAATCTCACATTTTATGAAAAGATCAATCTTTGATCAATGTTGATACTTTAGGGCTCATGGTATTAGAGACAATTTGTCAGTAACCTCTCAAGTGGCTCCTTATCTAATATTTACGGAAAATCCAAGTTCACTGCACGCCCCGGTATCCATTTATTTTGCTTAAATATCCTCAAAACAAACACCATTTCATTTACTTTATTTAATCATCTAAAGATTTTCTAAATATCCTGTTACCATGCAGTTACTAAGAGATTCTATCATTTTTCCTACTACTGATGTTAAACAAATCATTAGTTGCCATTTTCTCATTTCCCTTCTTAAATAATGGGATTATGTTTACAAAGACAATGCACAGTACTGGAGAAACTTTACAGGTCTGACAGTTGAGAGAGAAGCAAAGTTAGCGTTTCAAGTCGCAATGGTTTGTTTGGAACTGATTGGGGCTAGGAAATGAAGACTTCACAGATGGTCAGGGTGCTCAGAGAAAAAGTCAAATGCAGTTCTGATAGTCGTAGAGGAGATTTTATGTAGAATATGTGCAAATGGTTGTGGTCAATTGAAGAAAATGGGTTGGTGTTTTAAAAAATTCTCAAGGTCAGGTTCGTAGGAGAGTAGTCTGACACAGAACAAACGACCAAGAGGCGAGACTGCTAGAATATGGGCATTTTATTCCCCGCAGTGTCGCACAACGGGTCTGGTTTATGCTCACTCTACATGTTACAAAAACTGGGAGCCGTCAGTTCTTGTAGAGCGGTTGCCAACAACCCACGCTCGGCGGTTAAACGTAACCCCGGAGCAGACTCACCGAACTGGAGACTTTTCCAGCTTTTTATTCTTTTCCAGATATAAACATTCATGTGAACAGCAGAGCAAGGCTAAAAAACACATTCCATTCTGGTTACATACAGATAAGAAGATTCACACGGGACTAAGCAACACCTCCATTCCGGTTAGATTCACACATGTATTGGGACATAATTTTTAACCGTTTCACCACATTCCACTGCTTGGAATTTTACACCACAGTTGGCTATACAGAGAGTAAACACATTAAAACAAGACCTGTAGTGGGGGGGAAGAAAGAGTGTGGACAGGGCATAATTGACATCAAAGACAATATTAATGCTCTCAAGTTGTTGAACTCGGTGTTAGTTCCTGAAGGTTGTAAAGTGCTGAGGTGGAAAATGAGGTGATGTCCCTCCAGCTTGCACAGAGCTTCACTACAGCACTGTAGCAGGCCCAAGAAAAAGATAATAGCATGACAACAGGCATGTGCACTAGAACGGCAATTAACTGGGACGGTGGAGATGTCAGTTGTGAAATCAAACTTAAATTAGATGACCATTTTGTAGGAGAGAACACAAGAATAACTCTGACCTTCCTGTTGCTTACCATTTCAATACACCATGTTGGTCTCACACTTGCACGTCTCGGACTACAAAGTGTTAGTTTGAGTGGCTCAAAGAAGTTCAATATGGCAACTCATTTTCTGCTGAAGCACTTTACAGCCTTCACCCTCAGTATTCAATTTTGACTTCAACAACTTCAGAGCACAAACCATTATCCTCCATTTTGATTGATACTCAGAATCAGAGATGTACAGCACGGAAACAGACCCTTCGGTCCAACCCATCCATGACGACCAGATACGTCAACTCAACCTAGTGCCACCTGCCAGCAGCTGGACCATATCCCTCAAACCCCTTCCTATTCATATAACCATCCAGATGCCTTTTAAATGTTGCAATTGTACTAACCTCCGGCAGCTCATTCCATACACACATCACCCTCTGCATGAAAATGTTGCCCCTTAGGTGTCTTTTATATCTTTCCCGCTGAGCCTAAACCTATGCCCTCTAGTTCTGGACACCCCCACCTCAGGAAAGAGACTTTGTCTATTTATCCGATCCATGCCCCTCATGATTTTCTAAACCTCTATAAGGTCACCCCTCAGCCTCCAACGCTCCAGGGAAAACAGACCCAGCCTATTCAACCTCTCCCTATAGCTCAAATCCTCCAAATCTCGCACATCCTTGTAAATCTTTTCTGAACCCTTTCAAGTTTCACAATATCCTTCCAATAGGAAGGAGACCAGAATTGCACGCAATATTCCAAAAGTGCCTAACCAAAGTCCTGTGCAGCCACAATATGACCTCCCAAATCCTGTGCTCAATACTCTGACCAAACCACTGATCTCGCCAGTACCCATGCCCTGTTTGAATTGATTTACTCTCACTGAAGCTAATCTATTTTCCACTATTCACACCAACAATTACCAACCATTTTGTATCTACATCTTTCCTCTACTATCATTAACATGCCTTGTCATTTACTCTGGGCATGCTCACCATCGAGAGAGAAACAAAACCACAAGTTGTACTGGAACATTAACCCATGTTTCTGTCTCTCCACAGATGCCACCAGACTTGCTGATTTTCTCCACCATTGTGTGTTTGTTTCATATTTCTAGCACATACAATATTTTTATTTTATTGTTCACTTGCTACCTTTTCCACTTCCTCCTCCTCCTCTGTCAACAGCTTTGGAAACATCATTTTCCAGTCCATTTTAGCATCAAAGAGTCATTTCATAATCGAAATGGTAACTTTGCTTTTATTTGCATAAATTCTGCATTCTTGCTGGGGTTTAATATCTTAAATATTAAATAACAATAATAACTAAAGTGGCTCATGCTTGGTATGTGACCTACCACTTTACTTGTGAAAAGGTCTCTGCCACCGTCCAAGGCCACAGTAACTTCGTGTTTTGTCGAATTTTTCAAAACTTTGTTTTCTCTCTCTCTGCTCTTCTCCTTCAAATATCTACATTTTAGTATCTATACATGCTCCCTTATCAATGTTGCACTCATGGTCCCTTTTATTATTTAATAATTCCTCACTGCAACCTGCCAGATATTTTTTGCTTTTTCCCTGCTTATATTGAAAGAAGCTACTTATGTCCAACAGCTCCCAGTTCTGACAAAAGATCCTTTATCCAATATGTCAAAATTATGCAGTTGCTCCTCTCCACGTATAGGGTCTGACCTATAGGCCAGTAAAAACATTTTCTCATTTTTATAACAGATGACTCCATGCTCTCCAGCACTCTAATTTCAACTACAAAAACAATATGATCAACAGAACTGAAAGGGTGTGTGGACTTATCATCAGTAACAACCAACACTTCTGCCATTTCAATATAACAAACTTAAGAGATAAAACACTCACATTCCCTGCATCCCCACAAGGCAGTCACGATTTTGTTACAGGCTTACTCCTACAAGCACAGAGACACATTGCCTGACCCTTTTATTCCTTGTTCCAGTATGGTTTTACTTATCTATTTCTCTTTCTCGATGTGTTCCAATACTCAACATTCCAGTAAACCCTGCATGTGCAATTCTACAAAATAACCAGTGACTTATCAAAACCAACACTGATAGATCAACATTTCCAAGTTATTTTTCACAATATAGTCCAAAGTGTCATGCCAGTCTCCACAGTTTGATTCCATGTTTTTCCAGTTACGTTTCATGGAATTTAAGTGTTTATATTACTTTTTTTCCTGAGGATAAGATGGCATAAGTATGCCTGGAAATTTGAACATAAAATCCAGATTAATAGTTCAGTGGAGAATTAAAGGAGCACTACACAATTGAAGATGCAATCTTTTGGATGAGATGTTAAATGGAGGCCCAGTCTTCTCCCTCAAATGTAAATGCAAGATCCCATGACAATATTCACAGTAGTCAAAAATTCTCCTGAAAACATATGCCCTATTATCAACATTCACTTAAGTAGTTACCTAGTTACACTCCCCAATGAAATCAAGGAGTTTATCATGCATAAATTAGTTGAAGCACTGCTGACACTCCAAACAACTTAATTAGTTGTAGTGATCTTTGAAAGATCCCTGAAGGTGTCAGAGAAGTCTCAGGCTGATGTCACATCATGACAATATGCAAAGACCATTTTGGGCACTGAACTCCCTACCCATTTGCACCCAGATAAATCTCCAAATTGTCCCTTTGTCAAGATAAAGAAATTGTTGTTTTCACCAAGTCATTAGGAATATCTCCAACCTGGGAGAACTTGTGTCAAACATATATTTAATAAAAGAGGACTGGACATTAACTGCACCCACTCTTGATTGATATAGATCAACACAATTCAAGAGTCGTTCATAACTAATTCAATCGCCTCAGGATATGGAGTTGACAAGATGATGCACACAAATTAAAAATCACTGTTCCCATGTACTAGGAAATTAAACATTATCCAAATTAAAAGGATATTTGCAGATTTTTAAAATTATTAAGAGAACTAAGATAATCTTTTGAAACATAATGTAAATCACCATTGAAATCACAAGATGTGCAGATATGAAAACAGTTCCTTGAAGGATAATACTTCAGATTCATTGGTGAAGAGATTCAAGGGTGAGAATCATAGAGCTATACAGCATGGAAACAGACCCTTTGGTCCAACTCATCCATACTGACTAGACATCCTAAATTAATCTAGTCCTATTTGCCAGCATTTGGCCCATATCTTTCTAATTCTTCCTAATTATATACTCATCCAGATGCTTTTTAATATATAATTGTACCAGCCTCCACCATTTCCTCTACCAGTCATCTCTTTCTCACACACACACACACACACTTTTTGTGAAAACTTTGTCCCTGAGGTCTCTTTTATATCTTTCCTCTCTCACCTTAAATTAATGCCCGCCAGCTTTGGACTCCCCTGCCCTGGAAAAAGACCTTGGCTATTCACCCTATCCATGCCCCTCAAGATTTTACAAATCTCTATAAAGTCACACCTGAGCCTCCAAAGCTCCAGGCAAAGTAGTCCCAGCCTATTCAGCCTCTCCCTATAGCTCAAACTTTCCAATCCTGACAACATCCTTGTAAAGCTTTCCTGCATACTTTCAGGTTTAACAACATCTTCCTCACAGCAGTGACACCAGAATTGAACACAGTATTCCAAAAGTGGCTTAACCAGTGCCCGTACAGCTGCAACATGACATCCCAACTCTTGTACTCACTCAATGCACTAACTAATAAAGGCAAGCGTACCAAATACTTTCTTCACTAACCAGTCTACCTGCAACTCTGCCTTCAACAAAAGATAAACCTGCATCCCAAGGTCACTTTGTTCAACAACACTCTCTCGGACCCTACCATTAAGTGTATGAGTTCTGCCCTGATTTGCCTGGCCAAAATGCAACAATTCATACCTATCTAAGTTAAACGCCATCTACTACTCCTTGACCCATCGGCCCACCTGATCAAGGTCCCACTGTACTAGATAAACTTCTTCACTGTTCACTACACCACTATTTTAGTCTAAAACAGAGTGATATGTTACTTCTGAAAAATGCATTTCCAGCTTTCATTCAACTGTTAATTTACCATAGTAAAGAATTGTTTAATCTTCAATCTGAGCATTCAGTGGAACAGAGTTCCAAACTAGTTCTATCTTGTTTGGTCATCCTTAATCCAGCACTTCAGGAAAACACTGAATTGACTCCCTCAGAGAAGCCACACAAAGTTTGGTATGCCCTGTAAAACGAGTTGAATTGATGCAATATTTAAGGCACTTCTGAATCTGGAATTCCGTAGAATTGTTCACTCTGTATGTAACTTGCAATACACTAAAATGGCTACATGAACAGTTTTAACAGATAGTAGTGTTTGAATACTCTGCAAGAATACCAAGGTGCTGTTTCAAACAGAGAATGGAATGAATTTTTTCAGTGCATCAGCTTCTTCCTTCCACAGGGAAGAGAAAGACAAAGAGATAATAGGTGGAGAACAGGACTAGGGACTGCTGCTTGAAAGACTGACATTTGACCAGGTGCACAGGACTGGGGCACGTGTGAATCAGAAGCAACAAAGGACTTGAAGATAGCTAGACTGGCAATTAAGGTCATGAGGGCACTTGAGAAAATGCAGATTGAGCAATGTGAACTCCAGGAAGGCAAGAAACTAGGTGATGATGCTGCAGAAAGAAAGAGAATACTTGTGGGACCCAGAATTTCCTGCAGGACCAAAATCAGCAGCAACATCCTCATGAACGTAGATAGAATCAGGAGGTAATAGGTTGAGTGATATCTGGGCATAAATAAAATAATGTTTCCAATGCTGTGAAAATGAGGAACAGGAAGGATGGTAGTAAGGGGGGGTTGGTGTCAGGATGGAGAGACATCAAGACTGATTGTTCTCAGTCACACAGAAGGCACCAAATGCTGGTGTTACATTGCAAGGTTCAATTTATTCAGAAGAAGCAGAAGGTCCAGCTGGAAGCTAAAGTCAATGCTTTGCAACAGTCGCTGCATATCCCAAAAGGAATGGTGTGTGTGTGTGTGTGTGTGGGGGGGGGGGTTAAAGAGAAAACAAAATTGTTGTCACTTCTTAGCTGATTTTGAAACTTTAAGGCTAATAAACAATTATTGAAAATCCACTTGTAACGTACAACAGCACATGCTGAACCATGTTTTCCATGTAATTACAGAACAATCCTGAAATAAGCACATGGAGTTTTGCATATTTTAAACTGACCACACAGTCTCTTTAAGTAACTCTAAAAGCAAAGGTAACTAATATGCTGTCAGTTATGTCTGTGGTGCCAGACCTCATGCTTGAAACTGGTCTACATGGCACACTGTTTATGACCAAATAAACTGGAAATTTTCATAGTAATTTCCACCCAGTGTGTCCAAATAACTTGTAAGCTGTTTCCAGCACATTTGATATGTTCGTCTAACTTTAATATAAGTTGATATAATTTAACATAACTCAGGCCTCTTGGCATCATGGTAGCCCACAAATCCACCAACACACTAAAACCGCAGCTAATGAATTGAAAGACCCTATACCACCAACAAGCAAATCTAATGTAATTTACAAAATACCTTGCAAAAACTGTAACAAACACTACATTGGACAAACAGGCAGAAACCTAGCCACCAGGATAATGAACATCAACTAGCCAGAAAAAGACATGGCCTACTCTCACCAGTATCCTTACATACAGATGAGGAAGGACACCACTTTGACTGGGACAACACATCCATCCTAGGACAAGCCAAACAGAGAGAATTCCTAGAAGCATGGCATTCCAACCAGGACTCTATCAACAAACACATTGACTTGGATCCCATTTACCAAACCCAGAGAAAAAGAACAAGAAATTACATCACCAACCCAAGGAAACCTAAAAAAGTAGAAAGCGGGCCATGCCACCAGTACTTCATCTGGAAGCACATTGATGATGTTACCTAGTTTTTTTTAGATTACATTAGATTAGATTACATTACAGTGTGGAAACAGGCCATTCAGCCCAACAAGTCCACACCGACCCGCCAAAGCGCAACCCACCCATACCCCTACATTTACCCCTTACCTAACACTACGGGCAATTTAGCATGGCCAATTCACCTGACCTGCACATCTTTGGACTGTGGGAGGAAACCGGAGCACCCGGAGGAAACCCACGCAGACACGGGGAGAACGTGCAAACTCCACACAGTCAGTCGCCTGAGGCGGGAAATGAACCCGGGTCTCCGGCGCTGTGAGGCAGCAGTGCTAACCACTGTGCCACCATGCCGCCCACTGGTGACGAAACGTCCGAAAACAAAGCTTCCAACTAAAACTACATCCAGAATATAAGTTGAGTTTGACACCCATCCAGTGAAGAAGGAGCTTTACTGCCCTTCAAACCATACTAACTTTGAGTCCTTGTTGCGAATGGGATGTGAAGTGTAACATTCCATAGTAACAACATTGCCTCGTTTGATCAGACAAAATTTCCAGTTTGTACAATATGATCAGACATTAACTGAGGGGCTTCATCACAGTTAAAATCTAACTCTGTCTCACACAACACCAAAGAACATAAGAGATCTCTGATTAAGTTCACAGTACTCCATTTAATCCTAGAATGGTTTCCACATGTTTGTGCTAAGATAAATAATCTGTTACATTTGGATTGACAGACATACTGAAGTGAGGATAAGTGGATCTTCATCTAAACTTAGAAAGAAGCTTCAGCCATTTATGCTGAGGAAAACTCAGTACCCCAAGAAAAAGAACACAAGACACTTACCAATACTATCAAAATGTTGAAATTTGTTTTAATGTTCACCAATAGATGGATAAAAATGCACAACATAAAGAGACAACAGGACCTCAGAAAAGGAGAAAAGGGTAACATCAAGTGTAAGTTTACTGAGATGCATGCAAAGGCAATTACTTGGTAGCAAACTCTAACCAGGGAAACAGACATTCTCATGTAAACCATACAATGGTGTCACCATTGCTTGCAAGAAATCTTCATGAAGTTTGAGCAACCTCAGTCTCATCCCTATCAAGCATGATCACACTATAAAAATAGATCTTTTTGAATGCAATTCAAAAATCTCAGAGTGGTTGCAACATAGACAATGTAGAAAACTGTCTGACTGTTTTAACTTTGCTGATTCAAAGGCCATCTGACATGAAGGTTTCTCCCCCTAGTTTTAAACTCTACTGGCTGTTCAAAAACATCTCTCAATATTGAGTGCTCATATACGCTACACCCAACCAATAAACATTGCAAGTGCAAAGTAGCACTTCAGAGGGTGAGAGGCTGACTATATGATGGCAACAATAGGTAGGCAATTTAATGAATTATTTGCATTATTTCAGAAATGCCACAAGCAGTTATTAGAGTTGGAAAATCCCATGCCACTGCAGTGATATTCCTGGAGCAGTTGAGAGTGTAGAAATGTATTTTCAGCTAGCCTTATCGTTGTCAATTTGTGATAGATTGACAAACACCAAGCTTTTGGCCGATCTGGAAGTGCAACTAAAGGTAGCAAAGGTTTAACAAGCTTCCATGTAGCAAATAAAAAGAAACCATCTCTCATGCCTATTGTTTTATTTCTCCTATATCATTGTGTGGAAAATAGCAATATGCCTACTTTTTCAATCACCTAACATTAAAACTGAAATAAGGGCCTATATGGATGGAAATTATACTATTTCTCTTTGAGGCAGCACTCCTGATAGGATTGCAGCCCTTGCAGAAATCCCTCAGTGTCACACACTGCAAGAAGATACATTATGTTCAAAGATTTGGGACACTCAGACACTGCATAAAACGTGCTGTGATTGAGCGAACAACTTCATCACTGAAAACACTCCCATTATCTGCAATTCTGACTCCGAATACATGCACAACCACTGAGGTTCAAAAAGAACATCTCAAAGCCCTAAATGCCCCACATCAATCCAGTAATTTCACCTTTGAATTCTGTGCCATCCAGCCCTCTGATGGCCTCCATGGCATCTTCGCTTCTCTCCATGTGCACAAAGGCGTAGTCCTTAACAATATCGCATTCTAAGACGGTTCCATACTCCTCAAACTTGGCCTGCAATTCCAGACTGGTGCAGCCAGAAGCAACATTACCCACGTGCAACTTCGTCGAGGACTTGGACACACTCTTGCTTGCCTCCACATTAATGGAGACACCATGCAACTTGTAGTGGTGGAGGTTCTCAATCGCCTCCTTTGCTGCTTCCCGATCCTTCATATGCACAAAGCCATAATTCTGTTCAAGGATAAGATGTAAAATTAGTAATGTAATATTGACAGTCTTAAGACAGGCTGATTAAATCTCTTCTTTTCCAACAGTGTCTCATTATGCAATTCATGTATGGTCTAACTATTTGTATCTCGATTAAGTGACAACGAAACGAATAAATCAGAAATTTACAAAGCAAAAAAGTCCCGTTCAAATTAACTTGTCTCTAATGGCTGGAAAATAACTAACCACCAATAATGCACTCTAACACACGATCTGTAATATCGTAGGATATGGTAGATGCATTAAATGTGCGTATTAAATGCAATAAGGCTTTCTACCATAACCATTATCTCACTGAGTTCTAGTCACTCCCAACTCACAGCAAAAATATATTTTTCAACACCCAACTGATGGTTTTAAATCTATGCTCTTCACCCCATCTATGGCTTCTTTTTAAACCAGAGCCCTCAATTTCATCAATCCATGGACTCTGGAAAACCTCACCATGGTACTTAGGTATTGCAGACTTTGGAGACCTGAAATTTAAAAAAACAGTTCTGGAAAACCTCAGAAGGTCTGGAAGCATCTGTGAAGAGAGAAACTGAGTTAACATTGAGACTTTGGGAAGATTCCTCTTCTAATTTGGTTTGAAAATGAACTCTTCTTTCTATTATAACAGATGCTCCAAGCCCGCTTAGTTTTTCCAACACTGTGGAGAGATAGTATGTGTGAGGGAGAGAGAGAGAGAGATATATATGGCCTTGAAATATTAACATTTGCTTCTCTTTTCACAGATAGACCAAGCCAATTTTCTTTTCCAGCACTTTCTGCTTTTATTACAAAATAAGCAAACCTAGACAGGTAGAAACCCAGGATGAATCTGGTAACAGTGGATGATAACTGATTGCTCAGTGGAAACAAAAGGGTATTTGTCAAAAAGACTGGCAACATTGAAATTAAGGGTTAAAGTCTTAAAGTTTTTAACAGCATGTAACAGGCTCTTTGTCCATGCCAGTCACTAAGCAACTATCTATTCTACTGTTATCTACTATAAACCGACTGACTCCCACAGCTACCTAGATTACATCTCCTCTCACCCTGCCCCCTGTAAAAACGCCATCGCATATTCCCAATTCCTTCGCCGCATCTGCTCCCAGGAGGACCAATTCCAATACCGAACAACCCAGATGGCCTCCTTCTTCAAAGACCGCAATTTCCCCTCAGACGTGGTTGACGATGCTCTCCACCGCATCTCCTCCACTTCCCGCTCCTCCGCCCTTGAACCCAGCCCCTCCAAACGCCATCAGGACAGAACCCCACTGGTCCTCACCTACCACCCCACCAACCTCCAGATACATCGGATCATCCTTCGTCATTTCCGCCACCTCCAAATGGACCCCACCACCAAGGATATATTTCCCTCCCCACCCCTATCAGCGTTCCGGAAAGACCACTCCCTCCGCGACTCCCCCATCAGGTCCACCACCCCACCAACCCAACCTCCACTCCTGGCACCTTCCCCTGCAACCACAAGAAACGCAAAACTTGCGCCCACACCTCCCCCCCCCCCCCCCCCCACCCCCACCTTCCTCCAAGGCCCCAAGGGATCCTTCTATATCCATCAGAAATTCACCTGCACCTCCACACACATCATTTACTGCATCCGCTGCACCCGACGTGACCTTCAATACACTGGGGAAACAGGCTGCCTACTTGCGGAACATTTCAGAGAACACCTCTGGGACACCCGCACCAACCAACCCAACCGCCCCGTGGCTGAACACTTTAACTCCTCCTCCCACTCCGCCAAGGACATGCAGGTCCTTGCCCTCCTCCATCGCCAGACCACGGCAACACGACGTGGAGAAGAGCACCTTATCTTCCGCCTAGGAACCCTCCAATCACAAGGGATGAATGCAGATTTCTCCAGCTTCCTCATTTCCCCTCCCCCCCCACCTTTTCTCAGTCCCAACCCTCAGACTCAGCACCGCCTTCTTGACCTGCAATCTTCTTCCCGACCTCTCCACCCCCACCCCTTCTCCGCGCTATCACCCTCACCTTAACCTCATTCCACCAATCGCATTCCCAACGCCCCTCCCCCAAGTCCCTCCTCCCTACCTTTTATCTTAGCCTGCTTGGCACACCCTCCTCATTCCTGAAGAAGGGCTTATGCCCGAAATGTCGATTCTCCTGCTCCTTTGATGCTGCCTGACCTGCTGCGCTTTTCCAGCAACACATTTTTAAGCTCTGATCTCCAGCATCTGCAGTCCTCACCTTCTCCCAACTATGTATTCTAAGCCCATTTTCTAGCACCAGTCCTGCTGCTTGTATGTTTTGATGTTTCAAGTGTACATCTAAATAGTGCTTCAATGTCTTGAGGATTTTTACTTTTACTACTGTTTTAGGTAAATAATTCCAGATATTCTCAACCTTCAGACTGAAAAATGTTTTCCCTCAAATCCTCTCGAAACTTCCTTTCACCTTAACATAAAACTGTGCCCAAGGGTATTGATCAGAGGGTTTCTCCTCATTCATGCCCTCATACCTTTGCACAATTCAATTGGATTCCTCCTCAACTTTCCCGACTCCAAAGATAAACAACTCCAGTCTACCTTGTCTCTTTTCATACCTGAATTGCTTCAACCCAGGCAACATCCTGATGAATCTCCTCTACAGCCTCCCTAGTGCAATCACATCCTTCCTATTGTGTGGCGACCAGAACGCCACACAGTACTCCATCTATAGCCAAAAAGAATGTTCCTTCTAGTTCCAACATAACCTCCACACCCTTGTATTCAATGTCTAGGTTAATAAAGGCAAGTACACCAGATGCCTTTGCTAGTTTAGTTAGAGTGTTTAAGCTAAAATGGAAAATGAAATTTAAAAGAGTGATAGGCAGACAAATCTAGGGCAAGAATAAAACAGTGCACAATAGAAAATGGGACTAAGAATGCTGAAAAGACAAGCCTAAGGGGTTGAGATTTAATGCACAATGTATTCACAATCAAGTGGATAAACTATCTGTGCAAATTAATATGAATGAATAATTAGAATTATGGAGACATGTCTGGAGATTGACCAAGGATAGGAACTGAATAGCAGTGTTTAGGATGAACAGACAAAAAAAAGGAAGTGGGGTGGCATTACTGGTGAAAGAGGACATTAAGAAAACAGTGAAGAAGGATATCAGTAAAGTGGAATCTGTATTGATAGAGTTCAGAAACAGCAAAGGGGAGAAAATGATAGTGGAGATTGCAAACAGCAGTGGAACTATTGGGGACGCCATTTAACAGTAAATAGACACCAAGCAATAATTATGGGTGATCTTAATCTACATACAGATGGAAAAAAAAATCAATTCAGTAATGATGTCGTGAAAGTGAAACTCCTGGAACTTGTATAAGATGATTTTCTGGATCAGTACATTGAGTAAGCAGCTGGCCATTGTGTGATTAGAAAGGGATAATTGCCAATCTAGCTGTGCGAGGCACCTTGGGGAAAATCAACCACAATGTGATAAAATTCTTCATTAAGATGGGGAGTGCGATAGTTGATTCTAAGACTAGGTTCTTGATGTAAATAAAGGAAACTGTTAGTATGATGCATGAACTAGCTATGACAATGATAGGACAAAGGAAATTTGGAATGGTACAGTAGAACCCCCATAATCGGCAGATTCAGTTATCCATGTTTTGCCGCGGCCAGAATATATTGAATGGAACATTCCAGAAATAATTCCAGGGGCTGCTAGGGAGGTAAGCTTTTCATTTAAGTGATAGGATTCATTACTCTCCGCAATTTCGGGCATCTGCAGTAGGTCTTGGAATGTATCACCCACAGATGAAGGGGGACACCTGTATTAAATCCAAGCAAAGAGCACACAAATGGTCAAAAAATGCAGCAGACCTGAGGACTGGAAACAGTTTAGATTTCAGCAAAGGAGGACAAAAGAATTGATTAAGTTGGGGAAAGTAAGCGTAATTGAATAAGATTGGAAGGAACATACAAACTCATTGGAAAAGCTTGATAGGTCTGTGAAGAGAAAAAAAGATTAGTGAAGAAAAATGTATGTCTCTTACAATTAGAAACAGGAGAAGTGATAATGTGGAACAAAGAAATTGCAGATCAACTAGATACATATTTTGATTTTATCTTCACAAAGGCAGTCACAATAACCTCTCGGAACTGTTGGTCAACACAGTGTAGTGAGAGAGGGGAATCAACGGCATTCAATCTTAGTAGGGAAATGGTGTTGGCAAAATTAATGGGAATAAAGGTCGATAAATACCAATGGCGCGATTATTCAAATCCCAGAATACTTAAGGAAATGGTCTTAGAAACAATGGATGGTGGTCATCTTTCAGGATTTTACATATTTTGGAACAGTCCCTATATCTTGAAGGTAGCGAATGTAACCTCATTATTTTAACAGACGGCAGTAGCAAAGAAAAATGGAATCCTAGTCAAGTTGGTCTGACATTAGAGAAAGGAAAAATGCTAGAGTCCACTATAAAAGATTTATTGGCAGAACACTTGGAAAACAGTAAAAGTACTGGACAAGGTCAGCATGCATTTATGAAAGGGAAATTATGCATGACATATCTACTGGAAACAGAGTACGAATGGCTTATTTTCTGAGAGACAGGCAGTGATGACCGAAGCGAGGGGAGGACCACAGGGATCAATGCTTGAACCCAACTATTCATAATACATAAACAATTTAGATAATGGAACTAAATGTATCATCTCCTGGTTTGCAGATACTGAAGGCTGGAGAGGTGGGTGATACGGACAAGTCCAGTGAATGGGCAAATGTATGGCATATGAAATATAAGTGGATAAATGTGAGGTTATCCACTCTGGTAGGAGAAAAGAGGAAGGAATCTTGATCAACTGGGCCAATGGACTAAAATGTGATAGATGCAATTTAATTTAGATGAATGCAAGATGTTGCATTTGCTAGAAAATAGGACAGAAATTACAGAGTGTGGTAGGAGAGCATTGTTGACAGAGAGACCAAGGAACTCAGGTAGATTTAGATTAGATTTTTTTTAGATTAGATTACAGTGTGGAAACAGGCCCTTCGGCCCAACAAGTCCACACCGACCCGCCGAAGCGAAACCCACCCATTCCCCTACATTTACCCCTTACCTAACACTACGGGCAATTTAGTATGGCCAATTCGCCTGACCCTGCACATCTTTGGACTGTGGGAGGAAACCGGAGCACCCGGAGGAAACCCACGCAGACATGGGGAGAACGTGCAAACTCCACACAGTCAGTCGCCTGAGTCGGGAATTGAACCCGGGTCTCTGGCGCTGTGAGGCAGCAGTGCTAACCACTGTGCCACCCACAGTTCCTTGAAAGCAGGTACATAGTTCCTTGAAAGCAGTCATCACAGGAAGACAGGGTGGTGAAGAAGGCGTTTGTTACGCTTGTCTTCATTGGTCAGAGAATGGAGTATAGGAGTTGGGATGTCAGGTTACAGCTAAACAGACATTGAGGCCACTTTTGCAGTACTGTCTACAGTTCTGGTCACTCTTCTATATATTAAATTTGAAAGGGTGCAGAAAAGATTTTTAAGGATGTTGCTGGGGCTGGAGGGTTTGAGTCATAAGGAAAGGCTGGATAAGCTGGGACTGTTTTCCCTGGTCCATAGGAGATTGAGGGGTAACCCTATAGAAGTCCTTAAGATCATGAGGGAAAAGATAAACAGCTGAGGTCTTTTCCCAAGGGTAGGAGAACTCAAAACAAGAGGGCAAATTTTAAGGTGAGAGGAAAAGATTTTAAAAGGGACGTAAGAGGCAACGTTTCCCTCACAGAGCAGTGCATAAATGGAATGAACTTCCAATGAAAGTGATAGATGCAGGTACAATTACAACATTTAGACATTTGGACAGGTACATGAATAGGAAAGGTTTAAAGGGATATGGGCCAAACACAGGTGAACGGACTCGTTTAGTTTAGGAAACCTGGTCGGCATGGACGAGTTGGACCAAAGGGTCCTTTTCCATGCTGTATGACTCTGATGATTACTATTGAATAGCTACAGTTTGGGAGAGTGGAGGTATGAGACTTTGGTGTCAAGAAAACAGGCAGGTGCACCAGGCAGTGAAGACATTAAAGAGTATGTCCGCCTTCAAGTGAGAGGATTGAGTACTAGGTATGCTATGCTGTAATTTGGCAGGGCCTTGGTGAAACTGTAACAGGATGGTTGTTTATAGTTTGGTCGCTTTATCGGAGGAAGGATGTTTTGGCTATGAAAGGTGTGCAACAAAGGTTGACCAAACTGATTCCTGAGATGTTAGGGCTGACCTTTGTTTTTGCAATTCTCGATGGGATACAGGCATTAGTGGCTAGCTAACATTTATTGCCCATATCTAGTTGAGAAGATGGTGATGAGTTGCTTCCTTGAACTGTTGCAGGTAAATCCACAATATGATACCAAGGGTATTCCTCAATTTTGACGAGCAACAGTGGAAGAATGTGATCCATTTCCAAGTGATAAGTGGCTTGGACGAGAACTTAAAGATGGTGGTGTTTTCCTGTATCTGCTGGTTTGGAAGGTGTTGCTTAATGACATTGGTGAATTTCTACAGTGCATTCTAGACAGTACACCACACAGTGTTGGTGGTCGAGGGATTAGATGATTGTGGATGTGGTGCAAATTATGTTGACTGTATTGTCTTGACTGGTGTGTGTTGTGGGAGCTGCACCCATCCAGATAAGTTGGGAATATTTCATTGCACTCCTGACTTTTGCATTGGAGATAGCAGACAGACTTTTGAAAATGAGGTGGTAAATCATTTCCTGCAATGATGTTGGGATCACTGAATATCAAGGGGTAATGTTTAGATTGTCTCTTGTTGGAGATGAACATTGCCTGGTATTTGTGTTACTATTTAATGGTCATCCTTTAATATTATATTATGTTTGAACATGGACTGTTTCAGTATCTGAGGAATCGGGAATGATGCTGAATATCCCCATTTCCAAAATTATAATGCAGCAAAAGTCATTGATGAAGCAGCTGAAGATGGTTAGCTAAGCACATTACTCTAAGGAACTTTTACAGAGACGTCCAGCAGCTGAGATGACTGATCTCCAACAACCATGTCCATCTTCCTATGTGCCAATGATGATTTCAAGTAGTGAAGAACTCCCTACCCTGCATTGATTCCAGTTTTGCTTGGGCTCTTTGATGTCAGACTCAGTCAAATACGGCCTTGAAGTCAAGGGCTGTCACTCTCACCCAACCTCTGGAATTCAGCTCCTTCAATCATGTTTGAACCAAGATCGCAATGAGGTCAGGAGCTGAGTGGCCCTGTCAGAAACAGGGTACCAGTGTTGCTGCTAAGCAGATGCTGCCTTACACAAGGCCTTGGTGAGACTACGCCTGGAATATTGTTCACAGTTCTGGTTTTATTATCCGAGTAAGGATATTTTGGCCATGGAAAGAGTAAGAAGGGAAACAGGATTGGACTAGGTCAGTGAAGTTTAGCAGAACCAAACGTAATCTTATAGAAACATATAACATTCCGACAGGAATGGAAAAGGTAAACACAGAATGGATGTTACCGACAACTGGGAAGTCGGCAAACAGGTGGTGGGTGATGTGGGGACAGGAGGTGTGAGGTGGCAGAGTTGGTAGGGTGAGGAAAAGCGAAGGGGGGGGGTAATCAGGGGCAGTGGAAGAGTGCAGTAGGGTAGAGAGGAGTGGGAGATGGAAATGTGTTGCTGGAAAAGCGCAGCAGGTCAGGCAGCATCTAGGGAACAGGAGAATTGTCGATTCTTTTCCAGCAACACATTTCCATCTCTGATCTCCAGCATCTGCAGACCTCACTTTCTCCTCCTTAGAGAGGAGTGGGATCAATGGTGTTGGAAGAGCACAGCAGTTCAGGCAGCATCCGAGGAGCTTCAGCTCCTCGGATGCTGCCTGAACTGCTGTGCTCTTCCAGCACCAGTGATCCAGCATCTGGTTTCTAGCATCTGCAGTCATTGTTTTTACCTTAGAGAGGAGTGGGGTAGAGTCAGAGGAACATATGGTGGGAACAGAGATGGGAGCGTGTGGGGAGGATAGAAAGGGATAAGAGACGGGAAGTGGGATGGGATAAACAGAGTAGGGTGATGGGATACTGGAAGAGCCAACTGGAGATGTTTGTAGAGTGGGTGTATGGGCACGGGAGAGGAGGATGGAGAGGGTGAAATTGAACCCCAACTCCTGAAAACCGCACCCCACGTGACCACATTAAGCGAGACCCCCACCTTGATCAGGTCGCACTCGCTCACGGTGCCGTACTTCTCGAACAAGGCCCGGATCTCATCGGCGGTGGTTGGCCGCGGTAGATTACCCACGAAAATCTTCACCATCTTTCTTTATTATTTTTTTTCTTCCCGCCGTACGCGTTCCCCCGTATTTTTAAAAAAAACTCAACCGCAAAAGGAACGACAACACGACCAGAGAGAAGAGCGGAGCGGGCGTACTGAGAGAAGAGGAAAAAAAAACAAAAAGCGATTAAAAAGACGAAACACACCGCGCCCCCGAGCCCCTAAAACTTCCACGCACAAGCTTGACAATTACCCTCAGCCGCACCGAGCGAACAACAGAAAAAAATGGCGGAGCCTCTCGCTCCGTGCTGCCGCTGGTTACCGCCCACCCCACCTGCTCGCGTCCAATGATTGGGCAGGCCGAAACGTCAGTCACCGGTGCGGCCTGAGTCCGCCCCTTCCGCCTGAGCCTGTTGGTCCCGCCGATGTCGTCCCCGTGCTATGACTGGAGGAGTCGCTGTCAATCACTGTGGCCGTACCGTCATTTCCGCTCCATCGGTTCCAAACGGTTTCGGTTCGAGATGCCGCCAAGAGTCTACAACAACAAGCAAAACATTGCTGGAAAAGAGAACTCAGCAGATCTGGCAGCAACTGTGGAGGGAAGTTGGAATTGACGTTTCTTGAGAACTTCGGTTCCGATTTACAGCGTTCGCAGTTATTTCGGTTTATTTGTTGTTAAGAGCTGATGTGGCTTTTGAAGGCTTTTGAATGATGGGTGCTTCCCATCGAGCTGTCTGGGTATGTTGTTGCACACCTCCGGAATAGGCGGGATGTGGTCCCTCTTCTCCTGTCCCTGAGCTAGTGACACAAGCACTGCCCCGTAAAAGGATTCTTATTAAAATGTATCACTTAAGAGTACATTGAACTTGAAATGGCAACTCAAAACCGAAAGGAAGAATGCTGTAAATCAGAAACGAAAAAAGACATCAAATGTTGCTGGAAGATTTCGAAATCATCTGTGCAGAGAAATCAGTTTACGTTTCGGGTCCGTGAGCCATCCTCAGAGCAGATGTTGCCAGACCTGTTGGAGCTTTTTACAGCAGCTTTTTTTTAAAAAAATCTCAACTGCCTGTTCACTGCTACAATTTGTCGGTGACCTGAGTTGCTACACGATCCTCCTCGCAGTTAAAACTCACTCCAAGTTTCGTAATATTAGATTACTTACAGTGTGGAAACAGGCCCTTCGGCCCAACAAGTCCACACCGACCCGCCGAAGCGCAACCCACCCAGACCCATTCCCCTACATTTACCCCTGCACCTAACACTACGGGCAATTTAGCATGGCTATTTCACCTGACCTGCAGGTTTTTGGACTGTGGGAGGAAACCGGAGCACCCGGAGGAAACCCATGCAGACACAGGGAGAATGTGCAAACTCCACACAGTCAGTCGCCTGAGGCGGGAATTGAACCCGGGTCTCTGGTGCTGTGAGGCAATAGTGCTAACCACTGTGCCGCCCACAAGCAAGTTGTAAAATGCTCTAGAATCGCAGCACCGATTTTGTGCATTCAATATTTGTGCTTCCTTCTTCAAACACTATCCTCTATATCTTGCTTTTTAGCCGGGAAAAGACAAGTGATTGGTAGATCTACACGTTTTGCTTTCAGATGATGAGGAAGAGCCAACATGGAACATGCCTGCTGACCCCGCTTGAATCATATGAAAATGTGTCCAAAGTAACGAACGTGGGAGTATCTATGGATGTTGTTGAGATGTTTTTCAAGAAGGACTTTGAGGTCACTCATACGGGTCTGTTCAAGTACAAGGAATTGAAAGACAAGTTATTGACCTTGTTCAGATGTAGAGCAGCATTAGGCAGGGAATAAGGAAAATGGACGGGTACACCAATTAACAGGACATGTCGAGTGATAAGTTGCAAGGATCAGTGTTTGTTCTCCATTCATTATATTTATAAAAGGCTATGATAGGCTATGATGTTCCAAACTATATTGGCTACTGTGATTAAAGGCAGTAGCTCATAATCATAGGATCAAGGCTATTAGAGATGGACAGTAAATTAAAATTAAAGATTTTTGATTAAATTAAAATTAAAGATTTCTGAGGACACAAAGATGGATGGTATTGTAATCAGTGTAAATGGTGACGTAGGAAAGCAAATAGAATGTTGTTTCTTACCAGGATAACGAAATATAAAAGTGGGGATGTTTTTATACATTTGTACAGGGCATTCGTGAGAGCAAGTCAGGACTAATGTGAACACTTTGGCCTCCTCTAGTTGCAATGCAAATGCATTGAAAGCCACCTGGACAAGTTTAATTTTTTACAGGAATGTGAACTGGTGAGGTGGGAGATATCGTTTGAGCAATGGTAAGACAAGGAGTGGCTGTATCCATTGGAGTTTAGAAGAATGAGAGAGAATTTAAAAAATTTTAAAAAAATTCTACAGGGAAGCGGAATGGCCGCGAAAAGTTGTTTCCTCTAATGAGAGAGAATAGAACAAGTGCACTCGGTTTAAAAATAAAGAATCTCCCATTTAAGACAGAAACTAAGAAAAAGGATTTCTGAGGGTTGTACAGTTTTTGTAATTCTTCCTCAATAGTAGAGGCAGGCTTATTGAGTGTTTGAAAGACAAAGTTTAATTAGATTTTTGACTAAAAAATGGAGTGATAGGGTTATGGGAACCTTGGAGTGGAATGGTGGTAATGTGGGGAAGGGGTGAGTAGTAGTGTAGATTAAATGGAATATGGAGTTGAGGTCATAATCAGATTAGCCATGATTTTATTCAGTGGTGAATTAGGCTTGAGGGATCTAATGATCTGCTTGAGTTTAATTTGTATCTTCACATATATCTCGAAGTGCACCTATTTCCAATCCTATAACATCCTTCAACTTTATCCATGCTTCAACTCTATAGAAATCTTCATCCATCTCTGCGGTTCGGCTGCACACAGTTATTCCCATGCTTCCCTGACTCATTTCCCAAATTTTACTTCCTGTAAGCTTCGTCATCCAACACTCTTCCATCTGTGTCTCGGCTCACTTCAAGTTCATTTCTCTAATAACGCCTCCTTGGTGTTAGCCCTCTGTTTCTCTAAATCTGGTCTGTTTTGCATTTCCGATTTTAACTAGAGTTATAGAGATTACAGCATGGAAACAGACCCTTAGGTCCATGCCGACCAGATATCCCAACCTAATCTAGTCCCTTGCCAGCATCCAGCCTGTATCCCTCCAAACATTTCCTCTTCTCTACCCATCCAAATGCCTTTTAAATGTTGTAATTGTACCAGCCTCCACCACTTCCTCTGGCAGCTCATTCCGTGCACGTACCACCCTCTGCATGAAAAGGTTGACCCTAGGGTCTCTTCTATATCCTTCCCCTCTCGCCCTAAACCTATGCCCTTTAGTTCTGGACTCCCCTATCCCAGGGAAAATACTTTGTCTATTTATCCTATCCATGCCCCTCATGATTTTAAAAATCTCGATAAGGTACCCCCTCAGCTTCCAACGCTCCAGGGAATATCATTAATTTTATTGTCATTGGTGGTTGCATATTCACTTGTCTCAAGCCAGGCTTTGGAATTTTCTCCCTATATATCTCTGCTACGTTTGACACAGGTAGTCATCAAAAATTATGCCTAAAGGAATGTTCACTTTTGCTACATGCCTGTCTTCCTTGCTTTTCTGATGCCTTTCACAAGTAGCATGTTGTCTTGCATCCCTAAGACTTTACTGTGACTATGGAGATTGCAGTGAAGTTGATAAGCATAAGAATCTTCTGATGTAATTTGCAAAGATTATTTTGTTTCACTTGTAATTTGTTCGTTGTTCGAACTATTTTTGTTATTTGGGTGAGTAACTGGGTCAAACTAGTGTCTTTCTCATTGACGATTACGAAGGGTGGAATAATACGGCACTTCAGATTTAATTCAAGTGAGACACAACGGGGCTAGAGAATGAGCCGAGCAGAGAGTTGGATTACGAGCTGAAATGGTCAGAATGGCTATCAGGAGAAAGTGAGGACTGCAGATGCTGGAGATCAGAGCTGA
Organism: Chiloscyllium plagiosum; assembly: GCF_037043375.1. Taxonomy (NCBI): domain Eukaryota; kingdom Metazoa; phylum Chordata; class Chondrichthyes; order Orectolobiformes; family Hemiscylliidae; genus Chiloscyllium; species Chiloscyllium plagiosum. The sequence goes on from NW_028270173.1 coordinate 26,439,105, forward strand.
AAATGTGTTGCTGGAAAAGCGCAGCAGGTCAGGCAGCATCCAGGGAACAGGATGTTCTCCTGTTCCTTGGATGCTGCCTGACCTGCTAAGCTTTTCCAGCAACACATTTTCAGAATGGCTATCAGCCAATCAGCACGATTGAGAAACCTCAGCGTGGAACATGTTGTTTAAATATAACTTTTCCTGCACTTCCTGTAATTTTCTATTTGAAACTTTTTTGTAATGGAATGGAATGAGTTTGAAAATATTAAATCTACTCCAGTCACATTGAGTGTAACATGCAGAATGGAGTCCAGTAGAATTTTGTTGAAAATTCTTTTTGACATTTTCAAAGCTTTTTTTCTTATTTTACGATTTCATCAATATTTGGGGGGGGGGGTGGGGGGGAGAAGGAAAGTTTAAAATAAAATGTTTCCCGAATGGCAGCTGGAAGGGTTCCTGAGGCAGCCTGGCGTTAGTGGGAGAGAGGGGAGTAAAGGCCGCAAACTGGACGGGTTGATGGTCAGCAGAGAGCTTGTTTAAAAACCGAAAGAACTGCTGATGCAGAAACCTAAACAGGTAGCTGTGAGAGATTGTTTGATTGACATCTACCAGGGGCGGGGTGAGACTGGCAATGATTGACATGAAGCGAACCATTCGGGAAAGGGAAATGAGATAGAACAGCCAATGCAATCGCTGGGTAGGCGGTTCTGCTCCCACGAAATAGGGAGACGGCTCCTCCCCAGCTCGGCCTGGTCGAGGGTAACGAAGCTTTATGTGGCAAAGCGTCCAGCTGAGCTGCGTGAGGACGAGGCTCTGCCACTGTTCAAGCAGTTGGGCAGAATTAGCGGGTTATATCGAGTATGATGTTATATGAGGTAGAAAGCTTGGGCGGAGGAAGAACGTAAGGATTTTTGTCGAGGCAAGCGACTGGAGCGTGAGAGATGGAGGCAGGGCAACAGCAGATAGGGACAGAGGAAATAGGAGAGAGAAAGAAAGAAGAGGCAGAATAATAGGATTTGGAGATATATGAGTGGAAAAGAGATGAACGCAGACTGATACAGATGGAGCAGTGCGAGGCAGTGTAAAGGGAGAAAGGGTTAAAGAACGATATGGAGGGATAGTAACCCATATGGAGGGATAGGAAGCGGCAGGGACAGACCACTATAAACACCGGAGGAAACATCAAAGAAGCGCTTCGCAGGAGGCTCCCAAGCACTGATGATGTCGCCTAGCCAGGGGACGAAACGTTTGCAACAAAAACTTCCAGCTCGGCGAACAGAACCACAACAACGAGCTCCCGAGCTACAAATCTTCGCACAAACTTTGAATAGTAACCCAATTTTGAGGAGTGAATTAGGGAATGATGGATGTCAGGGGCAGATCGAATGAGAGATAGGAATTGTAGGATTTGAATTGTCTTGAGAGTTCCGAATGGAGAAAAGTAATGACGCAAGCAAACAGTTTTGATTTTAGTTCTTGAACTAATTTTATTGAACAGTGTTTGAAGTCACAAGTATATGAGAGCACGCCGATGGCTGAAGATTAGTTAACATCCTGCAGGTCCTATCAATGCGAAAAAATCCCAACAAACTCATATTTTTGAATTAAATTCTATCCGCGTTTTGAAGGTATTTCACAGGAGCTGAATCATTTCAATCCATTTAGTGTTTTTCCTTTTAAATGCAGCAAACGAGTCTCTTTCATCTCCGGTCTTACTCGAAGCTGAGGTATAGCAAATCTGCACCAATTTTGAATGACGAGCTGATGTCGACCACGCCTTGATCCACCTCTTCAATTCAATGAGATCATGACTGATCTGATTGGTCCATATTCCTGTCTACCGCATAATCTTTACCCCACTTGTTTAACAAGAACCTATGTACCTCTACCTTAAAAATATTAAAAAACAAACTGTTTCCACCGTGAAAGAGTTAAAACACTTCTGACCGTCCGATAGATAATTTCTACTAAAGTATATCTACCTTCATTGTTCAGACCTTTGAGTACACATTGAGTTGAGATTGGGTAGGGTATTGGTGAGGCCAGTTCTGAAGTACTGTGCGCAGTTCTGGTCGCCCTGTTATAGTAAGGATATTGCTAAATTGGAGAGGGTTCAGAAAGGATTTGCTAGGCTGCCGCTGGGAATGGAGGGTTTAAGTGATAATATTAGGCAGGGACTTTTTTCATTGGTGTGTAGGAGGTAGAGGAATAACCTTTATACAGGTTTACAAAACCATGAGGGGCTTAGATAAGCTAAATAGCAACGGTATTTTCCCGAAGGCGGAGGAGTTCAAAACTAGGGATATTTTGAAACCAAAAGAGAAAATGCTGGAAAGTTTCAGCAGGTCTGGCAGCATCTGTAAGGAGAGAAAAGAAATGACGTTTCGAGTCTAACTGACCCTTTGTCAAAACTCAGCTGAGCTGAGCTTTGACTAAGGGTCAGTTAGACTCGAAGCATCAGCTCTTTTCTCTCCTTACGGATGCTGCCAGATCTGCTGAGATTTTCCAGCATTTTCTCTCTTGGTTTCAGATTCCAGCATCCACAGTAATTTGCTTTTATCCAGGGGATATTTTGAAGGTGAGAGGAGGAAGATTTTAACAGAATGTGAGGGGTAACTTTTTTTTACACAGTGGTTCAAATGAATGCCAGAGGGAGGGTGGATGCAGGTACAGTTATAATGTTTAAAAGACATTTGGATAAGTAAGTAAAGGTTTGCGGGGATATGGGCCAAATGTAGGTAGGTGGGACGAGCTTAGTTTGGGAAAATGGTCAGCATAGGCCAGTTGGGCCGAAGCATCTGTTTTCATGCTACAGGACTGACTCATTAGGTGGGTGACCCCCGATCTTTAACCATGACCCCTGTTTCTAGATTTTCCCACCAGAACAAACATCTTTTCCACATCCACGTATCAAGCATCCTTAGGATCTTGTGTGTTTCAATTTCTTGCTCTTCAAAGCTCCAGAAGGTACAAGCTTAATTTGCCCAGTTATTTCTTATAAGCAGGTGAGAGACTAACAGTTCTGTGGTGAAAAACCCACCACATGTCTCCTCAAAGCTACTCCACTATCTACAAGGTACAAGTTTGAAGTGTAATGGAATACTTTCCACTTGCCTGGATGAGTGCAGCTCTAACAACATACAAGAAGTTTAATGCTATCCTGAATTGATGACACTCCATCCGCTATCTTCAACATTCACTCCCTCCACCACTAATGCATGGTCATAGTCATATGTACCATCTGAAGATGTATTGTAATTCTCCAAGTACAGCCTATTCTGTTCTCATCCAATCTTGAGTTATGAGGAAATCGTGTAATAGCAGCACCATTTAAACGAATGGGGCCAGACCCATGTTATAATAAATACATGTTTTAAAAGTTCATGCTTTAGAAAGTGTCCCCAATTCATCAATTGCATTATGGCAAATTCGCATTAACGAAATGAGCGTTATAGCAGAATGGCCTGTAATAACTCACCAAGTTTCCACCAGTCGCACTTCCAAAGCTGTGACCTTCAGTATGTAAAAAAATTGAGGACAGAGATACATGAGAATATCTGTGTGCCCACATCTAAACCAAACACCATCCTGATTTGGAAGTACATCACCGTTGCTGCATCAAAACCCTGGAACTTCTTTCCAGTAGTACTGGGTGTGCCCCTACACCCCAAGGAGGACTACAATTCAAGGTTGTAGTACCAACTCTCAGGAAATTTAGGATGGGCAATATAGCAAGTGACACCCATATCCAAAGAACAACAAAAAGATCATCCAGTACACACTACTCCACATGTGATCTCATGAATTCCCTTTATAACCAAAGCATAATGTCTCCACTTTTGTATTCAATTTGCTGCACAACAATTGCAAAAGCTTTGCTTAGAACATAACAGTGCAGTGCTGGTCCTTCAGCCCTCGAAGTTGCACCATCCTGTGAAACCAATCTGAAGCCCATCCAACTGACACTATTCCATTCTCGTCCAATGACCATTTAAATGCCTGTAAAGTTGGCGAGTCTACAACTTTTGCAGGCAGTGCATTCCAAGCCCCTACTTCTCTGAGTAAAGAAACTACCTCTGACATCCGTCCTATATCTATCACCCCTCAATTTGGAGCTATGCCCTCTTGTGCTAGCCATCACCATCATCGGAAAAAGGCATTCACTGTCCACCCAATCTAACCCTCTGATTATCTTTATATGTCTCAATAAAGTCATCTCTCAACCTTCTCTCTAACGAAGACAGCCTCAAGTCCCTTAGCCTTTCCTCGTAAGACCTTCCCTCCATACCAGGCAACATCCTAATAAAACTCTATAAGGTTTGCAAGGCACGACCTACCCTTCACAAAACCATGTTGACTATCCCCTAATCAACTTATTCCTTTCCAGATGATTATAAATCTTATCTCTTATAACCTTTTCCAACACTACCCACAACCAAAGTAAGGCTCACTGATCTATAATCATCAGGGTTGTCTCTACTCCCCTTCTTGAACAAGGGAACAACATTTGCTATCCTCCAGTCTTCTGGTACTATCTCCTGGCAGACAATGATGATATAAAGATCAAAGCCAAAGGCTTAGCAATCTCCTGTCTGGCTTCCCAGAGAATCCTAGGATAAATCCCATCTGGCTCAAAAATTTGTCTATTTTCACACTTTCCATGATTGCTTACACCTCCTCCTTGCGAACATCAATCCTGACTAGTCTCGTAGCCTGTATCTGAGTATTCTCCTCAACAACATTGCCTTTTTTCAGTGTGAATACTGATGAAAAATATTCATTTAGCACTTCCCCTATCTCCCTGGATTCCACGCAAAACTTCCAACTATTATCCTTGTTTGGCTCTAATCTTTCTCTAGTTATTCTTTTGTTCTTTACATACCTATAGAAAGCTTTAGGGTTTTCCTTGATCCTATCTGCCAATGACTTCTCATGTCCCCTCCTGGCTCTTCTTAGCTCTCTCTTTAGGTCTTTCCTAGCTACCTTTGTAACTCTCAAATTGCCCTAACTGAGTCTTCACATCTCATCCTAACATAAGCCTCCTTCTTGCTCTTGTCAAGAGATTCAACTTCCTTAGTAAACCATGGCTTCTGCGATCGACAACATCCTCCTTGTCTGACAGGTACATACTTATCAAGGACACATAGTAGCTGTTCCTTGAATAAACTCCACATTTCAATTGTTCCCATGTCCTACAGTTTCCTACCCCATCCTATGCATCCTAAACCTTGTTTAATCACATCGTAATTGCCTTTCACCCAGCTGTCACTCTTGGCCTCTGGTATATACCTATCCCTTTCCATCGCTAAAGTAAACATAACTGAATTGTGGTCACTATCACCAAAGTGCTCACCTATCACCAAATCTAACACCTGGCTGGTTCATTACCCTGTACCAAATGTAATGTGGCCTTGGACCTTGTTGACCTGTCTGCATACTGTGTCAGAAAACCCTCCTGCACACAATGGAACAAAAACTGATCCATCTAAAATATTTGAACTATAGTATTCCCAGTCAATAGTTGAGAAGTTCAAGTCCCCCATAACAACTACGTTGTCTCTCTCACTGCTATTGAGAAGCATCTTTGCTATCCTTTTACTAATTACTTGCTGTACCTGCATGTTAATCTTTTAGGATTATTTTGTACAAGTACACTGAGATCTTTCTGTATTTCAGACCTCTGTAATCTCTCACCATTTTATCATCATGCCTTTTATCTTAATTCATCCTTTCAAAAGGACAATTTCATGTTTCTCACATTATCCTCTATTTTTCCAGATTCCAATGTGAATGCATTTATGTCCTCTTCATAGCTTTCCTGTTTTGCCTGTATGATTTCTAAAAAATTGAATCTTTCTTTCAGTTCTGAATCTTCCCCAACAACCTCTTTACTCCATCACTTTAAACCACAGGATACAGGCAGATGAACTGTAGATGGATTCCTCTTGCACATTGAGGGCCTGGCTGCTGCATCTATGTTTTCAAATTAAAATTCTTAATTTGTTGAAAGAGCACTTACACGTTTAAATTCCCTTACTATTACCTACCATCAACTGTAGTCTGCTCCTGCTCTTAAGCTAAAGGCTTCTGGTTGGTGCACTGATATCAGCAGCCTGCCTGCCTGCCACAATTGATTAACCAGGAGACCTCTAAATGCCAGTTAAACATGTGCCTCCATGAAAATCCTAGAAGATTGTTTGCCTCTGGGGTCAATTCAGGTCTTGGGCACTCTTGACTAATGCTTTCCATTGTGAAAAGGAAAATCCAGTTCTCCTGTGGAACAACCCCCTCCTTGGGCCACGTCACATGCATTCAGAATTCACAGGCATTCCTATGATAGAGAAATTACAAATGTACTGAGATAACTTGAATGTCTGCTAACTGCATACTTTTCCTTCCTACCATGAACCAGTTTGCTCATTTTACAAATTGCTAATAAAATAATTATAACTCTGACCTAGAATGAAATGAGGAAAAAATTGGTATTATCAAGGCTGCTTTTGGAGACGTGGAGGAGAATGCACAGTAACTGTGAAATCTCTGACTTGAAATCGTGTAAGAAAAACTGAATACCAAAAATGTGAGAAAAATGCATAATGTCGAAGTTTGAAATATTTTTGCAGAGCGGCTTTACATTGTGCAAACAGTCAGCATTTATCATTCACTGATGTCAACATTCTGATTAACATTTAGATTATGTTATATTTTCTCTGCTATGTGATCATAAACCTGCCAACTATTTAAACCACTGCTAACTGAAGGCTGCAGTTAATTCTCACTGCCCCAATAAAGACTGGGTCTGAGCCAGGGACTTGCTGAGTTTGATAGTCTGATATGTTCATTGTGTAATGTATTTACCTATGCTTTTAATAAAGCAGGAAATAACTGTAAACGAGGGATGAGGCCTAAACTAATTTTTTTTCTTTTTGTGTAAGCCTATGGGTTTGTGCACCTGGAAGACGTGGAAGCAGCAGAGAGAGCAATGTCATACCTTAGTGCTTAGAAGCTTTGGGGATTCTTTATTACAATGGAAGTCAGCAAGAGGAAAATTATATCCTCCTCCAAACTGCATGTTGCCTATGTTAATTCTCACTGCAGCCTTATTTGAGAATTTGAGTTGTCAAATGCAGAATTATTATAATGTTGCCTCACGGTGGGAGGGACCTGGGTTTGATTCCAGCCTCTGGCAACTGTGTGGAGATTCCATGTTCTCCCCGTGTCTGTGGTTTTCTCCTGGGTGTTCCGGTTTCCTCCTACAGTTCAAAGATGTGTAGGTTAAGTGGATTGGTCATGCCACATTGCCCATTGTTTCCAGGGATGTGCAGCCTAGTTGGATTAGCAATGGGAAATGCAGGGTTATAGGGATAGGGTAGAGGGATGGGATGCTCTTTGGAGGAGTATTGTGGACTTAATGCGCCAATTGTCCAGCTTCCATACTGAAGGAATCTTCGATGCCTTTATGAAGATGAAGAAAGAGGGCGGGTGAGGCCTCTTAGTGATACACGTTTCAAAGGTGAACTAACTCGTGGATGTGGTGGCGCGACAGAGTTTCTAGTGTTTTTATTTTTCCTCCGCATGTTACTGGCAAAAGCCTGACAAAGATTTTTTCTTTATCCTGTTCATCTTTTCTCTTCAACGTTTTTACTTCTCTTGAAGGTGCTAAGTTCTCCTGACTTATTTCCGGGAATGCTGATAATACTTATTGATTGATTGGTCCATATATGTGCCTGGAAAGACTGATCAGCATCTTGTTTTACTCTGGGACTCATTAATGCAGCCTGAGCCTGGCGTTTCCCCATTTGTCTTTTTGATAGGAGTCAGGAAGTTGGGATAAGCAACTAGCATTTTTGCAATGACTTCTCTCCTATCCCAGTTGGTAGGACACAAATTATCTCAGGGTCACTGGACCTGAAATGTTAACTCTGCTTTACTCTCTATAGATGCTACCAGACCTGCTGAGTTTCTTCAGTACCTTTTTTAAGACTTCCAACATCTGGAAATCTCTTTTTTTTTCTTTTTCTTATGCACTAATGTCCACCCAACACAATGTCAGAGGATGAATCCACTCAGTTATTCCTAAATCGCATTTCATTATTGCTCAGTCTAAGATTCTGTATTAATTGAATGAAATTGTCAGTACTGTACAAAAATCATTTGAGATTGTGTTGCAAATGGTTGGAAATAAACAGCCTGTTGACAGTTGGTGACCTTTTACATTAGACTTAAACTTTCATTCAATTAATGTGCTCTAGATTTGAACCATTGCGGATACTTAAGAGTCACCTATAAGTAAGTGTTAGCTGTTAGTTAGCAAATGTTTCAATTTTTATTGAAGTTATTTGCTTGCTATTTCTTTGGGCCTATTAAGCTACTTAAAATAAATTAACAATACCCTTTAACAATACTGTACACAATTTAAAATCATATTTCCAAGCTTATATTTTATATTTCTTTGTAGAAACACGTTATAAAGTAGGAGGTACAATTCTAAATGGGATGTAGGATCAGAAGAACTTAAATATTTATGTGAACAGACCATTGAAAGTGACAGGAGAGGTAGAGAGAGCACTAAGCAAAGCATACTTAGCCTTAATTAATACAAGAACTGGGAGGTGTTGTTGAAGCTGTATAAGAGACTTATTAGATTGAAGTTAGAGTTTTCTGTACAGTTCTGGGTACCGCAATATAGGAAGGATGTGAACGCATTAGAGGGAGTGCAGAAGCAATGAGGAACTTCAGTAGTGAGGATAGATTGAAGAAGCTGGACTGTTCTCCCTGGAGAGAAAAAGGAAGAGGTTTCAAAATCATGAGCAGGCTCAATAGAATAGACAGTGTAAAACTTTCCACTTACAAAAGAAATAAGAACATGAGAGCATAGATTTAAAATGACTTTCAAAAGAAACAACTGTGAAATGAGGTAACTGTTTTTGTTCAGTCAGTAGTTAGGATGTGGAATGTATTGGCTGGAAGTGTGTTTGGAAGTAGGTTCAAATGAGATATTCAAGAGGACATTAGATATTTGGATAAAATGATGTGCAAGGTAATGGAGGAAAGACAGGAGATGAATACTTGAGAACAATGCTCATTTAAGGAGCTGGTGCAGGCACGATGGGCCAGAAGGCTTCTCTGTGCTGTACACTTCTGTAATTCTGTGATTAGGTGCTTTTAATTTTATCATATCTATGTGGATATATACATGTAATATATAGATGAAAAATCTTAGGGAATGTTTCGTCGATTCTCTGCAATGCAGCTTAAGGAGTTGAGAGATATAAAATTGAGCTGCTCAACTGTCATCTTGATTTGGAGTGCGTTCTTGCAAAGGGGCAAATTTACACAGGTAATTTAAAAATGCGCATGCAAGATTTTAACAGAAGAGGTTAATGCAAACTTCCTGGCAGAAAAGTGGATTTTGTAACCAGGAAATGAAATAACCATGTTATCTAAATGGATCAACAGGTGTTCAACTAAAAGGCATCGGGATTTGAAATACATGGCTTCTTTTTCAACTGATGTTACCATGATTTGCTTTGGGACTCATATCTAACAGAATGTTTCATCTGGCACCATAACTGCCTGTACCTGTGTTATTAGGATTTTGTAAATAGAATCACCAGACTACAAATAAGCCAACAAGAATTCTAAATGACAACGTTTTTTTCAGAAAGAGAAGTTTATTATTCTTATTCTCAGTCGTACTTGGCTGGAGGCCTTAAAAAATAAATCATACCCCGTAAACAACTCTGCCTGTTCCTTTTATGATGTGGAAGTGCCAGTGTTGGACTGACATGGACACAGTTAAAAATCACACAACACCAGGTTATAGTCCAACAGGTTTATGTGAAGGTGCTAGCTTTCGGAGCACTGCTTCTTCATCAGTTAGCTGTAGAGCAGATCATAAATGTCTTAAGCTCCCACGCCACAGCTATCAGATGAAAGAGCAGGGTTCTGAAAGCAATTCCTTCCAAATAAACCTGTTGGAGTATAACCTGGTATTGTGTGATTTTTAACTTTCTTCCTTTTATGATCTTAGAATTGAGATATTTTTCTTTCACCTTTTAAGTCTTAACAAAGCAGAGCCATCTCATCCTTCATTTATATCATGTGTTAAAATGCCTAACTTTGAATAAGGTTTGACCTGCACACCCTACTTCCATGGCAATCAAGTCACAGAGGCTTGTTACTGGCGAACATTCGTTGCAACTTCACATCACCTGTCCAATTCCATAGTTTTCTGGTTTGCCTGAAAAAATGTTTAAAAGAAATCTGAAAGTCTAGTGTTTGCATCATTGTAATCTCTAGCTAGGAATAAAGAGTACATTGTATTCTTAAGTACAATCTATATATGCCTTTTATAGTTGTAACAGAACTTCCTGACTTTTGTAATGTTCATTCCCTTGCAAAGAAGCTCTTTCATCCTTAGAGAATGGCAAATGTTAGACTATTTGTCTAGTGTTGTTTGTTTCATTGTTCATAATCATATTTGACAGTTTGTAAACTCCTAGTAGCTTCAGATTTTTTTGAGAACTACTAAACCTCTCAGAAAGATGTTACTGGGCTGAATGGGGATACATGCATCGCACTTAGTATGAAAGGAACATTTGAGTATCACCTCCTTTTCAGCGGCAGCACTTGAAGCTTACAAATATTGTTTTTCAGTGAAATGATAATGTCAAAAAGAAGGCAGCTGAAGTAAGGTGAAGGAAGCAAGGATCCTGCACAGCTTTAGCGGATTACAGGCTTACTAGAAAGCAGCTCAGAAATGGACTGAGGAGAGCCAGGACGGGGCATGAAAAAGGCTTAGCAGGAAGGATTAGGGACAACCCCATATTATAATATTTTACTCATATTTTATTCATATGTGAGGAATAAAAGAATGATCAGGGAGAAGATAAGGCTGGTCAGGGATAGCATCGGGAACTTGTGTATGGAGTCAAAGCAGATAGGGGAAGCCCTAAATGAGTTTTTGCTTCGGTTTTCACTAAGGAAAGAGGCCTTGTTGTGAATGAAAACTTTGAGGAGCTGGGAAACAAGCTTGAACAGATCAAGATTGATGAAGTTGATGTGCTGGAAACTTTGGCAAACATTAATAATTCCCCAGGGCCAGACTAGATTTATCCTAAATAGTTCTGGGAAGCAAGAAAGGAGTTGCTAAGCCACTGGCAAAGGTCCTTGCTTCCTCACTCTCCACGAAAGGCATAATGGAGGATTGGAGGAAGGGGAATAGGGAAATCCCTGGCAATTATAGGCCAAAGGAGCGTCGCTCCAAAAGCTAGTGTGCTTCCAATTAAACCTGTTGGACTATAACCTGGTGTTGTGTGATTTTTAACTTTGTACACCCCAGTCCAACACCGGCATCTCCGAATCATAATTACAGACCAGTCATAATTACATTTGTGGTCAGCAAAGTTTGGAAAGAATTCCCAGGGCTAGGGAAATCCCTGGCAATTACAGGCCAGTCAGTCTTACATTTGTGGTCAGCAAAGTTTTGGAAAGAATTCCCAGGGCTAGGGTTTATGACTATTTAGAAAAGAATAGCGTGATTAAAGGCAGTCTGCATGGCTTTGTGAGGGGCAGGTCATGCCTCACGAATCTTATTGAGTTCTTTGAGGAGTTGACGAGACAGATCGACAAAGGTCGAGCAGTGGATGTGGTGTATATGGACTTCAGCAAGGCATTTGATAAGGTTCCCCATGGTAGGCTTATTCATAAAGTCAGGAGATATGGGATACAGTGAAATTTGGCTCTCTAGTATCAGAATTGTTGTCTGACAGAAGGTAGAGAGAGTGGTTGTAGATGGAAAGTATTCTGCCTGGAGGTGAGTGGTGTCCCACAGGGCTCTGTTCTTGGGCCTCTGCTCTTTGTAGTTTTTATAAATGACTTGGATGAGGAGGTTGAGGGGTGGGTTAGTAAATTTGCCAATGACACAAAGGTTGGAGGTGCCACTGATAGTATTGCAGGCTGCAGTGTGACATAGACAGGATGTAGAGCTAGACTGAGAAATGGCAGATAGATTTCAACCTGGATAAATGTGAAGTGATGCATTTTGGAAGGTTGAACTTGAATGCTGAATATAGGATTAAAGACAGGATTCTTGGCAGCGTGGAGGAACAGAGGGATCTGGGTGCTCAAGTGCACAGATCCTTCAAAGTTGCCACCCAAGTGGATAGGGTTGTTAAGAAAGCACATGGTGCTTTGGCTTTCATTAGCAGGGGGATCGAGTTATGAGCTGGGAAGTTTGGCTGCAGCTCTACAAGACCCTGGTGAGAGGAGACTTGGAATATTGTGTCCAGTTCTAGTCACCCTAGTATAGGAAAGATATGGAGGCTTTGGAGAAGGTGCAAATAAGTTTTACCAGGATGCTGCCTGGACTGGAGGGCTTGTCTTATGAAGCGAGGTTAATTAAGCTTGGACTTTTCTCTCTGGAGAGAAAGAGGAAGAGAGGTGACCTGATTGAGGCATATAAGCTAATGAGAAGCATGGATAGAGTCGATAACCAGAGACGTTTCCCCAGGGCAGGATTGACTGGCACGAGGGGTCATAGTTTTAAAATATTAGACGGAAGGGATAGAGGAGAAATCAGAGGTAGGTTCTTTACGCAGAGAGTTGTGAATGCATGGAATATGTTGCCAGCGGTGGTGGTAGACATTTAACCAACTGCTGGAAATGCACATAGACAGCAGAGAATTGAGGGGTGCGTAGGTTAAGTTACTTTATTTTATTTACGAATAATCCTCGGCATAACATCGTGGGCTGTAGTTCTGTACTGTACTTTTCTATGATTTGTGTAAAAAACACTTTCAATAATGATCTCTATGTCCTTGTATCTAATAGGATTTTGAGACCACTCTGACATTTCAGCTATGGATACATTTAGAAACATAATAACTCTCTTCAATGTTCATTCGAGTTGACTAAACATTGAACAGAATGGATAACATCAAAGTATACATGTTGCATTCGTTATTTGAGGAAAAAGTTTTAGCAGTGCATGGAGCAAAGATTTCATTGCCAAATGGTCTGGATGGAAAGTGAATATTTTGAAGGATGCAGATAACTTTTCATCTACAAATTCTGTTTTCTGTTAGAACAGAAAAGCTTTCAATAGCATGAAGCAGAATTTTATTTATTCTTCATAATCATTATTGTAGATGGAACATCAAAACTGGTGGGGAAGGAGAACATTAATACGAAAGCAACTGTAAATATGTAAAGAAAATAGCAGAACTAAATATTCTCATTAAATTATTCAAAATCAATTAAACTGGCTGGTGTGCATTTTTGTTAATTTTTGTATTTGTTTAAGGATGCTGACTCACGTTGTCTTCCTCCCATCTATCTTGAAATAATTAATTCATTCCGCCCCATCCCCAACCTTACTCCATAAAATGTGGGATGATGTTGTTCCCCAAAACCAACTCATGCTACCTCATCCTTTCTCCCAGAGCTTCTAATCTATACTCTGTTAGTTTTTGCTGATATAGGCATTAGTATTCCACTGGTTACTGCCCCATGAGCACTGGTACTGCTTGAACTTTGGGAAAGACCATATTTAGGGGAGAAAAAAAATTCTTCATTACTTTGTAAAACTTAGGAAGTGCAAAGGCAACGGTCAATGATAGTTGATTTGTTTTGTTTATTTACTTTTTGCTGTTATAAACTTTGACTCAGTGTAAGCACTCTTGTATGTGAGTCAGGGGTTAGGAATTCAAGTGATGTTGTGGGAGTCTTTTTTTGATGCAATGATATGCCAATTCCCAGTCAACATTTATCCTTCAATTAGGAATATTTAATTTTGCTTCTTCATCCCACTATTCTGCAGAAACATACGAGGTACAAATTGTCTATTATATTTGTCAATATAACTTTGACTAAGCTTCAGAAACATGTTTGTTCACACTTTACTGTTTAGAGCATTCTCGAGGCATGAGAAGTGTAAAATACATCCCCTTTTTTCCCCTTTTCGATAGCAAGAGCTTTCAGTTTAACCAAGACTTGAGAATGCAACATGAAGGGAGGGCTACAATGGTAGTGAACATGGGGAAGATGTTTCCACCAGTATGAGGGACTCTGACCTAAGGGAACAGTCTCAAAATGAAGGGTTGACCTTTTAGAACTGAGATGAGGAGGAATTTCATCAGTGAACATGGTGAATCTGCGGAACCTATGGCCACGGAAGGTGAGCTAGGTTATTGATTAGTAAGGAGATCAAGTGTATGGGGAAAGGAGAATGGGGTTGAGGAAAGATATCAGCTATGATTGAATGGTAGAGCAGGCTCAATGAACCAAATGGCCTAATTGTACCTTATGGTCTTGAACATTAAATAAATGAAGTAATGCAGGGAGTTGTAAGGTTTATGTCTTGCAATTTGTTTTTTAAAAAAAGTCCATCAACAGAAACTGGCTGGCAGATGGATATAAAATCAGTTAAGATGCAGAAACACAGAGTAGTGAAAAATGGTTCTTTTTTTCAATCTGGAGGCAAGTAGGCAATGATATTCCGCAGGGGCAGCTTTTGCGTCAGTGCAGTTTCTGATATGGTAATGAGCTGAACTTGGGTAGAAAAAGCATAATTTCAAAATTTAAAGTCAGCATAAAACTCAGGAGGAGAATAAGATGAAGTGGAAGGGCCCAGATTAGTGAAATAGTGAAATACAATATAAATCAGATTGTTAGAAATTTTGAGATCAAAGGAGAATGAGGTGCAGTTTGAACATATGATAATTTTGGATGAGTGTGGTAATATTAGAGAGCTAGTGATGTGTACATAAATTCATGAAGGTGACAAGGTAATTTGATAACCTTGTTACAAAAACTTTGGGAGTAGAGTTATACAGGTATCCCCCACTATCCGAAAGTAGGGCAGTCCTATGAAACATTTCGTAAGCCAAAATGGCGAAGCATTCATTTATATGGGAAAAATTTCACCTTTTTTCAAAAAAGTGAAAATCCTCTTTAGACTTCTTTCGGTTAGCAATAACAGGTACTAACGTAGATCTGTTGTAAAACCAAATTGGCATAAAGCGAACTTTCAAGAAGCCGGGGGGGGGGGGGGAGGGGGGGAGTGGAGGCGGAAATATTGGTACCAGTCTCAGCGTTAAATCCATTTCACTCCACAGATGCTGCCAGGTCAAGTGAGTTTCTCTAGAATTCTGGAAGTATCAACATACGAAATGGGATTTCGGAATTCACGACAATGTCTGTTAGGGGTTGTAGGCCAACAGCAGCAGAATTGTAATGTAACACAATCTGCAACCTTATGCCTGGTATAGTCCCCATTCACCTATTTTCAAGTGTCAAGGCCGGATCACTTGAACCGAAGTTGTTAAAAAAGGTATTCTTTTCTGTATTTTCACGTTTAACTTCTGTTTCTTTTAAAAGTGAACAACCTTTGCTGGATTCATGAAATCGCTGAGGCTGATCACATGATCATCTTTCCAGATGCTCCTGAATCCCCTGCATTGAATAGTCATGCCAGATAAAGTGAGCATTAACCAATGCTTGGAACTAGCCAGTTCTGAACAAAGGGAAACCTCATAATCCTTGTCATTAATTTACATTAAAACTTGGACAGTTACCTCTTCATCTTGCAATGGAAAAATCTGGTGGGGGAGATAAAACCACATTGTCAACTTAACAATGTTCCGATTAGCCCCCCCCCCCAAATAACACCTCAACACTTGTAATCCCTTTGTCATATGACTAAATCACATGATCACAGAAGTGTTTGTGCAGAAGGAGTGTGTTCAGAACTGACTCTTCAGATGAGCATCATTATCTACTACCACTATCCTGCTTTTGCCCCATTTCCTTGCACATTATTCCTATTCAAATAATTATTCAATACCCTGTTGAATGCCTCAGTCAAATCTTCCTCCACCACACTTCCAGGCTGTGTATTCCACAGATAGAAATCAGAGCCTAGTGAGTTGCTCATATGTACAGTTCTTGGATTCAAGTCTGTCGCTGTTTGACCTTCAGCAGGATTTGAAGCTGTACTGGCAACCTACCTCACACTCCTCATCTTGGTCTCTAAATGTTTGGCTGGAAAGAAATCTATACTTTGCAATGAAGAAAGAAATCGCCTAAGCCCAGTTCCCCAAGGAAACTATTATTGGATACTAGTCTCTAGGAAGTTATAAATCACATGAACTTATTTTTAAAACCATCGAAATTACAAATTTTGGTAGCTTTGTACCTCCCTTCCTTAATTTAGATTAGATTAGATTACTTACAGTGTGGAAACAGGCCCTTCGGCCCAACAAGTCCACACTGACCCGCCGAAGCGCAACCCACCCATACCCCTACATTTACCCCTTATTACCTAACACTAAGGGCAATTTAGCATGGCCAATTCACCTAACCTGCACATCTTTGGACTGTGGGAGGAAACCGGAGCACCCGGAGGAAACCCACGCAGACATGGGGAGAACGTGCAAACTCCACACAGTCAGTCGCCTGAGTCGGGAATTGAACCCGGGTCTCTGGCGCTGTGAGGCAGCAGTACTAACCACTGTGCCACCGTGCCGCCCACCGAGTGCTTGTCTGTGCAGAGGGAGTTACAAAACTATTTCCTGTCTTTTTTAGGTAATGTTTACCTAAAGGTACAATGTTTACCTAATAAATTGTACCTTTGTCTTCACCTGGAAAGGTATTCCTGCATGTTTTGTTTTCAAAATTGAAATCAGAAACAAAGGTTTGGGAGAACACCATTAAGCCTATCTCATTAGGGGAAGGGAGAAAAGCAGGAAAGGAATAAATCAAATAATAACTTACAGCCTCAAGTTTAAGAAGGAAAAAGCAAGCATAATTTAAATTAAGTCCTGTTGTTCATACAAAGCAAAGAATAAAGTTTAGAAGCAAACTGCTTAAGTTTTTAAAATGGGCGGAGCCATGCAAGGTTGCTGTTCATTAGGGAATCAGGGCAAGATTGTGAGAGAATCACATTTTTCTTCCTTATATGGCAATGCAATAGTAGTTAAATGGTTAAAGCACATTACTATTATGGTTTAAGACTTGAAAGGATTGTACCGCAAATCTGCAAGAACAGCGCATTTAAAAATTGACTTATTCTTTTACAATGTGTCATGCTTTGACAAAGATTGCAGTTCTTGCATAGACTAAAATGACCCTGAAGTTACTGATACACACTTTTAGCACAGTAAACAAGTTCATTGTTGAATGCATCTTGAAAATTGTGAGACTATATGTCACTGTGGATCTTTACCATTGACAAACATCTTGAAAATTCTCCGAAGGTATGTTATTACTTTTCTAGTATTAATCAATTTTCTATGCTATAATTGTAGTTTGGTGTTAACAGTGAAATGATTTACCGAGAAGGAGATAGTTTTCATTATCATTTTTGTTTCTATCCATTTTTCCTCCAAAAAGTTGTATTTTATCCCCTCTAAAATGGGGCGTCCTTGACAAAAACAACTTCCAAACTTG
Source organism: Chiloscyllium plagiosum (assembly GCF_037043375.1). Taxonomy (NCBI): domain Eukaryota; kingdom Metazoa; phylum Chordata; class Chondrichthyes; order Orectolobiformes; family Hemiscylliidae; genus Chiloscyllium; species Chiloscyllium plagiosum. The sequence continues at coordinate 26,456,538 of NW_028270173.1, forward strand.
ACAATTTCCAGAAAGAGGTTGATAAAATGTATAGCAAGAGAAACACAGCAGCCGAGACAGCAACGGAGGAGCAGGAAAGTCAATGGGTCAGGATCCTTCATCAGGACTGGGAAGGGAGCTCAGAAATAAATAGTGTGAGGGGTAAGGCTGGGGGATAAGTATTTGGGATAGTGTTAACTGTTTGCAGGTTGGAGGTTAATGTGATTAGTTGGTGGGAAGGGTGGAACAGATAGGTGAGAAGGGAGATGGGCAGGTATGTCAGGTCAAGGAGGCGGGGAGGAGAGGGAGGGCTGGACATGGGATGAGACTGGAGCTGGGGAGACTTTGAAGCTGATGAACTCTGTTGAGCTCCCAAGGCAGAATGTGAGCTGCTGTTCCTCCGTTTATATGTGGCGTCATTTTGACAGTGCACTGACCATCTTGAGGTCCAACAGAACTAACAGTTGGAGTGTAACAGAATTCCTTTGTAGGAGGAAGTAAACAAATTAGAGAGAAAAGAGAAAATGTTGACAGTGGGAGGAATGAGGAGATGAGACAGTGTTCTGTAGAAGGGGATTTCATGTGAGTGGAGACTGCGACATCCATACAAAGAGGCAGGATTTGTTTATGTGAGGAGACATTGATTGTAAACATTGTGGAGAATACTTAGTGCAGACCTGGTACTTACATAATATGTTTAGCCTGCAAAGTCTAAGTGTTGTTGTTATGAGGAGGTCTTTTTAAAAGTTTCAGAAACAGGTGGCCCATTCCCACTTGACCAATATGGTCAATGGACTTGCACCTATGTTTGGATACTGAACACTGAACACATCTTTGAGGCATAAAGATGCATTGGTCTTTTGAGCAGCAGTGAAAGAAATGTGACGAGGACACAAACATAGCATTTACAGATAAATTTTAAGCTATCTAAATCTCTTTTCAAAGAAAAGTGTTGAAACACCTCTTCCTGAAACTTGACCTTGGGGACTTTGCAATCTCAGTAAGTGCCTTACTCATGGAAAATGCAGATTAGTTTCATTGCAACTGTTGTGCAAAAAAAAAGATTATTGTTCATCTAATCATAACATTCAATCTCAGTTCATTTGTACACGGACGTGACAAAGGAGCAGGGGAATTCCAGACAGTGGAAACTCTGATGTCATGTCTAAAGGCCAACGTCTCAGAACTCTCCATCACGAACCTGGATATGCCCAGTCCTACTAGGATGCCAACGTTATGGAATAGCAACTTACTGTTGTCCTGGAAGACCTGAACATTTTAACTTTCTATATTTGTTAATGCAATGTGGTCATCAGTGGGAAGGCCAGCATTTTATGCTCATCCCTAATGTCTTTTTAAACAGAGGTGATGAGCTGCCTTCTTGCATTACCATGGTCCTTGCTCTGTAGGTACACACGTATTTCTGTTAGGCAGGGAGTTTGAAGATTTCATCCCAACAACAGTAAAGGAATGGTGATAATAATTCCAAGACAGGCGTGGAGGAGAACCAACATCTGATGTGTTCCCATGCATTTATAGTCCTTCGAGGTGATAGAGATTGCAGATTTGGAAGGTGCTGCTGAAGGCATCTGGGAGAATATCTGCAGTACGTTTTATAAATTATACACACTGCTGTCCCTGGGTATAAGTAATGAAGGGAATGATATGGACAAGAATGGAATAGTATAGGTTACATGGGCTTCAGACTGATTTCACAGATCTCACACCATCAAAAGCCGAAGGGCCTGTACTGCACTGTAATGTTCTATAAATACCGAAGGTGGTAGATGAGGTACCTAGTAATATGGCGGCTTTCTCCTGGATGGTGTTGAGTTTCCTAAATGTTATTGGAGCTGCATCTATCCAATCAAGTGGAGCTTATTCCATCACAGTCTTGACCAGTACTCTGTAGCTACCTCTGACCTGTTGTTGTAGCTAGAGTATTTCGATAGGGTCAACTTCATTTTGTGGTTAATGGGAACTGGTATCTGTGATATCTGTGAAAATAGGTCAGAATGTAACATTGTGGAGAAGGAAAGGCAGTGATGAAGTCTTACAGCATGAAGACAGGCCCTTTGGCCCAAATTGGTCTGTGCTGATCAAAATGCCCATCCGTGCTAAACCCATTTCTCTGCACTTGGCCCATATCTTTTTATACCTTTCCTATCCATGTATTTGTCCAAATGCCTTTTGAATGTTGTTAATGTACTTGCCTCAACCATTTCCACTAGCAGGTCATTCCATATGTGTACCACCCTCTGTGTAAATAAAGCTGTCCCTCAGGTTCCCTTTTATTCTTTCTCTCTAAACTTAAACTGATGCCCTCTGGTTCTCAATTCCCCAACTCTGGGAAAAATATTGAGTGTATGCACGTTATCCATGCCTCTCATGATCTTATACATTTCTATAAGAACCCCCCTCAGTCTCCTATGCTCTGAAAGAAAAGGTCCGAGCTTGCCCAACCTCTCCTGAAAACTCAGACAATAGAGTCCTAGCAATACCCTTGTAAATTTGTTCTGCACTCTTTCCAGTTTAATAACATCCTTCCTAAAGCAAAACTGATCATAATGCTCCAAGTACGGCCTCACCAACGCTCTGTACAATTGCAACATTAATTCCCAATTTCTATATTCAGTGCCCTGACTAATGAAGGCCAGTGTGCCAAAAGCCTTCTTCACTGCCCTGTCTACCTGTGATTCCACTTTCAGACAACCAGAACGCCAAGGCCCTACCATTAACCATGAAACTCCTACCTTGATTTGATTTTCCAAAAAGCAAGACCTCACACTTTTCTATATTAAACTCCATTTACCATTTCTCAGCTCATTTCCCCAGCTGATCAAGGTCCTGCTGCCATTTTTGATAATTTTTCTCACTGTTCACAATACTGCCTATTTTAGTGTCATCTGCAAACTTACTAATCATGCTGTTGTGCGTTCTTATCAGTCATTTAAGGAAATAATGCTTATTTCTCTGAGCAGAGATAAGGTCAATAATGAAAAAAACTTTATAAGAAAGATGTGTCATTTTTTGTAAACAAAGGAAGACAGGGAAGCTATCAATTTGAAGGGAAAGCACTTATTAGTGAAAAGATTAATAGAAGGCCAGAATATTGAGAGCATTTGAGGAACGAGCAATGAATGATTTAAATGAAATAAAGAGGAAAAATAGCATGAGAGAGTAAACTTGTAAGAAATATGGCAAAAGTGAATATGAGCCTCTCCAACTTTAACAAAAGGAAGAGATTCGTGAAAATCAATATTGGTGTCTTCAAGGATGAGATTAGAGAATTAATAATGGACATGGCAGAACTGGCAGAGATAATGAATGAGTGTTTTGTGTCTGTCTTTACTCTGGAAAACACAAATACATTCCAAGTATAGTAAAAGTCCTCAGGACCAGATGATGGCACACTAATACCTTAAAAGAAATGGGCAGAAAGATAGTCAATTCAATGCTTGCAATGTTACAACATTCCCTTTTTTCTGGGATGATTCAAGTTGAAAAGACCACAATTGTAACCATCTATCCAAAAATGAAATGAGACAGAAAATAGGAACCGTATGTAAGCTAGCCTAACCTTTAACATACTGGAATCCATTATCAAGGAGGTATTAGCAGGATATTTGACAATAAAAATGCATCCAATCAGAGTCAACATAGTTTTATGAAGGAAAATTGTCTTTGACAAATATATTAAAGGTCTTTGCAGATGTGACAAACAGGATGGATGAGACAAGCCACTAAATACTGTGTGTGACAAAGACTGTGTGATTCTTTGTTGTATACATTCATGGGATGTGGACATCTGTGGCTGGGCCAGCATTTATTGCCCATCTTGAATTGCCTTTGAGAAAGTGGTGGTGAGCTGCTTTCTTAAAGTCCTCTTGAAGTGCTCTAGGTACACCCCCTAAGCTGTTGACCCAACAACACTGAAAGAATGGTGGTATATTTCCAAGTCAGGATGGTGAGTGGCGAGGAGACCGACTTGCATTTAGTGGTGTCCTCATGAACCTGATGGATATTTTTAAAATTATTTATTTTTGGGTTTGAACTTTTGATTTCAAACCAGTGGCAAATGAGTTTTCCATGTGTTTGAAAGGTTATAATGATTAACTTGTAATGAATTGTGTGGGCACAGTGATTGCTTTGAAAACATTTTAGATAGACAGCCTCCAAGAGCTAATAGGTTTTTGTTTACTTTAGATAAATTTACCAGTGCAAAGTGTAGTACATTTACCTTTCTGATGGAAGCTTTTTATTTTTTTTTCCTTGAGCTTTGGGCAAACATACATAATAGAGAGAAATCTTTCAGTTTTACTTTCATCTGGGGCAAATCTGCAAAATTCTTCAATGAATATGGATGTGTAAATTTCCAAAAGGAACATTTAGAATAGTTAGAAATTATTATCACAGAACAAGGATTTTGGTGGTAGTTCTAACTGGACGTAGTTGCTTGTTGTCTGTATAGGGTCTTTATTAGCTGCTGGTTTAGTGTTTTGGTGAGTTGATGGAGGACGGGAAAAATTTCTGCTGTAAGAGCTGCTCCTTTTTTTGAGGTATTTTCGGTGCTGGAGGTGATTTCCTCGAATTCCAGGAGCAGCAGTTACTGTTTTATATGCTGTTGCATTGTTTTGGAACTTTAGGAAAAAAAAGTCAAAACAACAGCAGTTTTAAAAGGGAGAAGAGCTGACAAAGGAAACACATGGTGAGGACAGTGCAGGAGAGAGAGAGAGAGAGAGAGAGAACCTGCACAGTTACTGCCTTTGCTGTTTTTGAATTCATGTGTTGCTGGACATCGGAGCCCATCTGGGAAAATTAACAAACAGTGAATTTCAACAGTAATCAACTCCAACAGTAATCTTGGAGGAACCTGTTTGGGCGAAGTTCACAACACAGAATCCGATAAGTTAATTGTTGTTTTAAGTCTGTCCAAGCGAAAGGCTGTATTAGTGAGTACAGTGGGTTCTTTCTTGATTATATGCTTTTGGAGATAAGTCTCTTGATTAAACTTAAAATATAAGCCATAGCTCTTAATTTAACCTGGTGCAGTGTTTTGTCGAGGAATAAGACGGTGATATTTTCTGGGTCTGTAGATTGTGAAGGAGCAAAAATGGCCTTTGCAGTGATATGTACTTCTTGTCAGATGTGGGAGTTTAAAGAGACTTTAAGGGTTACTGCGGATTATATTTGCCATAAATGCTGTTGGATGCGAATCTTATCAGATCGAGTGGATCAGTTGGAGAGACAGATAGAAGTGATGAGGAATTTGCAACAGCAACAGTATGTGATGGATGGCAGTTATAGGAAGGGGGGAAAGTCTCAGATACAGTCACATAGATGGGTTAACTCCAGGAAGGGTAAGAGAGGTCGGCACCTAGGACAGGAGCCTTTTGTGGATATACCCATTTCAAACAGGTATGTTGTTTTGGAAAATGTAGGGGGTGATGGATTCTCAGGGGAACGTAGCACGAACAGCCAAGTTTCTGGTATTTAGACTGGCTTGAATGCAATGAGGGGTACGTCGGCTTCCAAGAGATCAATTGTGTTAGGGGATTCTGTAGTCTGAGGTACAGATAGACGTTTCTGTGGCCAGCAGAGAAAAAGCAGAATGATGTGTTGTTTCCCTGGTGACAGGATCAAGGATATCTCAGAGAGGGTGCAGAAAGTTCTCACGGGGGAGAGGGGTCAGCAGAAGGTCATTGTTCACATTGGAACCAACGATATAGGAAGGGAAAAGGTTGAGATTCTGAAGAAGTTTACAGAGAGTTAGGAAGAAATTTAAAAAGGAGGTCCTCAAGGATAGTAATATCTGGATTATTGCCAGTGCTACAAACTAGTGAGGACAGGAATAGGAGGACAGAGCAGATAACTGCATGGCTGAGGAGCTGGTGTATGGGAGAAGGATTCACATTTTTGCATCATTGGAATCTCTTTTGGGGTAAAAGTGAACTGTACAAGAAGGACGGATTGCACCTAAATTGGAACGGGACTAATATACTGGCAGGGAAATTTGCTAGAACTGCTTGGGAGGATTTAAACTAGTAAGGTGGGAGGGTGGGATCCAGGGAGATAGTGAGGAAAGAGATCAATCTGAGATGGGTACAGTTGAGAACAGAAGTGAGTCAAACAGTCAGGGCAGGCAGAGACAAGGTAGGACTAATAAATTAAACTGCATTTATTTCAATGCAAGGGGCCTAACAGGGAAGGCAGATGAACTCAGGGCATGGTTAGGAACATGGGACTGGGATATCATAGCAATTACAGAAACATGGCTCAGGGATGGGCAGGACTGGCAACTTAATGTTCCAGGATACAAATGCTACAGGAAGGATAGAAAGAGAGGCAAGAGAGGAGGGGAAATTGCATTTTTGATAAGGGATAGCATTATAGCTGTGCTGAGGGAGGATATTCCTGGAAATATATCCAGGGAAGTTATTTGGGTGGAACTGAGAAATAAGAAAGGGATGATCACCTTATTGGGATTGTATTATAGATTCCCTAATAGTCAGAGGGAAATTGAGAAACAAACTTGTAAGGAGATCTCAGCTATCTGTAAGAATAATAGGGTAAATATGGTCGGGGATTTTAACTTGCCAAACATCGACTGGGACTGCCATAACATTAAAGGTTTAGGTGGAGAGGAATTTATTAAGTGCGTACAAGACAATTTTCTGATTCAGTATGTGGATGTACTTACTAGAGAGGGTGCAAAACTTGACCTACTCTTGGGAAACAAAGTAGGGCAGGTGACTGTGGTATCAGTGAGGGAGCATTTTGGGGCCAGCGAGCATAATTCTATTTGTTTTAAAATCGTGATGGAAAAGGATAGACCAGATCTAAAAGTTGAAGTTCTAAATTGGAGAAAGGCCAATTTTGACGGAATTTGGCAAGAATTTTCAAAAGCTGATTAGAGGCAGATGTTCGCAGGTAAAGGAACGGCTGGAAAATGGGAAGCCTTCAGAAATGAGATAACAAGAATCCAGAGAAAGTATATTCCTGTCAGGGTGAAAGGGAAGGCTGGTAGGTATAGGGAATGCTGGATGACCAAAGAAATTAAGGTTTGGTTAAGAAAAAGAAGGAAGCATATGTTACGATAGATCGAGTGAATCCTTAGAAGAGTATAAAGGAAGTAGGAGTATACTTAAGAGAGAAACCAGGAGGGCAAAAAGGGGACATGAGATAGCATTGGCAAATAGAAGAAAGGAGAATCCAAAAGGTTTTTACAAATATATTAAGGACAAAAGGGTAACTAGGGAGAGAATAGGGCCCCTCAAAGATCAACAAGGCGGACTTTGTGTGGAGCCACAGAAAATGGGGGAGATACTAAATGAATATTTTGCATCAGTATTTACTGTGGAAAAGGATATGGAAGGTACAGACTGTAGGGAAATAGATGGTGACATCTTGCAAAATGTCCAGATTACAGAGGAGGAAGTGCTGGATGTCTTGAAACGGTTAAAGGTGGATAAGTCCCCAGGATCTGATCAGGTGTATCTGAGAACTCTGTGGGAAGCTAGAGAAGTGATTGCTGGGCCTCTTGCTGAGATATTTGTATCATCGATAGTCACAGGTGAGGTGAGGGAAGACTGGAGGTTGGCAAACATGGTGCCACTGTTTAAGAAGGGCGGTAAAGACAAGCCAGGGAACTATAGACCAGTGAGCCTGAACCTCGTTGGTGGGCAAGTTGTTGGAGGGAATCCTGAGGGACAGGATGTACATGTATTTGGAAAGGCAAAGACTGATTTGGGATGGTCAACATGGCTTTGTGTGTGGGAATCATGCCTCACAAACTTAATTGAGTTTTTTGAAGACGTAACAAAGAAGATTGATGAGGGCAGAGCAGTAGATGTGATCTAAATAAACTTCAGTAAGGCATTCGAGAAGATTCCCCATGGGAGACTGATTAGCAAGGTTCGATCTCATGGAATAAAGGGAGAACTAGCCATTTGGATACAGAACTGGCTCAAAGGTAAAAGACAGACGGTGGTGGTGGAGGGATGTTTTTCAGACTGGAGGCCTGTGAACAGTGGAGTGCCACAAGACGGTGCTGGGTCCTCTACCTTTTGTCATTTACATAAATTATTTGAATGCGAGCATAAGAGGTACAGTTAGTAAGCTTGCAGACGACACCAAAATTGAAGGTGTAGTGGACAGCGAAGAGGGTTACCTCAGATTACAACAGGATCTGGACCAGATGGGCCAATGGGCTGAGAAGTGGCAGATGGAGTTTAATTCAGATAAATGCGAGGTGCTGCATTTTGGGAAAGCAAATCTTAGCAGGACTTATACACGTAATGGTAAGGTCCTAGGGAGTGTTGCTGAACAAAGAGACCTTGGAGTGTAGGTTCATAGCACCTTGAAAGTGGAGTTGCAGGTAGATAGGATAGTGAAGAAGGCATTTGGTATGCTTTCCTTTATTGGTCAGAGTATTCATTACAGGAGTTATGAGGTCATGTTGTGGCTGTACAGGACATTGGTTAGGCCTCTGTTGGAATATTGCATGCAATTCTGGTCTCCATCCTATCGGAAAGATGTTGTGAAACTTGAAAGGGTTCAGAAAAGATTTACAAGGATGTTGCCAGGGTTGGAGGATTTGAGCTATAGGCAGAGGCTGAACAGGCTGGGGCTGTTTTCCCTGGAGCGTCGGAGGCTGAGGGGTGACTTTATAGAGGTTTACAAAATTATGAGGGGCATGGATAGGATAAATAGACAAAGTCTTTTCCCTGGGATCGGGGAGTCCAGAACTAGAGGGCATAGGTTTAGGGTGAGAGGGGAAAGATATAAAAGAGACCTAAGTGGCAACATTTTCACGCAGAGGGTGGTACGTGTATGGAATGAGCAGAGGAAGTGGTGGAGGCTGGTACAATTGCAACATTTGAGAGGCATTTGGATGGGTATATGAATCGGAAGGATTTGGAGGGATATGGGCTGGGTGCTGGCAGGTGGGGCTAGATTGGGTTGGGATATCTGGTTGGCATGGACAGGTTGGACTGAAGGGTCTGTTTCCATGCTGTACATCTCTATGACTCTATGACTCTCAGAGGGCTGAGTAGTCTGGCAGTCATTTCCGAAATAACTTTGATGTAGGGGAGAGTGGCTAGGGTTTCTGAACGTGTTTTGTTCACTTGTTGGGGTTTATTGCTGAGAAATCGGCAGACTGTGTTCAATGCTAACATTGATGCCAACTAAAGATGCAAGCTGAAAATAAGAAGCAATTGAGTGAATGATAAGCAGAAAGCAAGCAATCTTCACCTTCATAATAGATACAGAAAATCAACATGTTCAATGCAATATCCTCAGTTAAATATGGCTGAAAGAAAAATAACTGATCAAGTCTCAGCCATGTGGATTAGAACTTAAGCATCTTCTATTGTGAAATTTAACAAAAAACATCATGTTAAATATGATTCCATTTCTTTTCCTTCCAGGATATAAACAAAGTCAAATTATGGCAGGTAAACTAATTTTTAAAATTAATTTTCCCATAACTGAGGACTCCAGATGATCAACTCTTTTGATATTCAGCATGTGCATCCACTTGATGTAGGTGCTGCTCTAGCTAAGTGGGTAACACACTGCATCAAAAGGGGAGTGCCTGCGGAGATCTGAACCATTCCAATTCGAAACATACATTAACCATAAAACTTATCATTTCATTTAGTGGAGTCCATTGTAACATTCACAAGACAGATAATAAAGCCATTTCCTCCTTCAACTCTATCAGATATAGAAATAAAATTATGCCACTCAACTCATTGACCCTGCTCCACCATTCAGTCATTGCTGGTATGTTTCTCAACCTTGTTTTCCTGCCTTCTCCCCATAGGCTTTGATCCCCTGACTATCCAAGAACCTTTCTTACTCTGTCTTAAATACACACAATGATTGTCTTCCACAGCCTTCTGCGGCAATGAGTCCCATGGATTACCACCCACTAGCAGAATAAATTCCTCCTCACCTCAGTTCCAAAGGATTGTCCCTTCACTCTGAGGCTGTGCCCTCTGGCCCCAGTATCTCCTACCAGCTTATCTGTGTTTCAATCGGATGCCCACCTCCATCCTTCTAAACTCTATTGCGCACAGATCCGGGGTCGTCAATTGCTCCTTATTTGACTAATCCTTTATTCCTAGGATCATTCTTGTAAACTTCCTCAGGAACCCTCCAATACCTTCCTTAGATACAGGCTTAAAACTCCCTGCAATATTCCAAATGTAGTCTGATAATGCCTTATATAACATCAACAGTACATCTCTACCCTTGTATTCTAGACCTCTTTGAATGAATGCTAACATTGCATTTACCTTCCCAACTGCCAACTTTACCTGCATGTTAACTTTAAGAGAATCCTGAACTAGGTTGCCTAAGTCCCTTTGTCCGTCAGATTTCTGAAGTCCTTCTCCATTCAGAAAATAGCTTAGACCTCTACTCTTCCTACCAAAGTGCTTAACATCACACTTGTCCACATTGTAATCCATCTGCCACTCCTTTGGCCACTCCAAGCCTGTCAAATAAATTCTGTAGTCTTCCTACTTCTTAACATTATGTGCCCCTCAGCTATGCTTACATCATCTGCAAACTCAGCACAAAGACCTTAGTTCCTTCGTCCAGATCGTTAATATACAATATAAATAGCTGTGGTCTCAACACCAACCCCTACAGAACTCCACTAATCGTCAGCTACCATAGTCCCCTCCCTGATCTGATGTATCACTCATTGCTTGTGATGGTCCTCCAGCATTGGCCATTGGCTATCTCTGAATTCTAGTTAGTCAAATCCCCTGCCCATGACTGCCCCAAATGGATGACTGACCATCACTAAACCCTGGACTGTATGCAGACTGTGCCCATGACTGAAAGCATCACGACTCCTTGACTAACAGTGGCTTACCACTTCCTCTTCCATCTCTGTCCCCACCCCAACTTTTGTCTGTATTGAGACTACCCACCACCCACTCTCCACATGACATTTCGGTTGAATAAGCATGCATGGCGCATGCAGTTGGTATTGCAATGACCTCTTGATGTACAACAAGATGTACCGCCATCCCCTAAATGATGTCTTCTGATAAGCATGACTGTCTATACATCTGCACGAAAGAGCACAGCAGTTGTCATAATCTTTAGGTTTGGGCAAAAGTCCCAATGCACTAACAGACTATGTACAGTGTGGCAAGGCAAGGCCTGCATGCTGTGAGCATGCAGGTATGTGCCAAGAGCAGGAGTACTAATAGAGGTTACGAGCAACTCTTGAGATGTAGCCTTGTCCAATCTGTGAGTTGGGTGCCTGTTCTTATGTGCAGTGTCCTTACAGAAGCCTTTCAATGCTATTTGCTGATGAGCCCAGTATGTGGATGAGAGAAATACATTAAGTCTTTTTAAAATAATTATCAGACACTAATTTGTGCGGAGAAAGGGGACATGCATCTGGTGCGCATGGATTGTACCCTATGATAGTATTATATTGTGATCCCCACAGACACTCTTTGCAGCCAATGTTGAGATGAAGTTGCCAGGTACATGCTCTGATATTCATGTCGAGAATTCTCAGCATCTAGTTTGATTATGCTGGATGTTATGATAGGGAGCTGCATATAAATGAGGTGAAATGTGGAGTTAATTTTGTAAATAAGCAATAATCTGTTTCCTATACAGGCAACTCACCACTGCCTCATGAGAATCGCACCTGGTGACCCAGAACTTTGTTAAAAGACGCAGTGGGTTATTCTCTATGTTGGCAATATGTCTCACTGGACTTCCTGCAGCTTTTTTTTTGCCATAGCCAACATTGTTTAGGGTCCTATAAGATTCAGTTCTTTGAAACTATCAATAGTTGTTGTAACAACTAATGGCATGAACTAATGCCATTTAAGGAGGCGAATGTGCCATTCTTTCCTAGTTTGTCAACATGTGACTCCAGACTGACAGCCATATATTTGACTGTTAACGACTCCCTGAAAGGGAAATTAAGATCCATAAGCTAGTTGGGCTTCTAGTGACTCCATGTCCTATGAAAAAAAAACAAAACCCACAGCAATTTTATTTTGTCGTAAACTATCAAAATATGTTAGCAAGCATAGTTTGAGAAATAAGAAGACACTTTAAAACTTCTAGAAGACAAGAGAAAATCTGTGAAATAGGCAGATAGATGACAGATTAAACTTTAACGTGCAGTCAATGTTCAATCCATCAGTATTTTCTTAATGTAAACAGCTAAATGAAACCTTTATTTTGAACAAATTGTGTCCCCCTCTGCTTTATTTGTTCATTTTTATTTGCAATTAAAGATTTTAATTTTGCCGTTTATGTCCCGTTTATGAATATATTTTGCTGTCATTGCAGACGATGACTCACTTCGTCGTGTTCTGGGTTAAGTATCAGATTATTTCTGTCTTGATCATTCAAAGAACAACTCGCAATATGTTTTTTACTGTTTAGTTTGAAGGCATATTATAGCTTATTATTTTTTGCAGTTCTCCTTTCATTAAATAGACCATTTTGAAAATGCCCCTTAACTTTCTTTGGTGTTTGATATTTTGTAAAAATGTGCAACTGCTTATTATTGTAATAGGGAGGTGCACACACCTTAAGTTGGGATGTTCCATTACTTCTGCTTTTTCCTTCCATTTAATTATAACAAGTATCAATGTCCCTAGAAATTACTTGTGTAACTGAATAATTGTGGAATTGTAGAATCTCAGAATAACTATTGAGTAGAAGGAAGTCTTTTAGCTCAACGTGTTCATATGAGTTCATCTAGAACTGGGTAGCTCTGAAGAAGAATCATATTTGATTCAAAATATAAACTCAGTTTCTTGCTCTACAGGTGTTGCCAAAATTGCTAAGTTACTCCAGTATTCTCTGTTCCTATATAAAATATAGGGTACTACTCTGAAAGGCTGTTAATGAGCAGGGGGACATAGGTATATCTGTGCATAAGTCATTAAAGGTAACAGGGCAGGTGGAGAGAACTACCAGCATAGCATATCCTAGGCTTTATTGACAGGGAGTTTTGTACAAGAACAAGAGGATTAGCATCTTCTACAAGGTCAGCGTGATTAAATCTCAGCTGGAGGTTGGACACTGCATTTCAGGAAAATAAAAGTGAATGCATTAGAGAGTGTAGAGAGGTCAACAAGAATACTTCTTCTGTTAAGAAAATACATTGTGGCAGTTGGGTCTATATGCCTTAGAGAGGAGATTCAGTCAAAATTTTCAAACTCACGAGGGGTCTGGACTTAGTAGATCTAAATTATTTACTTCCCAAAGCACTTTAATTTGAATGTTTGAAATCATCTGGGGAGGAAGCAAAATATCTGCTGAGGGAGAAATTTGAATTGAATGATGGACTCTGCAGGATACATGTTGATATCACTGTGCTAGATCCATGGAATCATCAATATGTGATGAGAGGATTACTGTGAATATACATAAACATCTGAAGTGTGATTAATAATGTTGGTGTGCTACCAGCACAATTAGCAGTGTGAGATTATGATGTTGTGACGATAACAGAATCATGGCCTAGAAATCCTGAGGACAGAGTGCTTACTGAATGAAAGTGTAAAATTTTCAGAAAAGATATAGAATAAAGGAAGAGCTGTGGCAATACTGATCAGAAAAGACATTGCAGTCTTGGGAAAAGGGGAATTCAGGAGGAGGAAAAGATAAAGTTCATTTGGTTAGGATTGAGAAGCAAAATAATGTAAGATTTTGGTAGGTCTTCAAATTGGAAAATGGACTGAATAAAATGGAAACAGACATTAACATGAAGAAAACTGTACCAGGACAATCAGCATGCATTAAGATAGTGGAAATTCAGTTAGAGTCATACGGCAGGGAAGCAGACTTTTCAGTCTAACTCATCCATGCCAATGAGGTTTCCTAAACTGAGATACAGACTAGATACATTCCAAATAATGCAGACAGTAAGGGAACAAAAGGTATGGTTCCTTGGATGATGAGATTATGACAAAACAAAGAAGACCTTGCAAATATGCTTAGATAATGCTTTAAGTGCATACTATGTCAAATGCAGCAAGTTGGAACTATAACAGCAGTGAGTATAAACAGGAACTGATTAATTTTCTCCAACTAGTAGATGGGTAGCAAGAGCTGTTGTTGATTGATGAAAATGCAAATGAGTTTTTGAATGGTTATTGCCCAGGTTCTTCTGCTAAAAGTTAACTTATTAAATATGTCCTCGATGATAAGTTGATATGCATTTGTATGTGATGTAGAGTTTCAAAGCTATTGATTATTTATTTATGATGTAACAACTTCCTAATATTCAAGCAGTTGAAATTTATTTGAAATCAGTTCCTTTCACATAACTAATCGAAGTGAAAATTCTTGAAATAATGTCAGAATAGATGGAAAATATTCTGTGCACTGAAGACATTCAGTAAAACGATAGGCTGGAAAAGACCTATTGTGATTACTTGTCAGTATGACTGAATTTATAATGTATAGAAATGCATCAGCCATTTGTAACTAATATATGTTTTGATTTGCTAGTCAAGAAGCTTACTGAGATAAGAGGTAATACATTTTGAATGCTTAAATTTAGTTTCAGCAATGATTGCAAGTATTTTGAATCATCTGTTCAGATATTACTGTGACACATCTCTGGAACATGTGGGATTTGAACACAGATCTTAAGGACACTACCACAAGACCCCCCAATGTCAACAGTTCTATACTAGTCTTTGAATCACTCACACTGCAGGCATGGTGGAGCCCTACTTTTGAGACCTTGAGGGGAGTGAATATTTGTGGATGTGGAACCAGTCAATTGAGCTGCTTGGTCCTGGATGGTGACAAGTATCTTGACTATTGTTGGAGTGTTGAATTCTCCAATGGGGAGTATTCCATTACACTGCTGACTAGTGCCTTGTATGTAGTGAACAGACTTTGGAAGTCAAGAAGGAAGTTACTCATCATGAAATTCCTAGTCTCTGATCTACTTTTATAAACACTGCAAGTCCATTACAGTTTCTTGTCAACGCTTAACTTAGTTTTTTTTTACACAGATGCTGCCAGACTTGCTGAGTTTCCCCAGCACTTTTTATTTCAGATTTCCATCATCTGCAGTCTTTTTCTTTGACGTCATGTTGACAGAATATTCTCTGCATTCATAATCACTCACTTTACTTGCATATAAAACCTTATTTTGTGATTAATGTACCAGACACTTCTGCCATTTATCTCTGTTTAACTGACATGCTGTTTTTACTTTTTTTCCTGCTAACGTGGACAAGTTCACATTATACCCCATTAGCCAAATCTTACCCACTCACTTAACCTGTTATTTGCAGACTTTCTATGTTGTGTTCACAATCCACTTTCCTTTGTATCATCAGCAAATTTACTGATTGTGTTTTTGGTCTGTTCATCCAAGTTATTTAGATCTGATCTCTGTCCTCGATACTTCCTAATTAATCTGTTCAGAGATGTTGTTACACACACTGGAACAGATAGGACTTCGAACCCAAGCTTCCACGTCCAATAGTAGGAATTATTCCATTCTGCCGTGAGACCCCTCTATTAACTATACCCATTTATAATCAGTGTTGTTCAGACATGTTAATGTCACACTTCTGGAGCAGTGGGATTTAACCTGGACCTTCTAACTTACAGTTAGGACACTGCCAGTCTGCCAATATGGCCTGATGAAAAGGTCTAGAATTGCCAAACAAACTAGTCATTGAATCCTATCAACCCAACCAAACTCATTTATGCTCACCATCTGCCTCCAACAAACAACTAATTCTCCACACATGCTAATTTTACCCTTTACACTATGAGCTCTAATTTTGCATATTAACCTATGAAGTGGCACATTATCTAATGCATTCTGGAAAATTAAACCAGTACGTCGACTGGTTCCCCTTTATGTGTGTTGCTTGTTCATCCCTCAAAGATCTCTAATAAATTAGTCAAACATGAGTTCCCTTTCATAAAACCATGCTGACTTTGCTGATTACCCTCAGCTTTTATAGTGACAGACAATAACCATTTTTGTTATTTATTTTTGCGGAATGTGGATGAGATTGAAGACATTTCTCAGTGGCAGTTATTTGGGGTCAACAGGCCTTTTTTTTCTCTGAGGGAGGAGTGACGGTGGGGAAGTGCAGAGTGTGGTAGCCTGGGGAGGGGAAAACGCAGTAATCTGAGAACAGTCGGGGAATAGGGTGAGATCATAAGACCATAAGACCATAAGACATAGGAGCGGAAGTAAGGCCATTCGGCCCATCAAGTCCACTCCGCCATTCAATCATGGCTGATGGGCATTTCAATTCCACATACCCCCATTCTCCCCGTAGCCCTTAATTCCTTGTGACATCAAGAATTTATCAATTTCTGCCTTGAAGACATTTAGCGTCCCAGCCTCCACTGCACTCTGTGGCAATGAATTCCACGGGCCCACCACTCTCTGGCTGAAGAAATGTCTCCGCATTTCTGTTCTGAATTTACCCCCTCTAATTCTAAGGCTGTGTCCACGGGTCCCAAATGGAACATTTGGAGGTTGGCACAATCTGAATGCCCAGTAATTGGTCTATGATCCCAAACATAGAGTGTACGCATTGAGCATTTCCGAGAGTTTGTGGCATGGTGCAATCATAATGGAAATGCTGATTAATTGTGAGATACAAATGTGAGGCAAGACCAGCCTATCAGTGGTGAAAATCATTAAGAATTATGAATTTAAATGGTTTGCTTTCTTCTGTTAGAGTTCTACAGTTATAATCTTCCCTGTGTCAAATTATACAAAGTATGTATTCCGTGGTATTATAATCAGCCTCAAATAACTAAACTTAGTCTTACATATCGGTTATCCATGAAGAGTCAGCCCAGACCCAGAATGTCAGCTCTGTTTCTCTCTTCAAAGATTATGCCAGACCTATTGAGTTTCTCCAGCATTCTGTGTTTGCTACAGATTCCTCCACTGTCCTCCTCATCATCTCCACGATCGTTCTTACCATTATGGTTATTAAAATATGGTGATACCTGTCATTATTAATTATTAATCTGTTTGATTTTATTTAGAATTAGAAAACCGTGCCACAAAATTGGGTAAGAACAACTACCTTAATTTAACTTGTGACAATGCAATATTATGTTCCTTTGGCCATTCCTTTTAATTTAAATAAAATGCAAGTTTCTTTAAATTAAATAACTGGGAGCATGTCTATTGTTACAGAATCACAGCTCATGAGTAAAGAAGAAGGTAAACATATCGATTATATATTTCGCCCTTATGTGTTTTCAGAGGGACTGTTCCCTACCATCACATTGGCTCATTTTGGAAGACACATATCTTGTGAATCGGGAGGGATGCCCGAATTGTTTATGACTAGAAGGATACTTCCTGACTGCAAAAAACATGTTCAGCTCTATTTATGTTGGTGAAAATATGAATGAATGCTACTTCCATCTAGGCAAAGGTTGTTGGCTTAATTTTATGTGTCCTGGACTGACTTACATCCTATTTAATATTACTCGTGAACACAAGCTTTAAAAATGGTAACTAACGAACATCAGACATCCGTGGTATATCAATTATGGCCTGTATCATGTCAAGATGTTGTAGGCCTAACACCAGGATGTAATCAACTCTTGATTTTTAAGAGGAACGAAGAGAAAACAGGCTCTTGTGACAGCAAAGATGTACTTGAAAAACTTATTTTTTTAAGTTAAAAAATTACACAATACCAGGTTACAGTCCAACAGGTTTACTTAGAATCACTAGCTTTCAAAGTGCTGCTTCTTCATCAGGAACCACCTGATGAAAAAGCAGCACTTCGAAAGCTCATGATTCCAAATAAACCTGAAGAAAGTGAGGACTCCAGATGCTGGAGATCAGAGTCGAGAATTTGGTGCTGTAAAAGCACAGCAGTAGAATCAATGTTTTGGGTATAAGCCCTTCATCAGATCCTGATGAAGGGCTTATGCCCAAAACGTCGATTCTCCTGCTCTTTGGATACTGCCTGACCGGCAGTGCTTTCTCAGCACCAACTCACGATTCGAAATAAACCTGTTGGACTATAACCTGGTGTTGTGTGATTTTTAACTTTGTCCACCCCAGTCCAACACCAGCACCTTCAGATTATTTTTTCAACTTTGCCAAAACCTGGAATGCTTAAATGCAGAATTAAGAGCCCAGTTTGTGACTCGTATTATGAAACGTATCCTGCACTTCCAATGCAATCCAGACCACCTACCTGCCCTTGAAACCCTTAGCTGCACTGTTGCCATTCATTTTCTCTATCTTACCCCCAAGGCATTTTCAGTCATATCAAATTTCTGTGAAAGCTCGAAGGCTTATTGGACACCTTACAGGAACAATATGGACAGGGTGCAGGATTGCTCAGAAAAGGGGATTATATCATACCAATGTCATTAGATTAGATTCCCTACAGTATGGAAAAAGGATTTTTGGCCCAACAAATCCACACTGACCCTCCAAAGAGCAACTCACCTAGACCCATTCCTTTACTCTATAATTACCCCTGACTAATGCACCATAACAGCATTGGGAATTTAGCATGGCCAATTCACCTGGCTTGCACATCTTTGGAGTGTGAGAGGAAACCAGAACACATGAAAGAAACCCACACAGACATGGCCGAGGGAGAATCGAACCCAGATCCCTCGCATTGTGAGGCAGCAGTGCTGACCACTAAAGAACCGTACCACCCATAAGCCAGCATTATTGACAAAGACCAGTTGATTGAGATGCCATGCAACTTTAGCTGCAATGTGGGGAATCGCTTTGTGATTATTTTCATTCTGAATTCAGCGGGAATACAGCTCGTGCAGTTGGGAACAGCAATTCCTTTACAGAAAAGAAAATGCCCCAGCTGATAGCAGCTTATATTACAGGAACAGATTTACACAAGTAAATCAGAAAAATTTAATCTTTTTTGAACCTCAGAATTGATTCGACTTCAACTTTCAGGTGAGGAAAACACTTGCAATTTCTATTCTCCGCTGAGCACTGATCAGAAATATACATCTATTGTGTTATAATACACCAATGTTTAACATGTTTGCTTCTTGATGGGTTTGATCAGCAGACGGAGAGAACTTGTTGCATCCCCATTTTATCCAGTGACCACAGAAACCAAATAGTTTTGCTTGTATGTTTAATTCAGTGTTGAAAAACCCCAGCCGTGCCAAGCAAACTTACTCAACAATAAAAAAAAGTTTAACCATCTGTCCTAATTTTAAACTGCATCACTGTTGTTGAAAGCCTTACCGTTAACATCCTGGCAGTTACCATTAACTGCCACATGAACTAGAGCAACTATTTAAGTACTGTGGTTGCAAGAACCAGCCAAGAACTCTACACCTGAGGCCGTAAAACCTCCACCACCTAAAGGCACAAATAAGGACCATGCTTGTGCTCTGCATTTGCCTGAGTGCACATTCGACAGCGGTCAAGTTTTCCAATACTACCTTGGAAGAAAAATTACTTGACTGGCACATCATCCACCACCTTAAGAATTTGCTCCCTCCACATCTTGTGCACTGTACGAACACTGTGTCAAGTTTACAAAAAAAAAGTGCATTGCAGCAATTCACAAATATTTCCTTAATCATATTTTCGATTTCATCAACCCCACTTTCTGGAAGCAACAGGCAAACAGAAACAACAGCTGTAAGTTCTCTCTAAGTAAACATATCATCGTGATTTGGAACTCTCTTGTACTTCCTTCAGTGAGTAGGTCAAAGTAATGAAACTTCCTTCCTCACAATACATAGGTTTGCCTACTTGACAGGGGCTTCAGCAGTTCAATATGCACCTTACCACACCTGATCCAAGTCAATTATGGATTGGAAATAAAAAGTAACACTCACGTCGTAAGAATTAAAGAACACAATATTTTGATTCCAGATGCTAAATGCACTGACTGTTCCACTTACAATAAGAAATATTTAAACTTGCATTAACAAAATTCCTTCACCTATGATATTAATTTTTCTTCTAAATGGTTTACCATTTTGCTGAAACATTTAAACTAAGGATTCAAACTTAATATATGATTATTATGCTGCTGCTTCCTTATAATTGCTCAGATGAAAAGGAGGATATCTTGTCTACAACCATCCCTTGTTAACAGTGAGATGGCAAGTTGTGCAATTCAGTTTCTGCTCTCATGTTCAAACAATCGAGGCCCATTTACTGTTAAAAGTTGCAGGGTAAATTAATACGTTAATTAAAACAGCTTCTGTATTATTTGCGTGGATATACACAGGAATAGAAAATAAAATGAAACGGTCCATTCCAGAACTGTGTAAGTAAACCATAGGATCTGTGCAGTGTGGAAACAGGCCATTCAGCCCATACTGTCCCTTTGAAGAGCATCCCACACCTATTCCTGTAACCTTGCATTTCCCTTAACTAATCCACCTAATGGACACATCCCTGGACCCTATGGCCAATTCGCATAACCAATCCACTTAACCTTCACATTTTTCGATCATGGGAGGAAACCGGAGCACACAAATGATACTCATGGAGAGAACATACAAACACCACACAGACAGTTGCCCAAGGGTAGAATCAAACTCGGGTCCCTGCTGTGAAACAGCAGTGCTAACCACTGTGCCACCGTGCTGCACCAAGTACTGAGGCCTTGGAGCATTGTAACAAATTCTGAGGGCCACACCCCTCAGGAAAGAAATAAAAACCTTTTCAAGGGTAGAATGGAACTTCACATGATGTTAAACAACATTTAGGCACTTCAGTTTTCACCAAGGGTTTTGAAATAATAGGACTGGTCCTGTTGGAGTTGAAAACTTCCATTTATGGTTCCATAGGCAATTTCACAATGAGGAGACTTTTATAATAGCAAATAGTTAAACACTATTCTCTCTGAGGAGTGGTCCAATAAACAAAGTACATTGATTTAAAGACATTGAAAAAAGTCTTAGAGGTGAGATGGGGGAGAAAGGGTTTTTTCCAATTAAATTGTCATTTGGATCTGAATGCTCAACCTCTTACTAAAAAAATGATTGAGAATAATAAATAATTTTACATAATAAATTGAAATCATTTTAATACTGTGACAAACAAAAGTCACATATTAATAAATTTCAGTCCGAGTCAAATTCTGAAGCAATGAATTTTATTGATATGTACTTGCAAGAACGGGTGCCTAATGAGTAAACACCCCGATCTGAGGGTTACATTCTGATTTATGCTGTTCAGCTGCATCTCTCGGTCCTCCCCTTTCACCCCATTGGTTACTTTTACTGTAGCGTGTAGCCTATCACAAGCTCTAGCTTCACTCCGCCTCTGTTTACTTCTCACATTACTCTAAGCCTGTCGCCCCTTACTCTTATTTATCTCATTCCTTATATGTGACTATCCTGGCATAGTTTGATGTCTTCATGCAATCACCCTGCCAAACTAAATTCCATCCGTTGGCCACATCCCTCCTGAGACTGGCACACTATTCTCCTGTTACTGGTACATCCTGCGACACGGTCGCTCTGCCCTATTAGTCAGAGATAATTCTACCTGTTTTTGCTTCTTCCGTTTTCCTATGCCTGGTACATCCTGCTCCACGATTGCTCTGCCTTATTAGTCATAGATAATTCTATCTGTTTTCGCTTCTCACTGTTTAGTATTTGCATGCGCAGCCGAATTTTATAATGTAAGCCTTTTCAGAAGCAACACCTGTTCCCTTATTCTGCACAATTTTAACCCTATACCTTTCAATCCCCCCTTTTTCTTCTTGGCTACTAAATGTTGTCTTCTGCATTTGTCTCATATGTTGCCTTCCAGTTTGCTAGCATCATTCCTGAGACTTCATTTATAGTGGCTAATTCCTTAAGGTCACCTGTCCCCTCATTGTTCAAGAGGTTGAGTCCCTCTGCCTGATTACCTTTTAGAGGCATTTGTTTTGCCAAGGCCGTCTCAATTAGCCGCTGGGGTTAACCCCCATACACAAGGTATGATACAACAGCCAATTGCTGTCAGTACCCCTGCTACCACTATCAGGGAGGTGAGGATAGAGACTACCACACCTTTCCACTTCCCAGACCATGATTCCAGCCATCCCGTGAGTGATGTGTCCACTCCTGAGTTCTCAGCCAATTCTTCCGCCAAGGTGGTCAATCCTCACAAGGCACGAGAGATTGACCCATCAGGTGCTGTATTATTTGGAATAAAGGTGCAACAGCTATCCCCTAACATCACACACACACCCCCTTTTTCGGCTTGGATCATACCTAGGGCCAGTCTGTTTTCCCAGGCCATTCTGCTGGTTGCATCAAGTTGCTCGGAAATACCCTTGACTGCGTCTCTAGTGTAATTGATGAATCTTTGCTGGCTGTAAAAAATATAGTTTATCCAGTCCACATTCTTGTTGACCGTTACCCACCAAAATAGGGGTGATTCAAAACCTGCTGCCATCTGGTTGCGGGCCTTGAACTCAGTGGGGACCCCCTCTAGGAACTCCTATAGAGTCAAGATAAATCCTATCAACAAAGGAATATCTAATAGTGACCTTTTACTCCTCTCATTCTTTGTTACTACCACCTTCTCCTTCTCAAATGCCAAGGTGAATGGGATTGCCAATTGCACATATCCCTCTCCAGTCAGGAGGTAGGTGTGTCGCAATATTCTGCCTCCACAGTATCACCAGAGATCCACCCAGGGAACCCTGAGTGCTGAGTAGTTCCCTTCTTTGTCTGTTTCGGTGTCATTCTGAGTTTCTATACATAACCTCAGCTCCCCCAAGTCTCTGGATTGATTTGACCCCGTCAGCTTATACACGATGTGTGATTCCCAACCGTGGTCAAAAATGGGGGGGGGGCTTTCAAATCTGTCTTCTCCAATGGAGGGAACATTAGAGATAGGGATATACAATTCCTATCATTCTATGCAGTCTTATCCTGATACAGAGCTATTCCATGCCCTTTCTTTGGTTTTTTCGTTCCACCCGAGCAGAAAGGGACTATGTGAGCAACCGGTCTACCGGAGGCACATGCATAGCAATTGCTTTTATTCAGAGTTTTAACAGTGAACTTTACCCATTCAACCCAGGCATTTGCGTCCCCATATCCAGTTTCTATTTCAATGGTCTGTTTCAAATCCTTCACCTCTATAATTTTTAACCACCTTTGGGTCATTGGGAGGGGCAAAAGGATGTATCTTATTATCAAGTTGTTTAGTTCGTTTTCAGTTTCCTATGGCTATTTGGAAACAGCAGGCCGAAAACAGTGGCAGCCATTACTATCTTTAAATCGTTACTAAGGAGTCGAGACCCGTTTTTACAGAGAAAGGAATCTTCAGAGGAGGTATTATTGATGGTGAGATTTATCGGGTGGCACTTTTTGTCAGGACAGTCTAGGGTTGGGCGAAAGGGGGCTCTATAGATAGTGATACCAGGTGGCGGTTTTGCGAACCATACCTTGTGTCCGGTACGGTCTTAAGAAGGATTTTGGAGAAAACGTACTCCCTCTGATACTTTACATCTGTGCATTCTACTAGATTGCAAGCATCGACCTCTATTACTTGCGGATATTCAGACTCAGGGACCGTTAATAACAAATATGGTGATGACAGCATCATTTGACAAAATCCCAATACTAAGTAGGCTAATATGGTAACCCTAAGCATCCTCAGCATCCTACAATAGTATAATAATATTGAAGGACCGAGAGATTTAACATGCAATACAATGTATAGATATCAAAAAGAAACTATCCCGTGTTCGCATAAAAATCAGTTACTTAAAGTCTTTTGAGTCTGAGTTTCAGTGGCTCTTCCGTCGATTCGGTTGTCCAGACTTCTTTCTTAACCGGGGATTCCACTGCTCCTTTAACCCTGGTGTAGTGATTCCAGCCTTTCTCCGCCATGCGTATCGCCGTTTCAGTAGTCAAAAGAGCCTGGTACGGTCCCTCCCAATCTGGTTGCAATTTAGTTTCTGTCCATGACTTAATTAGGACCAAATCTCCCAGCCAGATGGGATGAACGGTGAATTCAAGGGGTGGATTCTGTGCCAGTAATCCTTGTTTCCTAAGAAAAGACAAAAACGAGGACAAGCCCAGTATATACTTTATAAAGAACAGATCTTTAGTCTCCAGGGTTGGCAGTTCCCCTTTCGTTCCCAGATAGGGCAGGCCAAACAATATCTCATAAGGGGACAGCGCCATATCTTTCCTAGGGGCTGTCCACACTCGCAAAAGGGCTATAGGTAAACATTTAGTCCAAGGGAGTCTAGTTTCTACTACTAATTTCGATAACTGCTTCTTGAGTGTCTGGTTCATTCTCTCAACCTCTCCTGATGAAGGTGGGTGCCAAGAGGTGTGGAAATCCCAGGAGATACCTAACCCTTCATTACTCCCTGGAGTCCCCTTGAAGTAAAATGAGTTCCCTGATCTGAATCTATGCATTCCACTATCCCATATCTGGGAATTATGTGTTCAAGTATTATCTTGGACACCCCACTTGCAGTGGCAGTGGCTAAAGGGTATGCCTCCACCCATCCAGATAGGTGATCAACCATTACCAGCATATACCTCAATCTTCCCACTCGGGGTAATTTGGTATAATCTACCTGAATGCTCTGAAATGGTCGGAGCCCAGGTTCTCTCCCTCCTGGGACTTGTTTCCTCAATACCTTCTTGTTGATTTTCTTGCATGTTATACATCCCCCACATAGCTGTTTGGCTATCGTATAGATCCCTTGGTATCCATATTTCCTTACGACCAAATCACACATTGCTTGCACTCCCCAGAGACTCCCCTGGTGTAAGACAGCCATAATTTCTCACATCATCATCTTATTTAGCATCTCCCGTCCATCGGGTAGCATCCAGCACCCTTCTACTGTCTGCGTAGCTCCCAGTTCTTCTAACTCTCTCTTTTCCTTAGCGCTAAATATCAATCTCCCCCCAGGTTCCTGCACCATCGGTACCAAAATCTATATTGTAGCAGGTTGAGGGTTCAGAGCTGCCTCCTTAGCGACTTCATCCACCAATCTATTTCCCTTTGCTTCGGGATTATTTCCCTGCTGATGTCCATTTATGTGGAACATTGCTATTTCCTTTGGCAATGAAAGGGATTCCAATACTTGCTTTACCAATTCCTCATGAGCCAGTTCTTTACCCCTACTGTTTATCAGTCCCCTTTCCTGCCATATCTTCCCAAATGTGCGTGCCATCCCGAAGGCATACTTAGAATCTGTGGATAGAGTTCCTTTTTTGCCTTCCAAGGTCTTAAGGGCCCTTCCTCATGCATAAAGTTCGCAAGTCTGTGCCGACCAATCATTGGGTAGTCAACTAGCCTTAATAACACTCCCCCTCTATTCCAACCACGACTGCATATCCATTTTGTCTTTTACCTTCAATCACTCTGGAGGACCCATCAATGAACAGTCTGGCCCCTGCATGTAGAGGAATATCTCTCAGGTTCATTCTTACTTTAGTCTGATATTCTATAATGTCGAGGCAGTCATGTTCTGGGTCTGAGGGTGCTTCATCCTCCCCTTTCCAGAGAAAGGTAGCTGGATTCAGACAAATGTCTGTGATCAATGTAAGTGTCATCCCTCTCTATTAAAATTGCTTCATATTTTAGAATTCTAGAGTCCATAAGCCACCGCCCTGCTTTCTGATTTAATATGGTCCGTACCTGATGTGGGGTGCTGACTATTAAGTCTCCCCCAAAAGTAAGTTTCTGACTCTCCTCTACCAATAAGGCTGTTGCTGCCACTGCCTTCACACACTCTGATCAGTAATGTAGCTTTCCATTCTTTAATTAACAATGAATTAATGCTGTCATGTTTTAAATTAGCTATGAATCAATATGACAGGTCACTGAGAGAGTGTGAAGGAATTCTGTAAATTAATATTGATTCTGGCTAATACAATTGATATATTATAAATATTAATTATTAATTATATGTATAATATAAATAAAATAATCATTATCTGTAATTCAGGGTGGAAACGCAACAAGTGACTAAAACATTTTAGAAACTGTAATTGCTTAGTTCCGTTTGTTTACCAGTCATTTGTGACTTCTCATTCTGTTTCTGTAATTGTTTTGCTTGAGCGCATTCATTTTTAAAAACTTCAACAGATTCCATAGCACCATTTGCAGTTAATTCAATCCCCAATTTGGTGGCAGTATCTTGTCATGAGCGCAAAACTGATTCTTCGTGCCTCTCATCACAAAACTGTCGCCATAGTCCAATTAACTCTTTCGTTCCCGTTCCCATGTTACGTTGCCAGATCAATTGCTGAGCCGATTTAACCAATTGAACAGCTTTAGGGCTACCTAATGATCATTCTTCATCACCCAATGTTTTGTTTAAACCTTTATTTTTGTTTTAAGAAATATTGCAATATTTCTTGCTCCCCATAGCTTCAAATACCAAATTATCAATTTATGCTTGTCTAGCTTTAAAGCCTGTTCCTAACTATACATTTTGGAATCTTATTTGTAAATATATATTTATATATTATAAATTCATTTATTCAGTATTAAATATTTAAAATGTAAAATGTATACAGTTCCGAACTTTGAAATCCACTATTATTACCCGGTTTTAGTCCCTTAACTTCAATCCAAAATTAGTTTTCTTAAGTAGTCCTGACCAGTCATTGCTCAATTACAATGCTATAGGTTGTGAAATAACCAGAGCTGTCTTAAAAGATTTGTCTATTCAAGTTAAAAAAAAACTTTTAACGCATGAATAATGGCCGAATCCAAGGTCACAGATATTAACCATAGGATTGATTTATTACAATCTAATGTTGAACTGAAACTTCAACTGTCAATGAGGGAGGGAACTTTCTGAATAAAGCTACGGCATAAAATTAAGTGAAAACAAGTGAGTCTGAAACACAAAAAAAGGTGATCATGTTGTTTTCCTCCGCAATAAGCTGATTTGAAATCACTTTTATGTAAGGATAAAAGAGATTAGTTAGAAACTGATAGTAAGGCAGTCATGACCTGTAAAAAGAACAGGAGTTAACATTTTATTTCATAATCACTGAAAAATCCTTAACCTTAAAAGAAATCATATTAAATTTCCATAATAGAAATCAGATTCAAAACAGTCCTGGATCTCAAGTTCCAGGGAACAAAGCGCAAACATTCAGTCACCATCAAACAAATGTGCATTCAAACTGAATCACAAAGGGTTAAACTTTCTATTAGCTGTACAGATCTTTTCTCTCTCTCTCTCTCTCTTTCTCACACACACACACACACACCGTACCTCACAGACACTTTTTGAGCTTCCCGCAACAACAACTCTAGAGGCTTTACGCTCACACCCCTCCTATCTTTTGAATTTTCTTTTCTGGATATAACACCCTGCTTGTTGGGGTCTCCACCTCTGTCCTTGTCCCTGTTGTCTGGACCCTACGAAAGGTCCTCCTCGTCCTCTACCCCTTCCTCTATGTTCTACCTGCTGCCACCTCCACTCCGGTTGCTAGTCACTAATTCGATTCTTTTCTTGACTACTTCGTCAACCATGGCTATCATCATTTTTGCCTTCTGCTTTTGCTTCTCATCCTCTCTCTTTACAAACATTTTCTGTGCATCTCTTAACAATTCAAGTGATTTCTCACTCCACCCATCTATTTTCAGAATTTTTTTTTGATGTTTGGCCATGATTTAGTTACAAAGTGTACCCTCAGTAGCCCTTCAGCTACTAGGCCTTCCAACACTAAGCATAATCTGATCCCTCCTGACTGAAAGGCTGTTTTCTGTTGACATATAAATTCAAATATTTACAAACGCAGTCTTCATCCAACCCGTACTTTGGCCAGAAGACGGCAAGACGAAGAATGGATTCCTTAGTCCATACAAGCAACAAAATGTAATCATCTTTTTGCTATCTCTTCCCCTTGTGCAAGTATTATTTTTCCAATTCCACAACATCCTGCCCAACGGACTTTCTGGAGGTATGCTATCAGGGACCCCGCCTCCATTTCCATTTTTTTTTTCAGAGGCTACTTTACCCTCGGCACAGCCCATATTGAGTTCTTTCGTTAGACACTTATTAACTACTAGAACTCAATCCCAGCCACCAAGGCAGTACCTACAAGTAAATTTCCCTACCTTGGTCCATGCATGAAGTTACCTGGCTCCCTGTGCCTACTTACTTTCACCTGGTTCAGATAGACTCTCATCGGATCTCAATCAGTCAACCAGAAGGGGGAACCCACCGCCGAGGAACACGGGACCGTTCTAAAAGTAATGGGACACGTCTTCCCAGCTGTCGACGGTGCCCACCCAGCTGGTGATGATGGATATCCTGGACACAAGCCCCCAAATTGTGAGAAACAAAAGTCACATATTAATAAATTTCAGTCCGAGTCAAATTCTGAAGCAGCGAATTTTATTGATATGTACTTGCAAGAACGGGTGCCTAATGAGTAAGCACCCCGATCTGAGGGTTACATTCTGATTTATGCTGTTCAGCTGCATCTCTCGGTCCTCCCCTTTCACCCCATTGGTTACTTTTACTGTAGTGTGTAGCCTATCACAAGCTCTAGCTTCGCTCCACCTTTGTCTAGCTTCTCTCCGCCTCTGTTTACTTCTCCCATTACTCCAAGCCTATCGCCCCTTACTCTCATTTATCTCATTCCTTATATGTGACTATCCTGACATAGTTTGCTGTCTTCGTGCGATCATCCTGCCAAACTAAATTCCATCCGTTGGCCACATCCCTCCTGAGACTGGCACACTATTCTCCTGTTACTGGTACATCCTGCTACACGGTCACTCTGCCCTATTAGTCAGAGATAATTCTACCTGTTTTCACTTCTTCTGTTTTCCTATGCCTAGTACATCCCGCTCCGCGATTGCTCTGCCTTATTAGTCGTAGATAATTCTATCTGTTTTCGCTTCTCACTGTTTAGTATTTGCATGCGCAGCCTAATTTTATAAGGTAAGCTTTTTCAGAAGCAACACCTGTTCCCTTATTCTGCACAATTTTAACCCTATACCTTACAATACGAAATGAGAAAAAATGCTTGAGAATGTGGAACTAAGACTTACAGCCTAACGGCAGGGATTATGGGTTGAAGGATAGGTCCTTAAACAAATACAAGCTAAGCCTAGTACATTTTTCGCTTCTGTGCCATAAGTTCAATAGTTATTAGCAATATTGTTGATAACTGTTGAAATTTTTGCAATAGTTCCAGCAAGTAGTGCATATAGTTCTGCAAGTATATATGGTGCTTTCTGAATTTCTGATCTGTCAACATAAGTATCCGCTGCCTTTTTAAAATGTACCCTTATAGGTCTAGAACCTTGAGAGTTATCATTACATGGAAGGAGGCCAATCTGCCCATCGAGTGCACACTAGAATGCAAATATCAATAGTGATGCAATCTAAATTAGAATCACACCAATAAATTGAGATAGTAAAAGAATGTTTTATCACTATCTATTGTAAAGAGAACGCTGCATGGTCTATTTCCCACGTTAAATTCAACTTATGAATAGAAGTATTGCAGTATGTTAAGGAAATTTACTTTCTATCAGGCACTTACATCTTTAATATTTATGGGAAACCCAGCAAATGAGATCATTTTTATGGTGATAGCTTAAGCAGACTGATATTACTCATCAAGCTAATGTACATGAATGTGCAATATTTTAAAGTGAATCACAAATCTCACACCAAAGCCAATTATCAAAATGTCATGATGTTGTACTTTGATTTTCTTTTCAGAAACCCAGTTACTCGAAAGTCATACAAGTGAGAATGTAGTAATATAACACAACATACAACATTTAATTTAAGCATTTGGCATTTTTAAGTGATGTGACTGGTGAAAAATGATTTCCCGCCAGTGAGATCTAGAACACAAGGTCAGAAGTTCAGTAAAAGGGTGGTGTTAGTCATTTAGGACTCAGATGACAAGATTAGCACTGCCTTTTGAGAAAGGGAATTTCAAAGACTCACAATCCTTTGAGGAAAAAAACTAATTTCTCTCTTCAAAGGACATTCTTCTATTTTTAAACAGTGACACCAAGTTCTAGATTCTCCTACAAGAGGAAACATCACATTCATATCCATCCTGTCAATGCCCTCAAGATCTTAGATGATTCAATGACTTTTTGAAACCCCAGCTTTGACCTAACCTGTCTAGCCTTTCCTACATACTCTATAAGTAAACCTTCTCTGAACTGCTTCCAGTGCCTTAATATCTTTCTGTATAATAATCAGTACTGTATACAGTACTGAAGATGTGATTTTACCAATGCCTTATACAATTGAAGCCTAGCCTCTAAAAACTTACATTCAAAAGAAAGGATGACATTCTATTAGCTTTCCTGATTACTTGTTACATCTACATACTAACCTTTTGTGATTCATGTACGAGAATGCCCAGTGTCTTACTGCATCTGAGCTCTGCAAACATTCACCATTTCGGTAGTTTGCTTGTTGTTTATTCTTTCTGACAAAATGGAGAATTTCTCACTTTCCCAAATTACACTCTATTTTTCCAGATTATTGCCCATATACCTATATTCTTTTGTAGGGCTTCTTATGTTTTCTTCAATTTTCACCTCATTCCACATGATAATAAGAAAGGAAATAATGTGTCAGATACAAGGAAGCCCTGACACCATCCCACAAGTAGTACTGTAGGCATGCTTATTTTCAATTTCATTTTTAGTGTATCCTGAACAGTTTCTATACCATGAATTGTGAGCCAAGAAAATTTCTTCTTACTATATTGGCCTCATTCCTTATTATTATTAGTTTAGAACCACAGATAAGTTACAGCACAGTGATTTGTGCTACCTTGTAATTGATCTCTCCACCCAGGAAAATAAGTTTTCTCTTCACTTTATTCAAGTTCCTTGTTATTTCGAACACCTCAATTAACTCAAACCTCAGCGCCCTCTGTTCTAAAGAAAACAACCTTCGCCCATCCAATCTTTTCTCATACCTGCAACTTTCAAACTTTGCAATGTTCTGTAAATCTTCCCTGTACTTTCTAGTGCAATTATGGCCTTCATAATGTGGTGAGCAGAACTGTATGCTGAACCCCAGCTTTGACCTAACCAGTGTCTTATATAGTTCTAGTATTAAACTTTTCTATACAATACCTCCCATTTATCTTCTCTGCCATCTTAACTCCCTATACTGCAATCTATACGAATCTGTGGGCATGCTAGTTAAGGTTTCTCACTCCTCTAAATCCCCTTTTGTTTGTTATATTCCCTTGGTTTGTATTCACAAACATATTTCTCTGGTTTGAATTCCATTTGCCACTTTCCTGCCCTCTCCATTAAACTATTGATGCAATCGTGCAAATGACAAACATCTTCTTCATTGTAAACTATTCTGCCAATTTTTGTGTCATCTGCAAATTTCCCAATGATGTCTGCCACGTGACAGTCTACATCATTAATATAGATCTGTTCACTTTATTCAAGTTCCTTGTTATTTCGAACATCGCAATTAACTCAATCCTCAGCGTCCTCTGTTCTAAAGAAAGCAACCTTTGCCCATCCAATCTTTTCTCATACCTGCAACTTTCAAACTTTACAATGTTCTGTAAATATTCCCTGGACTTTATGGTGCAATTA
This sequence comes from Chiloscyllium plagiosum, assembly GCF_037043375.1. Taxonomy (NCBI): domain Eukaryota; kingdom Metazoa; phylum Chordata; class Chondrichthyes; order Orectolobiformes; family Hemiscylliidae; genus Chiloscyllium; species Chiloscyllium plagiosum. The sequence continues at coordinate 26,488,099 of NW_028270173.1, forward strand.
TGGCCTTCATAATGTGGTGACCAGAACTGTCTAAATCATTAATATAGATCATAACTGCAAAGGACCCAACAATGCGTCCTGTGGTATGTCATTAGAAACAGTTTTCCATTCACAAAAAAAAGCTAGGTTCTATTCTGTACTGGAGGAAAACAAGAATGGAAATGTGAAACAAACAAAAACTGAAGTTGCAGGAGGAACTCAGTAGGTCTGTCAACATTTTGAATCCAGTGAGCCTTCTTCAGCAGAGTTCTGAGGAAGGGTCACTCGAGTCAAAATGTTAATTCTGTTTACTATCCACAAATGCTGCCAGACCTGCTAAAATTCTCCAGCAATTTTTGATTTTACTTATTTGCTCCCCTTCGTGTCACGCTCTCTTTCAAATTTTCATTCTGTTGTAGTTGGTCTGCTCTCCATGCCTCTTCTCATGCATTATGACTGCAATGCTCTCAGGAATCTCACTGCCTTCTCTCCTGTTGGCAGTCATGTTTTCCAACTGCTCTGCTTCAGACTCTCACTTTCTCCACAAGATCTGGGCCTGCAAAGTGAAAATTTTTAACCCGCAAGAGAAACTGAGCAGTGCACAACAATGGAAATTTCTCTGAGCAAAAACAAAAAAAAAATTTTTTGATGAGAAAACTATTATCGTGATGAAGATCTAAACTGCTGAGGAGCAACATTTTTTTTGTCACAATACTGAATGACCAAAGGAGTGAGGAAATGACTCCACTGGAGTAAAGAGGCTCAATGAACATTGCAGCTGACTTGTATAAGATATTTTCATGAAATATAATCCAATGACCAGGAGGCTTGGGTTTAGGTTCCACCTACTCCAGATGTGTAATAACATCTCTGAATAGATTGATTAGGAAAAAAGATGAATAATTATGAACAATTGAAGTCTCCAAATGTGCACTTAGAGCTGCTTTCAGCAACACCTGTTCTTGTACGAATCTTATTGCAAGCATGTATGTTTTGCCAAACATGACTGTCAGATTTATGAAAACATATTGTTGGGCTATCATTTTTCAAAGTACTGAACATTCAGGATTTAACAAATCAGCTATGATTTAATATGAACAGTCTCGTGATTTATATCCTGTTATTTATCAGAATTGGAGAATAGTCTTAACAAAGCAAGTGAGTACCAAAACTAAAGTTTTACAAAGACTGGTCACTAAGGCTCATTCTTGTGTCTTTAGATTTAAGTTCTACTCTTCAAAAGTCCTTCGGTCTAGATTTTAACCCGATTAGCTTGGATGAAATGGGATGGTATTTAATCTGAGGCTGTATTCACAGCTTGATTTTCACTATATTAATATCATTGGAGATGTAGAATTTGATGGGTTTTTTTTTCCTGCTTCCTGATGTTGTCTTTTAGCGTACTTGAGGTGACAAGAAATGATCAGAAAAATTTGTTCGTAGTGCTTCATGATAATGGCAAATGAAACCCCATGTAATTCTGTTTCATTGACCTTCCTTTAAATATGAAACAGGGACTTTCTTAACTGCACTGAATAAAATATTTGCTCAATTCACAACAGAGATCAGAAAGATTGTTTCTACTAATCAATAATATTTTGTCAGTTTCTGAATATGAGCAACTTTGCTTTCTATTTTCAGATATAGAATTAGAAGCAAAGGAAGCAGGTCAGATTAATATACAAAATGAATTGAAAAATGTTATTGAATCCTTCTGTGCTCTTCTTCCATCTGAATTACAATTCCTGAGCAGAACTGTCAACTTCCAACAAATAAAGTTTTCCACCAAAGTCAAAACTCAAACAAAATCTATCAAATGTTAAAGTCACCATAGTCCTAGTAGAACGTGGGGATGTTCTGTCATAAAAGAGGGGAGGCTTGCGTTGGCTGAAGGTGGAGGTTACCACAACAGAGAGGTTGAGAAGGAGAGTTCTTCAACACAACCTCAGTTAATGTAGGGGTTGAACACATACTGTTTGGGCTTTTCGGCATTTCCAACAAGCTGCTCAGCTGTGCTAACCAACCCCACATAACCAGCAAGCCATCATCTCTTGACTACCTATCTATTCACTATCATTTTTCAATTTTTTTATCACTGTATTGTTGAAAAGATGTCTTGCCAAAATTCTTAATTTTGTAATCATAAGGACAATTCAAAAATGCCAAATGATAAAAAATGTTGTCAGTGTATGTTACAGGAGAAAGTGATGCATAATGGTTGACAAGTCAATTCTAATTGGAGAGGCATTGCCATGGAAAAAGCAATGGTGAACTTGTTGACAGTTCCCAAGCACACTGAAGACACAAAATGTGATCATGGGTATTTTGTCTGCAGTGAATGGGTTGATGTGTCTTGAATGTATGTCACTTCTGGCAAGCAATAATGAATCATGTTATGAGATCAGTGAATCATATGAAATTGTTTGGTGTAGTGATTAGCACACTCAGGATTGTTAAGCAGTAGTACCAAATTAAGGAATAATATCTAACAAAAAAAATCATTTTGTTTTGAAAGTTAAGTTTGATTAAGTATGGTTTGAACTCTGTGTCTTATGAACAACTGAATGAACCTTTCATTTGACTTGATCAACCAATCAGTGAGAGGTTGGGCCCACTATGAATCAAAGGTGTGCCACTCTGATCTCAACTCTGGTTTCCAGCATCTGCAGTCCTCACTTTTGCCTTATCCAAGGTGTGTGTCAATGGATATTCATGATGTAGAAGAGTTGGTGTTGGACTAGGGTGGACAATGTTAAAAGTCACAAAACACCAGGTTATAGTCCACCAGGTTTATTTAGAACCAATACGTTCTGAGCCTTATGATCTTTTACTCCACAACTAACTGATGAAGGAGCAACGCTCCGAAAGCTAGTGCTTCCAAATAAACCTGTTGGACTATAACCTGGTGTTGTGTGATTTTAACTCAATGGGTATTAGTAGGCTTATGGAAAGTCAATGTTGATTGCATGAGAATTTGAAAGATTAAGGAAGTGTGTGTATGTGTGGAATTGGCATTGGTGGACTCAACAAGGTGAGAATTGACTTGAAAGTAGCACTGGAACAAAGGATATTTCATATACCTTACGAGAAAAGTGCAGAATAGACAGGACCCATATATATTCCAGAGCAAATCCTGTTATTTGACACAAGTGAGTAAAGTCAATGAAAAATATTGAACGTAGACCTTCAGTAGCTAATATGAATATGAATACGGATTATTTGATCTCAATTTGAGTAGAAAACTGATAGCCCATAGAGTTTTCTGCAGGAGGTTGGAGGAGTAGAGGAACTGAATGTCTAGGGTGAAATAAAATAGAATCAAGGAACTAAAATCAATCTGTAATTGTGGTTTTGGTTGTGGATAGTAGGAATCAATATTTTTGATTCTAGGTTGCTTTGAATCATATGTTTTGAGAACATAAGAAGAAAATCTTCAGAGAAGTAAGGTTAGTGATGTTCTGGAAGTAGATGGCAGATATTTGTTGTTAGTACTGAGGACTTAGTCTGATAAGGTGTGAAGAGGATTCAAAGAATTCATGCTCACCCTGTAAAAGGCAAAGTTACTTTTGCTAACAACAACAGTGCTTCTCTTGGAGTAGATGAATGTAGTTTAATGGAAATTCTTTTGAAGCTGCAATGAAAAAATAATTATCAGAGTCTGGCAGGAAGAGACATAATGCCCATACCTAAAGGTGCATTAGAAGATAAGGCTAATGGTTACAAGCATAGCAAATTAAGTGGTACATTGTCAAACATGACAATGGAAACTGAAAACAGTGAGGAAGACGAACAGGGTAGAAGAGGCAAACTGAAGTTCTGTTGGAAAAGTGAAGACAGCTTATTCAAATGCGGCATGGCTGGCTGTAGATTTATCGAGAATAGAACACAACAATAAAGACAAAGAATGTCAGCAATTGTAAATTTCAAATAAAACTTCATTAGGAAAGGCAGCATATGAAGAGAAAGAACAGAATTGACTTTACAGGCAGGTAAAGTGTAAGCAGAACTGAAACATTTTGCAGCTGTGACAGGCCTAAAGCAAAACCAAAGACAAAGAAGAACATGCTTATCTAGTTTTGCCAAGATTGTTGAGGCATATTTTGATGGTCACTCATGGGTTTGGGTTGCTGAATGTATCTCTTGTTTCCTTTTCAGAATTAACATCAATTGCCAAAATGCTACAAATTTCAGGTGAGCAAGAAAACTAAAACCATGTAAACAGTAGGCACTGATGAATTTCTGTTAATTGTATTGGTTTCATATTCAGCAGCCACATATTATCAACAATCAAGCATCTTATGAAGATAGAAATAAAGGAAATATTAAGTGTAGAAATAGTGCACTCTTAGGATATGCAACAGACATAAATAAAAACTGCCAAAAATAGTTTTACTTGGAAATGTCTGCTTCCAAACATGGTAGTTTATATTCTTGTGGAAGTAGCTGAGATGAACAGTATGATTGCATTCCACTGAAATTAGGAAAAGATACATATTTATAACATTGTGCCAGATATGAATGAGTATAGATATCAGGAAAACATTGACAATCAAGAATCTTTTCTCTGGTAGAAACGTAAACCATGAGGTGTTTTGTAAGTTTTATTTAAATTTGTCAAGTTTTGATAAAGTTGATTCAAGCAAAATGTTTCCTCTTAAAAGGAGGAGAAAAACTAGCAACTTTTTAATAAAAGGATACTGACCAAGATTTCCAATTTCTTCATTCAGATGAAATCTGTTTATCTCAGGGGTGGTGATAATGTAGACAACTGGCAGTTAAAATAAACAACATTTATGAATTTAAAGGAAATTACATAAGAATATAATGGTTATGACTTAGATGAAAAAGCTTTGGAAGATGAGGCTGAAGTGCAGCATACTTATTGGAATGATCTGCAAACATCCAAATACATGAAAATCCAAATTATATGCAGGATACTGGACATTTGGCCCCTGAAGACTGCTCTGCCATTCAATAAAGTCATAGCAGATCTTTTAGTGTTTCAGATTCCACATTAATGTCTGTACCCAATGACCTTTGATTCTGTTGCTTAACATGAAGCTGCCTACCTGTATATTTAATGACCTTGCCTCCAGTGGCTTCTGAAGCAGAGAGTTCCAAAGTTGCACAACTCTCTTAGGGAAAAGAAATTCCACCCAATTCTATTTAAAAAGAGCAACATCTTATTTTAAAACAATGTCATCCAGTTTTGGACTCAATTGTAAGAGTTACGAACTATACCACATCCACCTTATGAAGATTATTCAGGATCTTGTAAACTTCAATCAAATCTCCCCAACCTGCCTTTCTGTAGTCTGGTGAAAACAAATCCAGGCTCTCCAACTGCTCCTGATAAGAAAACCTGCTCACTTCAGTAATCATGTATTAGACATCCTCTGACCGACCTCCAATGGATTACATCCTTCTTTATATAAGGATATTAAAACTCAACACAGTAATTAACTGATGTGATCTCTTCATTGCCCTGCATCACTAATACATGAGATCCATATTTGTATGTTCAATTCATTTTGTGATATAGGCTAGCATCTTATTAACCTTGCTGATTATGTGGTACACCTGCATGCTAATGTTTTGGGACTCAGAACACCTGGAACCCTCTGAACCTCATACGTCTGCAGTTATATTCCATTGAAGTAGTACTCTGCTTCTTTATTCCTTTTGCCAAAGTGAGCAACTTCACTTTATTTCCCTGTATTCTCCATCTGTCAGAATTTTGCAAATTTACGTAACTTATCTATGATCTACATCTTTGTTTGGTCTTCTTCAGTAACACATTTTCTGGCCTACTTTGTGAATTCTGCAAATTCAGTCACCATCTCTCCACCCATGTAATCTTTTGTGGAGCCAGTTTGCACATCCTGCCAATCTGAAAAAACACCGTGTATATGCACACTTGCTTTCTGCCAGTTAGCCAATCTCCTATCCATGCTGATACGCTATCTCCTACTTTGCAAAATTATCTTTTATGTGGCACATTGTCAAATGCCTTCCAGCAAATCAACTGGAGTACATTAACAGGCTCCCCATTATCCACAATGCAAGCTGCTGCTTCGAAATATGGCTATACATTTCTGAAACAGGTTTCTCGACAAAACTACACAGACTTTTCTTGAATATTTCCAAGCATCTTGATGTAACATCCTTAATAACCTACACCAATGCCTTCTTTATGACAACCATTAAGCGAATGGGCCCATAGTTTGTTGTTCATTACTTCTTTCCCTTCCCTTGAATGGAGAAGTAATATTTTCAATTTTCCATTCCAATATAACTTTTACAGAATCTAACAAGTTTAGGAAAATTAACAGCAATGTATCGACTACTTTATTAACGTCCTCTTTCAAGGCCCTTGCATAAAGTTTATCAAGACTTGGAGGCATTTCAACCTGGAAAACCATCAGTTTTCTCGAGGCTGCTTTCCTAGTGATTATAATTTCATCAAGTTCCTTGCTTTCAGCAAACTCCAAATTTACAGGAATTATTGGAATTTGTTTTTGCATCTTCTATCATAACGCAGAAGCAAAACATTTATTTAGTACCATCCATCATATCTTCGTTATCTACTAACTCTCCACTCCCACCCATCTAGAAGACCAACACTTTTTTTTTCATTTTTAGCTGCCTGTAAAAACTTTTACTATCTGAATTTACATATATTGCTAGCTTCTTATTCTATACTTGTTAGGTGTGTTTAATCTTTTAGTTATTCTCTGCTTGTCCTGATATGCTGTCCAGCCATCAGACCTGCCACTCGCCCTTGTGCAATGAAGTGCCTTTCTCTTTGATGTTTGAGACTTGATAGAGTTTGTTCAAATTCATTAGGTATTTGGAATATTGTGTGCAATTCTGGTTTCCTTCCTATCAGAAGGATGCTGTGAAAATTAAAAGTGTTCAAAAATGATTTACAAGGATGTTTCCAGCGTTGGAGGATTTGAGCAATAGTGAGAGGTTGAATAGGCTTAGACTGCTTTCCCTGGAGCGACAGAGGCTGAGGGGTGACCTCATAGAGAGTTATAAAATTGTGAGGGGCATGGATAGAGTAAATAGACAAAATATTTTCCCTGGTGTGGGGGAAGTCCAGAGGTAGAGGGCATAGGTTCGGGGTGAGAGAGGAAAAATTTAAAAGGGACCTGACAGACAACTTTTTCTCACAGAGGATGGTGCATCTATGCAATGAGGTCCAGAGGAAGTGGTGGAGGCTGGTACAATTGCAACATTTAAAAGATATCTGGATGGGTATATGAATAGGGAGGGTTTAGAGGGATATGGGTTAAGTGCTGGCAAATGGGACTAGATTAGGTTCGGATATCTGGTTGACATGGATGAGTTGGACCGAAGGGTCTGTTTCCATATTGTACATCTCTATGACTCTATGTTAGCTGACAGCCAAACGAGAGAAAATATTTGCATTCTAATCACATGGAGAAACAAAGGAGATGAATAATGAATGGTGAAAGAAATAATGGTGATACGGGAAAATCTTGGTTTTTTGCTTTGAATGGTTCAGAACGTGAATGTACTGCACCAAGATTTGTCTTTTAAAAATCTTGCCTTTTAAAATGGAAATGTGAAGCACCTAAAAAGAAAGAAAAATAAAGTGCATGACTATGACAAAGTTTGAGTATGCTGGAATGGTTAGTCCTACAACTAGCTAACTTATTCCTCTCATGATTAGGTATGTGCAGATGGTCTAAGTGATCTCCTACAATTTTGTTATTCAATAACTCTATATCACTTTGTATCCTCCATGGTTCCGACTCAATCTTCACTAGCTCAACTAGCTTATGTGTTCAGATAGCCTGTCCATATATGCAGAAACACAGAAAATGTGAACAGGAGTCTGGAGCCTGCTTCTTTGTTCATTATGATCATGGCTGATCATCCAAATCATCCAAGTCCCTTCTTCAAGGACCGCAATTTCCCCCCCGACGTGGTCGACGATGCCCTCCACCGCATCTCTTCCACTTCCCGCTCTTCCGCCCTTGAACCCCGCCCCTCCAACCGCCACCAGGACAGAACCCCACTGGTCCTCACCTACCACCCCACCAATCTCCATGTACAACGCATCATCCGCCGTCATTTCCGCTACCTCCAAACGGACCCCACCACCAAGGATATATTTCCCTCCCCTCCCCTATCAGCATTCCGTAAAGACTACTCCCTCCGTGACTCCCTCATCAGATCCACACCCCCCACAAACCCAACCTCCACTCCCGGCACCTTCCCCTGCAACCGCAGGAGGTGCAAGACTTGCGCCCACACCTCTCCCCTCACCTCCCTCCAAGGCTCCAAAGGAAACTTCCATATCCGCCACAGATTCACCTGCACCTCCACACATATCATCTATTGCATCCTCTGCACCCGATGTGGCCTCCTCTATATTGGGGAGACAGGCCGGCTACTTGCGGATCATTTCAGAGAACACCTCTGGGACACCTGGACCAACCAACCCAACCACCCTGTAGCTCAACATTTCAATTCCCCCTCCCACTCCACCAAGGATATGCAGGTCTTTGGACTCCTCCATCGCCAGACCACAACAAAACGACGGTTGGAGGAAGAACGCCTCATCTTCCGGCTAGGAACCCTCCAACCACAAGGGATGAACTCGGATTTCACCAGTTTCCTCATTTCCCCTCCCCCCACCCTGTCTCAGTCAAATCCATCAAATTCAGCACCGCCTTCCTAACCTGCAATCTTCTTCCCGACCTCTCCGCCCCCACCCCAGTCTGACCTATCACCCTCACCTTGACCTCTTTCCACCTATCACATTTCTGACGCCCCTCCCCCAAGTCCCTCCTCCCTACCTTTTATCTTAACCTGCTGGACAAACTTTCCTCATTCCTGAAGAAGGGCTTATGCCCGAAACGTCGATTCTCCTGTTCCCTGGATGCTGCCTGACCTGCTGCGCTTTTCCAGCAACACATTTCCAGCATCCAAGTCAATAGTTTGTTCTGTTTATCTGCCCCATATCCATGATTGCTTTAACCCCTCATGCAGTATTCGACTCCTTTTTGAAGTTAAGCATGTGAAGACTTCTTTTGTACCTTCAGGTATAAATTCTATCTTATGATTTGAGATTTTGATGTTGATTATGAAAAAAATTAAGGTTTTTACAAATATATTAAGGACAAAAGGGTAACAAGGGAGAGAATAGGGCCCCTCAAAGATCAGCAAGGAGGCCTTTGTGTGGAGCCACAGAAAATGGGGGAGATACTAAATGAATATTTTGCATCAGTATTTGCTGTGGAATAGGATATGGAGGATATAGACTGCAGGGAAATAGATGGTGACATCTTGCAAAATGTCCAGATTACAGAGGAGGAAGTGCTGGATGTCCTGAAACGGTTAAAGGTGGATAAATCTCCAGGTCCTGATCAGGTGTACCCGAAAACTCTGTGGGAAGCTAGAGAAGTGATTGCTGGGTCTCTTGCTGAGATATTTGTATCATCGATAGTCACAGGTGAGGTGACGGAAGACTGGAGGTTGGCAAACGTGGTGCTACTGTTTATGAAAGGTGGTTAGGACAAGCCAGGGAACTACAGACCAGTGAGTCTGATGTCAGTGGTGGGCAAGTTGTTGGAGGACATCCTGAGGGACAGGATGTACATGTATTTGGAAAGGCAAGGACTGATTAGGGATAGTGAACATGGCTTTGTGCATGGGAAATCATGTCTTACAAACCTGATTGAGGTTTTTGAAGAAGTAACAAATAAGATTGATGAGGGCAGAGCAGTAGATATGATCAATATGGACTTCAGTAAAGCGTTCAACAAGGTTCCCCATGGGAGATTGATAGCAAGGTTAGATCTCATGGAATACAAGGAGAACTAGCCAGTTAGATACAGAACTGGCTCAAAGGTAGAAGACAGAGGGTGGTGGTGGAGGAGGGTTGTTTTTCAGACTGGAGGCCTGTGACCAGTGGAGTGCCACAAGGATCGGTGCTGAGCCCTTTACTTTTTGTCATTTACATAAATGATTTGGATGTGAGCATATAAAGTACAGTTAGTAAGTTTGCAGATGACACCAAAATTGGAGGTGTAGTGGACAGCGAAGAGGGTTACCTCAGATTACAACAGGATCTGGACCAGATAGGCCAATGGGCCAAGAAGTGGCAGATGGAGTTTAATTCAGACAAAAGGGAGGTCCTGCATTTTTGGGAAAACAAATCTTAGCAGGACTTATACACGTAATGGTAAAGTCCTAGGGAGTGTTGCTGAACAAAGAGACCTTGGAGTGCAGGTTCATAGCTCCTTGAAAGTGGAGTTGCAGGTAGATAGGATAGTGAAGGCGGCGTTTGATATGCTTTCCTTTATTGGTCAGAGTATTCATTACTGGAGTTGGAAGGTCATGTTGCAGCTGTACAGGACATTGGTTAGGCCTCTGTTGGAATATTGAGTGCAATTCTGGTCTCCTTCCTATCGGAAAGATGTTGTGAAACTTGAAAGGGTTCAGAAAAGATGTACAAGGATGTTGCCAGGGTTGGAGGATCAGAGCTACAGGGAGAGGCTGAACAAGCTGGGGCTGTTTTCCCTGGAGAGTCGGAGGCTGAGGGATGACTTTATAGAGGTTTACAAAATTATGAGGGGTATGGATAGGATGAATAGACAAAGTCTTTTCCCTGGGGTCGGGGAGTCCAGAACTAGAGGGCATAGGTTTAGGGTGAGAGGGGAAAGATATAAAAGAGACCTAAGGGGCAACTTTTTCACGTAGAGGGTGGTATGTGTATGGAATGAGCTGCCAGAGGATGTGGTGGAGGCCGGTACAACTGCAACATTTAAGATGCATTTGGATGGGAATATGAATAGGAAGGATTTGGAGGGATATGGGCCGCGTGCTGGCAGGTGGGACTAGATTGGGTTGGGATATCTGGTCAGCATGGACGGGTTTGACCGAAGGGTCTGTTTCCATGCCGTACATCTCTATGACTCTATGACTCCATAACTGAGGTGTAAACACTGATTTTTGCAGCACTCCATGGCATTCAAAAAGATTAACCTTTTCATAACTTTTAGTTTGTCTTCTCTACAAACACTAATGTTTATATTCTATGTACGATGTCAATAAAATATATACAGTGGAGGTTCAGGAAGAATTGATTTCAATTATATACCTTCTATATAAAGCATACTCATTTTCTCCTAGTTAAAAATCACACAACACCAGGTTATAGTCCAACAGGTTTAGTTGGAAGCACACTAGCTTTCGGAGCGACGCTCCTTCGTCAGGTGACAATCACCTGATGAAGGAGCGTCGCTCCGAAAGCTAGTGTGCCTCCAATTAAACCTGTTGGACTATAACCTGGTGTTGTGTGATTTTTAACTTTGTACTCCCCAGTCCAACACTGGCATCTCCAAATCATTTTCTCCTAACGTGATTTCTTACCCATTATGCTTATTGGAATGTATGACAACATTAACTGAAATTTAGTGGATTCAACCTAAATCTGCTTTATTGCAATTGCAAGATGATTGTGCATGAAGTATTAGAAAAGAATAATTTGAATTCTTAAATAAAATCATACCACACTGAAAAGGCCATTCCTAAGATGAGCGACATAACTATGTAAAAAATAGATAGATCATAGCAATTTTGAACAAATAATGGGAACTGAAAAGAGGAAGAAACTGATTTGTTCTTAAAAAACCTTGAAGTTCATGTTGTTTTGATAGCAGCCTCACTATGGGTAATTACCTAATGGGGCAAATAGACAACTTTGCTTTTTTTTTTGACAGATAAAAAGTTAGCTCAAAAAGAAAAAGGTAACTCCTAAGATATTCTGTGTATCGAAAATGATCCACTTAACAATGAACATCTTTAGTTGCATTTGACTTCCCTCTGTTTTATAGTAAAGTGTGAATCAGAGCAATTGTTTTTTTTTTGAGTAATGTGCTTGTTATCTAATTCAGAATCACAAGGAAAATGTAAAAACCTTGGTGAGTATGTTTTGTTGTGTGGCTTGACATGTTCTACTAAAAATCTGTTCCAGCGACACTTTCAAATCAATTATATTACCAAATGCTTTGTGTTGCTCTTCCAGCATCACTACTCCATGTTCCTATTTTTTAAAAAAAGGCAATCCACTGGAACTGTCCAGGACTTTTCAGGCAATAGAAATGAATCTCTTTGAGATTGATGCAACAAAACTGAGGAAAAAAGAATCCTAGCTTGTGTGTTAGTTTTTAAGCCATTTAAACAATTTAGCTTTTAAACCCATAAGGTATAAGGCATAAGGTATAGAAATGGGAAATGATTGATTGCAAACCAATGGAATGATAAGCACCAGAGCTGTAACACATTTAACCTGAGTTAGTAACCTGATATAGCAGTCATTTACTGACTGTAATTTCTGAAGAAAAAACTGAATATCGTGTTATCTGTAAATGAAATAATTTATCCTGAATATTCTAAATATTCATTGTTTTTATTGATCATCATTTCCTCTTTCAGTTTTACAATTGAATTAGGAGCAACAACAATTACTTCACTGTGTCATCAAGGAACCCTAGCAAACTGGAGTCAATGAGGATCAGGGGACAAATTTTCCAGTGGTTGGAGTTATTCCTGAAGAAGGGCTTATGCCCGAAACGCCGATTCTCCTGCTCCTTGGATGCTGCCTGACCTGCTGCACTTTTCCAGCCACATATTTTTCAGCAGCGGTTGGAGTCTTACCTGGCAAAGAGAAAGATGAATCATAGAATCCCTACAGTGTGGAAACAGGCCCTTCAGCCCAACAAGTCCACATCGATCCTCTGAAGAATAACCCACCCAGACCCATTGCCCTACATTTACCCCAGCCTAATGCACCCAACCTACACATCCTTGAATACTATGAGTAATTTCTCATGGCCAATCCACCTAACCTGCACATCTTTGGATTGTGGAAGCAAACCGGAACACCTGAGGAAACCCATGCAGTCATTGGGAGAATGTGCAGACTCCACATAGACAATCACCTGAGGTGAGAATCTAACCCAGGTTCCTGGTGCTGTGAGGCAACAGTGCTAACCATTGAGCCTCCGTGCCACTGTGTGTGGTTGTAGTTGTTATAGATGAGTCATCTCAGCTCCTACACACCTCTGCAGGAGGTCCATGTGGTTTTTGTTATTTAACCTATTTTCCAAGCAACCTGTCTCAGAGATAGCTAAAAATCACACAACATCAGGTTATAGTCCAACAAGTTTATATGGAAGTACTAGCTTTCGGCGCACTGCTCTTTCATCAGGTAGGTGTGAAGCAGGATCATAAGACACAGAATTTATATCAAAAGATCACAGTGTAATGCAACTAATAAGATATTTTGAACAAACTTAGATTGCTGTTAAATCTTTCATCTTTTAGAATGGGTTACAGGTTTCCGTTCATTAATATGTACATCCCAGAAATTCTTTCAAGTCACATTCTCAACATAACTTAAGGTTTTATAAGAAAAAGGTGACATCTCAGCTCAGACAATGTGTTAAAGGTGTGAGGTTAGAATCTGTCTCTATCCCAGTCTTGGGTCAGACTGGTTCCATTTCCAAAGTAAGCATTTATAAAATGTTACATGGATTGACTGCCTACATTGACTGCCTGCAGATTGCATGCTTTTTGAACAAAACAAAATGTATCTGCATTTACAATTCTGCAAATGCAGATTCACCTCATAATCTGAGATGTGTGTGCGCATGCATGTGAGGAAGAGAGAGAGAGAGAGAGAGAGTGTGTGAGAGGGAGAGAGTGTGAGTGTGTGCTTACGTGTGTGTGCTTGGTAGGGTATGTGTATGAGTGTGATTCTCTCCCTCCCTCCCTCTCTCTCTCTCTCTCTCTCTTTCTCTCTCTCTCTCTTGCTCTCCCTCTCTCTCTCTCCATCTCTCTCTCTTGCTCTCTCTCTCCCCCACCTTTCTCTCTCTCTCCCTCTCTCTCCCTCTCCATCTCCCCCCACATGCTAACACACACATATAAGTCTCTGGGGTGAATTTGCATTTGCAGAATTGTAATTGCAGATACGTTTTATTTTGTTCAGAAAGCACACAATCTGCAGACAGTCAATCCATGTTGCATTTTATAAATTCCTACTTTGGAATTAGAACCAGTCTGACTCAAGATTGGGATAGAGACAGCCTCTAACCTCACAACTTGAATGCATTGTCTTAGTTGAGATGACACCTTTTTTTTATAAAACCTTAAGTTATCTCGAGAATGTGACTTGAAATAAGCTCTGCGATATACATATTAAGGAACCGAAACCGGCAACCCATTCTAAACTTAACAGCAATTTAAGTTTGTTCAATATGATGTATCAGTTGCATTACACTGTGATCTTTTGCTATAAATTTAATGTCTTATGATCCTGCTCCACAGCTACCTGATGAAAAAGCAGCACTCCGAAAGCCAGTACTGTTGGACTATAACCTGGTCTTGTGATTATTAACTTTGTCCATCCAGTCCAACACTGGCATCCCCACATCATGTCTCAGAGATTTTATTACATACCTTTGGAGCAAGTGGGACTTGAACCCGGCATATTTGGCTTATGGTTAGGGACACTACCACAGCGCCACAAGTGGTCCAGGAGTTCCAAACAGTCGTATCCTCGGCCCAACCATCTTCAGCTGCTTCATCAACTACTACCTCTCCATCATAAGGTTAGCAGTGGGGATGTTCACTGATGATTGCAAAATGTTAAATACCATTAACAACTCCTCAGATACTAAATCAGTCCATGCTCAAATGCAACAAGATCTGGATAATATCTTGCTGACATGTGGAAAATAATATTCCTGCAACACACACATGCCAGACAATGACCATCCCCAATAAGAGACAACCTAACCACTGCCTCTTGATATTTAATGGTGCCAATATCACTGAATCTCCCACTATTCCCAACATTCTGGGTTCTACCTTTAACCAGAAACTTCAACTGGGCTCCAAATGTAAATACAATGGCTACAAGAGCAGGTCAGAGACTAGGACTTTTGCAACTCACCTCCTGACTCCACAAAGCCTGTCCACTGTTTACAAGTCAGGAGTGTGATGAAATGCAGTCCACTTGCCTGAATGATGCATCTCCAACAACACTCAAGAAGCTTGAATGCAAAGCATCCTGCTTGAATGGCACCATATCCAGAAGCTTCCAATACTAATGCTCAATAGCAAAAGTGTGCATGATCTACAAGATGCACTGTGGAAATTTGCACAAGGTTGTTCCAAACCCATGACCATTTCCATTTAGAAGGTTAAGGACATGCCACCATTAGCTGAAAGTTCCCCTCCAAACCACAGACTTCCCTGACTTGGAAGTATATTACCATTTCTTCGTTGTCTCTTCTCAAAATCTTGGGATTCCCTGCCTAATGGCATTGTGGTTCAATCACAGCACTTCCACTGCAGCAGTTCAAGAGGCAACTCACCATCACCACCTTCCTGAGGTTGAGTAAGGAGAGACAATAAATACTGCCAGCCACCAATGCCAAGGTCCATAACACAATAAGAAAATGTGTAAGTTATAATATAGTTTTAGTTTTTGCACTTATATTTAGTTATACTTTACAACTTTTACAGAAAATCAGCTATCTTTGATGAAGGCAGGTAAACTATATTTCTGATGTATTTTCTGGAATATTTAAACATGCTTTTTTTCCTCCAATTCAAGAGTAATATGTGTCATGTGAAGAATTCCATGCAGTAGATAATGTTCATTAACTTTTTCCATCTCATTTCAGAGCTTCAAGAGCTTCGCAAAAACACACGTGGGTGGAAAAGACTAATAGTGTTTAAAAACTTTAAATAATGTTGTGTGAATACCAGTGCAAGACTGCCTTCATTACATAATGATGATATTCCAGTGGATGTTTCATTATTTATATGATTGAGAAGACTCAAAGCACATTATATTTGCAATTGTTCAAATTGTAGATAGGCCTGAAATGTATGGGATGCAACTAGATATGGACTGGAAAGTAAAACAGGCAGTATCACAATCAAATATACTGCTCATCCAAAATTTAATTCATGCCGCTGAAGTCCTGGAGGATAGAGTTGCTCTGTACTTAGACGTAATGAGTCTAACCTGAGAGTTACCATACCTCAGGGGAAGGGCATTGTTGAAAACACAGAACCTTCATGGTTACCCCAGGTATTTAAACCTGTGCTGTTAATGTCACTCTTAAATTGACAAGCCAGTCATCCAGCCAACTGAGCTAATTAATCCCAAAACAGCATCAAAATGACTGAAGCTTGGACATGTGTTATAAACCGACACTACTCTTCCTTATATATCCAAGTAAGTCCAATCTAATCCCTTGATGGTTAGTATAATGCTACTTAGAATATCAAGTTAGCAAATGCATACTTACAATATAAACATCTGTCAGCAGGTTTAATTTAACTACAAAAAACACGCTACCTACACAAGGTCACTTGCACCTAGTCACTTTTTTTAAACAAGAATTTCAGACTCAGAGGGAGTTATGATAAAATCTTGTATCTCCATTGCCTGAATTTCCATCTGTGAAATGGGGACTGCTGTAGAATACTCTTGTTTCTAATTGATTAACTTGGTCTATTCCTTCGATGAACAAATTGAAACAATTGATTATTGTAGTCCTGTTGATGCTGTCTATTGACAATTTACCACATGATTGATCAGTAAAGGTAAAGTAATAAAATTGAAGAGATTGTTAAATCTTGTATATAAAATTTACCAAGGGATAGAAAGCAGAGAAAAAGTTACTTTTCACATTACAGGGAGCTGGATATCATAGCACAGTGGTTACATTATTTGAGTCATGGCCTAATGTTCCTACTATATGAGCTCAAATTCTATCACTGTAACACTCCTGTAGTTGGAGTGTTTCATCTTATCTAATTAAAAGAAAAAAAAAATTTAAACAATGATGACCAAGGTCCTAACCGCTTATTGTAAAAGTCCAATCCACCTGATGGTTGTTTATTCGGAGAGGAAATTTTGGATTCTTGTGTTTCATTGTGAAATGGCCAATCAAGACCAAGATCTCTGTTAATATTGAAAAATCCTTGTTCAGAAGAAACTGATGTGGAGGAAGTTTCTGCGTAAGGGACACAATTCTTTGAGAACATCTGTCGTCAAGCAAAAGAACAGGAAAGGAACCAATGACCTTGTGACCAAGGTTCAGTTCCATCTCCCAGAAACACTGACAAATATATGGTCAGAAATGCATTTCTAGGAACTGGCTTGTCAGCCATGCAATGACCCACAGAACCCATGATCAGTGATTCAGAATTTCCTTACTGAACAGTCATACTTTATGGCAACTTGCTTATTTTTGATTTATATTAATAGCCTGAAAATATGTAAGTCAGACACAATTTCAAATTCTTCAACGATCAGGAAACTTGGAAATGTCTCACACAATGAAAAGCACATTGCCAGTCCTCACGGTTGACATTGGTAGACCAGTGAAGTGGTTTGGAAAATGAAATTTAACGGAGAAAGGTGTGAAGTGAAACATTTTGGAAGGAAGAGTGAGGAAACCAATGTTCAATATTGAAAAAAAAAAGTGAAAAAAGGTAACACAGTCTGGGCTATGTGCAGGAAAACTGTTGAAAGTGTCAGTACAACTGGAGAAAGTTGTTTTATTTGATTTGCTAATGCTATGTAGTCATTGCTGACTCTGCAGTCATTTATTGCCTATTCCCCTCTGCCTTTTTGAACTACTGCAGTCCATTTATGATGAACTGTAATAAAGCATTCCATAGATTCACCAACCTCAGAAAAAAGAAAGTCATCTCTGTCTTAATTGGCTGACCCCTTACTCTGGAAATATGCCCTCTGGCTCTAGACTTTCCCACAGAGGGAAAGAACCTCTCAGCATCCACCCTGTCAAGGCTTGTAAGGATTGTTAAAAAAAAAAATGGTTCCAATTCTTCTCATCCCCAATGAGTACGGTCTAAACTTACTCAACATTTGCTGATAAGAACATCAGGCTATGTCTAGGATCAATGTAGTGAACATTCTCTGGACTACCTCCAATGTCAGTATATCTTTCTTTAGATAGGGGAGACAAAAGCTTTCATAGAATGCAAGATACAGTATAACTAGTGTCTTTATACTTTCAGAAATAATCCTTATTTTTAAACTTCATTCCCTTTGAAATAACAACTTTCCTTCCACTTCCCCTTCCTTGTTACCTACTGAACTTGAATGCTAACCTTTTGTGATTGACACACCAGGTTCTCAAATTCTTGTGCTGTAGTTTCTGCCATAATTTTCCATTCAAATAATATTCAATTTCTCCATCCTTCCTACCTCATATTTGCCCATATTACATTCCATCTATGAAGGTTTTTCTGACTTTATTAACCTGCATATATCCCTCTTATAAACTTTGTATCACCCTCACTTGTCTTCTCAAAATTGTTTGTGACATCAATAAATTTAGTTATAGTACTTTCACCAAAGTAATAAATTTATATTTTAATTAATTATGTCCACAGCATTGATTCCTGTGACATGGAGTAAACCCCTCTGCTAATTTAAACCTGACACACAGAGAAGCTCATCTCGCACTGTAATTTAAATTTTGAGATGCAAAGTATTATCCCACTGTTTAAAGTAAAAATTAACAATTTTATTCCTTAAGTTCAAAAAAGGAAAAAAACCCTATTTATAACTCCTTTCTCTTCAATCTATTTCTACCTCCCCACTCTACAATAGAGATCCGATAAATTCCCTCTTAAATTTATGGCAAAATACTTTCAAATTCAGTTGACATCTTCGGGTGTCGAACTTTCTCTGTAGTTTTCTTAGGTCATCTTCTCTTCAGTATTCTGCTTCACAGGTCTTCATATAACAGGTACCTGTCAGAGAGCTATTTGGCTATCAGTCTATATTTGTTGGTTTTCTTGGCAGTTCTCACCCTAACTGTTCAAAATGTCTGGTTTTATGCCCCAAAATATTGGATCATTTCATTTGTTGTCATCAAAACACTAAATGCAAATTCAATTGGAATTTGGTATCCTGGGGCATAATTTAATTGATTGACCAAATTCAAATTTATTGTGTACCATGGTAACTCAGTTGCACTACTGGTTTCACAGTCAAATGTTACATTTTAAATTCTTTCAGCACACTCTATGCCTCTCTCAGTCTGTGCCATCTTCCAGTCTCTCTTAAAGGTACAGCATACCTCTACAGCTTCATAACACATTGCCAGCTGAAAATGCCACCTCCCCACCCTCCTTATCTCAACTCTATGTCTTCAATTCTGGACAATTCTCTTTGCTAGTTATATATTACATCCAACACCATGGCTGTTGTCTTATTAAGTAACATTTTGCGTTATAACTCATTGAATGCCTTTTGGAAATCCAAATCTATTGCATCTACTGCTTTCCCTTTAATTCGCCTACATATTATCACCCCAGTAATAACTTTGTCAGACATGATTTCCCCTTCTTGAAGATATTGGGTTATGCTTGATAACTCTTGATGAGTAATTCTGAAGATAGTTGTTACTTTCATATTGCTTATTTTATCAGAACAAATTTTCAAGTTGACAACTAGCCAGTGAACCATATATAAACAAAGAAACAAAAGAAAATTGTGGCCTTGTTTTGCAGGGAAACAATTACTTGACAAAGACCAAGGTATACATTTCATCTAAATGCACATTATTATAACAATTATTGTTATTTCTAACTATTCATCTGTTTGTACATACCAGTACTAAGTTTTTTAATTTGTCCAGATTGTATATCGAGTTAGATTTTGAGATTAAATAATGGTTGGAAAGCAGTCAGTTCTACATGAACAGTGGAAAGTGTTTGACATCTAACAATGAACTCCACTGTTGGTGCTTGCCACAGGAATCATATTATTTGATCATCATATAACATTTGTAGTGATTTATAAGGCAATTATTTTGTGAATGAAAAATGTTATAGCCTTTAACAGATTAATCTGTTGAATTTCATTTTGTTGTGCTGTAACCATTTGTAATGCAGAAATTACCAATGTGTTTGCCACTTTTAATAGTCATAAATAAAGTTTATTTTTTGCATAGAATAGAATAGCATGACAAATCTTGCCTATTGTTGTATATATTGTTAACAAGGTCCTGCAAAAGAAAAAGAGCTCTCATATGTTGCAAAATATTTTAAAAATAGCATCAGTGCAACAGAAGGAAAATCATCCCAGTATTAAGTAACAAATTGGAAATAACTTGTGATGGAAATGATTGTGAGGTTAGCCAATAATTCTGAGAACAGAAATGTATCTCAGTAACTGTGGCAATTAGATCCAAAAGTGGCTTTGAAAGGTCAAATTGTAACATAATGACTTTACATTGCTGCTTTATGAGATTGCATGACCACACAGATCCCATGATCCAATATAGACTGAAGGAAACATTTGAATATGTTTTTGATATTTTTAATGGTTCTGCTATTTTTATCAATCCCTCCCACCATTACGTAAACCTTGTCAGGCAAACTTATTGTCAGCTTAAAACCTCAATGAAAAGAAATGTAAGGTCATTAAAGGAATTAAGTCAGCATTACAACCATAAACTGGGTCCTGTAATAAACTATCCTTTCCCTACAATTTGCCAAAAGAGCAAATTAAATGGATATTATAGCAGAAACAACTTCTCAATAAATTAATGAAAACCCACACTTAGAATGTTAACTTTGCAATTGCAAGATATTGTTGCCTACATGTGGGCTTATGAAGATTTAAGTATGAAACTATAACTCTTTTATACTTACATATGACCTTTTATTATAAAATCAATTTTAAAATACATTATAATAATGAATATTATATCATGGAACAATGCAGATCAATTTAATCTGATTTTTCTACTTTATGTTTATATCTAATGTTTAAATGTACATTAAATTGGAACATAGAATCACATGCATTTCAAGAAAACTATCATCACAACCTAGCAAAAACAACTTAGACAATCTTGTAATTGTCTTGACTCAATCTTTCAGGGGAATCATTGTAAAACTCAATCTTTCCTTTCTCCTAATGTCGCTAATGCTTTATCTGTGTGGATTTTGAATATATGCGTATTGCCTTATAATTTTGCACCACAGAATGAAACAGAATGTTTTTGTTCATAGCATTTTGACAAAAATAAACAATCTTTATCATTTGCATATACTGTTTTGTCTATGAATTCTTATGGTTCAAATAGTACCCCCATCTAGCTATCTCTCACGTATTTGTCTGTCCTCCAAGCTCAATACTTCAATGTTCTCCTTTGTAATACTTCATGGCACCTATTCAAATTATGGATATGGTCCATTTTGTTTCTAATCATGCCTAATAACTTAATTATACTTTTTAAAAATGACCAATTCATTACGTCATTTAATAAGGAAAGGAATTTCAGTTTTCAAAGTATATGCACCTACCTATTAATTCTTTTAGTAATAGGACTGACATGTACATCCTCCTTTAGATCTCTTGGATGAGTGTATCCATGAGGTGGATGATGTTATGATGTTCCATTATGACATTGTTTGGTGATAAATTAGAATGAGTTGATTCATGGAAAGCAGATGCCAACAAACCTGCACTTTGTACGTTTATGTGCGCTCCATATCTAAAGACCACTTATGAACTTAAAACATACAGAAAAATGAGTTAAACTCATTTATGACTGCTACAAAGCATTTTATCACACCAGTCACACAATCTCCACTTCAAACCTGCTACAAACAGAAGTTAGCAGCCATTTAGCCTCTTGAGCATGCTACAACACTCCAGAAGATCATGGCTGATCTTACTCAGGCCTCATCCACTTCTACCGTTTGACACCATTAAGAACATAGAATACAGAGCATTACAGCACAGTACAGGTCTTTCGGCCCTTGATGTTGCACCACCCTGTGAAAATAATGTGATGCCCATCTAACATCCACCATTCTATTATTACCCATATGTATATCGAATGCCCATTTAAATGCCCTTAATATTGGCGAGTCTACTAATGTCGCAGGCAGGCCATTCCACACTGCTTCTTCTCTCTCAGTGAAGAAACTACCTCTGACATATGTCCAATATCTATCACCTCTCAATTTGATGCTACGCTGCCTCGTGCTATCCGTCACCTTCCTAGGAAAAAGGCTCTCACTATCCACCTATCTAATCCTCTGATTATTTCATACGTCTTGATTAAGTCACCTCTTAACCTTCTACTCTCAATGAAAACAGCTTCAGTTCCCTCAGCCTTTTCTCGTAAGACCACCCTTCCATACCAGGCAACATCCTAGTAAATCTCCATTCCAAAGCTTCCACATCCTTCTTATAATGCAGTGACCAGAACTGCAAGCAATACTCCAGGTGCGGCCTTCCCAATGTCTTGTACAGCTGAAGCATGACCTCGTGGCTCCGAAACTCAATCCCCCTACCAACAAACACCAACCTACCATATGCCTTCTTAATAACCCTATCAAACTGGATGGCAACTTTCAGGGATTTATGCACCTGGACACCGAGATCTCTTTGTTCATCTACACTGCCAAGAATTTAACCATGAGCCCAGTACTCTGCATTCCTATTATTTCTTCTGAAGTGAACTACTTCATACTTTTCCACATTAAATCCCATTTGCCACTTCTCAGCTCTGCACTTTGTCTATGTCACACCCACACTGATTTTATTTTGATGTTCGTGACACATTCTTCAGGATTTGAAATCGCCGGTCTAGCTAACAAGATGAATTAACTTCTGTTTCTAGCAGGTTTGAAGTGGAGATTGTGTGACTGGTGTGATAAAATGCTTTGTAGCAGTTATAAAAATCACAAAAAGTATTGATCCTGAGTGTCATGAAGTGTGCTCATGGATTGTGTGTGGGGTATTGTTGAGGCAAGGAGAAGTCAATTTGTCTTCGATGTTTCCATTCTATTGAAGGTCAAGGCTATGTTGTGATGCTTACTATCCATGTCTGCTTATCCAGCTACATAGCAATCATAGAGTCATAGAGATGTATAGCACAAAAAGAGATTCTTCAGTCCAACATGTCCATGCTGACCAGATAACCTAAATTACTCTAATCCCACTTGCTAGCACTTTGTCCAAATCCCTCTGAACTCTTCCTATTCAGCTACCCATTTGGATGTCTTTTATATGTTCTGATTTTACCACTTTCTCTGGCAGCTCATTTCATACATACACTACCCTTGGTGTGAAAGATTTGCCCCTTAGGTCCCTTATAGATTGTTTCCCTCTCACCCTAAACCTATGCCCTCTAGTTTTGGACTCCCCCCACCCAGGGGAAAGACTTTCTCTATTTACCCTTGTTATGGACTAGGCCAGACAACCCAAAACATTCTTGAGCAGGCAACCCAGACCATAACTTTATAATTTGTTTTGGTAACCATACAGTGAGAATTACTTGGAATAAGCTAGCTCGGTTAATTACTAGGTTTTAAAACAGACAGAAATTTTATCACAAAATTACACATTGAAACACAAAGAATCGAATAAAGAACCCATGCAGAACTCAGTCTATCCAAACTAGACTTAATTATGCTGTTCTGAACATATACAACAGTCCCAATAAGCAAACCCCCTTAAAATACAGTTTAGAAAATGGAACAGATGCTTACAGGTTGAACTTAGAAGGGCAGAAAGAGAGAGAGTTTCCATGCAGCTCACTGTTGAACTCCTAACTAGTTCTGGACTGAACTGCTCAGCTAGAGAGCTGACCACTTCTGCTTTCATTATATTGGTCACTTCTAAAATATGACTACATTTACCTGACATCTCATCTGCTTACATATAAATAAAAAGGCCTCTCAATACCCTTTAATCTCTGTACCAAACCAGTCTGATTGGAGCCTGGCCTGGTTTATGACCCTTCTGAAAAACAAACCAAAAGCACAGTATCCTCAAGGAAAGGAACAGCTTTAAAAAAAAAGAAACATCTTTGTGACACCCGATCCATGCTCCTCATGATTTTATAAGCCTCAATAAAGTCACCCCTCAGCACCAAGGAAAACAGTCCCAGCCTATTCAGCCACTTTCTATAGCCCAAAGTCTCCAATCCTGGCATAATTCTGAGACATTAGCTTCCTGTTTCCATTGGTTACAATCTCCTTATAAGGTATCCTCTCAAAAACTATAATGCTAAGCATGATTTATGTTCCATAACTAAAAACAGAAGCTATTTTAGAGACTGGGCAGGGAAAATCTGTAGTGAGAAAAAAAGTGTTAACCATTCAGGTTGATGAGCTATCATTATAACTTGGAAATGTTAGAAAAATAACTGGTTTTTAGCAAATGAAATTTTGGTGCTTTGAAGGAAACAAAAAAGAAATGCCCTTGAAAGGATGGGAGACAGCAGACATAAACTACCAGAATATTAGATGATGCAGGGGCAAAGGGTTTGGCAATTGGCCATGTTAAATAGAAAAGACATGTCCAGGAGTTGTTTGAAAAGCAGAATGAAGAGCAACTGCTAATTCAATGAAAAGACAAGAGTGAAGGGAAGTATCACTTAAAAGTTGCAAGGTTGTGAGTCATTGTTGAGACAAGAAGGCTGTAAACTGACTAATAGAATGATGGTGTGCTATTCCTCAACCTTACATTGAAGTTCCCTTCATCTCAGTCCATGTTAGTCATCATTGACACACCATTTATGTTTGTTCTATGTATTTTATATGCTTCTTCAACCATTTGGCACCTCACAGGAACAAGATTAACTGCTACATCAACAATTTCCATATTTAATTCCTTATGCATCTCAAATTCCACTATCTCTAGCGTGATGCTAACTACAGATTTTCTTCCTCTTCCAGTTTGAAAGTTCAAAATCACCATTATGCTCACTGCAATATTTTATTAGTTCTGTTTGCTCTCACACTTATGTCGCTGTTCTTGGCTTCCATCAGTGTTACCATGAAACTGAGTGTAAATGTGAGTACAAAACATGATATAGGCTAATGCTCAAGTTATCATCCCTTCAGAACAAATGGATTGCTTTTACAGATAACATGATATGCTGCCAGAAAAATAAGAAAAGAACATAGAAGTACTTTCTTCCTATTCATCAAAGCAAGAATGCATGTCATCCAACATTAATATTGAGACAGTTTCTGCTTTCAGAATTAACAACTGCATTTGTAAATCAAAGAGAAAATGGTGAGTAGAATCAAGAAAAATCCTAACTTTAATTTTCAAGATATGGAGGTGCCAATGTTGGATTGGGGTGAACAAAGTTAAAAATCACACGATGCCAGGTTTATTTGGAAGCACTAGCTTTTGGAACACTGTTCCTTCATCAGGTAGCTGTGTAGCAGGATCAGAAGACACAGAATTTATAGCAAAAGATTACAGTGTCATGCAACTGCAATAATATAGTGAACAAGCCAACATTGCTGTTAAGTCTTTCATCTTTTAGAACTGAAATCTGCAACCTTTCTAAAAGATAAAAGACTTAATAGTAATCTAGGTTTATTCAGCATATCGTGTCAGTTGCATGACATTGTAATCTTTTGTTAAAAATTCTGTCCTATGATCCTGCTCCACAGCTACCTGATAAAGGAGCAGCGCTCTGAAAACTAGTGTTTCCAAATAAACCTGTTGGACTACAACCTGGTGTTGTGTGGCTTTTAACTTTAATTTTCAAGGCAGTCTCTTAAAATTGAATGCAAATTTTAAAAGAGCCAATCATTCATTTGTGAATGAAAAAAAATAGAGGGTGAGCTGTACAACTAGGACATGATTCTTAAAAGAAGTCGACTACACAGATTATGTTTGCTCAAGTAAGACTTGCTTGTCTTTCCTCATATTATAGAAAGTTAATTCATAGATCTTTCTCTGACCCCGTCATTACCTGCTAACCATCCAGTTTGATGGTCAATGTTTTGAAGTGGGACACAATACTAGGATAACCAAAAAAAGAATGACCTAAGGGAGCTGGATTTTGGACGAAGGTTGTTGGAGAACCGGGTAGTGGGATGTTGGGGTAGGGATATGGCAGGTAGATGTTGAAGAGAACACTGCTCGTGCCTAACAAACAATAACTCAGAACTTGTTAGCTTAACATTGTTATTGGGAAAATGTTAGGCTATATTATAAAGAATATAGTGGCAGAGCATTGAGAAATACATAATAAAATGAAGAGAGTCTGCATTGTTTCATAAAGGTGATATCATGTCTAACAAGTTATTAGAATTCTTTGATGAGGTAACAAGTAGATAGATAAAACAGAAACAATGGATATAATATATATGGACCTTCAAGATTAGTTTGATAAGATAACACATCTTAGGTACTTATTAAGAAAAGATACCGTGATGTTGGAAATTGTGTATGAGCACGAGTAGAGAATTGGATAACTCATAGAAGAAAGAGAGTTGGGATAAGTGAGGCATTTTCAGGATGTTAATGATAGATGTTAATGACATTGATGAAGAAAGTGAGTGTACCATAGCCAAGACTGTCAATGATGCACAGATAGATAGGAAGGCAAATGGTGCGGATGACATAAAGAGACTGCAGAAGGGTATATTCTGTGAAAGCAAGTAGAAAACCACTTGGCAGACTTAATACAATGTGGGAAAATATGAGATCATGCAATTTGGAAAAGTGAATGGGGGAATTGAACATTAGTCAAATGAGGAAAGATAATTCAAAGCTACAACACGGTAGGATTGAGAGGTCCTGGTGTGTAATTTGTAGAAAGCTAGCATCCAATGCAGCTGGTGATAGGAGAAAGTGAAGACACACAGTAGGTCAGGCAGCATCCGAGGAGCAGGAGAGTCAATGTTTTGGGCAGAAGCCCTTCATCAGCTACAATAAAAGGAGCAGTTTTGGGCCTCTTATCTAAGGAAAGATATTCAGGCATTGAAGGCAGTCCAGAAAAGATTGCTAGGCTGATACCCAGGTATACTGGGAGGAGAAAGTGAGGTCTGCAGATGCTGGAGATCAGAGCTGAAAATGTGTTGCTGGAACAGCGCAGCAGGTCAGGCAGCATCCAGGGAACAGGAGAATCGACGGTTCGGGCATAAGCCCTGAAGAAGGGCTTATGCCCGAAACGTCGATTCTCCTGTTCCCTGGATGCTGCCTGACCTGCTGCGCTGTTCCAGCAACACATTTTCAACCCAGGTATACTGGGTCTGTCTTGCGAGGAGAGCTTGAGTAGATCAGGCATGTACTCATTGGAATTTAGAAGAATCACCGATGATCTTATTGAAGTATACAAGGTTTTTCGGGGACTTGGCAGGGTAGGTGTGGAAAGGTTAATTTCCATTGTGGGAAAGTTTTCATTTATATAAATGATTTAGATGAGAATGTAGAAAGCATGGTTAGTAAGTTTGCGAATGACACCAAAATTGGGGCAAAGGAGATAGGCAACAATGTTTTCTAAAATTGCAAAGGTCTGAAAAATAGCACATAGAGTTCAATCTGGATTAATGCGAGATATTGCACTCTGATAGAACAAACAGAGACAGGATATATATAATTAACGGTCAGGCTTTGGGCAGTGAGAGACTGATGGGTTCAAGTATCACAATTCCTTGAAGTTTGGATCACAGGTAGACAGCATGGTTAAAAGGATGTATAGCATGCTTGCCTTCATTGCTTAGTCCTTTGAGTAAAGCAGTTAGCAAGTCGTGTTGAGTTTGTAGAGCTCATGGGTGAGAACTCTTCTGAAATAGAAAACTCAAAAAAGGATCATGCTGTAAGGTCAAGAGAAATAGGGATTGATAGGAAGGGTGAGGGGAGTAACAAATTAAAAATATTATCTATGAATGCATGAAGCATTAGAAATAAGATGGATGAGCTTGAGGCTCATTTGGAAATTGGCAGTTACGATGTTGTGGGGATAACTGAGACGTGGCTTCAAGTGGACAGGGCCTGGGAAATGAATATTCAAGGCTATACGTGCTATCGTAAGGACAGACTGACTGGCAGACGGGGTAGGGTGGCCCTGTTGGTAAGGAATGATATTCAGTCTCTTGCACGGGGGGACCTAGAATCAGGGGATGTAGAGTCAGTATGGATAGAGCTGAGAAATTCTAAGGGTAGAAAGACCCTAATGGGAATTATCTACAGTCCCCAAACAGTAGCCTGGATGTAGTGTGTAAGCTGAATAAGGAGCTGAAATTGGCCTGTCACAAAGATATTACTACAGTTGTTATGGGGGATTTCAACATGCAGGTAGACTGGGAGAATCAGGATGGTACTGGACCCCAAGAAAGGGAGTTTGTGGAGTGCCTCCGAGATGGATTCTTAGAAAAGCTGGTGCTGGAGCCTACCAGGGAGAAAGCAATTCTTGATCTGGTGTTGTGCAACAAACCGGATTTGATCAGGGACCTCGAAGTAAAGGAGCTAGTGACCATTAGGAGATAGTGACCACAATACAATAAGCTTTAGGCCATTAGGAGATAGTGACCACAATACAATAAGCTTTAATCTGCAGTTTGAAAGGGAGAGGGTAGAATCGGAAGTGACAATATTTCAGTTGAATAAGGAGAACTATGGAGTTATGAGGGAAGAGCTGGCCAAAGTTCAATGGTGCACTACCCTAGCAGGAATGGCAGTGAAACAACAATGGCAGATATTTCTGTGTATAAGACAGAAGATGCAAGATCAATTCATTCCAAAAAGGAAGAAAGATCCTAAGGGGAAGCAGGGGTGGCCATGGCTGACGAGGGAAGTTAAGGACCATACAAAGACAAAAGGGAAAAAGTATAACATAGCAAAGATGAGTGGGAAATCGGAGGACTGGGAAGCTTTAAAAGAACAACAGAGGATAACTAAAAAGGAAATACACAAAGAAAAAATAAGGTCGAAGGTAAACTGGCCAAAAATATAAAGGAGGATAGTAAAGGCTTTTTTAGGTATGTCAAAAGAAAAAAACTGGTTAAGACTAAAATTGGGCCCTTGAAGACAGAAACGGGTGAATTTATTATGGGGAGCAAAGAAATGGCAGAAGAATTGAATTGGTACTTTAGATCTGTCTTTACTGGGGAAGACATGAGCAATCTCCCAGATGTAATAATGGTTGAAGGACCTGAACTGAAGGGAATTTATATTAGGCAGGAAATGGTGTTGGAGAGACTGTTAGGTCTGAAGGCTGATAAGTCCCCGGGGCCTGATGGTCTGCATCCCAGGGTACTGAAGGAGGTGGCTCTCGAAATCGTGGATGTATTGGTGATCATTTTCCAATGTTCTATAGATTCAGGATCAGTTCCTGCAGATTGGGGGCGGCTAATGTTGTCCCTCTTTTTAAGAAAGGAGGGAGAGAGAAAACAGAGAATTATAGACCAGTTAATCTGACCTCGGTGGGAAAAAATGCTGGAGTCAATTATAAAGGACGAAATTACGACACGTCTGGATAGCAGTAACAGGACAGGTCAGAGTTAGCATGGATTTATGAAGGGGAAATCATGCTTGACGAATCGTCTGGAAGTTTTTGAGGATGTAATTCTGAAGATGGACAAGGGAGATCCAGTGGATGTAGTATACCTGGACTTTCAGAAAGCCTTTGATAAAGTTCCACATAGGAGGTTAGTGAGCAAAATTAGGGCACATGGTATTAGGGGAAAAGTACTGACATGGATTGAAAATTGGTTGGGTGACAGGAAACAAAAAGTAATGATAAACGGCTCCTTTTCGGAATGGCAGGTGGTGACCAGTGGTGTGCCGCAGGGATCAGTGCTGGGACCACAGCTTTTTACAATGTACGTTAATGATATAGATGAAGGTATTAAAAGTAATATTAGCAAATTTGCTGATGACACAAAGCCGGGTGGCAGGGTGAAATGTGAGGAAGATGTTAGGAGAATACAGGGTGACCTGGACAGGCTAGGTGAGTGGACGGATGCATGGCAGATGCAGTTTAATATGGATAAATGTGTGGTTATCCACTTTCGTGGCAAGAACAGGAAGGCAGATTACTACCTAATTGGAGTCAAGTTAGGTAAAGGGGCAGTACAACGAAATCTAGGTGTTCTTATACATCAGTCAATGAAAGCAAGCAGGCAGGTACAGCAGGCAGTGAAGAAAGCTAATAGCATGCTGGCCTTCATAACAAGAGGAATTGAATATAGAAGCAAGAGGTCCTTCTGCAGCTGTACAGGGCCCTGGTGAGACCGCACCTGGAATATTGTGCACAGTTTTGGTCACCAAATTTGAGGGAAGACATTCTGGCTATTGAGGGAGTGCAGCGTAGGCTCACAAGGTCAATTCCCAGAATGGCGGGACTATCTTACGCTGAAAGATTGGAAAGACTGGGCTTGTATACGCTTGAGTTTAGAAGGCTGAGAGGGGATCTGACTGAGGTGTATAAGATTATTAAAGGTTTGGACACTCTGGAGGCAGGAAACATGTTTCCGCTGATGGGTGAGTCATGAACCAAAGGACACAATTTGAAAATAAGGGGTAGGCCACTTAGAACAGAGTTGAGGAGAAACTTCTTCACCCAGAGAGTGGTGGGTGTATGGAATGCTCTGCTCCAGAAGGCTGTGGAGGCCAAGTCTCTGGATACTTTCAAGAAAGAGTTGGATAGAATTCTTAAGGATAGTGGAATCAAAGGTTATTGGGATAAGGCAGGAACAGGATACTGATTGAGGATGATCAGCCATGATCATAATGAATGGTGGTGCTGGTTCGAAGGGCAGAATGGCCTACTCCTACACCTATTGTCTATTGCCTATTGAAATACCGTGCCCAGTTCTCATTGCCCAGTTATAGGAAGGACATTATTAAGCTGGAGACGGTTCAGATGAAAGTTACCAGGATGTTGCTTGGTATAGAAAGTTTGAATTATAAAGAAAGGCTGCATCGGCTGGGACTTTCCTTTTTTGAGCACAGGAGGTTGAGTGGTGACCTTAAACAGGTTTATAAAATCATAAGGAGTATAGATAGGGTTAATTTTAGGTGTCTTTTCCCTAGGATGAGGGATTTCAAGACTAGGAGCATATTTTTAAGGTGAGAGGAGAGAGTTTTAAAAAAGACTCGAGTGGCAAATTTTTACGCAGAGGGTAGTTCATGTGCAGAATGAACTTCCTGAGGAAATGTAGATGTTGGCACAGTTACAACTTTTAAAAGACACTCAGATAAGTACGTGAATAGGAAAAGTTTGGGAGGATCTGGGCCAGGGTCAGGCAGGTGGACTAGTTTAGTTTCGGATTATGTTCAGCATGGATTGGTTCGACCAAACTGTCTGTTTCTGTGCAGTATGAGTCTCTGACTCTATGATATAATCTCAGAATAAGGTAGTGCCCATTTAAGACAGAGATAAGGAAGAATTTCTTCTCTTAGAAGGTTGTGAAATTATGGCAACAGTGAAGAAAAGGTGGAATAGTTGGATGACAGGTTGGTGTGTGAACATATAGGTGGTTGTGTTTCTGTCATCATAACTTGAAACATCAATACATTTTGCTTGCTATCATCATGAAATAGTTATCTTTTTACCGATGCATAATAAATAGTTCCAGATGTTGAAAAATTGAGTAGTTAACTACATTAACTTTTAGATTACTTACAGTGTGGAAACAGGCCCTTCGGCCCAACAAGTCCACACCGACCCTTCAAAGAGCAACCCACCCAAACTCATTCCCCTACACCGAACACTACAGGCAATTTAGCATGGCCAATTCACCTAACCTGCACATCTTTGGACTGTGGGAGGAAACCAGAGCACCCGGAGGAAACCCATGCAGACACAGGG
Organism: Chiloscyllium plagiosum; assembly: GCF_037043375.1. Taxonomy (NCBI): domain Eukaryota; kingdom Metazoa; phylum Chordata; class Chondrichthyes; order Orectolobiformes; family Hemiscylliidae; genus Chiloscyllium; species Chiloscyllium plagiosum. Next base: position 26,519,763 of record NW_028270173.1, read on the forward strand.
AGAATGTGCAAACTCTACACAGACAGTTGCCCGAGGTGGGAATTGAACCTGGGTCTCTGGCGCTGTGAGGCAGCAGTGCTAACCACTGTGCCACCGTGCCACCCAGTTTGACAAAACCTTGTTAACCATCTCGATCTAAAATGCATGAGTGTGCTATTAGAAGTATTGACACATGTCAGCTTGAAAATTAAGAAGGGTAGTAGATTGTACTGTTTACAATTTATTTTTGTTTCTAATACTTTCTCCTTAGAAAGGAAATTAAAAGACAGAACGTCAGGTAATTATTAAGGGGATGCAAATATTTATATCAGGATTCAATGTGATTTCATTTGTTGGATGTTTTGTTACTTTAAATGAGGCTGAATTCCTTTTGATGCACAAATGGGCTTTTTTTGGTGGTGCATACTTTTGTTTAGAAAGAAACTCATTGAGGTTAATAAGAGGAAATGTTGGCTATGCACATCCATGAAAATCTCCAGAAATTAAGACTGCAGTGAATGCAAATAATGTTTTATCTATTTTCTTACAATCTTCAGATTTAAATTCAAGGAAAATTAATATGATTAGATTGAATCATAAAATGAAGAATATCTTTGGAAGTTCTGCAGGATTTATCAATGTTGAGGACTGTGTTTGTTAAACTGAGGGCATTAAAAGAATACTATCAAGATCAACTGTGCAAATCCTTAACTTACAAAATGTTAGCACATACTGAAACTCTGTAATTTTACTTTCAGAACTTGAGAAGCTAAGAACAGCTCTTTATGATGCAGGTGAGGAGATAAAATGGGAAAGAGAGAGATGCAGTGGCATGGAGGTTTAGTGATAGCATTTATTAGAACATGCCAGATTCATCATTTTTTTCTTAGAGATTTTCATGTGTATCATCACTAAAAAGTAAAATTGATAATGTAATAATCATTGGATAAATATAGTTCCATGTGCCAGTGATGTTAGAAATGGAATGACAGGCAGAATCAATTTGTTATTGGACAGATTATTCAGGAAGGAATGATCACATTCTGGGACCAGTTTAGGGACAGAGGACATCTATTCAAAATGTTCTCATATTTTGGCAATAGTGAGATCAATGTATTAAGGATAAGATTAATTGGCATCATTAGTGAGGGTTAAATCTAAGTAGGTAGTTGACATGAGAACAAAGATATGGAAATTGAAAAGGGAATTAAGATACACAAGTCATTGGAGTTTTAGGTAGTAGTTTAGAATTAAGTCAAACTAGAGTAGATAGGAGCAGACAAAGAGGGACCACAAGATTTACAAAGATATCACAAAGTGATGGCAAAGATTACAACGAGAAGCTTAGAATGCATCTATCCAATTGTAGAATGCAATGAATCAGATTGTTATCCATAAGGTCAAATCATTTTGTGGGAAAGAAGATGTTGTGAAAAGAATAGGAATATGGCATAAATTGGTGAAGTTTCTGTTGTTTATATTGAAGGTTGAAAAGATTTAGGAAAAAACAAACAACACTTGTTTAAAAAAAAGTCAGATTGGTGCAACAATTGCATTCTGGCAGAATTGATTTACCCTGGCAATTCTCACAAAAATTATTTGTCATGTATTTAAAATGACAGTTACAAATCCAGATAAGAACTTTTAAATCTGATGATGCTAATTGCTGATAAAACACCAATTGAAGCAGGGATAGTTGGCATGATGGATAGGGCAAACATTAGTACACTGGATGTATTGGAACAGTTGGAACTGCTGAGTCATTTGGTTGGTATAGATTGAGAGCCAGATTGCAAACCACAGAGCTGAATGGAGGTAAAGGAAAAGTGTGTCACAAGCTTTCAACTTTCACTAGATCTAGCAGAAGTGTGAAGATTTTTTTTCTTTAAAGATCAGAATTTAATGCCCTTCCCTAAGTAAAATGAAGAAGGGATAATGAGCTGTCTTCTCAAACTGTTGCAGTCTTTGGGGTGCAGGAACATCGACAATGCTGTTAGGAAGGAAATTTGACACAGGCAATGAAGGAACGATATACCATTATGTGAGGATTTATAACTTAGAGGGAACTTGAGGTGGTGGTACTCTCATGCATCTGCTGCCATATCTATCCAGATAGTAGTCATCGTGGATTTGGAAGTTTCTGTCATACGAGTTGCCATAGTGCATCTTGTAGATGGTATATACTGCTGCTGCATGTATTGAATATGAGGGGAATTAATGTAGAATATCATGAATGGGGTTCCAATCAAGAAAGCTATATTACTCTGGATGGTGTCAAGCTTTTGAGTATTAAGCAAGCGCCACACGTACAGAGTATTCAATTACACTCCTCTCTTTTTCCTTGGAACTTGTTGACAGGCATTGATAAGACAAGAGGTCAGTTATCTGCCACAGCATTCCTAGCCCCTAAATGTTTGCAGCCACATATGTGGTTGGACTTGAAGCATTAACTGTGTTTTTCTCTCTACAGATGATGCTAGACCTGCTGAGTCTATCCAGCACTTTCTGTTTCTTGTTGAGATAGGTCTACTCCAATTTGTGGTTGAAGCCATATATAGTTGGTACACTTGAGTTTCATGTTAAAGGTAATCACCATGATATTGACTTTGGTGAATTCAATGATGCCCATGGCAGTGAAGGTCTAGGGGTGATGGCTAGATCCTTTTTTAGTGAAGATGCTTATTGCCAGGGATTTGTATGGTGTGACTGTCACTTGCTCCTTATCAGCCCGAGTCTGAATATTGCCAAGATCAAGCCACAAATGGATAGAGACTGACAAAATTAAGCTCTGAAGTCAATGTATGCGATGAATTTACGTAGAAAGGGCTAGCAGAATTTACTTTTCATAAATCAGGTGCTATTAATTCATTCAGGAACAGGGAAATCAGGAAAATGAACAGGGAGTGGTTATTAATGTAATGCTAATCATACTTTCTCAATCTTTAGTCCAGGTCATTGAAATTAAAATAACATTTATATAATTGATAAACTCAGAAACATATTGACAACATGAAATCCATTTTAAATTTTAAATATGGTATTTTTAACTTACAGAACTGGATCATATTTTAGGAATAGAGAAAGGTACAACTGAGTAAAAATTTTAAAAATGTCATGCATCCCTAAAATGTTGTTGACAATTTTTATGCATACAATTTCACTTTAATTTAAAGTTTTGTACTTGAAATGTATTGAGCTGATTGAAGGTTGAAGTGTTAGAAATAAACATGCTTCCTTGTGAATACTTGACCAGATTTTGTTGTCATCTACATCCCACCGTACTCCAATGATTGGCGGAACTGGTCCTCACCCTCAACAACTTCTCCTTTGAATCCTCCCACTTCATTCAGACCAAAGGGGTAGCCATAGGCAGCTACATAGGCCCCAGTTATGCCTGCCTCTTTGTTGGGTACACAGAACAATCCGTCTTCTGCAGTTACACTGGTACCATTCTCCACATTTTCCTCTATTACACTGATGATTATATCGGCGCCACCTCGTGCTCCATGAGGAGGTTGAACAGTTCATCACTTTTACAAACAGCTTTCACCCTGACCTCAAGTTCACCTGGACCATCTCAGCCAACCCCCTTCTATTCCTGGACCTCTCAGTCTCCACCTCTGGTGACCAACTCAATGCTGACATCTACTTCAAACCCACCGACTCCTACAGCTACCTAGACTACACCTCCTCTCAGTAACCCCCATAAAAATGCTACCCTTTACTCCCAATTCCTCTACCTCCACCGTATCTGTTGCCAGGAGGAGCAATTCCACATCTGAACATTCCAGATGGCCTTCATAGAGAGAGTAACTTTATTTGTCATTATATAGGTGGTACAATAAAAACTAGACAGCGTTCCTCCAGGACCAAGGTCCTATGTGAACACACATACTACACAAGAGTACAGTCATACACAGGGCAGCATAAAGTGCATAGAGCAATGCAAAGCATGTAAGACAGCACAGTAATTCCTGACAAGAATAGACAATCGGCACAGTGGTGGACAAATTACAGTGTAACAATGAATGATCATTAATAGATCATTTAGCAGCAATGCAATTGGAATAGAGTGTGATCATACAGTATTAAGGAGCTTGATGGCTTTGGTGAAGAAACTATTGCAGTCTGAATCTGTGAGACCGAATACTCAGGTATCTTCTGTCAGATGGCAAGGGGAAGAAGAATTTGAATGAAGGATGTGTGGGGTCATTATGGATGCATTGTATGGTGTAAATGCCTGTACTGGAGCGAAGAGAGATCCTGATGATCTTCTCAGCTGTCCTCACTATCCATTGGAGGTCTTACAATCTGAGATGGTGCAATTCCCAAACCAGCAATGATGCAGCTGTTCAGGGTACTCTCAACGAACACTCTGTAGAGTGTGGTGAGGATAGGGAATGAATGATGGAGCTTCCTCAGTCTGCGCAGCAAGTGGAGACGCTGCTGGGCTTTCTTGGCTATGGAACTGGTGTTGATTGACCAGATGAGGTAGATGCCAAGAAGTTTTGTGCTCTTCACGATCTTTACAGGGAAGCCCTCGATGTCCAGCAGAGAGTGATCACTATGTGCCCTCCTGAAGTCAACAATTATCTCTTTCATTTTGTCCACGTTCAGAGACAGGTTGTTGGCTATCCACCAGTCTGTTAGCCGCTGCACCTCCTCTCTGTATTCTGACTCATCATTCCTGCCAACGAGACCCGCTAACATCATGTCATCAGTGAACTTAATACTATGATTCGAGTTGTGCATCACTGTACAGTTGTGTGTCAGCAGAGTGAACAGCAATGGACTGAACACACAACTCTGGGGGGTCCCTGTGCTCAGTGTGATGCTGTTAGAGATGTTGTTCCCAATCTGGATTGAATGAGCTCTCCCAGTCAAAATGTCCAGGATCCAGTTACAGAGGGAGTTATTCAAGCCTAGCAGACTCAGCTTTCCAATCAGGTGCTGAGGAATCATAGTGTTAAATGCAGAACTAAAGTCTATGAACAGTAATCTGACCAAGTGTCCTTCTTGTCTAAATGGGTGACAGCCAGATAAAGGGTGATGGAGATGGCATCATCTGTTGAGCTTTTGGGATGATATGTGAACTGCAGGGTTTCCAGTGAGGGGGGCAGCAGGGCCTTAATATGCCTCATCACGAGCCACTCGAAACATTTCATGATGGTGGGTATTAGTGCAACAGGCTGGTAGTTGTTGAGGCATGACTTCTTCAGCACGGGGATGATGGTCGCAGCCTTGAAGCGCATTGGACCTATGGTGCAACTCAGGGAGATGTTAGAAATGTCTGCGAGAACATCCACCAGAATGTCAGAGCTTTCTCTGAGCACTCTACGAGGGATGTTATCTGGCCCAGCAGCCTTACATGGGTTGATTTTTGCATAGAGTTTTCCTCACGTCAGCTGTGGAAAAACACAACACCTGGTAATTGGGGGAGTGGGGATGATCTTCCTCGCTGCCATGTCATTTCATGCCTCAATCCGTGTATCGATGTTTTTCAACTCATCCAGGAGGGAGGCATCATCAGCACAAGCAGGTGATGCTGTTCTGTGGTAGGTGATGGCCTGAATATACATGTTCTGCATATCATCGCTGTCCTGAAAAAGGCCGTGTATGCTCGGTGCATATGCATGCTTTGCCTCTTTGATGGCCTGAGACAGTTTGGCCCTCCCTATTGTTAGGGCAGTCTTGTCATCTGCTCTAAAGCAAGATGACTCAGTGGATTTGAAGTATATGTCTTATTTCAAGGACCACAATTTCCCCTCCCACAGTGTCAACAATGCCCTCCAGCACACCTCCTCCACTTCCCGCATAGCCGCCCTTGAACCCCATCCCTCCAACTGAAACAAGGATACCTGCCCCCCTCAGTCCTCACCTTCCACCCACTTATCTCTGGATACAACACATTATCCTCCACCATTTCTGCCACCTACAGTCAGACCCCACCACCAGGGATATATTTCCCTCCCTACCCCTATCAGCATTCTGCAGAGACCACTCCCTTCACGACTCCTTCATTAGGTCCAATCCCCCCACCAACCCAACCTCCACATCTGGCACCTTCCCCTGCCACTGCAAGATGTGTAAATACTGCATCCACATCTCCCCCTTCACTGCCCTCCAAGGCCCCAAAGGATCCTTCCACATCCAGCAGAGATTTTTGTGCACATTCAAACATCTCATCTATTGTGTCCGTTGCCCTCCGATGTGTCACCTCTACATTGGGGAGATAGGGCGCCAATTCATCAAATGTTTTAGGGAGCATTTCTGGGATACATGCACTAAACAACCCCACTGCCCCGTGGCTGACCAATTCAACTCCACCGCATCCCCCCCCCCCCCCCCCCCCCACCCCCCCCCCCCCACCCCCAACCTCACTCCGCCAAGCACATGCAAGTCCTGGGCCTCCTCCACTGTCAAATCCAAGCCACTCAACACCTGGAGCAAGAACACCTCATCTTCTGCCTTGGTATCCGCCATCTTGAAAAACAGATTTTGATAGAGAAAGTTATTTGCTTTTAATTACTGCTTCAGTGGCTTAAATCAGACAGCACTTTTAGAAAAGTCATTTTATTTATGTAGAAGGCATCGTGGAATTAGAAGTCAGGGATGCTCCTTCAGCTCATTGAAGTAGCTTGTTGAACTTTGCATTGAATTACACAGAATCACAAAATTGGCACAGCTGAAACACAGGCCATTCAGTCTAATTTATGTTAGATTTCGAACGACAAATGCATTTCATGCCTTTCACTTATTAGCGCTCCACCACCTGCCTTGCTTTTGTACATATTCCTTTTCAAATACTCCTCTCATTACCTCTCCATCAGTTGTATGAAACCTGCTGCTATCATAGTCAGACAGCACTTTTTAGATTTTGACTACTCATTTGAAAATATTGCTCCTCACCTCAGCATTGTTCCTTTTGTAAATTACTTTAAATCTGTGCCCTCTCTATCTCGATATTACTACAAGTTTGCATTGCTTCTTTTTCCCTATCTATTCATCCAGAACTCTTGATTTTGAAGACCTCTCAAATCTCCTCCCATCTTTCTTTACTCAAAGAAAATTTGTCCCATATTCTCTCATCTATCTATATAACTGAAATCCCCAACATGGAACAAATTTGGTGAATTTTTTTCAGAATTAGGTTTTATTGTCACATATACTCAAGCACAGACGTACAGGAACACAGTGAAGTTAACAGTGTCTTCTTAAGTACAAAGTACCTAGGTACAAATCAACGATGCAAAAAGAGGAATCAAGAAGAAAAAAGTTCCATTACCTTAGTGATTCACAGTATAACTTAGAAATAAGACATTGTTAAATGAATAATCATTGCAGTCAGATAAACAGATTACAGATAAACATTACATTGCAGTAGATCAGCACAGGGGTTTCTAGACATGGTCTGACCAGTCTCACAAGCCACTGAATGCCTGCAACAGACCCCAGTCCAACAACATGCCTTCTTCTGGACTCTGCCTGATCTTTACACATTTTTTCTAAAGTGTGACACCCAGAAATGGGCAAAATGTTTTAGTCGAAGCTGAACCAGTGTGTTATACAAGTTTACCGGAACCTCTTTGATAGATAGTTAGGTAGTTAGGTAAATGATGTAGGCCATTCTTACCATCTTGTTTTGGAGGTGTACATTGCATATTAATGACACAAAATTGGAGGGTGCATTCAAGGCAACTACACTTTATCATTTGGTTTCTATTGTTATAATGCTTAAATTGTTAATAATACTCACACTGACAAATCCCAATCCATGTTTCAGTGGCTTAATTTTGCTGAGCAGTGGACAGGACTCGGTAGTCAGATAGCTAGCTAGACTATTTATTTCATTTCCTGGCTGCAGTAACACCTTAAATTCAAACAGGACAGTGCTGTTCCTGATTCCCATTCTACCTCATGTACAATTTATCAATACTCATTTCTTTAATTATGACAAACCTGAAAGTGTCCATTTCTTAAGCCAATATTTAGTCCCAGCAACCCTGAGAGCAGAAAGGTCCACTGACGCTGAATGCAATGTCAGTAATTTGCAATTGTGTAAATGTATTCCATTTAATTATATGGTGACTGAAGGAGTAAGGGACACAAGTGCATTGAGTGATAAGAATCTGAAGCTCAGTGTCTTTGAGTGTGTTGGAAATGCACAGCTTGGAATATTTCATAGCAGAAATTGGCTATGTCTTTCTGGGAAACATATGTACTAGGCTACAGTGATAGACAGGGAAATAGATTGATTGGATTTTATTTTGAGCAGACACATTCTAAATTTCCTCATTATATGCTATGATGACTCAATATGATTCATTACCTTTAAGATGACTTATTTAGCTTTTGATTATACTACATTATTAATAATAGGCATTATTAGTCTAATTTAGTATTTCATGTTAGCTTCAACAGCACAGAAAGCATTTGAATTGCTATTTTAAAATGGATTATATATTCTTTCACTTTACAAGCATATTGTGCTGTTGCTGTGTTGATAGTCTTGAATCATAATAAAGAATAATTAAATATTCAACTGTTATTAATCATCATTCTGTCTCTTTTCCTGTGTAATTTATTTGAAGAGTGAAAATTGATCAGATGCAGTTGATATTTTTGTGTACTTAAGAGAATGCAAAGAACAGGGAATTTTTCAGACAACCAAACTATCAGTTACGGTTGCTGAACTCATTATCAATTACTTTCTCCATTAATTTATTAGTCAAAAGTCCTTCAGAAATGGAAGGTAAGATGCACATAATAGTGGTGAATTTATTGTTTAGAATACATATAGACTTATTGGTCAAATTTATCAGCATATAAAACACCAGAGAACTTAGTATAATTTTATGAATTAGCAGGTCAAATTCTGACAGACATATATGAACAGATTGTTAGAATGATTGAATTGTGAAATAGTTGCAGGACAGAGAAACTACATTTATCTCTTCATATCTGTAATTGCTCTTTTAAGTCTTATTTTACCTTGTGCTACTCCCCCATTTTCTCCCCACTTACATGCTGCTTGGGCAGCACGGTGGCACAGTGGTTAGCACTGCTGCCTCACAGCGCCAGAGACCTTGGTTCAATTCCCGCCTCAGGCGACTGACTGTGTGCAGTTTGCACGTTCTCCCTGTGTCTGCGTGGGTTTGCTCCGGTTTCCTCCCACAGTCCAAAAATGTGCAGGTCAGGTGAATTGGCCATGCTAAATTGCCTGTAGTGTTAGGTAAGGGGTAAATGTAGGGGTATGGGTGGGTTGCACTGCGGCGGGTCGGTGTGGACTTGTTGGGCCGAAGGGCCTGTTTCCACACTGTAATGTAATCTAATCTACATATTATTCCTTTTCAAATAACAATCCAATTCCCTCTAGAATGCCTCAACTGGACGAGCCTGCACCACAATCTTGAGTCATTATTTCAAATCCTAAGCATTCATTGATGATAAAAAGTTTATCCCTTCTGTTGCAATTACTCTAACTATGTGGCCTCTGCTTCTCAATCTGTTCACTGATGGAAATAATTTATTCCTGTATATTTTGTTCAGGCGCCTCATAATTTTGAATACCTCTAATAAATCTCTTCTCAAACTTCCAGTTTCCAAGGAAAGCTGTCTCAACATAACCAATTACTGATTTTTCATTTTCTTGAATTCTTCATATCCTTCTAAAGGCCTAGGCAATGATCCTATTGAGGTTCATCAGTGTTTTGCACAAGTTTAATATAACTTTCTTCATTTTATACTCTACTCCTCAGTTTTTTGTATTGTGTATGCTGTGGCAATTTATGCACGTATACATCCAGGCCAATCTTCTGCTGTGTCTTTCAGAATTGTAACCCTTATTTTAAAATTGTCTCTCTGCATTCTGCTTATCTGTGATTTTCTTGCAAGTTTGTTCACCCTGATCCTTCTGTGTTGATCCCCTATAGACTGAACAAGCTGCTTCATCAATTACCTTCCCTCCATTTAATGTCAGAAAGAGATGTTTACTGATGATCACAAATGTTAACCATTCACAACTCCTCAGAATTTGAAGCAGTCCATGTTCAAATGCAGCATTATCTGGACAATATTCAGGCTTGGGTTGAAACATAACAAATAACATTTGTAACACACAAATGCCAGACAATAACCAATTCCAATAAGAGACAATCTAACAACCACCCATTGATATTCAGTGATATCATTATCAATGAAGTCCCAAATATCAACATCCTGGAGCGGGGCTACAAATGAGCAGAAATTCAGCTGGATTTGCCATTTGACTATAATGCCAACAAGAGAGGGTCAGAGCCTGGAATTCTGTGGCAAGTAACTCACCTCCTGACTGACCAAACCTGTCTACCATTAAAAAGGCACAAGTCAGAAGTGTGACAAAATACTCCCTACTTGCCTGGATGAGTGCAGCTCCAAAAATATTCAGGAAGCTTGACACCATCCAAGACAAAGCCGCCTGCTTGATTGGTATCAGAATCACAATCATCCACTAACTCCCCAAGAGGCAGCAGGGATGCATTATATACAAGACACACTAGAAATTTACTTCCAAAGATACTTCCAAACCCATGACTCCTTCCATCTAGAAAAACAATGGCAACAGATCAATGGGAACATCATAGCTGCAAGACAGGAATAATTACAATCCAATTCTGCTCTTTCCTGGGTTTCATCTCCATTATCACAACTTCACATTTCAATATATTCTCCATCTACGCCTCACTAGCCTTATTTGCCACACTCCATGCACTTACATACATGAATAACACTAATTTGAATGTTATTACATCCCCCTTATACTGAAATAACTTACAATCCTCCTATTCCCTATTCTAATATAATTCATTTATCCTTCCCCACCCGAGTCCAATAGCAGTAATTAATCAGCCCACAAGGAAGCTGTTCTGGCTCTGGTTAAATGGAATCTATCTAGCTTATAAAGCTCCCAATGCTCCTTGAATTTCCACCAAAATCCTAGGAATCTGAATCACTCTCTTCAGCACAATCTTTCCAGTCACTCATCAACCTATTTTAGTCTTCCATTTCTATGCATACTGTCACTGACAATTTAGAGATTGTGAATTGGATTTCCTGTTTCTAATTTAAAACCCAGATGGCCAAATTCAAATGCAAGACTAAGGAGGTGCACCATTCAAAGAACAATAAAGACCAGTGAGCTCTTACAGTTCCTAGTATCCAAACTGTGTCCCACCACTCATTTACCTTTCTCAAGACAGGGACTCAAAGATTATCTTTAGTGGTGATCATCCTGGGTATTTGTTCCACATTCAGATTTGCAGGATTCACATGCCCAGGTATATGAAATTTAAGGACATTGGGAGGATGCAATTTTGCAGGCTATAGCTTACAAATATTGTGGGACTGCATTGCTGCATTGAAATCCAGCAAGATTCCACTTGTACTAGGTGCTACATGCATTGATAGCAATGTAGATATCATGGCTACAACAACTTGTCATGGCAGCATTTGGAAGGGGGAAAATCAGTCATTGGTCACCACCATTTAAGCTGTAGGTTAGGTTTTCATTCAAGACATGAGCAACTCGATAAGAATTAAAAGATAGATTATGTTGATATATCAGATGGAAATGGAAATGAATACATCTCATTCCTGACCTTTTTTTTCATTGATCAGTACTTCTTTGTCAAATTGTTTTTATCAACTTAACCGATCAGCCACATAACTTGACTAAGGTTAGGAAGAAAAAGGATAAGTAGAAGAAGATATGGAATCCATTGCATAAAATGTATTGAAAGTACACTCAACAATAATGTTCCAAATAAAATTGGGAACAAAGAATGCAAAGAAAGGGCAGAATTTTGAGAAAAGAGCAGGGGATATTAAATAATTGGATAAATGTTTCAAAGAGTCAGCACACACATGATGGACAAATCATCTCTTGTGAAGTAGCAATCTATGATTCTCTGGATGATGATGATGTCTTTCAGAAACAAATTATTTTCTGATCAATACAATTACCACATTTCTAGGGGGAAGGAGACTGTGTAAAACTACAGGTACGATAATTTATTTTGTCTATTTTTTTACGACACTTCTTAAACAATATTATTTTAACTGGGATATAATTATTTATAAAGTTAATATACTGACAAAATCTTAAGAAAACAATGGTTTCTGCTCGTGCTGTCCACAGTACCTTGCCTTTGTCAATATTTTCTCGATTTTGTAGCGCTGGCATTCAAAATACCACATTGATGATAACAAACTCTTTTTTTAATGTTGTGATGCAACTGTTAATTCATTAGAGTTAGGGTAACCAGTCATTTTGCATGAAAATTGATATAAAGAACATTGACAGTTTGTGTGGAAGATAAAATCGCTGCCAAAATAATTTTGTTCAAAATATGGTGCTTCAGGAAGAATTTCTTTAATTTGCCTTACAGCATCTAGAATCAATGACAGCATAGTTTTACTAAGTAGGACTTCAGAGCTAGGTATCTCAGGATTCAGATGTCCCAGATATCATCAGAATACAACTTTACCACTAGATTCCAATTTGAGGATGCTTCTCAGACTCTGCTTCGCACTGGCAGTCAAATACTTGTGTTCACTAATGAATGGGGACCTCATTTCTTTTGAGCTCCATTCCCTCCTGTTGGAACAAATACATTTTTCAACTTCTGGTTCTGTACTTGCTGTTTTGCAGAACAACAACTTAAGATAAGAGATGCAGATATGTGATAATGTTTATTATCCTTCTGTTAAAATTCAGATTGGTGAAGTTGTACCATTCTTTTAATATTTATCCACTCTCTTCAATGATCTTTCTTCTCCTTGCTTAAATACTTCAGATTGGAATGTTGTTGGACTGGATTAGTAGAATCAATTTTAGTTCATGCTGTAAAAGCCACTTCTATTGATGAAACTTACAAATATTTCCCATCGCAGCTTTAATGGTTACATCTGAGTTGACACCCTCAAAGTCCACAGGACTGCCAGACTTTTTGTCAGAGTGTATTTGAATTTGCTTGAACTCACAAGTCTTCAATGAAGTGGTATATGGGCACCTTAGATATCCTAAACAAATAGATACTCAGAAATGGCCAAAGATGTATCAGTTTAGAGTCACCAACATAAGGTGCACACACAGTCACCCTGAACAACGGTTGTTCTGAAGCAGCATATAGATATACATGATAGGTCCCCATCAGGGGTGCAATTTTCTTTGATCTGCATGATTTAACAGCTACATGTAATTATGAACACTCTGCTATGTTGCATGAACTATCTTATGCTTCTCTCTTGCTGTTATTCTGCATCTGAAATAACTCCACAGAGGCTAGTATCCTGTCACCAAGTCACCTTTTATTTACATTGCATTGTACATGACATGGGTCTGGCTTTCTCTTCAGGCAGTTCTCAGAGTGAACAGAACCTCTGTCACTCCTATTTATATGTGTCAACCAGGGATACTGGATTGGACAACCCCAATCAATGAACTCATATTTTATGATGTCATCTTGCATTGCCTTATTACACCACATTAATATGAACTTTTCCAGCTGTCCCAACCTTGAGTTGCAGCTTTTGTTGCTTCTGCTGTCATAGCACTAGTGGCTCCACACTCTGATGCATTCTTTATCTACAACGCTCCTCCAATGCTTGTAAATCCAGGAAAGTTTGAGGGATAAGCCCTATCTGTGGACAACATCGTTTAGTTGCAGCATATGGCTTTTTTTTGCTCAGCTTTTCAGAGATTCTTTTTAAAAAAACTTAGAAGAGAAAGCCACAGGATTTTCACTGAATGATGTTAATTTTTATGTTGCAGCAAGATGTTTGAATGTTTTAATAACATTGGATTTGTATTCTGACACCCACTGTATGCATGTTGCACTGTATGATCAATGCAGTGACTTTTTTTTAGTTAATTTTGCTTGTGCGACTGAATTGCTGGTGTAATCTGTAGGAAAGTGATAGGGAACATCGCACGTTACAATGGGCATGCAGCAAAGCACGTCCCTTTGCTGATGGTGTAAAACATTTTTAAGGCAAAGGTAGATTGATTCTTAAGCAAAGAACTGTGAATTTTAGAAATCTGAAACAAACAAAAGCAGAAAATGCTGGATGAAGTCAGGATCTGTGGACAGAAAACAGAGTTAATGCTTCTGCACAAGAATCATTGGATCTGAAACATTAACTCTGCTTTCTTTCCACAGATGCTGCAAAACCTGTTAGATTTAATCAGTGATTTCTAGCTCTGTTTCTATTTTATTTTGGTGTAAGCAATTTGATGCCTGTCTTCAATTGGTTAATGCTGCAATAAGCTCAAAGATGAGCATCATCTCTTCATTGTTGATCAATAAATCTAAGTCATTGACCATTGTCTTGAACTGCTATACAAACTTAAAATAAACCCTTTTAAGGCATTTACCATGAATATACACTACTAGATTAAAATTGTGATTTACAAATGATAATTGATAAATATTATTTATAAATATAACCCATTGCATCAGTTTTCCTGAAATATCTGGATCCTTTACGGTAGATACATTCACAGCTCTGAGCTGTAGAATTGATTATTTTAAATAAAATTAAGAGAGGAAGATTGATTAAATGTGTATGTCATTTATCTTGATTGGCAAAGAACTCAGCTAAAATACAATTCTGGTTGCACGCAGAGATGCAGTACAAAATACACTTGCATCAGATGATGCAGTTTTAGTGTACTTTTAAATGTGTAAACTAATGGGAAACTGGGTGGTGGAGAGGTAACAAAATAATATGTGAAGAAATAAAGTGATGAATGTTCAATAACTGTGAAAATAACATTTCAAAGTGAACAATCATGTTCACCTTGTTTTCTACTCAAGATGATGAGATTCTACCCAAATATCAAAGAGATATAGGTGAGGAATTCATTTAATGCTTTTAAAGATTGTAGCAGAAAATCCATGACCTATTGTTAAAATTGTTGTTGGTGCATATTTTCCAGTTAACTCCTTATTCAATAATCTCTGTAATATCAGTGCACATAATTCAATTTGTGAAGAAAGGGCATTTTTAACATATTCAATTAATATTTATTTCAGATGAAGAGTAGCATTGGGTTGGGAATTCCTTATGAATGTGTTGTCCTTACTATCTAATCTTCCTATACCTCTTACTTCTTGGCATCGAGCATTATCTCCTTACCTGCAATATAAGTGTTAATCTCCTTAACGACAATATTCATTAAAATACAGCCATGTGTGACACCCCTTAATTTGTGTTGTCACATAGAACATTGAAGGTGTTGGGTAGCCTGAATATATGTCTCACACTTCCAGATAGCAGATGCATAAAGCTCTGTGTATGAATATTGTACACTTAAACCACTGGCCTGCAAGAGGCAAAAAATAGGCCATATTGATCCTATCCTATGTAGAATATGGCTGAGAGAAAGTGACTATGGAGTTATTAGGGTTGATTACATACTCTTGTGAATCTCATAATGTTGTGTCAGTCATTGTTAAGGATTACTACTTGCCACAAATACTATGCTAGTGAATTAGAACTCCTTGCTGTGGAAAGGGACTTGGAAATAATATTGATGACAGTACAGACATAAATTGTACTTCAGTGCACAAATTTCAATGGCATGCCCTTTCTACAAGTGTCACTGAGTACGGATCCAGCATCAATGGGTAGAGCTGTGAAACTGGCCCCATCGGCAATGAGAGAGTTAATGTGAGGGAATATCTGTTTGATAATCATCCTCACAAATCTACCCTTCACCAATGGTACAACTTTGTGGCGATGATGGCAATTTTCACACTGAGAAGGCACTTTATTGGCCTTTTTGACATTACTCACCATGAAAAAAAATGTAATGGATTCATAATGCTTCTGCCAGATCAAGAAATGTCCATGATGTCCATGAGTTGCTGGGGACTACCAGCAGCAATATGGAGTAGAATAATGCACTATTAAAAACTGAAAATTTGCAGTTCAATATATCCTTCATTCTAATGTTTACTTGAGTCTTGTTGAGAAAATGTCAGTAAATGAAGAGTTTTTTTTACTTATTTGTGGGATTGTGTGTTGATGGCTAGGCCAGCATGTCCCTAACAACCCAGAGGACAGTTAAGAAGCAATCACATTGCTGTGGATCTTGGGTCACATATAGGCCAAACCAGTGAAAGACATTTGAAAGGATATCAGTGAATCAGATAGATTTTTATTACATTTGGCATAGTTACCTGGTTGACATTGGGCTAGTTTTTTTATTCCAAATGTTTACTGAATTCAAAATTCCCCATCTGCTTTGGTGGAATTTGGTGGAAAATGAGGATGTAATCTGCTGAAGCTAAAATGCGGGTAATCAATCACCCTAGGCAGGAAAAGCAACGTGCTCCAGACAAAGAAACACCATTTCCATCAAAAGTATAGTGCAGTGTGTATACTTAGTCTCAGTCTCTGCCTGACATCTTCATTTTCATTGTTTGCCTGACACTTTCACCTTCATTGTTTCTCACCAACAAACATTTTGATGCACTCAGCATGATATCAAAAACTGTTCCACAATAATATTTAAAAAGCTATAGACCTGTTAACAATTCCAGTATTGAACACTCACAATAATTGCACCTTTAGTTATTATGGTTACAACAGAAGATCTAAAACCAGACCGGATGAATACCTACTATGGTTGATTTTGTCCTCAAGTAAAAAAGAAAGCAAAAAATCAGTTGGAACAAATGCCATCCTACTAGTCACATTGCAACTATCAGCAAAAAGATACAAAAGATCACAGCCTGTTACCAGTAACCTTTCCGACAGGTACTCATTTGTGTTCTGCAAAACCAATCTGCTCCAGATTTCATGACAGCCTTGGTCAGAACGTCAACCAAAGAGTTGAATTCCATAATGGAGTGACTGCTTTTGATAATAAAGTTGTAACTGACCCAGTAAACTTTCAAAGAGCATTGATAAATTGAGGTCAGCACAAATTAGAGAAACAGCATATCCACTTCCTTGAGTCATAACAAGCAAAAAGAAAGATGGCTGTAGTTCAGTTTCAGATGAATGCATCATCTAGTGGCTGAGGTAATATGAGTATTTATTAACATTTATATTGACATGTCTTTAGTGCAACTATTGAAGTGTGTTACTCCAAAATTTTTAATTTATCAGTTTAATTAACAGATTATCAAAATTAAGTTTGTGTTGAAATATTACAAAACCTACATTGGTTTATCAAAATTAACTCAACAAAACTTAAAGGTGATATGCAACTTTTATTTTCAACTTGCTCTTTATTTGTAATAAAATAAATGACAAGACTGAAAACTATAAATAGAATTGTGCAAATAATATTATTTTAAATGTTATTACAGTGTTACAGAATATATTATGAAAATATTGTATAAGTGTCTATTGTATGCCGTATTTAAAATACTGATTTTTATTTTACCCTTTTCTTCCCTTTTTGCTATGGCTTAAAACTTTTCAGTCATTGGTAAGCACTCTACAGCAGATGAACAGAATTTGCTAACGGTAACAAATTACGTGAAATGTAATATCACATCCATGCTTTGCCGGTGCATGCAAAATACAAATAAAATATCAAAATATAAGGTGATAGATTATCAGAAACGTAATCCAATAGTAGTTTAAATGGAGTGGCATATTGGAGAATTGATGGCAAGGTATCCCAGAATTCAAGGCCCAAAGAGCTGAAATAAATTTCGCAAAAGTGGAAAGATTAAAAACTAGTGGGGTCAGGAGTTCAGAATATTATGTACAAAGGCATCTCACGAAGTTGAGCAACTGAAGAAAATGACAGAGGTGAAGACTGCCTAAGTTATATTGGGGTGGGAGCGAAGGATACAAGGGAGATTTGAGGTTGTGGTGGTGCAGGTGGGCAGGGGAGTGTGTGTTGCAAGATGAGTGGAGACAAGGGCAAAGTCAAATAAAATGGAGGTTGAATTAAGTGTCCTAAAATGCTGTAGAAATGTGATCAGAAGCACATCTAGTGATAAAAAGAGATACCAGTTTTGAAAGGTGATTAAGACTTGAATAGTTGCCAATGTGTGCCTGGGACTGATGTCAAAAATGTAGGAATTTACCAGGAATTTTAAAAACAGTTTTTGTTGTCTCAATATTTATGTGAAAGAGAATTCTGTTCTGCACTGGATTGCATGGAACCAGGACAATAACCCAGGAGCAATAGAGAAGTATAAGAAGCTGTGGGGAAGTCAGAACTGAGGGTAGGCAGTATGCATATAAAAACCGAGCTTTCCTTTTAGATGATGTTGATGATAGTGATAAATCATTTCTAAATGTGGAGCAGAAAGGAAACAAGGTCAGATGCACTCCATACAAAGTTAAGGACATAAGAGCATGCAGAGAAGCTAATCCAACTGTTGTTCTGGTAACCAGAAGATAAAAAAAACAAAAAGAACCAGGTGAGCACTTTTCTTCCCTGCTGAATTATGCTGGAGAGTTGTTAGGTGAGAGCAATGGAGGCAACCGAATTGGCAGGCAAGGAGAATTTACCACAGACATGCAGCATACAATTTGACACATTTACAGAAGCCATTTCTACACTGTAACAGGTGTGGTGTTCTAGTCTGAGAGATTCAAGTACATGCCATTGTGAATAACCAGAGAAAATTCAGGAGGTAAAAAAATAGCTAAGTACATTGAAGAAAGATGAGAGTTTGGAGGTGGCACTGGAGTTTATAATGATGGGGTTGTGTTTCTTAGGTGGGGGTAGCGAATAGTCATGACAGAACATTGAAAGGACCGAATGACAATATGTGGAGAATGAAAACATTAAGTATATGAGATAACACATGGATGAACTAGGATAATAGTTGACTTGCAACAGACTGGAGGGAGAAGTAAGTAGGTCTCATAGCTAAGATGAAAGAAAGGAAAAGTGGAGAGATATGATACAATGTGCAATAAGATGGGAAATAGACTTGCAGGAAATTCTGAGAAAGTGTGGTCTACAGTGCAAGTCAAATAGAAAAAAAACAGCAAAAGCAGGTGATTGAATAGTCTACACTTCCATGAAAAAGTTACTCCTGAATTCTTATACATTACAGGGGTTGAATGCCAAGGAGACAGTGTTATAAAGATAATTTGTATATACAAGACAGGCAGGATGCACCTAACAGTTCAGAGCTGATAAGGAAATAAAGTCATGTTTGCTGATGCGGAAAGTTGTCCTCGATTTTGTAATTCAAAAAGTGCATTTTTTCTTTTCAATCTCTTCATTGTATCTCTGGATTTCAGAGACAATAATTACATTTATAATGATCAGGGTGAGAGAAGGAATTTTTGACCCACCATGTCTGTGCTAACTCTGATAGGATTTCAAACTAATACCTTCAGTTTGGTCTATATCTCTCTCTTCCATGCCTATTTAGATGTGTGTCTAAATGCATAATACACCTTGCTTTTGTATCTGCTTCAACCACCACATTGACAACACCCTTTGTGTAATGTAACTTGTGTCACATATACCCTTTAAACATTCCCTGTCCTGCCTGAAACCTATAACTTCTATTTTTTTTGCCCATCCCTCCAGGAAAACTACTCCAACACTCTACCCTAACCAAGCCTATCATAATTTTTTAAACTTCTATCAGTATCTGACGCTCTAGCAAAACAATCTAAGTTTGTCTAACCTCTGCTAACACTGCTACCCAGGAAGCATCCTCTTTTGCCCCTTATACAAAGCCTCCACATCCTTCTTATAATGTGGTAACTGGAACTGCACGCCTTACACCAACTGTGGCCTAACTAAAGTTTTATAATACTGCACCATGTCTTGCCAACTGTTATACTCAATGCCTGATTGATGAAGGCAAGCATCCCATCTGCCTTATTTATCATCTTATCTATTCTGTTGCCAGGGAGCTATGGGCTTGCATTCAAGATCCCTATGTTCATCAATACATCTAAAGATCCTGTCATTTGCTATATACTTGCCTCTTGCACATTGTCTCCCAAAATATATTACTTCACACTTGGCCAGATTAAACTCCATCTGCTATTTCCCTGCCAAACTTTTCAACTGATCTATATCCTACTGTAACTTTTGACAACTTTCTCCACCATCCACAACTCCACCAGTTTGTATTCTCTACAAACTTACTTATCCAATCATCTACATTCTCATCCAAATCATTTGTATATGTTTCAAACCAGAGAGAAAAATATCCCTCCACAATTGCACTCTGTCTGCTATGACCATGACAATTTTGTATCCAACTTATTAACTCACTATGTGATTTAACCTTCGAGGTGAGCCTAACATGTGGGATCCTGTTAAATACTTTAGCAAATTTCATGGAGACAACATTTATTTCTCTCCACTCATTAATCATCTTTTACTTTTCAAAACAAACCTCAAAATTTGTGAAACAAGTCCTCCTCTGTACAAAGCCATCTTGATTATCCCTAATAAATCTATTCTCTTCCAAATGTGAGTAGATCCTGTCCTGAAGAATCTTCTCCAGTAATTTCCCTATCACTGATGGAAGGTTTATTGGTCTATAATTTTCTGGATTACCTCTGTTTCTCTTCTTAAATTGAGGAATAATATTGGCAATTTTCCATTCTTCTGGGACCTTGCATGTGGCTAAAGAAGATACAAAGATCTCTGTTAATGCTCCAGCAATCTCCTTCTTTGCCTTTATCAGTATCCTGAAATAGATCTCAACAGGCCTGGAGGACTTAGCTGCCTTAATGTTTTTCAAGATACCTTACAGCTCCTTCTTCATAACACCAACATGCCCATAAATGCCAACACATCTCTCCCTAATCTTACCATTACTAACATCTTTCTCCTTGTTGAATACTGATATGAAGTACTTATTAAGGACCTCACCCACTCACTTTGGCTCCATGCATAAATTCCCTCCTTTGTCCTTGGGAAATCTATCCTTTCCCAGCTATCCTCTTGTTCTAATGAGAAAAAAAAAGTGGGTGAGCAAGATCTGTAAGCACTAAAGCATCAAATAAGGCAAAAAAAAAACAGTAGTTGTGGACTTTTTTCTTGTTAATCATGGAGAAAATGCTAATCAGTTGGGATATTAAAAGCTTCACTCTTAATGAATGAGGAAAGTATTTTGCAGAAGTAGTGACAGAAGATGACTGTAACGTGCACATTAGTGGTGAATGATGCAAAACATAAACATATGTGAATTTAATTGTTCTTGATCAATGAGAATAGCAACGCCAAGTGAGATAGCAAGGTCAAGCAAGTGGCTGAGTAGTTGCTAATGAGGCTTACTTGAGGAAAGCTAAGGTTGGTTGTCGACATCAGTGGCCATTGTGATTTCGAACACAAGGTGACAAAGTTGCAACTAGGTGAACTGTTCAAAATGAAAAATGTGCCAGAGGGAAAGGTTGACAGGCCAAGTTCTACAATCCATAATGAAAGCATGGATGATATGAAATATGGCATATACAGAATCTATTGAAGTGATTTCTTCAGTCAAGCTTTAGGTAGGGGTCTGTTGATGATGGGATCATCCATGGCTGTGGCTGACTGGCATTTTTTACACTGGTGAATGTTATTTTGTTGGAAGATGCTTTGTCAGATACTTATAAATCACAGTTGTCAGAGTTCCATAGCTTAAGAAGGAGGGATATGTGCTGGTTTGGAAGAAAATTGGAAGATTCAGGGGTATTCCACCACCCTCGTCCCCATAAATGCGTGTGGTGGAAAGGGATAAAAAGACAAAAAAATCCATAGTTAACAAATTGTTGCTTTATTAATATATACCTTCTATTTTGTGATCTTTGCAGAAGCACAGTCGACTGAGAATTATACAGGTTTGACTTTAGGATTTTATTAATTTAATTTAACTCAAGAAATATTACGTTTGTAACCATAACCATATGAACACCAGCAAAATTTCACAAAAAGTTCATGTGTATAATTCACATTTTCTTCCACTGTTCATAAACGAGTGACATTGCTGTACGATAAGTCAGAAAAATCCTAGTTTATTGATCATACGATAAGATGCGATACTGTTCAAAATTGCGTGTTGCATTCAAATATCTGTAACATTAGAGTCTGTTTTCATTTTACCATTTAGAATGCAAAAAACTTCTTTTAGCCAGCAGTAAGTAATGCTCACAACCACTGCTCAACTTAATGTGTAATATAGAAAAATAATGACTTTGGGTACAACTTATTTGACATTAGTTTCGAAAGAAGACAAACACGTGTTTGTTTACAGGAGTTGTTTTTACATTGTCTGTTGTTTTAGTTTGATTATGAACTTTTAGAATGAGGAGGCAATTCCTTCAGTAAAACATATATTGACTACACACATATATATACTCACACAGAAATATATATATATTCCCTGTGTTTTTCAAACATGTGCTCCTCTATTCTCTGCAGTTTTGTCTCAATTTTCAATTAAACCCATCAGCGAAAATGCACTGGGATGAGCGTTTAAATCAACCACTGAGGATCGCAAAGAAATGCAATACGAAAGAAACAAAAAACAGCCCAGAATAACAGCGCAGAAGTGGGCGATGCGCGTTGACTCGTTATTCCCTCCACGTGATTAGACTCCACGTGAGACTCTTCACATCCTTACTCATCGAACGCAGAATTCTTTTTGGATATCTGTATATTGAACCAAGTCTATCTGAGCAGTATATCTGATGTCTACCATTGCACTTACTAGAGTTGTCCTGTCAAATAATGCCTTCGAGCTTTGAAATCAAATAAGAGAGAACAAAAAAAGACAATGTATACTTCTTCCAGGTATGAATTTATATGAAATTCTTTTTCAGTGAGGCAACTTCTCCTTAAAGATCAAGGTGAATAAGCATATTGTGTGGGATAATCTTGTAAGAATGTTACTTCTGATGTAGATTTTATTCAGAATTATTTCCATGCATTTCCAAACATTTTTGGGTCCTTTTGGCAATATTATAATTCTAGTTACCTCGCTCTTCCTGATTAAATACAAATTACGTTAATATATATGCGATGGTTCCACTGAAAGCAATTAGAAAAAGTTGTTCATTTTGAAATCCATTAGAGAGAGGTGATTCAGGAATGTCTCAATTCAAGCAAACATTGGAAAGAGGGGCAAAAGTATAATGAGGCAGTTCCAAAGCTCAGGACTTTGGTAACTGAAGGTAAGAACACTCATGGTAAAGCAATTAAAATCCGAGTCGGTCAGGCAGCCATAACTGGATAAATACTGACATCTTGAGGGAGACAGAGGCGGGTGCAAATAGCTGTAACTGCAATTCACGACCTTTTCAACGACAATTAGCAATGACCTGTGTATACTTGTTGAAACACAGGACAGACGACCAGTTTGAGCATTTCGAATATCTTCCTTAAATATATCGTAATTACCTATTATGAATATATTTCAGCCGTCAAAACAGATGGTCAGATGATAAGATTGCCATAAAAATCAAATTGTTTCACATATTGTATTGTAAGTGAAGACACCCACCATCACAAACTTTGATGCCCATATGCATTACTCACAGTTGATTGTGGTTGATCTTTAATCGAGGTCAATAATTAATGACTTGGCATTATTATATGCAGCAGAAAAAATTAAAACAATTAGCTTGTGATTCAATAAGAGAGATCCTATAAAGTGGCCAAGAGCAGTGGGAAATCAGAAGATTGGGAAGGCTACAAAAACAAACAGAGGATAACAAAGAGAGAAATAAGGAAGGAGAGGATCAAATACGAAGGTAGGCTAGCCAGTAATATTAGAAATGATAGTAACAGTTTCTTTCAATATATAAGAAACGAATGACAGGCAAAAGTAGACATTGGGCCACTTTAAACTGATGTTGGAAGCCTAGTGA
Source organism: Chiloscyllium plagiosum (assembly GCF_037043375.1). Classification (NCBI taxonomy): domain Eukaryota; kingdom Metazoa; phylum Chordata; class Chondrichthyes; order Orectolobiformes; family Hemiscylliidae; genus Chiloscyllium; species Chiloscyllium plagiosum. The sequence goes on from NW_028270173.1 coordinate 26,543,586, forward strand.
TGGGAGATAAGGAAATAGCAGGAGAACTTAACAAGTACTTTGCGTCAGTCTTCACAGTGGAAGACATGAGTAATATCCCAACAATTAAAGGGAGTCAGGGGGCTGAGTTGAGTATGGTTACTATTACAAAAGAGAAAGTGCTAGAAAAGCTAAACGGTCTTAAAATTGATAAATCTCCTGACCTGGATGGGATACATCCTAGAGTTCTGAGGGAGGTGGCTGAGGAAATAGCGTAGACATTGGTTGAGATCTTTCAAAGGTCACTGGAGTCAGGGAAAGCCCCGGATGATTGGAAGATCGCTGTTGTAACCCCGTTGTTCAAGAAAGGATCAAGACAAAAGATGGAAAATTATAGGCCAATTAGCCTAACCTCGGTTGTTGGTAAAATTCTAGAATCCATCATTAAGGATGAGATTTCTAAATTCTTGGAAGAGCAGAGTCGGATTAGAACAAGTCAACATGGATTTAGTAAGGGGAGGTCGTGCCTGACAAACCTGTTGGAATTCTTTGAAGAGATGACAAGTAGGTTAGACCAGGGAAACCCAGTGGATGTGGTCCATCTAGACTTCCAAAAGGCCTTTGATAAGGTGCCACACGAGAGGCTGCTGAGCAAGGTGAGGGCCCATGGTGTTCGAGGTGAGCTACTGGTATGGATTGAGGATTGGCTGTCTGACAGAAGGCAGAGAGTCGGGATAAAAGGTTCTTTTTTGGAATGGCAGCCGATGACAAGTGGTGTCCCGCAGGGTTCAGTTTGGGGCCGCAGCTGTTCACGTTATATATTAATGATCTGGATGAAGGGACTGGGGGCATTCTAGCGAAGGTTGCCGATGATACAAAGTTAGGTGGACAGGCAGGTAGTACTGAGGAAGTGGGGAGGCTGCAGAAGGATCTAGACAGTTTGGGAGAGTGGTCCAGGAAATGGCTGATGGAATTCAATGTGAGTAAATGTGAGGTCTTGCACTTTGGAAAAAAGAATACAAGCATGGACTCCTTTCTAAACGGTGAGAAAATTCGTAAAGCCAAAATACAAAGGGATCTGGGAGTGCTAGTCGAGGATTCTCTAAAGATAAACATGCAGGTTGAGTCCGTGATTAAGAAAGCGAATGCAATGTTGTCATTTATCTCAAGAGGGTTGGAATATAAAAACACCGTTGTGCTACTGAGACTTTATAAAGCTCTAGTTAGGCCCCATTTGGAGTACTGTGTCCAGTTTTAGTCCCCACACCTCAGGAAGGACATACTGGCACTGGAGCATGTCCAGCGGAGATTCACATGGATGATCCCTGGAATGGTAGGTCTAACATACGAGGAATGGCTGATGATTGTATTCATTGGACTTTAGAAGTTTAAGGGGAGATCTAATAGAAACTTATAAGATAACGTAGGGGAATGGGTCTGGGTGGGTTGCGATTCGGTGGGTCGGTGTGGACTTGTTGGGCTGAAGGGCCTGTTTCCACACTGTAAATAATCTAATCTAATCTAATCTAATCTAATCTAATCTAATCTAATCTAATCTAATAATACATGGCTTGGAAAGGGTGGACGCTAGGAAATCTTTAGGCAAGGAGACTAGGACCCATGGACACAGCCTTAGAACTGGAGGGGGTAAATTCAGAACAGAAATGCGGAGATATTTCTTCAGCCAGAGAGTGGTGGGCCTGTGGAATTCATTGCCGCAGAGTGCAGTGGAGGCTGGGGTGCTAAATGTCTTCAAGGCAGAGATTGATAAATTCTTGATGTCACAAGGAATTAAGGGCTACGGGGAGAATGCGGGTAAGTGGAGTTGAAATGCCCATCAGCCATGATTGAATGGCGGAGTGGACTCGATGGGCCGAATGGCCTTACTTCCACTCCTATGTCTTATGGTCTTATGATCAATACTTTAAAGTTATTTCCTTTTCTTTATAGTTTTTCAAATTTTTTTGGGTTGACATGAAGAACACAATTTTGTACTAACATTGTTTTTTTCTAGTTTTATATATTATCCAAATCTGAATGTTCCCTATTGATCTGTGCTACCAGAAATAAACAAACTGAGGGCAGAGCTAAGAAATTGTGGTGATACAAATCGTAAGTAATAATTTATTGCTTCTACTTCATATGCATGTGAGTGAACCAACTCCACTAACACTTTGAAGATATTGTGGCCTCGATCCAAAGATGCAATTACAAACTTTAATCCACAGATGATCGCCAGTCGTGCACTCTCATGCAATGTATAATATGTTTTTTGACAAATGCCTCATGAATACCTACATCCTTACATGTACACCTGCTTTGTCTAAGGTAACACAACGTTTGCCGAGTTGATACTTTAATATCAACATTTGCATCAGCAATTGATATCAAGCGCCTTCTTATGAATTTATTTGATTCAATCTGTGAAAAGAGGTTTTTGCTCCAAAAGAGGATCATGGAATGTGCACAGGTAGAAATCTTTCTTCCTTTCTGTTAAATTTTACTCAGTTTATTTCAATATCATTTTTAGAGTAGTGTTTGGTATGCTACAAATTTTCCTCTTCACTTTCTCTACTTTGTTTCCCCCAAATTACTATTAGTAGAACATCAGCATAAATTTCTGAAGAGTGTTAGATGCATATATAACTTGTCACAATGGAAGAGTAATATTAACAAGCGTTCCTTGTGACAATAACTTTTTATAAGTCTTAGACTCTTGAAAGGGTGAACTTGAGTTTTTGCCTTAACATAAAACTGTCGATTTCTAATAATAAGCCCATTGTTCATCTCTGTGCATCTAATTGATTCCAATTACATTTGCAATGAAGAGACAAGTACAGTGGGCATCTAGTTTGATGTTAGTCATCCTACCATGTCGCAAAACGTTAAAAAAAAGTGCGCAGTTTGTTTTCGTTTTGGACCAGAGGACGATCAAAAACGCACCAGAAACACATGACTAGCCATCCAGCATGAAGACAAATTGGACAGATTAAAGTTCTTCTTCCTATGCTTGTATAGAACAAGAAACTTAGTCACATGCAACAACAAAAGCAAGGACCAGAAAATAGCGGTATAGAATCAAGTCATTCACCCCATCCTGTTGCTTAACCATTCGATCATGGTGATATGTTTTTCAACTATATTCTCCTGTCTGATTCTGGTTAATGAGTGGCAGAGCAAAACAAAACCAACAATAAAGTGCTCAATCAGTCAGCAGGATTGCATCACATTGCACCATTCTTTCCTTAGGATGGAAATTTGTCTCTGATGGTGCCAAAAGAATGGCCAAAGTATATTGACTGCCTGTTTCCATTTACAGCTACGATCCTATATGTATATATTAAAAAAAAATGTTGGAGAGTATTGGAGATTTAGAAAATAGCCTAAAGCACTCATAAGTACATATATATGAGCATAAGAACCAGGACCAGGAGTAGGCCATCTGGCCCTTGAAGCCTGCTCCGCCATTTACAAAGACCATGACTGATATTTTCGTAGCCTCAGCTCCACTTACCCACCCTCTGACCATAGCCCTAATTTCTTTACTGTTCAAAAAAATTATCTTTCTTAGCTTTAGAAACATCTCCTGAGGAAGTCTCAGCCACTTCACGGGACATGGAGTTCCATAGATTCATAAGTTTCTTCTCCATTCAGTCCTAAATCTGATCCCCTAATTTTGAGGCTATGGCCTCTTGATCTAATTTCACCCACCAATGGAAACATCTGCCCTACTTCTTTCTTATCTATTCACTTCTTAATTTTATACATTTCTATAAGATCCCCCTCATTCTTTTAAATTCCAATGAATATAAACCCTGTCTACTCAGTTTCTTCTCATAAGCCAAACTTTTCAACTCTGGAATCAACCAAGTGAACCTCCTATGCACCCCTTCTACTGCGGGGATATACTTTCGCAAGTAAGGAGACCAAAACTGCACACAGTACTCCAGGTATGACCTCACTAGCATCCTGTACAGTTTCAACATAACCTCTCTGTTTTTAAACTCAAACTCTTTAACAATGACAGACAAAAGTCAATTTGCCTTCTTAATTACCTGTTACACCCGTAGACCAACTTTCTCTGATTTATGTACAAGGACACCTGGGTCTTTCTGCATACCAGTGTGTTGCAATTTCTTACCATTCTTGTAATAATCGTTTTTAATATTAGTCCTAGCATCGGAGTCTGAGGGGTAACCTTATAGAGTTTTACAAAATTATGAGGGGCATGGATAGAATAAATAGACAAAGTCTTTTCCCTGGAGTCAGGGAGTCCAGGGCATAGGTTTAGGATGAGAGGGGAAAGATATAAAAGAGACCTAAGGGGCAACCTTTTCACATAGAGGGTGGTACGTGTATGGAATGACCTGCCAGATGATGTGGTGGAGGCTGGTACAATTGCAACATTTAAGAGGCATTTGGATGAGTATATGAATAGGAAGGGTTTGGAGAGATATGGGCCGGGTGCTGGCAGGTGGGACTAGATTGGGTTGTGATATCTGGTCGGCATGGACGGGTTGGACTGAAGAGACTGTTTCCATGCTGTACATCTCTATGACTCTATGACTCTATGAAATGAGCGACTTCACATTTATTAACATTGTACCCCATCAATCAGACTTTTGCCCACTCACTTAAACTATCTATGTCCCTTTGCAAAGTTTCACAGTCTTCTGTACACTTTGCTCTACCACTCATCTTAGTGTCATCTGCAAACTTTGACACACTACATATTGTGCCCAACTCCAAATCATGTTTTTAAACTGTGAATAATTGCAGTCACAACACTGATCCCTGAGGCACACCACTAGTGATTGCAAAATGGAATATCACTCAATTATTCCCATTCTTTGCTTCTTGTTGGTTAACTAATCCTCTGTCCAAGCTAATACATTATCCATAAAGCCTTGCAACTTTATCTTATGCTGCAGCCTTTTGTGCAGCACCTTGTTGTATGTCTTTTGGAAATCGAAATGCACCACATCTACTGGATCCCTGTTGTCCACTGCATTTGTCATGTTTTCATAGAATTTGAAAAGATTTGTTAAGCATGATCTGCCCTTGATGGACCCATGCTGCATCTGCCCAATGGGAGAACTTCTATCTAGATGCTTTGTTATAGAACATAGAACAGTACAGCACAGAACAAGCCCTTCAGCCCACAATGTTATGCTGACCATTGATCCTCATGTAAGGTAAACCTAATGTACGAACCCTCAAATTTCTGTAATCATATGCATGTCCAGCAGTCTCTTAAATATCCCCAATGACCTCGCTTCCACAACTGCTGCTGGCAATGCATTCCATGCTCTCTCAATTCTCTGTGTAATGAAGCCGCCTCTGACATTCCCTCTATACTTTCCACCAAACAGCTTAAAACTATGACCCCTCGTGTTAACAATTTCTGCCCTGGGAAAATGTCTCTAGCTATCAACTCTATCTATGCCTCTCATTATCTTGTACACCTCAATTAGGTCCCCTCTCTTCCTTCTATTTCTCCAATGAAAAAAGTCCGAGCTCAGCCAACCTCGCTTCATAAGATAAGCCCTCCATTCCAGGCAGCATCCTAGTAAACCTCCTCTGAGCCCTCTCCAAAGCATCCACATCTTTCCTATAATAGGACAACCAGAACTGGACGCAGAATTCCAAGTGTGGTCTAACCAAAGATTTATAGAGCTGCTACAAGATCTCATGATTCTTAAACTCAATCCCCTTGTTAATGAAAGCCAAAACACCAAATACTTTCTTAACAACCCTGTCCACTTGGGTGACAATTTTAAGGGATCTATGTATCTGAACACCAAGATCCCACTGTTCCTCCACTCTGCCAAGAATCCTGTCTTTAATCCTGTACTCGACTTTCAAGTTCAACCTTCCAAAATGCATGACTTCGCATTTATCCAGGTTGAACTCCATCTGCCACCTCGCATCCTGTCAATGTCACGCTGCAGCCTACAACTCTATACTGTCAATGACACCTCCTACCTTTATATCATCGGCAAATTTGCTAACCCATCCTTCAAATGCCTCCTCCAATTCATTAATAAAAATTACAAAGAGGTAAGGCCCAAGAACAGAGCCCTGTGGAACACCACTCACCACTGACTTCCAGGCAGAATACTTTCGTTCCACTACCACTCACTGTCTTATGTCGACCAGCCAATTCTGTATCCAGACAGCTAAAATTCCCTGTATCCCATTCCTCCTGACCTTCTGAATGAGCCTACCTTATCAAATGCTATCTCTTCCTTATTGTTAGACTCAAGTATTTCCCCACTGCAGGAGTTAACTGATCTATAATTCCCCAACTTTTGGCTACCTCCCTTTTTAAACAGTGGCATCACATTTAGTGCTTTCAAATCTGTTGGGACTACCCAATAGTCTAGCGAATTTTGGAAAATTACCACAGTGCATTTGCGATTTCTGCTGTTAACTCTTTGAGCACACTGGGATGCATTCTATTGGGGCAGAAGACTTGTCTATACTTCGCGCAAATAGGTTGCCAAACACTACCTCTTTGAATGTAGATTTGCTCGCCAAGCTGGAAGGTTTGTTTTCAGACGTTTTGTTACCCTACTAGGTAACATCTTCAGTGAGTCTACAGATGAAACACTGGTGGTATAGCCCACTTTCTATTTATGTGTTTGGGTTTTATTGGGTAATTTCCCAGGGTTGATGTATTTTTCTCAGGGGTGGTGAATGGGATCCAAGTCAATATGTTTGTTGATAGAGTTCCAGTTGGAATGCCATGCTTCTTGGATTTCTCATGTATGAGAAATTACAGGAAATGACAATACTACTGGAAATGACATCACAACAGGAAATGACAACACTGATCCAAGGAAACCCAACTGCAAAAATAGAAAGTGCTAGTGCTTCATCTGGAGGCTCACTGAAAATGATACTTAGTATGGTGACAAAACAAACCTTCCAGCTCAGTGATCAATCCTACATCCAGAACCTCAACCTGAGCTACAAATCTTCTTAAAACTCGTTAACTACCTCTGTTGTGATAATGTTAATTACTAAAATTATCATTATCATTAATTACTAAATCCCCCTTTGCATCCTCTAAAGGATTAATGTTTGCTTTAGCCACTCTTTTTTATTTTATGTACTTACAGAAACGTTTTCCATCTGTCTTTATATCATGAGCTAGTTTTTTCTCATAATATATCTCACTTTTCTTTATAGCTCTTTTTGTGGCTTTCTGTTGACCTTTAAAGCTTTCCCAAACTTCTAATTTCCCATTGATCTTGGCCACTTATATGCCTTCCCTTCCAATTATTTCCTTAGACACCCATGGCAGATAATTCCTTTTCCTACGGTCCCTCCTTTTTACTGGAAGGACTTGGAAATATTGCTTGGAAAGTCTTCCACTGCTCGCCAACTGTCCCACCATGAAGTTTTTGCTTCCAGTTTACTTGAGGTAACTCTTCCCTCATTCTATTGTAGGCTCCCTTTTTAAGCATAGGACCCTGGTATTGGACTCTATTTGTATTCTAAATTCAACCATACTGTGATTGCTCCTTCCAAGAAGATCTTTAACTATGTCATCATTAATTATTCCTGTTTCATTACACAGGACCAGATCTAGGAAAGCTTGCCTGATGGGTTCCATTGCATAATGTTCAAGGAAACTATCGTGAATACATTCAATGAACTCCTCCTCGAGGCTATCCTGACAGACGTGGTTCGACTACTCGACATGTATATTAAAATCTCCCAAATTAATGCTATACCATTTTTATAGGCATTAGTCATTTGTTTGTGAATTGCCCGCCCCTATGTGATAATTAATATTTGGTGGCCAATAGACTACACCTGTCAAAGACGTTTTCTTCTTAGAATTCTCATTTACTCCCGAATGATTTCAACCGTATTCTCCATAGAACTGTATCATCTCTCAACAACGCCCTGATATCATCCCAAATATCAGAGCTGCACCGCTTCCCTTATCGCCCGGTCCGTCACATACGTTATTTAAAGATTGCTGAAAGGGTTAAATAGCAACGGTGCACTATTTTTATGTGCCATGCAATATATTGAAATTTGCACAGATTTTGCCTGATCCGCTGTGTATTTTTAGCAGTTTCTTTTCTCATTTGAGTTTTCATTCATTCACAGCATTTTGTCTTTGTATAGATAAGTGGACAGCTATTTTAGTATTCTAACTTGAATAGATGTAAATACTTGAAAAGGCTCAGCTTTCTTTTTTATAGGTGGAGGATAATGGAAACAAACATATAACTGATCAGTTCAGTTACGTTTAGTTATTCTCAAGTGTTGTATAAGTTGTAAACAAATTGTAAAGAAACGTCACTAGTAAGCGTTTTCAAACTGATAAACAATGATCTTGTTTGAATCTCCAGGTTGCTCCCTCTTGCTAGTTACGGATGCAATTTTTGGTATACACTAATTATATTTCACATATTTTATTCGACTTATTCATTTTTTCTCAAGAACAATGAGTGAAAGAAAAGAAAGTTCATTCATCATTCCACTTAAGCTATAAATGTTACGATATGTTTAATTTCTGATATGATCCCCATATCTTGAATTGAAATTAGACTGAATTCCATTTCGATTGTACCCGTCACGCGGCCCGGAAATCCATTTTGCTGCCTGTTCAATATGTTTGGAGTGCCGCCAAGACCGCAAAATAGCAAAGGCGACAACACATCGCAGAAGAAGCTCCTCCAAGAATAACCTGACGATGACCAGGTCACCTGATCTCCTGTTGTGTTCATTGCCTAGGCCAAGGGAATAAGTCAATTCAGCTCTAATGAAGGGTCATCGAGATTGGAAACGTTAGCTCGCTCTCTATCTTCGTGGATGCTGTCGGACCTGCTCTGATCTCCAACATTTGCTGGTTTCAGAATAAATCCACACCTGGAAATTGTGTCAAAAGTGCTATAATGTTGATCTTGAATGGCAGCCGGGATGTAAGTTTAACATTTTCTATAAAGTGAATTTACTAACTAAAAATGCAACTTTTCTTTCTGCGCTGAAAGCGACATCAGCCTAGGCTTGTAAATTTGACACTTTGGGTTGAAGTTAACCCAAAGAAAATTCTGACACAGATGGAATAATATTCCTAACGGAGGTCGTTTGAACCTTTGAATTGTTTAGACAGCTGAGCTTCACTCAGCTAAAATTTGTTGCGACAGGAGGCGAGAGTTATCTAGGATTGCACAAATAATGTTTGTTCTGAGTTTTTTTTCATTTAAAGTCGAATCAGGAAAAAAAGATGAGCATTTATTCTAAAATTTGGTGCATGCAGATAGCTTTGTACGAATCCCTGTAATGCAGGTATGGAGATTAAAAATAGTCAATTTTCAAACAAAACTTCTGGGTTTGCATCCAACCGAAGCGGTTTTTGGAAATATATCGACAATCTTCACAGGTCTTAATTGATGCAGCTCAATGCAATTAGCGCCCCACTCGCATTATTGTTGGTTCGGATGACAAATTAAAATCGAAGTCCCCGCTGCTGCATCGGTTCACTTTAATTCAAGGCATTCTCACAATATGTTTCTGCTAAAAGGTTGACTGTTTCATTCAAGCAATCAAGTTCAAGTACAACAGCTTTGCATAATCATCAAAGAACAAAGAACAAAGAAAATTACAGCACAGGAAGAGGCCCTTCGGCCCTCCAAATCTGCGTCGACCCAGATCCTCGATCTCAAATGTCGCCTATTTTCTAAGGATCTGCTCCATGTCCATTCATGAATCTGTCGATATACGTCTTAAATGATGCTATCGTGCCCGCCACTCCCACCTCCACTTGCAATACGTTTCAGGTACCCACCAACCTCTGCATAAAGAACTTTTTTGCGTATCTCGCTTAAACTTTTCCCCTCACCTTGAACTCGTAACCTCTAGTAACTGAGCCTCCACTCTGGGGAAAAAAAGCTTATTGCTGTCCACCTCGTCTATACCTCTCACGTTTTCGTAGATGTCCATCAGGTACCCCCGCAACCTTCATCTTTTTAATGAAACTAATCCTAATCTACTCAACCTCTCTTCATAGCTAGCACCCTCCCTACCAGACAGCATCCTGGTTAACCTTCCGGCACCTTCTCCAAAGCATCCACATCCTTTTGATAATGTGTCGACCAGAATTGCACGCAAGATTTGAAATGTGGCCGAACCAAAGTCCGATACAACCGTAACATGACCTGCAAATCATTGTACTCAATATCCCATCCGATGAGGGAAAGCATGCTGTATGCCTTCTTAACCACTCGATCGACCTGCATTGCCACCTTCAGGGCACAATGGACATGAACACCAAGATCTCTCCCTACATTTACCGTATAGTTCGCTCTTGAATTGGAACTTCCAAAATGCATCACCTCGCATTTGCCTGGATTGCACTCCATCCGCCGTTTCTCTGCCCAACTCTCCAATCTAGCTATATTCCGCTGCATTATCTGACAGTCCCCTTCACTCTCTGCTACTCCACCTATCTTAGTTTCATCTGCTAACTTGCTAATCATGCCATCTATACTTTCCTCCAGATCATGTATGTATATCAGAAACAACAGTGGTCCCAATAGGACCCCTTGGAACACCACTGGTCACTGTCCTCCACTTTGAGATACTCCCTTCCACTACTACTCTCTGTCTCCTGTTGCTAGGCAGTTTTATACCCATCTAGCGATTATACCCTGGAACCCATGCACTTCACTTTCTCCATCAGCATGAAACGGGGAACCTTATCGAAAGTCTTACTGAAGTCCACGTATATGGCATCTACAGTTGTTCCCTCACCAATCAAGTTTGTCACTTCCTCAAAGAATTGTATTAAGTTGGTAAGACATGACCTTCCCTGCAAAAAAGCTCATGGTATCTGTCACTGATAAGCCAATTTTATTCTAAATGTTAATAGATCGTATCCCTTCGTATCTTCTCCAGCAGCTCCCCTCCCACTGACGTCAGGCTCACCGATCTATAATCAATATAGGCTAGTTAAAATATGCGCTATTCTGCAATGAAACAAAAAAAAACTAGTTCCTTGACAGTTTTTCAAATGCATCATTTCGTGTACTTTACGCAATTCATGCGATACCATATCACGAAATTGTTTTTTTTACCCCTTTGTAACTGGTCATCCATTTCCCAACGGGCGATGAGTTAAGGAAGATCAGAAGGCATTTTGTAACAAAAAATATGAACTTTTCTTTAGAAAGAAAATTGCTCAAAAATCCCGAAATGTTGTTACAGAGGGCAACCGAGTTGCATGCAAATAGTTTAAATCGATTCCCCTTTCTCATCACAGTCAGAATAAGTTTTCTGTTCAAAATTATATCTCTTCTAAATAGTTTGGCAATATCCAAATCCTTTGATATTACATTTCGGAAGTCAACCATGCGCAAGACGGCTTCAACCATGCGCAACCAGATTGTCTTATTCCAGGAGAAAACGCAACAGGTTTGGCAGTATCCGTGAATGGTGAAGCAGAGTTAACATTTCGATTCTAGTGTGACTCTTCTTCAGAAATTTTTGAACCAAACTGTTGAGTTTCTCCTGGATATATATTTTTATTTCAGATTTTCGGCATCCACAAATTTTTGCTTTTATTTAATAGTGGCCGATTCGGACGACCTTAAAGGACACAATAGTGATCAACCCAACTATCTCGGCCGTACCTTAATGATACGTTTTTGGTTCCATCATATATTTCCTCTAGACGTTGTTCTTTGATGATATTATCGGAAAACACATTCCGATGGTGAGAGGCAACGCTACATCATCATTGTCTCTCTCGGCACCTCCAGTTTTGTTTCATTATTCGATAGCTCGTTCAGATTCAGTAGTTGCTGAGCCCAATATTTTCTCAAGATAAATATCGGAAAAGTCAACGCCAGTGTATTCGGTCTTCACCCAAAACTGTGCCTCCAGTTAGCAAGTCAACCCCATTCTCTTGCAATGATCTAAAGTTAAATCATATGAGACTATCTCCATTTGTACATCACCTGAGGCCGTACCTGCCTCAGCTAATCTGATTTCGAAAATATCTTTAGTAATTCGAAAATTTATTATTCCCTTTAGTTTCACGTGATCTAATTTTCGCAAATTTCAATTTAACAAAATCTCAGCCGCCCTTCCTTACTCCTAGTAAATGTGAAAATACATCATTGACATGTTCATTGAGTTGTTTCTGTACAAATAACGCGAATGTTGCAAAATTGATATCTATAGTTATAATTTTTCGAAAACATCACGTCTGTGCTTCTCAAAAATATTATCCTTGCCACATTCGTCTCTGAAATAAGCATGCTCACATTATTTGACTTATTCAATATTCTGGATTTTAGGTGCAACATAGTTTCCAGAAATACATGTAACTGCCAGTATCACAAAACTTGGAATTCTATCCTTAGAACTCACATAACCATCTCACAAACTGCTTTCAAAACATATTTACTCCTAACTCCTTGTGCAAAGCGTTGACGTTTTGTCCCAACATCGGATCAGCGTCAATGTTCCTTTTTGAATGGCTTGTGGAGCACTTTGTGACATTTGACGGACTAAATATATTTCTTTAGTACGCCTTTCTGTGTGGTCCCATTGAAGAATATTTCAGACAATTCGATATTGAACACGAAACGTTGGTGGTATCTTGGCAAGTCAACATGTACACAATGCTGTCATTCATTAACAGGCAGAACCTATACGTGGCAATTAAGTTAATAAGTCAGGAAAAGAAAATATTACAAATTGACCTAAATTTAACGCCCGATCGATCATAACCTGGAAAGACAATAGCAGTAGATGCTTAGGAATCCCATCACGTGTAATTTCCTTCCAAGTCACTCGCCACCCCGACTTGGAAGCATACCCCGTTTTTTCAATGTCCCTTGTGCAAAATTCTAAAGCTTGCACCCTTACAGTGCCTAAATAAAATGTACTGCAGCATTTCAAGAAGACATTTCACTGCAACCTTCTCAAGGGAAACGTTGGATAGGCAATAAATGCTGGCGACGCGCGCATGCCACGAATGAATATAAAAAGCACACTGTCGTCAAACATCTTGTAATCAACTACATCTATCGCTGTCAATAACATGGTTCAGTGCCTATGTTGTTTCCAACAATCGGTGCAGCCTGGCACAGGACCCTGGGAACTTACATACTTTTTAAAACAGTAAGGAGAAATGTACCATACATTTGCCATTAAGCATGTTATCTGTATACTTCTGCATGCTATCACTTGCATATTTAGTTGCATCGTTTTATTTAGTTTTCTACATACTGATTTTGAGTTCTTTTTTTCTTGAAATGGATGGTTTGAGTTTTAATTATAGCCCTCACTGCAAAGTTAATAAGAAATGTATCTTTCGGTAATGTTTGCCTTATGCAATTATTTTGAATTTTAAAGACAGAAAAGGAGATAGATCTCTGTTGGATCATAGGGTGTGTCCAAACAGTTCTTTTGGATTCGGCTACATATTATTAAGAGTCGACAATAGCAACTTGATTAAATGTGAATGTTTCTTAAGTTTTAATAATGTTAATAATAAGAGCAATAAATGGAAAATAAAGGAGAAAGGTAATAAGTCTGAAGCCCTTCTGCCCGTCTGGGATACCTCTATCGACGGCTGGTCTGGAGGCTTAGGTTTGTTCCTGACACCGTTCGCGATCCTCGTCCAAGGTGAAGTCCCTCTCTCGGAACGACACACATTCCCTCTTCTACAGTTTAACAAAACAGGCAGTAAGGTAACAGCTCCAAAAAACTAATTGTACCCTGGAGAAGAAATGTTCACATGACTCGTTCACGGTCTTGTGTTCAATCATCAATAAGTTTAGCCCTTCAGTCCATCCTAGCTATCTATTTTCTATGCAGCTGTCGAATATCATCATTAACTTGTAGCCCTTTGGCTCATCCAATACAGGATCTCAGACTGGTAAGTTATTTAAGTGATTCTTTGTTGCTGTGTGATGCTCTCCGGTAGTAAGTGATCAGAGGATTTCATCCTCTAGTGGGGAAAATCTTTTTAATATATGATTGTTGGGGTACGATGACACCGTAATACGAAAATAATCACAGTACCAGAGAATTAATATTTTACAGTTGCTCTATAAGTTACAACTGTCTAAGTCAAACTGTAGACGTGAAATTAAATTGCAGGGCTAGAGTTCACTTTATGGGACGTTCAGAAAAATGAAGAGGACGTCAAGACAATCAGAGTGCGCCATTTGGTGTCAGAACGTTGAAATTGAAGTGTGTGCAGAGAAATAGGAAAAAGATTGAGAAATGTCACAATTCCCATCCCTGAACACAGTTAAAATCCCTTTCTCTGCACACCATTCAGAATACGACAGATACAAAGATATCACGATGAATATTGTTCAGAACATTAGAGGCATTCTTACAAAATGTATCTGCGGTAATTTGAGGACTTACATGTTGAAACACAGAAGAAAATGGCAAAAGAAATATTTCGCTCTGTTCGTTAAGTGTTGAAATCAGTACAGCAGATTAAATCAATCTTAGTTTGGATTATTAACAGGTAAAATTAGTTTTGTACAGAGGTAAGAAATGACAAATGGCAGCACTCTCTGATGGAAAAAGCTATAGGTCACCTGACATAGAAAAACAAATACGATAGTGTTTCTCAAAAACTAAAAGGAGCTTGTGAGAAAGGTACTGCAATGAACATTGGAGATCTTGATCTTCAGTTAAATTACAGAAACAGAATTAGCAGAGGTTGCCTTCAGGCCGAAAGGAAAGTGTATTCTCAACAATCAGAAACAATCAGGGAATACACTATTTTTGACCTGCGATTGTGCAATGGGACACGATTAATTAGCGGCCGAAAAGTTCATTATGATAAATTTAACTATGTACTGATAGTTGTGCATGTTCTATTTGCAGGTCAGAAAGCTTGGGTCTGAGATTAGAGTCTTATATTAAATAAAGATATCAAATTGAAAGAAGAGAAGTATAATGTTAGAGATTAATCAAAACATTGGACTAATGTTAGGAACCAATAAATATTTACCTACAAATGTTTCAGAAATTAGAATAAGAGAAATGAGCTAGCAAGAGACAGTGAAGCTGCTACATACAGATGAAAAGAAAACAGGGTGTGCCACATGCACGTTGATTCCTAATGGAATGAGATTGCAGAATTAATAATAGAAAACTGGCAGAGACTTTTATCAAACACTTTATACTGGTCAGCATAGCAGAAGACACAACTGATGCTCGGGGAGAAAATAAAGATCAAAAGCAAGAGATCTTCATGATTGCTAGAAAATAAAATATGATGATTACTCATGGAACGAAAGGCTGACCGAGCAGATGGCCTATTATAAGCATTTTAAAATAAGTTGCTGCAGAGGTAGTGTACTGCTCGGTTGCATTCCTTCAAAATTCCCAAAATCGCGGAAAGCATAGCAGATCGGAAAACTTCATGTGTATATGAGTCGGGCACAGAAAGCAAGGAGGAACAGATCTGTAAACTGATCAGTTGTTACTGGAAGAATATTGAAATACAATATTAAGTAGTTAATAGAAAGGAATGTCAAAATAAAGGAAGTTCAAAGGCCACAACAGTTTTGCAAAAGCACTGGTTGAATTCAAGCAAGGCATGATAAATGATGCACCGCTCCAAATTGTAACTCCCGTAATCCACATTGCAAGCCCTACTTCAAGTTGCTTATTCGTGTAATCCCAACACCATCTGTCATTGTTAAACGCGGCTGAAATTAAAATTCTGTTTCAGACAATCAGGCTATATTCGTAATGGGGAAAAATGCATAACAGATCCTGGGGTATAGAACATAGAACATTATAGCGCAGTACAGGCCCTTGATGTTGCGCTGCCCTGTCATACTAATCTGAAGCCCATCCCACCTACACTATTCCATGTACGTCCATATGCAGGACCAATGACGACTTAAATGCACTTAAACTTGGCGAATCTACTACCGTTGCAGGCAAAGCATTCTATACCCTTACTACTCTCTGAGTAAAGAAACTACCTCTGACATCTGTCTTATAGCTATCTCCCCTCACTTTAAAGTTGTGTCCCCTCGTGTTTGCCGTTCCCATACTTAGAAAAAGCTTTCCCTGTCCACCCTATCTAACCCTCTGATTATCTTGTATGTCTCTATTAAGTCACCTCTCAACCTTCTTCTCTCTAACGAGAACAGCCTCTTTCTTCGTAAGACATTCCTTCCATACTAGGCAACATCCTAGTAAATCTCCTCTGCACCCTTTCCAAAGCTTCCACATCCTTCTTATAATGCGGTGACCAGAACTGTACACAATACTCCAAGTGTGGCCGTACCAGAGCTTTGTACAGCTGCAGCATAACCTCCTGGTTCCAGAACTCAATCCCTTTATTAATAAAGGCCAAAACACTGTATGCCTTCTTAACAACCTATCAATCTGGGTGGCAACTTTCAGGGATCTGTGTACATGGACACCGAGATATCTCTGCTCACCCGCACTCCCAAGAATCTTGCCATTAGCCTAGAACTTTGCATTCCGATTACTCCGTCCAAAGTGTATCATTTCACACTTGTCCACATTAAACTCCATTTGCCACCTCTCAGCCCAGCTCTGCATCCTATCTATGTCTCTCTGCAACCTACTGCATCCTTCGTCAGTATCCACAACTCCACCGACCTTAGTGTTATCCGCAAATTTACTAACCCACCCTTCTAAGCCCTCATCCAGGCTATTTATAAAAATGATGAACAGCAGTGGACCCAACACCGACCCTTGCGGTACGCCGCTAGTAACTGGACACCAAGAAGAACATGTTCCATCAATTACAACCCTCTGTTTTCTTTCAGCAAGCCAATTACTGATCCAAACTGCTATGTCTCCCACAATCCCATTCCTCTGCATTTTGTATAATAGCCTACTGTGGGGAACCTTATCGAACGCCTTGCTGAAATCCATATACACCACATCAAACGGTTTACTCTCATCTACCTGTTTGGTCACTTTGTCCAAAAGGTCAATAAGATTCGTTAGGCACGACCTACCCTTCACAAAACCGTGCTGATTATCCCTGATCAGATTATTCTTTTCTAGATCGTTATAAATCCTATCTCATATAACATTTTCCAATACTTTACCAACAAGTGAGACTCACTGGTCTGTAATTACCAGGGTTATCTCTACTATCCTTTTTGAACAAGGGAACCACATTTGCTATCCTCAGTCTTCATGCACTATTCCTGTAGACAATGATGATTTGAAGATCAATGCCAAAGGCTCGGCAAGCTCTTCCCTTGCTTCCCAGAGGATCGTAGGATAGATCCCATCCGGCCCAGGGGACTTGTCTATTTTCACACTCTGCAGTATTTCTAATACCTCTTCCTTGTGAACCTCAATCTCTTCTAGTCTAGATGCAAGTATCTCTGTATCTTCCTCGCCAACATTTTCATTTTCAATAGTGAACACTGCCGAAAATAGTGCTTCCCCTATCTCCTCTGACTCCACACACAACTTCCCACTATTACCCTTGATTGGCCCTAATTTAACTCTTGTCATTCTTTTATTCCTGACATACCTATGGAAAGCCTTAGGGTTAACCCTGATCTTATCCGCCAACAACTCCTCATGTCTCCTCCTGGCTCTTCTGAGCTCTCTTTTTAGGTCTTTTCTGACTTCCTTGTAACCCTCAAGCGCCCTGAGTTTTCACATTTTGTCCTAACATAAGCCGCCTTCTTCTTCTTCTTGACCAGGGATTCCACTTCATTAGTAAACCACGGCTCACGTGTTCTATATCTTTCTCCCTGCTTGACAGGTGAATACTTAACTAGGACACACAGGAGCTTTTCCTTGAATAAGCTCCACGTTTTTAATGTGCTCATCCCCTGCAGTTTCCTTCCCCATTCTACGCTTCCTAAATCTTCCCTAATTGCATCATAATTTCCCTTCCCCCAGCTGTAACTCTTGCTCGGTGGAGTACACCTATCCCTTTCCATCACTAAAGTAAACCTGACAGAATTGTGACCGCTGTCTCCAAAGTTCTCACCTACTTCCAAATCTAACACCTGGCCAGGCTCATTACCCAGTACTAAATCTAAAGTGGCTTCGCCCCTTGTAGGCCTGTCTACATACTGTGTCAGGAAGCCCTCCTGCACACACTGGGCAAAAACTGAACCATCTATAGTACTCGTACTGTAGTGATCCCATTCAATATTTGGATAGTTGAAGTTCCCCATGACAACTACGCTGCCTCTCTCACCCCTATCAAGAATCATCTTTGCTATCCTTTCCTCGACATCTCTGGGACTATTCGGAGCCTATAGACAACTCCCAGCATGGTGTCTTCTCCTTTCCTGTTTCTAACCTCAGCCCATACTACCTCAGTTAACGTGTCCCCAAACATCCTTTCTACAACTGTAATATTGTCCCTGATCAACAATGCCACGCCTCCCCCTCCTTTACCATCTTCTTTGTTCTTATTGAAACATCTGAATCCCGGAACCTACAATAGCCATTCCTGTCACTGCTCTATCCATGTCTCCGTAATGGCCATAACATCCAAGTCCTAGGTACCAACCCACGCTGCCAGTTCACCCACTTTATTTCGGATGCTCCTCGCGTTGAAGTACGCCTTGGCAATGGCTTGCATGGACATAACATTATTTGCAATCGACTTTTACGAGGACATGTAAGGTTTATGTTTATCATTGTGCACTGCTTAACTTCGAGTTTTGTTTGGTAAACTTATTTCCGTTTCAGATTAATAGCTGAGGCCAGGAGTCTTGACTTGAAAATCCGGGTATTCTCGGACTGTGACGAGGTCTCTAAATTACAACTCAGTTAACTTTTGAGTGTGTGGTAAAACCATTGACACCGAATACTGAAATTTTATTACGATCAAACCTACAACATGTGGAGAGCGTAAGATCGTCCTTGAAGTTTGCCATTTTGGCATCTGATGTGTAAAAAATCAGAACATTGTCTCATTGCCTCTTTTCAGCAAAACACATGTTGTGTACTACAAATAATTCTTTTCTTAATTCCTTTCCACCACCTCCTTGATACAGTATTCTAATATTCTCTCATTAACAGATGTTAGGCTTACTGACCTACAGCTTCCTGCCTTCTGTAGACAGTAAAACAAATACAAAAAATTGGCAAATATAGAATTTCAAACAATGGAGTTGAATGCATATTCATATTAAGATAGTGTGTTTCCACAGATCATCGCAATTTTGTTTGAATTTTCACCTTTATAGGCCCCTCTGCATGCAATGTAACCAGCAACTAATTTTTGACAAATTTACTTCCAGAAAAGGAAAAATTAGAAGCAATCCTAAAAGATGTCGGTACGTCAGTGTGACAGATGTCCTTTTTCAATGGTTTACTTTTATGAAGTCACAGGCATTTGCGAAAACAATTTCTGGCATAGTATTGAATACACAAGACAGTAAATGAAATGCAACATGGCATAGTACCACTGAAAACAAAATTAGACAAGGTAAACACAGGAAGCATGTTCCCGGTGGCGGAGGAGTCCAGAGCCAGGAATCATAGCCCAAGGATAACGGGAAAACTATTTAGAATTGAGATGAGGAGAAATCTCTTCACCCAGAGAATTGCGAGTCTTGAAATTTGCTACTGCAGAGAACAGTGAAGGCCAAAACAATGTGTGATTTCAAGGAGTTAGAGCCCGGCGAAAGATATCAAAGAATACGGGGAAAGCAGGAACAGGTTGTTGAGTTGGATGATACAAATGAATGGCAAAGCAAGCTCGAACAGCCCAATGGTTTACTCTTGTTCTTATTTTCTATGAATCGCAGAGTTGTTACGGCAAAGAAAGAACCTATTTGGCCCATAATATCGACACCAGCTCTTCGAAGGTGCACCATTACCTAGTCACAATCTCTTGTTTTCCTTTACACCTTTGCACATTATTTCTATCCAACTAAATATCCACTGCTTCCTCGAATATATCAGTCGAACCTGGATCCATCACACTTCCAAGCAGATCACCTCACATCTTAACTATTTGCTGTGTAAACTGAAAGCTTTCCCCCCATATCATCCTTGCTTTTTATGCATATAATTTTATATCTATATCCTCTCATTTTGGTTCCCTTTGATTCAAAAAGGCACAGACATCCTCAAAAACAGTGTAAACCTAGGAGGGGTTCTCCCCATTGTCGGGTAGTCCAGAACCAGAGATCACAAACTAAGGAAATGGTGTGGGCCATTTAGGATATTTTTGTATTCGCATCTGCTGAGCACCTTTTATTAATATGAAATTAACACTTAGAGGGACCTTTCTTTGAGCCTGGCCTCATTGAGGCCAGCAATTGCAGATTTCCACTTATCTGCACCCACAACACACACATTTTACAGACAGCTTTATGAACTCAAACAGGAATCCTAATTTATACATTATTACTTTCATCTTATGATGAACCAACTTAATAATTTGCTTCTTTCTTTTCCCATTCCACATATCCCTCAAGTATTTTGTGCACTTTATTGCTCCCCTGTAATTTTAGGAGTCTCTTCCAGTTCCCTTAGGCACTCCCCCAACAAGAACAAAAGCAAATCCCCCCCGCAAGATTACTGTACTATTTAGAAACAGCCCCTCCGACCCTTAGATGCCTCATTTTGGCCAGAGGTGGTCCCAATGTTCCAATATTCTAAAGCACTTCATCCTCTATCATTAGTCCAGCCATGCATTAATTTGCTTTAAACCCGAATTTCTAAACAATAACCAGAATAATCAAGAAATAACTGCGTAATGGCTCAGTTTTCCAATTCCATACCTACCCAATTACTTTGATTGCAGACATACATACCTCTTTTTAAGTCGGCGATAGTGATATAGAACATGACAGATTTCTGTTGACCATCCCCAAATACCTCTTTCAGTGTGCTTTGAAGCCATTCAGTGACTATCTTAGCCTTTGTACCAGTGAAACAACATATCATCCTGGACTTACCATTGGCAACGCAGAAATGTTTGCACTTTTAGCAATTGAATCCCCTAACATTGCAACTCTTCTCATTTTCTTCGTGCTCCCTTGTTCAACTGAGGACAATGTATTGTCACGGACATGGATCAACTTTAACTAACCCGTGCACCATCGTTTTCTGCAACATTCTGCTTTAAGCATTGGATGCAGAGTGAAATTGTAGGAAACTACACTATTCTTCTGTTTCCTGGAGATCGACACACTCTCACTGCTTACTGATAAGATTAAGGTTGCTCCATCTTCTGTAAAAGTACTGTTCATCAAGATTTCAAATTCATGGTTGCCATGTCGAGATAGAACTTTTGCTTAAGTAACACAACGTTGAATTCCAGCTGGTCAAGAACAGGGGAAGCGGCCTGGCATTCCAAATTATGATATGGTATGCATTCTAGGCACCTGAGCTAACCCGTCTTTCTTCCGTCTATCAGATAATAAACTTTGCACGACCTCTAATTTTTACTACTGCTTCTAGACACGGCTATTAACAGTCAAGCATTTACTGGCACTTCCCAATAGCACAGAGGATAGTTAATTATTGGCTTTGTTGCTGTTCATTCAATGTTGACCAGACCAGTAAAAATGATTTATTGATTTCCCTAAAAGTCACTAGTGACCCAGAAGCCTTGCAACCATCAACAGTGGTAACTTGATTACTGTTAGGCTAACTTCTTTTATTCCACACATCGATTGAATTAAAATTTTGCTACCTACCGTTATGGGATTGGAACTCTAAAATTTACCTCAAATTTTAGAAATTTGGTTGAATGATATAACAACTACGTTAATCTTTCTCTGGGACCATATTGGTTCTGGGCTAGCCTACTCTTAGGTGAGCTAAGACTGGATGGAAAGTGAAGAAAAAGAGCAAATCAATCGTCAGGAGACTGGTCAATAACAAGAGATTTGTGTGGGAGCAAATTAGAGTCGGTGCTAAAGTTGGAACAAGAAAAGTTGCTGAACTTCAGTCACTTGTCATTACACCTGGAAAAACCATGAACACTGTCACGAGTGTTTTAATACTATTGGCAAGGCAGGGAATCTTGAGGTAGTCTCAAAGGAAGAGGTAGCCAAGCATATCACGGAAAGTCAAGTTTAGTGGGCTAGCCTACTCTTAGGTGAGCTAAGACTGGATGGAAAGTGAAGAAAAAGAGCAAATCTATCGTCAGGAGACTGGTCAATAACAAGAGATTTGTGTGGGAGCAAATTAGAGTCGGTGCTAAAGTTGGAACAAGAAAAGTTGCTGAACTTCAGTCACTTGTCATTACACCTGGAAAAACCATGAACACTGTCACCAGTGTTTTAATACTATTGGCAAGGCAGGGAATCTTGAGGTAGTCTCAAAGGAAGAAGTAGCCAAGCATATCACGGAAAGTCAAGTTTAGTGATGAGGTGCTGATTTTTAACATTTCCAATTAGCCTAATTCAGAAATGTTATCACACACCTCAGGAGAAGGTGGGACTTAAACCGGCGTCCTAGCCCAGATGTATGCACACTACCACAGCATCACAGGAATTCCTCCTGGTGAAATACTCTTGGAATGCGTTTAATTTGTATCAACTAAGTGAAGTTGAATGAAACATTGTTTGATGTTAGATGATGTTCAACTAAATCGCGGCGGCAGATCAGGCTGGTGGTTACTCTAATATGAGAAAGATGTTTTGAAACTAGAAAGGTTTCAGAAACGATTTACGAGAATATTGCCAAGGTTGGTGGATTGGAGGGAGAGGCTAAATGGCCTGGGGCTATCTTTCCTGGCGCAGCAGATTTTGTGAAGTTTACAGAAGTTTATAAAATCATGAGGAACATGAATAGTGTGAATAGTCAAGGTCTTTTCCCCAGGTTAATGGAGACCAACATTGGACGGCATGCGTTTAAGGTGAGGGGGAAAATGAAGAATGACCTAAAGGACAACTACATCACGTAAAGCATGGTGCGTATATGGAATGAGCTGTCAGTGGAGATCGTGGAGGCTGGTACTATTACAACATTTAAAAAGCATCTGGTTGCGTATATGAATAAGAAGTGTTTAGAAGGATATGGGCCAAGTGCTGGCAAAGAGACTGGATTAATTTAGAATATCTGATCGGCATGGACGAGTTGGATCGAAGGGGCTTTTTCCTTGCTGTACATCTCTATGACTCTAAAGATTGATCACGCCTGCATTCAAGGGATAATGGAGAGACCTCAGACTCTCCATGTAGGGCGTAAATGTGAAGCGGTATTGAATGCTTAGCGTGATCGCAGATAATTAAAACCAGAAACTCAAATACTTTTAAAAGCAAAGTGGCAGCAGAAAGCAAGTGGTAGCGGACATACCACGTCAAAGTTTTCAAGTAATTTCCCCATCATCAGGACTCTACTCTTCAATTCTCTCAGAGTATTGGCGTTGCAGAATATAGAGTGGATTTAGTCATTCTTAACATAATTCTGCTCATATCCCTTCCTATGATTTCAACCAACAAGGTAAGGTTGCTCTTTTCGTCACCCAGCCATTATCTGCCTTTAACTCATAGTTAATAGATAATTGCATAATGTCCAAGCTAACACCATTCTCTTCCCCCCTCCACTTTTGTCTGTTTTCTCCAAGTCTCCTTTCCAAAATGACAATTCCCTTCATGACGCTCAAGCCCACACTTCAGTTAACCCACCCACTTTCCCTTTCACATTTCTATACATGCGCAAGATGAGCGAATCATATCATCTTCCACTTTTCCTTGAAGGTTTTTTGTTGTCCATTCAACTGTACATCTTCCAACTTTTACACTGAGTACAGTGTTCGCATCAGGATATCAGAAACAATGTAGGTGCTCATATAGCATAACTCCATTCAAATTGCAAGAGAGACTCCAAAGGTTCAGTATCTGTCATGTTAACGCTAAATCTGTATACATTCTAATCTTCTGCACGTTGCCTGTAACACCTTTAAAATGAAGCTCACGCAAGCTCTTGAAACATCACATTATCATTCGATTCGGAGATTTACAGTCTTCTGAGCTCATTTTCGAGATTGGCATTCTTGGAATTCTTGACAGATCAGCAATGCGAGTTGTGGAGTGTAAAAGGCAATTGAATCATTATCTTAAGGAATTAAGGGCTACGGGGAGAATGCGGGTAAGTGGAGTTGAAATGCCCATCAGCCATGATTGAATGGCTGAGTGGACTCGATGGGCCGAATGGCCTTACTTCCGCTCCTATGTCTTATGGTCTTATGTCTTAAGTAATTTAAAAAAAGGTGTAGGAGAGAAACGCAAGGAACTGCTACTGGGTAGGACTTGTATGGAAGCGTCTCGCCGGACAAGTAGCCGTCTTCTGCACTCTATCAATTTGTGAGCCAAGCATTCCAATTTTCCATCGTAACCGCTGCCCCCCCATTTTTTCCCTCTCTTTTAGACGATTTTCTTCCCCTTTTCTCCAAATTGATTTGCGTTTAAACACAACAAGCATTTTGCATCTTTCTCTCTACCAGCGCTATATAATTTAAACCGATTGCACCTCAGTTGAACTATGAGACAACAATTTGTAGATCCTATTGCTCATTGGAAAATAAAATTCACCTGAATGACTTACATGATCTATTACTTGAAGTGCTGTCTTTACAACTACAAGTTTCTCACTTTCCTACAAGTAACGGAAAATGTAAGCTTCGCTTATGAGCAACCTCAATAGTTTAAAGGCTTCTGTAAGGGTAGCCACCAGAAGACGTTTAGCTCGGTTTTTATAATTTCAAGACGGTTGCTACCTCTTCCTTCAAGTAAGAATTCTAGAAATTCTAGAAATTCGAAGTATACTAATATAGATTTAATTAGCTTGCGTGCTTTTATGACATTTGTGCTTTTGGTATGGTTAGTGAATTCAGATGGTTGATACTCTCTTGTTCATATCTTCTCGCAGAGGAGATGTTGCGAACAAAAGAAGAAGGTAAAACAGAATCGTATTTGTCCGCACAGATTTAAGGATCATGGTACCATACTCAAATCAAAAATGACGCTTCATAATTATCAATTTAGAATTTGCTACGGTGGCAATGCAATTCATTTTGGGGCTTTCCCAATAAATCAGCGGGAACTCGTCCTATTTCTTTCTCTTCACTGACGTTATGTAATTGGCATTGATTATGACTCAGCTACCCCATAAGGTAACACATTTAAATCTTAATTTTTATTGAGAAAGAAGTTTGTGCTGATAGTTGGTCCAGTGATGTACAACGACATATAAAGTCCTTACACATCTCGTAAATCTTAAAATAGTGCAAAAAAGGTAGAGAACCGAGTCGTTTTTATTTTGATGTAGTAGCTAAGTTTCACTCTTTCTATCATTTATTATCTTCTGTACCAGATCAATGGGTTTCAGTCAAGCAGTCGGTTCTGAGTGCAGCAATAGTTTAGAATGCTTTTTTTTTCCCCCACTGAAGTTACATATTTATATCTTTTGTGAAGCAATCTCACATAGGAGAGCGTTTTATGGGCTTTCCAGCCCAGGAATATAATATTGCAAACACAGTAAGTCAGTGTCCATTATAAAGGAATGCTAAGCCGATTAATTAATAAACTAAATCGGCCTTTATGGAAATGTCTATATCTTACCGTATTGTTCAATTGTTTTCTAACTTCTTCAGAAATGAGAAAGCTCAGCAAAGACCAAGGTAAATGACCAAACATATTGTTTATGAACAATTCCTGCCTCTTACAGCATTATGGATTACAGCTGATAAATTCTATTGGAGATCAGTGCTTAAAAATGTGTTTCTGGAAGACATTGGATGAAATTACCCTTGAGGTGGTGCACAAAACAAAGCAACTCAAATATTTTTCTAACTAATTCGTCCAGAATCTTGATTACCCACTTCGGGAGCAGGTGGAACTTGAACCTGGGTTCAAAGTTTGTGCGAAGATTTGTAGCTCGGGTGCTCGTTGTTGTGGTTCTGTTCGCCGAGCTGGAAGTTTTTGTTGCAAACGTTTCGTCCCCTGGCTAGGCGACATCATCAGTGCTTGGGAGCCTCCTGCGAAGCGCTTCTTTGATGTTTCCTCCGGTGTTTATAGTGGTCTGTCCCTGCCGCTTCCGGTTGTCAGTTTCAGCTGTCCGCTGTAGTGGTTGGTATATTGGGTCCAGGTCGATGTGTTTGTTGATGGAGTTTGTGGATGAATGCCATGCCACCTAGAGGCATGGCATTCATCCACAAATTCCATCAACAAACACATCGACCTGGACCCAATATACCAACCACTACAGCGGACAGCTGAAACTGACAACCGGAAGCGGCAGGGACAGACCACTATAAACACCGGAGGAAACATCAAAGAAGCGCTTCGCAGGAGGCTCCCAAGCGTTGAACCTGGGTCTTTTGGCTCAGGGGTAGGGACATGCCACTACACCATAAGAACCTAAAATAGCAACTCAGTCTAGTCGTTTCAAGGGGTAACAACTGACAATCATTTGCACACTGCATTTTACTTTTCCCCTCCTGTTTTGGGTCTGATTTGCGTGACTGCATAAGTCTGCGATATTTTTGAATGTGATTGCTAATGCCTCTTGGTTTTAATAAGTTCATCTTTCATTAGAAGGGCAGCGTAACATTTAAGGTTTCATTTTGTAGTCAATTCAAAGGGTTAGCTAGAATTTTAATTCAATGATAATTTGAAGCGGCTGGGCAGGTATACATTATGACAATTGATAATTAACTAACGTTACGCATACACACACACACACACACACTCATATATGGTTTGAAAATCATTGATAGACTTTCATCGAAAGATTGTTGCATGGTTGGCCTGTTGTCTGTGAAGAGTGTGATGCTGGAAAAGCACGGCAGGCCTTCATCCCTTCCTGATGAAGAGCTTATGCCCCAAAACGTCGATTCCCCTGTTCCTCGGATGCTGCTGACCCACTATGCTTTTCCAGCACCACACTCTCCACTCTGATCTCCAGCATCTGCAGTTCTCATTTTCTCCCCGTTGTCTGTGAAGCCCAATATTCTGTTAATTAAGATACTTATCTATCAAGGTGCTGTTGCTTAGTAGTTGCCCGTTAGCCGGCGCACCTCTTCTTCTGGTGCATTAACAGTGCCCCTACCTTTACACCAAGAGTCCTAGGTTCAAGTGCCACCTCCTCCAGAGGTGTGGAATTAATCTCTGAGAAGATTGGCTCGAAAAATATTGTTGATCTTAACTTTGGAACTCAGCAATGGAAATGATAATCGGCACATTTTTATCTCAGTGAAAGAATTACCCGTTGTAACGCTTTTTGTGAGCCTTGAGGTTTACCGGCAGTGTCACTACAACTCAGTCAGAATGTCCCGAATTTAGGCCCAACCTCTTCAAACGAAGTATACTAACATCCCTGCATACATTTTTCTTTTAAAAAAGTCGCTGCCAGTTGCAACTCGGCTTGGATTTCATTCAATTTTAAACTTATAGGCTAAGCTTTTAATTAAAAACTAAATAACAAAATACCAGCCATTTAGACAGTACGCCCCATAGTCAACAAGTTCATTTCATAAGCAGCTGAAATAGTAATATTAAATGTTATTAAAACTGACAACAACATCATTTTGCATTTAGCAACTGGAATAAGGATATCAAAATCTGAAGGAAGGATATTGAATAAAACGAGTAGTAGAATTTCATTTATCACAGCGTTTGATGGCATCACACGACATGCAAAGTATTTTCAAGTAAATGGTTGGTTAACTTATGAAGTAAAAACAAACATGAAAGGAATTTGAAGCTAACGTACAGATGCGGAAAACGAAAGGAAAAAAATGTAGCTGTAATTTTGCCACCCTGTAATATTCCACATTAACTGTGAGGAGGATCCTAGCAGAAATATCGCGAGAACCTAATGTTATTTTAGGTAACATTGCCGCCTACATTTGGTAGCAGGATTTCAAAAGCATAGATCGAGGATTGGCTAACTGATAGAAGATAGCTAGCGGTAATAAGGGGTGCAAGCCGATAAGCACTTATCAGATGGAATGTACTGTGGGGAAATGTGAGGTTATGAACTTTGATGGGCAGAAGAGAAGGAGCTAAGTATTATTTAAATTGAGAAAAAAATGCAAGAAATTGAAGACCTGTAGGTTTTGACTGTTCTCATCCAGGGAGCGCAAAAAAAACGAACTAGTCTCCAAGTTCAGCTACCAATGCAATTTGGCCTTTATTTCGAAGGGAATGGAATATACAAGTATAGAGGTTTTACTAAAGTTATAAAAGACACTAATCAGAGTACAGCTATGAGCTGTGAGCAGTTTTTAACTCCTTATTTAATTAAAGATATATTGGCATTGGAGGCAGAAAATGTTCACTGGTTCAGTACTGAAATGCAGGGAGTGAATTTCTAAGGAGACTTTGAATAGATCGTACTTTTAGTTCCTGTAATGAGAATAATGAGAGAAGACCCTTATTGAAGTGTGCAAGATTCTTAGAGAACTAGATTAGTTAGATGTGGAAAGTTTATTTCCCATTGTGGGAAGTGTACAAAAGATAGGGGATGAGGAGAAATTTCTTCTCTGAGAGGGTTATGAATCTATGGAATTCTTTACTACAGGGGATTCATGACGTTGAGTCGTTTTGTATGCTGGTGGCTGAGATAGACAAAAGCTTAATCATTAATAGCATGAATGGTAAATGGGGAAAGACAGGAAAATAAAGTTGACAATTATCAGATCAGCTGTATTTCCATTAAATGTCAGAGTAGACGGTGGGCTGAAATGCCTCCTTCCACTCCTATGTATTATAGTCGTGTGATCTAAGCAGTATTAGCTCTATATCAGGTCGAAAAGCTGACGGAGATGTTAACGTTTTAATGTAGAATAAGAAAAATAAAGTGAACTGCTGCCTCAGACAATCATTGATTGCTGAATTTTTTCCTTGTCATATAATGATATTTTTATGCAAGCCATAAGTATCTGCTTTGGAACAACAATCAGAGACTCACTGTTTGCAAGCCAGCAATGATGGAATATGGAATTTAGAAGTTTAAGTACGACCATAATGAATAGCTGATTCAGCCATACAAGCGATGGATAAAACACATAGACAGTAATTAACCTTCCTCAAGCAATGATT
Organism: Chiloscyllium plagiosum; assembly: GCF_037043375.1. Taxonomy (NCBI): domain Eukaryota; kingdom Metazoa; phylum Chordata; class Chondrichthyes; order Orectolobiformes; family Hemiscylliidae; genus Chiloscyllium; species Chiloscyllium plagiosum. Next base: position 26,572,586 of record NW_028270173.1, read on the forward strand.
ATAAGGCCTGGAAATTAGGCAAATAGACAAATTGACAGGACATTTTTCTTTAAGCATTGCAATTGTAAGTAAACAAAGATAAGTTTGTTTTGCAAATGTTGGTGTTTGCCGTGTTTACAGAGAAAACCCATAGCATTTAAAATGGCATGTGTGGTGGTATGTTTGAGTTTGTTTAGGACGGAATATTGAGCTGAATTGGTTTTTATATGGGCTTATGCAGCAGCTAGATTCAAAGCTCAAATACAATGGCTATCGCTTCAGATTTCTGGCAATCTGAAATCAATTACTAAACTCCTACTACTGGAAATAATCAGCATGTCTGAGAGCACTTGAAGAGAGACAAGCACAGAGAGAGTTAGCTGTCCACAAAGTTTCATCAAAAGTCATCATCTGAAAGGTCAAGGAACTGAAATATCAATTTAATTTCCAGCTATACAGGTGGTGACAAAAACAATGTTCCTATTAGTTCATGTGACATGAGTGTCGTTGGCAAGGCTAAAGTTTGTTGGTTATCTTTGTTGTGTTGAGATGATGGGGATGGAACAGTGTATTAAATCATGATGGCCCATTTAGTATAGCTAAGATAACAATGCTGGAACTAATGTATTTATCTGAGCAAAATTGTGCTTTACTATCAATCCTAGGAAATACACAGCTTCACGTCCTTTTATGGTATACATTGTAAACGTTCGATGACAGAATTAGCCCATTGAGATCCCGTTGCAAATTCTTTGCAAATAGTACCTCTCTTTCCATCATCAGCAAATTTGACGAAAATACATTCAGTAACATCGGATTTTTCAACAAAAATATATGATTTCCTAACGCATTTATCCCTTGAATATAGAAGATTTTGCATCTGTAGTGACATTCTCAATAATTACGAAATTTGCAAGGTCATAACCAATACATCCACTTTCTCTGCAGGCAGTCTTTTTAAAAAACTTAGCTTATAGATCATCAGTCCAGGGACTTTAGATGGAATTTTCTGTGCTTTACAATGATGAATTATATTTTGGTGGACAATTCCGTTTGTAACAACCTCTGGTATGGCTCAGAAGCCCCGCTTTATTATGGTAATCTCTAAATCCCTTCATATTATTGTTTCTGTTCGCCCCTTACAATGCTCTTCCCAGGAGCCAACCTCCAGAAGACGATTATCAGTACTTGTTTTCAATGTTATTGTTTAGCATATTTAAAGCTCACTTTCAGATATTCTAGAAGCAGAGCATTTGACGCACAAAGGTTATTACTTTGTGACAATATTCAACTGTTTCTACTGCTTACTATTCGTTTTCCAGTATACACAATTGTGGAGGAGTGAACTGAAGATACAGACGTTGTAGACGATTGGATTCATATTTTCAATCAATTTGCTGTTGTCCTCATACTGCTTAGGTGGATGCAACAGACACAGATTTTGTAATGTGTATCGTCTTCAGCATCTAATTATAGATTAATCTTGATTTTATCAACAGTCTTCAGGATCGTTTTGCCAATGTGGGATGATGAGGGTCTTTGTAATATTTCGGAACAAAACATTTGCCTTTTCAATGCCGATAGTCATGCTTTTGAGCATTGAGACACTTTCCAATATCCTCTGACGATGTTCTTTGAGATCACGTTCTAGAGCAACATCGTCAGTGTTGGTATTTATCTTGTTTCTAGCATCTGAGAGGTTCATGTCAATACTAGATCTTCCATTTCCAATGGAAAAGAAATGCTATAATCCAACGTATAATGCTAACTGAATCTACAGTTTGACAACAAGGGAAACTATGTTTCTTACCGCGCTAACTAGGGAGATTCCAAGATAATAAATGAGTTCACCAGCATTGCTACTGTACTTCCGCAGCATCAGAACGATTGCATCGCAGAGGACACTGCTCCCTCGTTCCAGCAGAGAAACATAGCTTTGGGGAAATGCTGAAGACGTATTAAAGTTCCCAGGCTTGTTCAGTTCAATATTTTACTTAATTTGGCCTTGAATATATTGGTAGAGTCTTCACGAGCGTTTATCTAATTCGATGAATATTCTGTAAAAAATGTGAAATAATACTTACATATTTCTACTTTTGCAATTACTGAAGGCGAAGAGCTCCAAGCGTACAAAAGAGGTAAGCTATTAAATCCATTCTGTAAATACTTCATGGTGCTTTCTATTAGTCACTGGGCATAAAATCTCAGTTTATAATCGAGGCAGCGCATTTTTACAATAGGTCAATTCCAAATGACTGTTTTCCTTCACTCTTGGCGGCAGTTGAAGTGGGAGGAGCAACAGCGAGGCCCGGAGGCCCGATGGGAAGATAAATTTGAAAACATGTGATGGTTTACTTCGTGAATGGGTGGAGGGCACACTGAGCAGGAACAGCTAGGTAAGTGAGGCTTTATACTTGGGCAGTTGAATGTTCCTCCTGCAGAATATTGGAGGTAAGGGTCACCAGTAGTGTCTATGCTGAAAACAAATCCGTGGGAAGTGCACCTAACTCAAGCTCCTTGAAAACCCCCTTAGGGAATTGGACGTGGAGCTGCATGAAGCTTGGATCATTCGGGAGGCGGAGGGGGATATTGAGAGTGGTTATAGGAAGGTAGTCACACCTTAGGTAAAAGAAGAAGGTAGGTGGGTTACCTTCAGGGGAATGGAACCTAAGTTGTAGTTCGATTATATGAGAGGATGACAGCAGTGAAGTCAGAACTAAGGTTTTAACATTGCAAGAAGCAACGGCAGGCAAGAAGTGTGTCTACTTCAACGCCAGAAGTATCTGGAAACAGGTGGGTGAACTTGTAGCATGGGTTGGTACCTGGGATTTCGATGTTGTGGCTATTTCAGAGACATGGGTAGAACAGGGACAGGAATGGATATTGTAGATTCCAAGATTTAGATGTTTAAGTAAGAACAGAAAATGGTAAAAGAGGTGGTGGTTTGGCATGTAAGTCAAGGACAGTATGACAGTTACAGAAGGGATGTTTGAGGACTCCTCTACTGAGGCAGTATGGGCTGAGATTAGAAACAGGAAAGGAGAGGTTACCCTTTTGGGAGTTTTCTATATGTCTCCAAATAGTTCCAGAAACGTAGAGGATAGGATAGCAAAGATGATCCTCAGTAGGAGTGAGAGTGACAGGTTAGTTGTTATGGGCGACTAACTTTCCAAATATTGAATGAGAATACTATAGTTCGAGTACTTTAGATGCGTCAATGTTTGCCCAATGTGTGCAGGAGGGTTTCCTGACATAGTATGTAAACAGGCCAAAAGGGTTGAGGCTGCATTAGATTTGATACTGGGTAATGAACCTAGCCAGGGGTTAGATTTGGAGATGGGTGAGCATTGTGGTGATAGTGGCCACAATTCGGTTATGCTTACTTTAGTTATGGAAAGGAATAGGTATATACCACAAGGCAAATGTTATAGCTGCGGGAAGGCAACTACAATGCGATTAGACAAGATTTAAGATGCGTAAAGTGGGGAAGGAAACTGCAGGGGATGGGCAGAATTGAAATATGGAGCTTATTCAAGGACCAGCTACTGCGGCTCCTTGATAAGTATGCATTGGTCAGACAGGGAAGAAGCTGTCAATCACGGGAGTCGTGATTTGCTAAGAAAGTTGAATCTCTTGTAAAGAGGAAGAAGAGGCTTATGTTAGGATGAGATATGGTAGCTCAGTTAGGATGCTTGAGAGTTACAAGTTAGCAAGGAAAGACCTAAAGAGAGAGCTAAGAAGAATGAGGAGGGAACATGAGAAGTCATTAGCGGATAGAATCAAGGAAAACCCTAGAGCTTTCTATAGTTATATCAGGAATAAAAGAATGACTAGAGTAAGATTAGTGGCAATCACGCATAGTAGTGGGAAATTGTGCGTAGAGTCAGAGCAGATATGGGAACTGTGAAGTGAATACTTTTCATCAAAACTTAACACTAGAAAAAGACAATGTAGTCCAAGGGAATACTGAGAAGCAGGTTACTCGACGAGATGGGATTGAGGTGCACAAGGAGGAGGTGTTAGCAATGCTTGAAAGTGTAAAAAATACTTAAGTGCTCTAACCCAATGGGATTTATCCTAAAATTCTTTGGGAAGTCAGGAGAAGATTGCCGAGCCTTTGGTTTTGATCTTTATGTCGTCCTTGTCTATAGGAATAGCAAATTAGATTAGATTAGATTACATACAGTGTGGAAACAGGCCCTTCGGCCCAACAAGTCCACACAGACCTGCCGAAGCGCAAGCAACCCATACCCCTACATTCACCCCTTTAACCTAACACTACAGGCAATTTAGCATGGCCAATTCACCTGACCCGCACATCTTTGCGACTGTGGGAGGAAACCGGAGCACCCGGAGGAAACCCACGCAGACACGGGGAGAATGTGCAAACTCCACACAGTCAGTCGCCTGAGTCGGAATTGAACCCGGGTGTCTGGCTCTGTGAGGCAGCAGTGCTAACCACTGTGCCACCGTGCCGCCCACCAAATGTTGTTCCTTGTTCAAGAAGGGGAGTAAAAGCAACCCTGGAAATTATAGACCAGTGAGCCTTACTTCGGTTTGTGGGTAACGTAGTGTAAAGGCTTGTAAGAGATAGGATTTATAATCATCTAGAGAGGAATAAGTTGATTAAGGATAGTCCACAGAGTTTTGTGATGAATGGGTTGTGCCTCACAAACCTTATTCAGTTCTTTGAGAAGTGCCAAACATGTGGATGAGAGTAAAGCGGTTGATGTGGTGTATATGGATTTCACTAAAGAGTTTGATAAGGTTCCCCATGGTAGGCTATTGCACAAAATACGGAGGCATGGGATTGAGGGTGATTTAGTGGTTTGGTTCAGAAATTGCCTAGCTGAAAGAAGGTGGTTGATGGAAAATATTCATCCTGGAGTTCAGTTAATCATGGGGTACTGCAAAGATCTGTTTTGGGTCCACTGTTGTTGTTCATCTATATAGAGGACCTGGATGAGGGTATAGAAGGATAGGTTAGTAAATTTGTGGATGACACTATGGTCCATAAAGTTATCGATAGTGATGAAGGGTGTTGCAGCTTTCAGAGAAACACAGATAAGCTGTAGAGCTGGGCTGAGAGGTGGTAAATGGAGTCTAATGTGAAAAGTGTGAGGTGATTCACTTTGGAAGGAGTAATAGGAATGCAGAGTACTGGGCTATCGGTAGGACTCTAGGTCGTGTAGATGAGCAGAGAGATTTCGGTGTCGAGGTACATAGATCCTTGAAAAAAGTTGTGATGAAGCGCTTGTGACCAAAACATTGATCCTCCTGCTCCTCTGATGCTGCCTGATCTGCTGTGATTTTCCAGCAACATACTCTCACATAATTTGTAATGCACACCCAATGCATCACCAAATACTTAGTCAAACGGAAACAAGTAACAAGTAAATGATAATTCAGAAATTAGGAAAAAAAGAGAGACTGGTTTAGGATAGTCTGTGGTAATCTGACACATTTGAGTTTTCATCTACAGATATGATAGGTTTCACACATTTTCAAGTTGAAATGGAATTCAACAAACTGTATTACTGGAAAATATATAGTTACTGGACAGTAGAACTTATTTGTGTGTTCACGCCATTATGGAATTCAGCTTCTGTCATGTCAAAGGGACTGATTTTTGTTGGAGTATATTACTTTCAAGCAGATGCGTACAACCCAATTTTCAACTCGAACCATGTCCAATTGCGCAACAGTAATGTGCTGTGGTCAACTATGAAATCAGACCGGAACACAGGAAGAGCAAATGTCACTTTATTGTGGACGATAATCATGTGTTGTTACGTTTGTATGCATATCATTTATTGATAATTCAATTTTCTGTAGGACCGAGATTGTTATCTAAGCTTTCCTTAACATTCCAAATGTCATTCAATTTTCTGACACGAAAGAAAATTCATGGCCAGATAATTTTTCGTCTGAACTGGCAGAATTACTTGATTCCTCGAACTTGATACTCTCGTGGTTGTTAACAGCATTTATACTAGATTTCAGGATATGAAAGAAGAACTTCACATTGTTATAGTCCTGGTGTTAAAATCATCATTCTGGGTTGTATATCTTGGATTGTATGAAGCTCAATCTTTAGGGTGTTATCTCGAAATTTAGAAAACATTAAATGGATAGCATCATCAGTGCTGGAGTCTACCAATATGGGTAAAATATGTAATAGTTCACGTCCATTGGGAAGACTCAATTATTTTACAGAGAGATGACTGATGTTTACATCTCAGAGCTGAAAATGTGTTGCTGGAATAGCGCAGCAGGTCAGGCAGCATCCAAGGAGCAGAAGAATCGACGTTTTGGGCATGAGCCCTTCTTCAGGAACTTTCTCCCGTTAACATCTCAGGACAAGCACAGATACTGCTATATCGGCAATCAAAATAATCCACACCGTTGAAACCGCGAAAGTTGTTTTAGGCAGAAAGATTGTAATAATTGTATTGAAACCTTTACCTTTGATTCAAAGATTGAAGATGTTTTGATCGCCAGTAACTACTTATATTTAAGGTTAAGATATTTGCATTGAGATGACTAAAGGGATAATGTAAGATATTTTAGGAATCGTATTGCATGCATTCATAACAGGCAAGTAAACCACATTAATGTGAAAAAAAAAATCCAGTTGTTGGAGAATCGTTGCAGCAAAAGAAACGAAGTTTGTGTAGATCTCCACTTTCCTCATAGAAGATGCTAACGTACTATTGAATTCAGAAAACAAACTGGATCTCAAACATGAGGGGAACCTCATTGATACTGAATGGATCAGTACCTCCCCAACTTAAATGAGGCGGGTACGCTGTAGAAAGGCAAAGAATATTGAAATAGAAACATGAACATTGGGTTAAAAGACCATGGTTGAGGCGTTTTTCTCGGCACAGATCTGCCAGCAAATAAGCTCTCTGTGAGATTGTTGCAATGAAAAAAAAAGTAATGCTGTGAATTGATATTAATTGATATCAGATCATCAAAAATACAGATTCAATTGAATTTGGAATACAGGGCTGAATGGATTAAACAGGGCATCCATACATAAATCCACATTTTCAAACTCCAACTGAAACAATGTGAGAATGCAACAGCGGCCATCGCTGCTAGCAGGGAATATAACATCACGTTGAATATCCTCCTGGCTATTGAACTCTCCACAATCATCAGCCAAACATATCAACTGGATTTTTTTTGTTTCAAAATACGAAAGTATTGGAATATGATTGATTTTTACCAAGTATAAGTTAGCAACTTCTCACATGGATTGGTAGATTGTTGTTTGCAAATGCACTTTAACTGTTGATGTGTATTCAACACAACTGAAAATGCGAAATACAAATTTGTTTCCAGAAAAGGAAAAATTGCAAGCAATCCTTAGGGACGTTGGTAAGCTTTCTATTAAAAGTCTTACTTTATCTGTTCTTCTTTACTAAAATCTAGGCATGAACAATTCCTGATCTCTGACAGAATACATTATACAGAACAAAACAGTTAAAGTTATAAACGAAAACAAGTATTCTGTTGTACTTTAATGAATAACTAAATTATTCGTGGTTGAAATCACAATAAATGCTGTCTAATTCATTTAATTTATCAACCACTAAAATGTAAGGCACTTTTGTTGCTACAAAAATGGCTAAAAATACGAAATTGTGCCGCACAAAAATTTGCATTGGTTAGTGGAAAGTGTGTATTTCTTTGAAAAGTTATTGATTACTACCATGATCATAAAATAACTAATCTGACCCCCACAATAATCTAAGTTAGGTGCCGAGGTTTTTGTTTTGCTATTCTGAAAGAATTTGCTAATTCAGCACTGAGCATAACATTTATTTTCAAGCAATTATTTCATTCTGCAATTAAAATATGACGAATCCTTTGGAGGATTATCCTACAATGTACATGGATATCTCCACGTTCGTTTTTACTAGGATTATTCAATTAGAGACATGTCTGTAGTTTCAACGTATCCAGGTACACTTAGACAAACATCTGAATTCCTGAGGAGGGGCTTATGCCCGAACCGTCGCTTCTCCTGCTTCTCGATGTTACCTGGCCTGCTGTATTTTTCCAGCACCACACTCTCAATGCTAATCTCCAGCATCTGCAGTCCTCACTTTCTTTCAAACGTCTGGCTACTCCTCATAATTTCTATTCTGGCTGAGAGTCTATTTTGTCTTTAATCACTTTGGCAAAACAAATTGTAGCGTTTCCTTTTGCAATGAAACAGATTGCAAAATGTATTGTCTTACCGTTTACTCAAAATATTGTATAAAATTGTAACACATGAAAAAGATTTGTTGTTACATAAAGATGAATATTCCAACAACAGTGCAAAATTGAAACTTGCAATGCTTCATTTTACCTCAATGTAAATGTTATAAAATTTGCAACATTTCAACTGTGGAGCAATTTTCATCCATGGAATCTACCTTTTAGCCATCTGCATTCTGTTATATATGTTTCAGTACTATTCTTATTTAGCTTAAAAAGAATTATAGCTGTGCTGCTTGCCTCAACACCTCTTTATGGAATGAAAATCCTCTCCGTAACCAGTGCTCTGGTAAGAGGCTGTTCTAATTTAATACGATTTAATCATTTCATCACCTGTTTTCATCACGAATTTAGCACTTCCTCAAGCTAACAATAAAAGAAGTGGGAATGCATCACGTTATGTGATGACTAGTCATCTTTTGATCTAGCCATCTTTTGATGACTAGACAAGCTAAAAATATAAAATTCCAACCTTGTAGATAGAGGCCAATCAGCCTATCGGGTCCTTTGAAGTGTATCCCATCTAGACCCAGACCCTACCTTATTTCCAAAACCTGTATTTGTCATGGCTAATCCATTTAGCCTGCATGCTACACGGGAATGTAGCGTGGCTAATCCATCTAAACTGCACATCCTTTGGTTGTGGAAAGAAACCAAATAACCCAGCAGAACTTCACACAGAGGCAGGGAGAACATGCAAACGCTCCAAACAAGTAAGTACCCAAGACTGGATTGAATGCGTGCCCATGACGCACTGAGGCAGCAGAACTAACAACGTGTCACTTAGTTGCTCATTTAGTGCCTATTCAACTTCCATCTTTTTTTGTAAGCTCTGTATTGTCTGTGTTGTGAATCTAAATTGTGAACTTTAAGTGCAGACAATTAGCTTGGATAATATCTACACCATTTTTATTTTCCAAAGTATTTGTGAACTCACATGGATGATACTTACATCTAGCACATCTCTTCTCCCAGAGGACTTGTTACGACTAAAGGACCAAGGTAATCAAAAATATTATACTGTACATGGTTATAAATTCTACCAATTAGAGGACGAATCAAATAATTTTCCTGGCTTAGTTTCATGGTAATACACAGCTCATTTAAATTCTTAACAACTGTTCATGATTATTGAATAAAGCCAAAAAATCTAAGGATCCTGGAAAATTGAAAAAAAAACTCAGATAACTTTGGCGAAACTCAGCAAGCCTGGTAGCATCTGCGCAGAGAGAAAACAGATGCTATTTCAAGTCTGGTATGACTCTTCTTAAGAACCGTCTCAGTTTCAAAGAAGAGTTAAAATAGACTTAAAACATTAATTGTTTTCCTCTCTCCACAGATGCTGCCTGACTAATTGTGTTCTCAAGCATTTTATGCGTTTCATTCATAATTATTAACTTGAAAACTGCTATTGTGACCTCGTAAATTATTTGAAGTTTTCTCTAGCGATGAGTCAAGCAGGTGTACACCAAACTTACCGGTATCAGCTGATCGAAGAATGCAAAAATAACTTACACTACCAGAGAAGATTTTAAGGTCGTAGATATTAGTTTGTGACCTTGGATTTCATTCAAGGGCTGTCTCTGGCTTGTGTTCTTAAAATTTTTATTGTTATCTGAGATGCATTTAGCAGCTGCGTTGCAGGTCTCTGTGATCTATCATTGTTTGGGCCTTAACTAACTTCAGCAACTAATTTCGTTTCTTTTTGCTGTAGATGGCTTCTTTTTGCCTTGAGAATCGGAGCTTAGACATAAAGAACAAACCTTGCGGCCATTGCCCACGAATAAATTAAATGACTTAATAATGATATATGTATCCAGCATATTTTGAAGTTTTGTTCCATCGGAATAGTCAATAACATTACGTTTTCTTATTTAGTTGCTCGCATTTTCAAGGCCTTTCAAATTTTTCCGTCTTTGTTTTATGATAGAAATTAATGAATTCACGAAGCAAGAAGGTAACTGAAAAACTTTACCCACTTGAGGAAAATCTTCAATAGAGGTATTTTATGCTGGTTTGGTAATGTTAGTGAAAATGTAAAGTAAACGCACCAAATGATTAAAAAAAAATCTTGAGATGCTGCAAAGAAAAGGAAAGGTAAACTCGTTGTAATTGTGTAATAATCTAACTATTAGGTATCCTCTGTGTACACTATGAGTAATATCTGTTGCAGCCAAAGAAATTTGTTATTTCAAAGAACAACGAGATATAGGTTGGAGATTCAAAACGCATTATTTATTAAGAAAATCACAGAAATGGATTAAAATACACCAGCTGGTCATTCAGGCCACCTTGTATTTGCCTGGCTCTCTACAACAGTTGCTCATCCAGTACTGTTATGTTGCAGTTCCCCATAGCATTGAAGTTTTGCACGCTCTCATATCAGGAAATGACAGAAGGCACTGAAAATGTCAAGTTTACGGGATCCTGGTGGTATTCCTTCAATTGTTCTGAAGGCTTAAACTCCAGAAATAGCCACTGTCAAGACAAAAGTTTCCAGTATAGCTGCAATACTGGAAGTTGTCAAACAATTTGGAAAGTTGCTTGGGTAAGTGTGTGCACAAACGTCAGGCCAAATCCAAACAGGCTGAATAAAGTTCCATTGGTCTACTCTCCATTATTAATAAATTATTTAAAAAATCACCAATAGTGCTTCTAAATGAAACTTGCCAAAGAATAATCTGCTCCTTGGAACCCAGTTTGAGTTCTACCTGGGCCATTTAACTCGTGACCTCATCTTTGCATTGATCAAAACATTGACAAAGGAGATAACCCCACTGGGAGGAGTAAATGATTGCCTTGGACATCAATGCAGCATATGATCAAAACCCTGAACAAAGCCAGAGCCCGGGAGAATCCATCTGAAATCTCTTTGGTGTTTGGAGTCATATCTAGTACAAATGAAGTAGGTCTTGGTTGTAAGAGTTCTGTTATCTCATCCCTAGGACCACACTGTAATAGCTCTCCACGTAACTTTCTAGACCAAACCATCTTTAGCTAGTCCTGACACAGACTCGTAACGTTGACTTTTCTGCTCCTCGGATGGTGTCTGACCTGTTATGCTTTTGCATCTTCGTACGTTTTGACTCTGGCCGCCAGCATCTGCAGTCCTTACTGTCTCCAGCTTCAGCTGCTTCATCAATGACTCGCTATTATCTTCCAGTCCTGCCTATTCATAAGCTCAAAAATATAAATGTTCATCATTGATTGCACAATGTTCAAAATCACTTGTCACATCTCAGGTGCTGAAGCAATTCACGTTCATTAAAACAAGTTTGGGCTGAGCACAGGTATATAACATTCGTGCCATTCAAGTGCTGGGGAAAAGGACATCTAATAAAAAAAAACACGACCATCGATAATTTACATTTAATTTACATTTTCATTACAACTGAATCCTGCATACAAACTCTGTGGACGTGGAAATTAAACCAAACATGTAAATGTTGGATTTCTGATGGCGAGATAGTTGTTAATCAAAGGTAGAAGCAAACTGCTCATGTTCTTCCTGCTAAATCACCCGCGTAGTCGAATCGGATGAATTGCCTGGGAGATGAAAATTTGACTGGCCATGCATGAAACCCTCTGAAAATCCCCATTTAATTCGAACTGTTCCACAAAATTGCGCTATTAAATACATTGTCTGCTCTCCCCCAGATTATTTCCAAACCTCAGACTCTGAGCTGTCAACTCATGGGTTTCCACTGCCCTTTCTTGGCTTTAGGCTTATGCAAAAACCAAAAGTGCGATCTGACCCTAGTCTAAACGAAAATACCACACCCTGCTAGAACCGTGGGCGGCACGGTGGCACAGTGGTTAGCACTGCTGCCTCACAGCGCCAGAGACCCGGGTTCAATTCCCGCCTCAGGCGACTGACTGTGTGGAGTTTGCACATTCTCCCCGTGTCTGTGTGGGTTTCCTCCGGGTGCTCCGGTTTCCTCCCACACTCCAAAAATGTGCAGGTCAGGTGAATTGGCCATGCTAAATTGCCTGTAGTGTTAGGTGCAGGGGTAAATGTAGGGGAATGGGTCTGGGTGCGCTTCGGCGGGTCGGTGTGGACTTGTTGGGCCGAAGGGCCTGTTTCCACACTGTAAGTAAGTAAAGTAAGTAAGTAAAGTAAGTAAAACTGTCTTTGCTCCCAATGCTTGACCAGATCATACCCTGCTGATTCCTTAAACTCTGCATTCGATGAAACCCCTCAAACCTCTCCCCATACAACACTGGACCTGACCTGTAACTCCCTACCCTTTTCATCCTATCAATGGAACTGACGAGCTAACCCAAACTCCAAGCACGAAGCCCACCTTCTAAGACTCTATCAAACTTTATTTCTTTCACCCACCCCAAACCGAGCATTAGCACTGCATCCACTTGCCAGTGCCAACTTTGCAGCCTGGCATCCGACCCACTTGTCATAGTACCACCTGTGCACTTGATCTTCAATACACTTGGAACCTTAACCACCACTTATCAGGCATGCTATCCAGCTGACATCCAACATCGGCAAACTGCCTCTTGCCAGCTGACACCTTATTCATTGGCATTCCGTTTTCATATAGTCCATGACACGCTACCTTGTACCCATCTAGTACATTACCCACCTTGCACTCTAACTCACACTTACCTTTTGCATCTAACGCTTGAGAATGTCAATGTCACCAGCTGGAGTTTTAAATGTCAGACTATATTATCTGACTGTTTTTAAAAGGGGTGTTGTTTGCCTTCCCTTGACAGTTCTACACAAAGGAAGATCTGCCAGAATGGAAATATTGATTGCATCTCTGAAGGATGCCAGATTGGAATCTCCTTTCAGAAATTTGAAGCATACTTTTTTTAAATAAAGAAATAATCGCCAGCGTTGCTAGTCCTTTTAAAGTCCAGCCCATTATGTATACGCAGCATGTTTAAAGTTATAAACTATCTGGCGAGTAACTCACCTAGTGTCTAACGAGTGCCTATCTACTGTCTACATAGCACAAGCCGAAATTTGACAAAATGTTTTCTACTTTCTGAGAACAGAACAGCTCCAAAACGACTTATGAAGTTTGGCCCACACAGGCAAATCAGTACACTTTATTTGCATTCACGTAGCACCTTCAAAAGCCAGTCCCTTTACCTCTGACATACAGTGGCAACAGTCTGTGCCATCTCTAAGGCCCACTTTAACAAATGACCACGGATTATCTGACAGCAACCTCCCAATCTGCAACCTCAACTATATAGAAGGAAACGACAGGAAATGCATGAGAACGCCATCATCTATCATTTCTTCTCCCAATCAAACCGGCATAACTTCGAGTTCTATCATCTTTATATCAAAGTTTCCTGCTCAAAATCTTGAACTTGCTTCCTAATGGCACTATGTGTCTCGTTCCAGTGTTGTAGCTGTACTGGAACAGTTTGTCTTGGAATCATGCAACTCAAAATTATCTTGACAAGGGCGATTAAGGATTGGTTACAAGTGTTGACGTAGCTGGAGACAACCATAATCTCAAGAATAAATAAAGCCCAAAACTCTCGATTGCCATTTTTTCCCAAAGCTCTTTTCTTTTATTTCGTTTATTACTCTTTCTTCTTTTTCAATGTTACATTATACACTTGTTTACTGTATATACACTAAGTCATTACTTCTAACAGCTAGATGTTGCACAAATCACACTTCTCGCACTTCATTCTCTGCATACTGATTCAAAAGCGTAGGCCTGGGTAATGGAAAAGGCTTTATTTGGTTAAAGATATTAAATGTAAGGTAACAATTTTTATTTTGTTTTTTAATTCTATTTCAGACATTAATTTCGTAAGACGAATGAAAAGTAAGTGTTCTTTCAAAAAGGGAATAATTCAACAGTCCTCTAGTACTTTTCTTTTCCTTATAGCTGTTGGAAACAAGAGGGAAAATTGCAAAATAAAAGCGTATTTGAGGCAGCATTTCCCTTGGACAATTGATCAAGATGGGTCTCAGGTTAACAGAAAATTTATATCTCAACTATCATCTAAACTTGCCAGATTTAACTCAAATCTTTGTCAAAATGCAAATTGCAATTTTGGACTCTATCATAAGTGAGTAATGACCTCGGTTGTTTGTTCACTGTAATCTTTCATAAATGAACGGTTGCCTAGGTTGTTTGTGAATTGTTGAATTACCACAGCTAGTGTCCTGCAATGCCATTAACATCAAAATTGCACTAGTTTTACTTCCCTGTCAGACATCTTGTACAAAATGATCTGGGTTTTCATCCACTCAAAATTGCATTAAAATTCACCGAGTGGCTATACTGGTTCATACCTTAGGAATCTTTTTGTCTTATTTTCCATATCCTGCCTCCAGTTGCCTAAATAAAATATTCCGATCTCCTCTCGAATTAGATAGTAGAAGAAAACTTCATGAATATATCCATTATCTCTTGCAAGTTATCCTCAAAGTTGTGGCTTTTTCACATCCGCACCTTCTCTGCAAGCTATACTGAAATCTGCCATCACCATGCCAAGTATTCAATTGATTATAGCATTATTGATCAACATGCAGTTATAGTCAGACATGTATAGAACACTTGTATTGTATTACACTAAAACAAATTAACATAATAATATTTCCAAATGTTTTTGTTCCTTTTGTACTTCTTTCAATCATTAGAGTGATCTTGTACTTTCCCTTTTTTTCTTTCAACTCCTGGTTTTGAAACCTAATATAATTTGCCAGTTAAGCTGCTTTTGGCAAATAAATAAAACTAGAGCATGAAAACACAATAGATGCACTATTCACTTTGAAACAGTTGAAATTCAGTGCGATATTTGGTTGCTATTTCATGTGTCGAAGTATCATTTTATCCAGTGTCCAGACAGGTGCTTTCAGTTAAAGGGACAACTGGTTAAAGTTTGATAAAATACAGTTACAAACGTAGAGCGATTGAAATGGCCATCACTCCATACTTTCTTTGCAAGATAGTGGAAAGGGCTATCCTATATATTTCGCCATCCTTTCCATATATTACGGTGAAAAAAAATTGCTACAAGAGATTATGGGTTTCTTGTTGAAAATATTGAGTCTTTTTGCCTTTCAAACAGCATCCACTAGAACATACAAAATCGCCAAAGGGATTTAATCAGGCACACGTACCTCTTTTTTTGTACAATTTAGATTAGACTACCTACAGTATGGAAACAGACCCTTCGGCCCAACAAATGCTCACGGACCCTCCGAAGAGTGATGCGCCCAAACCCATTCCCCTATTTACCACTGACTAATGCACCTAACACTATGGGCAATTTAGCATGGCCAATTCACCGAACCTGCAAATCTTTGGATTGTGGGAGGAAGCCAGAGGAAACCCACGCAGACACGGGAAGAATACGCAAACTCCATACAGGCAGTCACCCGAGGCTAGAATCGATCCTAGGTCCCAGGCACTGTGAGGCAGCAGCGCTAACCACTGTGTCACCATACCACCCTACAGAATTTTATGTAAATGTTCTCTCGTCACTCATGAACCAGGTATTGGAATCAGTTTCACCGTACATCCTTCAACAAAATAAACCAAAAATCATTTCAGTAACAGTCTGAAAACCTTCGAAGCTTTCAGTGCAAAACAGATGTTGTGTCCTCAAGTATCTGATATTTTGTTTTCTTTTCCCCCTTCTCCTTCTAGAAGGCCTTGAAATCATTATGAAAGCGCAATGCTTAGCTCTTGCAAAGACAATCCAGCTCTGGATCTAAGGATTCTTACGGCTAATATAACACATTACCTCTGGATTATTAATCTATATCTGATAATTTTAGTAAATTGGTAAGGTGTGAAGCATACAATGGAGGAGGTATTGTGGCATTTTGGCTGGACTGGTAATCTAGAGAGCCAGATAATATTCAGGACACCGTGCTCAATTTGAACTCCAGCAGATGCTGGTGTTTGAATTAAATTTAATATGAAATGAAAAATCGAATTGCAACCGTGAAATCATTATTGATCGTAGTTTAAAAGAAAACTTATGTAGTTCATTTATATCCCTTGTAGAAGAAAATCTATGTTCCATACCCAGTCAGGTATGCATGTAACTACATGCCCACAGTAATGTGGTTCACTCTCAACTACCCTCCGAATTGACTTAGCCTGTTAAGCCTGTATTCATCTGTACCGACTATCATAAAGCCTCAAAAACGGAATGACAGCATTGATATCGAAGCAGAAAGTGGAAAGGACAATGGCAAACTCAGCCCTGTCGATCCTGCAGTGTATTTTTGCAGTCAACAGTCGGAAGCTACTGTCAGAATTGCAGAAGCTGTCTCATAGATGAGTCAAACAACACTTTGAAAAGCTTTTGTTTGGAATGCTCTGCCCCAGAGGGGCAGTGGAGGCCCAGTCTCTGGATTCATTTAAGAAAGAATTGGATAGAGCTCTCAAGGATTGTGGAATCAAGGTTATGGAGATAAGGCAGGAACAGAATACTGATTAAGGATGATCAGCCATGATCATATTGAATGGTGGTGCAGGCTCGAAGGGCAGAATGGCCTACTCCTGCACCTATTGTCTATTGTCTTTTCACTGATTCATACCTTGCATACAATATCCCTGGCGAGTCTATTGCCATTGCTGGGCATGTCTTTTTCAAAAGTCAGAACAGACACAGGGTAAGTGTTGGGTTAGTGGTATGTGGATGGAAGAGAGTGGCCGTGGTAGTGATCAACATTTTTCTCTGGACTGCATGATGTGTCATAACATTAGTTCAAATCCAGGCAAGAAAGCCACTTGCTAACTAAAACCTAGAGTCATTACATCCACCCCTTTACCTGATAAATCAGTACAACTCCATGTTGAATGCCATTTGGCAGAAGCACTGAGGTGACTACGAGGCAGAATGCACACTGTGTGGAGAAATCCACAACCATCGCCAAGAGCAGCTCGGCAGCGTCAGTAGTAAGTAAGCTGGTGGAGGGCAGAAAGCAACAGTTGGTGCCAAGAGAAACAGCAATGAGGAAAATATGCTTGTCATATCCTCAGGATTTTGCTTGACATAGATTAATTTGTTTATCACAGTATCAGTAGGCATGCTGCTGCAGTTCATTGTGGAGACGACGTCTGGTCTGTGAGGATAAACTCATACTGTTTGTGGCACTACTACTTTGCTCAGTGAGGTAGATGTTAAACAAATGTTTCAAATTAAGATGGGACATCCATGAGGCATTGTGGCGTCTGAGCAGCAACAGACCTGTGCTTAAACACAATTTCCAAATTTGTGGTTAATATTGTTTACATTACCATTTCCATCAAGCTGGCTGATCAATTTAAGTTCAACAGAAAGTGGGGAGGATGTACCAGAACCAATATTCTAACAGACTTAGAAATGAGATGCTAAGCATCAAAAGTAGAATGTTATAAGCTAGAGAAAAATGATTCCACAACGAAGAACTCAAAAATAAGCTCATCATTCCTGCTGCATCAGCAGTGAATGGTGGTGGGCCATGAAATCGTTTATGAGAACAGTCTTCAAAATAACCTCTATCTTCAGTAACGGTGGATCCAAACAAATGTGTGCAAAACATAATATTGAACAATTTGTTTCATTCTTCAGTCAGAAGTGTCGAGTAGATGAGTCATCTCAGACTGCTTTAGAGATTCTCACCATCACAAACGCCAATGTTCAGCCAATTAAATTCACTCCATATAATATCAAGAGATGGCAAGAGGCACTGGATAATGCAAAAAAAAAACTTGTCCAGTTCTGTTCTGTCTGTTACAGGAGAGATATTAGTAAAGTGGAGAGGATTGAGAAGAGATTTATGAAGATGTTGTCAGGAAGGAGGGTTTGAGTTATAAGGACAGGCTGGATAGGCTGGGACTGTTTTCGCTGGAGGGCAGGAGGTTGAGAGGTGACCTGATAGAAGTTTACAAAAGAATGAGAGGCATAGATAGAGTTGATAGAAGTTTCCTTTTCCCTAAAATGTGGAATTTCAAGATTAATAAGCATAATTTTAAGGTAAGAAGAGAAAGATTTAAAATAAGACACGAAGGACAACTTTTTTAACATGGAAATTGTTTGTCTGTGGTTGAAATTCTAGAGGAAGTGGTAGATGCAAGTACAGTTACAATGTTTGACACATTTAGATAAGTATATGAATAAGAAGTGTTTGGAGGAATATGGCCCAAGCGCAGGCAGGTGGGACTAGTTTAATTTGTGGTTATATTCAGCATAGACTGGTTGTAGCGAAGGATATGTTTCCGAAGTGTATGACTCTATGACTGTACAGTAATTCAGATGATAATACTGAGGTCATATGCTTCAGAATTTGCCACAGTCCTAGATAAGCTTCCAATACAACGAAGACACTAGCATCTATGGGGAAATATGGAAAATAGCCAGGTGTGTCACGTACATATAAGACAGCAGAAGTCCAAACAATCCAATTGTTGCCCACCAATCTACTCTCGACCATCAATGAAGTGATGGAAGGTGTCATCAACAGTGCTATCAAGCAGCACTGAATAGCAATGACCCACCCACTGATAATGAGTTTCTGTTCCATCAGGGTTCCTGAACTCCTGAACCTAGTGCAGCCTTGATTCGAACAAGGGAGATAGTGAGGAACAAGGGTGAAAAAAAATGAATTCGAGAAGTAAAGTTGGGTGAGGTGAAGTGAGGTGAGGTGAGAGTGCATATGTTTCACATCACGGTTGCATTTGAATGAGTATGGCACCAAAGAGCACTAGCAAAACTTGAGTTAATAGTAGACATTGGGACTACCTACACTAAAGTCAGAAGCCATAAGGAAACAAGATTATGTTTAATAGAGGTCAGTTGGATGAGCTTCTGCACATCACAGCAAGAGTGTTCCAGGGCAGATAATGTACAAGCAATCTGTTCAGAGACAGTTGTACACACTTCTGAAACAGGTTCAGAGGTGGGAACACTACCACAGAGCTAGAAGGTCCCTCAATTCTTCAGGTCAATGCTATGGACATAACTATCTTCAGCTGATTCACCAATGACCATCATTCCAACAGCAGATCCCAAATGATACGCTTGCTAATGATTGTACAATGTTCAGTAACATTCACACTTCCTCGAATGTTGCAGCAGGCCATGTTCAGATTATGCAAATTCTAGCAATCACCTAGGTTTGTCTGAGAAGAGGCAAGTAACACTGACTGTACGCAAATGCCAGGGTATGACCATTTCTGAAGAGCGAATTTACACCTCTTCCAGAATATCCAGTGGACTTTCAATCAGAAAATCCTGCAATATCAATATCCTATACTTATTATTCACAGAAACTGAACTAAATAGCCATTAGACTACAATAACTACTTAGATTAATAAGAGGCAAGGAAACCTGTAATACACAACTTGCTGCCTGGCTCCCCAAATCCTGTCTATCACCTACAAGGCATGAGAGTGAAGTATGAAGGAATGCTTCCCATTTGCTTGGCTGAATGATACTCTAACACTTAAACCAAAACAGCTGCTTGATTGACACCACGCACACAAATATATACTTCCTTCACCATCAACACTCAGTAACTGCATTTTGTACCAGCTACAAGATGCACAGCAGCCACTTACTAAGACTCCTTATACAGCAACTGCAAAAAACTACAACTATTACCATCTAGACAGACAAGGGCAGCAGATAGAAAGCAAGCAATGCATGTCTCCCTCCAATCCACTCATTATCTTGACAGGCGTTCCCTCACTGATTCTGGGACAAAATCCTGGAATCGTCTCCTTGTTGTGATTTTGGGTCTATCTTAAAACGTGAACAGTTGCAATAGAAGAACTTTTCTTGTATTCCATGCATGTACCACCTTCTACATGAAAAAAAGTTGCCCCTTAGGTCCCTTTAAAATCTTTCTCCTCTCACCTTAAATCTATGTCCTCTAGTTTGGATTTGTCCACTCTGTGGAAAAGATTTTGTCTGTTTGATGTATTCATGCCCCCATACCTTCTCTTTGCACATTTATTTCAACTCGATTGTAGGATAACTAAAAAAAAAAACAGACTGATTACTGTGAAGTGTTTCCATCTTACAGTAACCTTCATGCAAATGTGGCCTTCATTTACTTTTTTTGCTTTTAGGTACTTTATAAATTATGCTCCATAATATGGTGACTCCTGGGTTGTAGTTTCATTTTTAACAGATGACATCTTTAAAGTACTTTGTACATCATCTGGTTTTGAGGGCTTGAAAATATGCTTGATCATTCTCTCTTTACTTGCCTTTCATTGCTGACTATATACAAGATGAAACAAATAACATAAATGCATCTAAGCAATTTCCTTGTTATTCTATTATATCTTATCTATAGTTGGCTATTTGAGCCTAGTAGTTAATCATATTTTCGAAGGTCTAATTTTTTTTTTTGCGTGTTTGTTAGCTTTCCTCATTATTTCTTTATCGCCAAACCACCTTTTGTTTGTGCCTTTACTCTGACCTTTTTGCAGTAACCTTTTCCATCAAGTTTGCGAAGCTTGTTTACATATAGCCACTGCAGTTTATTATAATTGTAACTGGCTTGTTTCAAGTTTGTATAGTTTTTATTGACACACGACGGTTCAATTTGCACAACATTGGAGGTAAAATCTTCAAAATGCGATACTTAAGTTTTTTCACTACAAAGTATTTAGAAGAGTTGGGCAGAATGAACAAATATCGCGTTGTTTTAAACAATTCGAACAGTTAAAATTTGTTTGCTTTCTTTAAAATATTTTTATGCTCTGCCTCTAGGTAATTTTGAACTGGATCCAAACACAGCAGATCCACAATTTGTGTTCACAACCGATCATCTCAGTGTCCAATGGAAAAACAGTCCACTGAGTCTCCCTGAAACTGCAAATAAGTATTTTGGAAGCAAGGTTTTATGGGGCACCAAGGGATTCTCATCAGGGAAACACTATTGGGAGATACTGGTGGATGAAGGAACTGTCTGGTCTATTGGTGTTTCAAATCAAAACTTTAGCACCAAAAAATGGGTAAGAGCATCTCCAAAAGACCAGTACTGGACTGTGCTACTTTGGAACATAGGGAAAAAACGCTACGAAACCAGGACAATGGGACAATTCGTTAGAATCATTCAATTGCTAAAAATAGGAGTTTATCTGAACTATGATGAAGGGATAGTGGCGTTTTATAATCCCACAGTGATAAATCCTATTCATACGTTTACTGGAAAATTTGTTGGTACACTTTATCCCGTGTTTCGGTTTTTCTTTTCTGACTCAGGAACTAATGTTTTGTCACTAGTCTAGTAATTTCCAGGATAGGTAAAATTATGAACTGCTAGAAACGCAGTACTATCTCTCCACCATCTCTGTTCAGTACGTTAACCAGTTTGTGTTATCACCAAGCACAGAGTGAAAAGTTAGGCATAATTTAAAATGCTCGCATTTTTGGAATAATCACATCCTCTCATCCATCCATCCATCGACCGATCTATCTATCTATCTATCTATCTATCTATCTATCTATCTATCTATCTATCTATCTATCTATCTATCTATCTATCTATCTATCTATCTATCTATCTATCTATCTATCTATCTATCTATCTATCTATCTATCTATCTATCTATCTATCTATCTATCTATCTATCTATCTATCTATCTATCTATCTATCTATCTATCTATCTATCTATCTATCTATCTATCTATCTATCTGTCTATCTATCTATCTATCTATCTATCTGTCTATCTATCTATCTATCTATCTATCTATCTATCTATCTATCTATCTATCTATCTATCTATCTATCTATCTATCTATCTATCTATCTATCTATCTATCTATCTACCTATCTATCTACCTATCTATCTACCTATCTACCTATCTATCTATCTATCTATCTATCTATCTATCTATCTATCTATCTATCTATCTATCTATCTATCTATCTATCTATCTATCTATCTATCTATCTATCTATCTATCTATCTATCTAGTTAATAGTTTCATTTAATTTCTATGTAATATTGATATTAATCTAAAGGGAGCAGGACAACAAAGGAGATAATATGCCCTTTCATTTCCTTAGAACTTACGTCCGTTCTATTCAAAACTACCGCACCAAGTTTTGTACAGCACGCTTCACCAAGGAACTATTCTCTTACAATGCTGTCGTGTGAATTCATAGAAGGGTGCAGGGAGTTTGATTTTTACAAAACGGGCACAGGTCAGCAAAACTAGTTTGTATAATGTGGACATTAGGGCATAATTCAGGCCTGTGAAATATTAGAAGAAAGAGATGTAGTTAAAAGGTAACATATATTTTTCTGGTGAGGCGCATTGTTAAACTAGAAGTATAGAATGCAGAATTTAATTGGAAAAACATGAGCAATGATGTCAGCAGGACAAGTTAAATTATTCTCATTGTGACAGATAAATATTTATTTGCTAATAATTTACTACTAGTATGGAGTAAAAGTAGGAAGTCGTTACACTGAAATGCAGGATATAAAATCTCAAGTGGAAAACCATTGCATCCAACTCTTCCTTATTTTGTCTATTTTTGAAATAGGAGGTAAGTTTCTTTAAATTACAGCAAATTCGTAACATGACAATCCATAATTTTTAAGATGTACTTTAGAACCTACACTTTATTTTGTTTGAACCAGGTATCAACCACTTTGTTTTAAAATATGGTCGCATTCAAAACCAATGGCTAAACTTATTAAAAGTGATTTTTAAGCTATTCCCACATTTCTCTGCCGAATGCTTATACTTGTCACATTAATTCTTCACACATACTTGCAAAACTGCATTTTGCATTGGATACAGCAAGCCAAAATATGAAATGTTCTAATTGAGCACATGACTGATTTTTACCTCAGTGATCACACTTTTGCATATTTCAAAGCGTACATGTAACGTAAAGTAAAAGATTACTTCCCTCTTAGTTCATTCTCTTCGAAAAAATGTTAACAAGATTTTAACTGTATTCGTTAACTTTACAATTCGTACTTAAATTGATATTTTGAGCTTTCATTTCGTTGAATAACCAATTTGAATTTTATTAACTGGTTCAGTATGCTAATAGGATTGTTTGTGGCTTGTGTCCAACATCTGTTATTCTTGATTTATATTGTGTCTAGATGCAAACGATGCTGTGTGATGCTTTCCCCAACTTTTTAGTAAATTCTACAAAATTTACTAAATTCTGTGTCGACACTGCTGCTTTAACAAGGTTATGATCCCTTGGCTTTTTCTTCCAGAATGGTTGTAAATGACACAGAATCTGAAAAGTCCAAAGTGAAGGGATTTAGGGGCAGTTTGATGATAGTTAACAGATACTGCCTCAAGCAAAATGCTTTTAAGCTAAAAGAAACCTGTACAAGGAAAGGAAAGGGATGTAGACAGTTCTCTCAGCTCAGCCTTTCTCTAGCTTGGTTTTGTTTTTTAGCAGCAGTGTTAAAGAAAAAGCTGCTGGACCCCAAAGAAGCAGGTCAATGCAGATCTCTCTCTGCCTTCCCCCTATAAGACCCTGTGTTTGATTTTACCTTTTGTACCAAGGATTGTTAATGGGATTACCACACGTATTTGTAACGTATTAAGTTGGAATGATCTGTTGGGTTTTCTGATACGTTAAATTATTCAAAATTCTCTTTTCTTTTGTTTGTGTTTCATTCGATAATGTTGTAAATAAATTTTGTTTTGTTTAAAACTATGTGCCTTGACCAGCTGCATCTCTCCTGGAGTATTCATATTACACCTGCTTAAAACAACTAGCAAAGTTAGGATCTGAGCTATTCCTTGAAACGTTTTGAAGATGTCTGGTCTGGTCCATAAGAGATTGGCAGTAGTTTGCGGGATTTGTCTGTAGTTCCAAATTGGTATTAGGATTTTTAAGTGAGTGGTGGGTGTTCGTGTCAATTGTTCTGGGTGTCGAGTTCAGCGGTTTTAAACAGTGCTTGCGATAGCAACGGCTCTTTCAGTTGCCAAGAGTTTTCTAGGGATGGGAGAAGTGACTTTGGCGATTTTGCCAAAGATGATTAACGCCAAACTGCTGGCATTAATAGGAAGTTGGAGTTGGAGCTGGAAAGGACAGATATTTGCAGCAATAGCTCAGCATTTGAATTTGTTGGAAAAGCCATCAGAACCCTTACAGATGGCTAAAATTCAGTTGAAAATGAACCAGCTTGAGTTTGACAAGGACAAGGAATTACGATTAAAAGCAGAACAGAGAGAGAGAGAGAGAGAGAGAGGGAGAGAAGGAGAGAGCGGAAAGGAAGAAAGAGACGGAGTCTGAACCTCAGAAATTGACACTCAGACAGGAAAGTCAGCTTAAAACGATGGAGATGGAGGCTGAAGGTAAGCTTAGTAAGGAAGAGAGTGAGGATGAACAAACCCATGGGCAGCCAAACGCCAAGTGAGAAGTTGAAATATAATCAAGCATTGTCTAAATTTGATGAGAAGGATGTGGAAATCTTTTTCATCTCATTTGAAATGGTGGCTAAACAAATGCAGTGGCCAATTGCCATGTGGGGTTTTGTTGATCCACATAAAACTTGTAGGTAGAGCTAGTGAGGTATTTGCATCACTAGAAGCGGAAGTGGCATGGGCGCATGAGGAGGTGAAGAAAGCCATCTTAAGTGAATATAGGGTTGTGCCAGAAGCCCATAGAAAACGTTTACGGAATCTAAGAAGGGACGCTGGTCAAACCTACATTGAATTTGAAAGGATCAAACAAAGTAATTTTGAAAGGTGGACAAGGACATCAAAAATAGAGCAAACCTATTACGCTCGTAGAGAGACGATTATTTTGGATGAGTTCAAATATTCACTTCCTGTAATAGTGAGAACTTATGTGGAGAAGAAGACAGTTAAAATGGCAAGACTAGCAGCTTAAATGGCTGATGATTATGAGGCTGTCCATAAATCAACTTCAATCAATGATAGCAATTACTGAAAAGAAAAATCCTTACATAGAAAGGCAAAGGTAGATCTCGGTGAAGATCATATGGATAACTTGACACAGGGTAAAAAGGAAAACATTAAAGGGAAAAGAGAAGTTAAAAAAAACCCGGGTGTTTTTACTGAAATATAGTAGGCCATATGAAATCACAGTGTTAGTGGGCTCGGAAAAGCACTGGGAAACGCGATTTAGGAAAACAGGATAAGCCAGTGAATTTTGTTAGCGTGGTAACAGAAAGCCCAGTGGAGGCTAGAAAGCTGCACCGGAATGTCCAACCTGGTCTGACGTTGGTTAAGGAAGAAGCACCAGATCTCCTGACATCATCTTCCTGCTAAGGTCCAGTTTACTTATATAGGCCAGGAGTAGAAGATAAGGAGGTTACAATATTGAAAGATTCCAGATCCTCTCAATCTGTGATGATAAAAAATAAAGAGATAAGTACTTCTGAATGTCTACAGCCAGAAAAGGTGCTAATAACGGGAATAGACGGTGAGACAAGAAACACTCAATTATGCAAAGTGAGGTTAGAGTGTTCAGTTAAGAATGGAGAAGTCGTTGCAGGAGTACTGGGCAAACTCTCAGCTACAGAGTTGCAATTTATCCTCGCTAATGATATAGCCGATTCATTGGAAGGAGTGCTTCCAACTGTGGTTGAAAAATCATTGGAAATGCAGGGTCCCGAACTATTGCAGGACACATATCCTGGGAATATTCCTGATGGTGTGGTAACGAGGTCACAAAGTCATCAGGTGAAACTCGAGAGATTAATGAGTACAGATAAGAAAGTTGAAGTGGACGTAACAGAGACCCTGCTTCATCAGATGTTTGAGACACACCAGGAGCAGATGGATGACACAGTAGACATCTTTAGCTCAGATAAATTCACTGAGTTACAGCAGAAAGATGAAAATTTGTAGCAATTGTATCAAAAGGCACACACGGAAAAAAGATTCCGAATGTATTTCTGAATGTTATTATCTTTTAAAGAAAAGGATGTCTTAATGAGGGAGTGGACACCATGACATATTCAGACAAAGTTCATCAAATAGTATTGCCAATGGTTTATAGAAAGAAAGTGTTGCGTGTGGCGCACAAGCTACCTCTAGGAGGTCATTTATGAATGAGAAACACACAAGCTAAAATACAAAAACTTTTCATTGGCCTGGACTGCACAACGATATAATTCAATTTTGCCTGACACGTCATGCATAATTACATAATATCACAGCTAAAACGATTGTAGAAGAATTACTTTAATTTTTCGCTAGATACAGATGAACTGGATAGATACAATCAGATCAAGGTTCAAATTTTATATCGACATTTTTCAAGTAAGTTACGCGTAGCTTAGCAATAAAACAGTTCAAATTACTGCGTAGCTTCCAGAATTGCAGGTAGCTCTATAAAGGTGCATCAGACATTATAGATCATGCTGAGGGCTTACAATGAAGACTACCCTGATGACTGGGGGAAGGGTGTTCTGTTTGCACATTTTGTGATCAGAAATGCACCAAATGAATCATCTAAATTCAATAAATTTGCATTAGTTTTTAGGCATGAAATGAGACTACATTAAAATCGATTAAGGAGAAATTGGTAAGTCAGAATTCAGAGACCATATATTTAGACTATGTGGCAAATTTTTGGGAATGATTAAATAGAACAGGGACTTGGCTAGACACAATTTAGAAGTATCACAGTAAACAATGAAGCAGGAAGCAGACAAGCAATGAAAAAACGCAATTTTGCTATCGGGGATAAGATGTTACTGTTACTTCCAGCGATAAGTAAGCCTTAAAAATCAAGGTTTATCAACCTTATCAACCTTATTAAGTTGAAAGGAAATCGAGTGAGGTGAACTATTTGATAAGGTCTCCGGATGTTTCAGTGGGCAGCGGACTGGCAGAAGGCATTTGACAGTCTGAAAATTGTTATGACCACTGTCCCTATATTAACCACATCTAAATATGCAAAGCCATTCAAGGTGGCTATCGATGCAAGTAATGTCAGTGTCTGCATTGCACTCTTACAAGAAGTCGAGAATATAGAAAGACATATCGGTATTTCCACAGAAATATTCGACAGTTGAGAAGAATACTTTGAGCTTGCTATTGGCGTTACAACATTTTAATGTCTGTGCTACCGGTATCGTATCTGAGACAATCATGTACACAGATGATAACCCATTGAATTTTGTGGAGAAATTTAAGAGCAAAAATGCCAGTCTGTTTAAGTGGAGCTTGTTGCTACAGCAATTCAATTTGAAAATTGTATATACGGTAGGACTAGGAAACGTGATTGCCCAGTCATTGACGATGCTTGAACGAGAAACAGAGACGTTTGGTGACTAGGTAGTGAATGCCAAATCATGGTCACGGAGCTACCTACTTCACTTCCAATTATCTATCTCCTGACTGGGTGTCTTCAGTGGTCAGTTATCGATGGCCCGTTCATACCAATATGTCTTGCTACGTTTACTTTTATGATCTCTTACCAAGACAAAATGATAATGTTATGTGCTGTTAACCTATTTGTTTTAGAATAGAAGAAGCATGCCGTCAAGACACAATAATTGTGACCTGATTATTGCTAAGTATATTTGTTTCCTCAGCAGTATTCCCGTTCTGTACTACTGAATGACTATACAAACATTAATATGTAATTTTCTGCCACGGAAGTAATCTGTAACTGCATTTTCATATTGTGTGGTCATCCACCAGTACACTCACATCGCTCTGTATCTCAGAGCTCTGCAGCGTCTACGATTTAGATAAGATGCTTCATTACGTTTCATCCACCAAAATGGGCAATTTCTTTTTTTTCCTCATTGTGTAAGCATGTAGAATAAACCCCCTTATCTTATCTAGAGTGCGTTGAAGATTTCTTATGTCGTCCGCTCAGTTTACCTTTCTACTTGCTTTGTGTCATTTAATTTAACTATATCGGATCTATTCCATAGCTCTCTCTTACCGTCTGACTAGCTCCAACGGACATTAATGCTTGAGTTCCTCTTTAGTGATCATTGAACTGATTTGATTGATTTACAGAAATCCACACCCTGTTATTAGATAAAATCGAATACACATCAGGTTGGCACTCTAATTTCCCTGAATGTTGTAATTTTGAATCTATGGAGGTGTATAGAGTACAACATGACACAAAGTGCAAACGGATATATTGTTTCTTTCCGACTGGCAGATTCTTCAGCTATCTAGCTGCTTGAAGAATTCTGCCACACAGTTTCAGAGAACGAATATCATTTGAGCTACAGATCACCTTTGGCAATTTATCCAGAAAAGAACTTGCTTCATACAGCAACATTTTCACACCCTTGATGGAGGATGACCGTTTTAAGTATAGCAGTGAAATATATAGGATAGATATTCTGTCTGATGTTTAGTTCATAGAGGATTTGCTTTCATAATTTCTGAGCAGGTATTCATAAAGCAAGTAAAAGCAGATTTGAATTGGGAACCCGAGAATGTAAATAATATGATGGTTTATGCATCTTCAAATTTACTAGGAGCTGGGAATGATTAAAGGACGATATTTCAAAGCTACTGAATTAATATGGCACTAGCGCATATCACCTTTGCAATTAAAGCTCTAAGAGCCAACTGGACATCCCGGAAATACAATCCTCATTTTGATTAGAATTCAGAAATCAGAATTTATTGTCAAGTGTATTTTTTTTAAGAAAAATACATCGAGAAGTATTTTAAATCACCCTACCATGGCGTCTGTATTAATGACAGAAATCACAACTAAATTCATTACTAACAATAAGAAGTAAATTTAAGACAAAAGTTTATCACAATCCATTTAATGACTCCAACTCGGAGGAAGCTGAAACAGAACAGGTAGATAGGTGTCATCCTTTACAGAAGCGTTGCATCCAGATATTACCTGCAATGACTTTAGAATACAGTAAACCCGACAATAAACACTGCAACACAATGATTGCTACCATTGGGGACTGCAAATCAAGGCCTTCAATGTCTTTTCTCTAACCACGTGACACACAAACTGTAGAATGGTACATTACCTGGATGCCCTGATGAAAAGCATGATTGTAGAACTCAAGTCAACAGTGTTCATCATTTCACTAATCCACCTCTCATCTCAACTCACCTGATCCCTCAATCCTCCTAAACAATGCACCATCCTCTCCCAATTCCACCCTCACCCCCATCCCCACACCCATTCAGGAGGGCGAAAGAAAAGCTACTTGAGAACTTCTACTTTAATTCAAACCTTCCCTCATTCAACTGCGTCTCCCTACGCGATCAAAATGACATTCTCGGACTTTCTCGGACTACTCCACCTTGCTAAATTGTTGAATAAAAGATTACCTATGATAAAAGGATTGCGTAGGGAAAACATACCTTAGAAGCTACTTTCTCATTATAGCTCTTATTTGTTGTTCATTTAGCACTGTTCTCCAAAAATGACAGTGAACACTTCAAACCAATTCAAGACAAGCTGAGGCTGCTATATGACAACTCTGACCAGAAGTACTGTCAAGTATATTCACATGACACCTGTGATGCAGAACAAATATTGATTCATTGGTGCATTGTGTCAACCAACTTTAAGCTTGATGGTAGGATGACAATATCCTATATAGTCACTGAAAGTGCTATTTATTGTCCCTGTGACTATTGACATGCTGAATAAAGTTATGAAATGCGACGCATTCCAGATTTTCACCATGGGCATTTTTCGAAAATGATTTTGCTAATCAGGTCCCAAAGTCACTCAACATCAAAGCAAATATTTCAGGTTTATTTAATGATTCCATCCACTATATGTATGCATTTGGCTTGTAAAAAGAATCCTGTCAATTTGGAATCACATTTCCACTTAACAGCAAAGACACGGTGTTCATTAATGATTGAAAAATGGGAAAAGCAACGCACTTAGTTGGTAATAAGATAGTAGGAAGGCAATGCTCTGTCGAATCTTGCCTTTGGCAACACAGCCATCAACAATGCCTAAAAGGAAAACACTAACCCTGCGCAGTCATGCAACTATTATCATCTTTAATTTAAATGCAACCTTTGAGAGAATGATGATTATCAGTCTGAATATGCTTAATTGGCACCTTTTTTGAGTTATTTAAAGCAGCTTTCAACATTTCAAAATATTATGATTGTTTTTAACATATTTTGAAAACTTTTATTTGCATAATGTATTCGGTTTAACAGATAAACGTGTATATTTCAATACATTTGAAAAACATAATAAAGTAAAAATGCAATGAAATATGCGTGACCGTTTAGTGAAATAGGTGCACATTTTAATTAGTTTTGGTGATAGTGGCAATTACTAATTCCTTATGCTTTAACTTCAGCCCATCATAGCAGAGATGTACTTTTGTTGTTAGGAAATATAATCCTCTTTCCAGAATTTGTAAAATAAGTAGCTAGACCACAAACACACATTTTGGAAGGCTCTCAAAGATGTTTACGCAGCCCTCGAGCATCTTTAACTGCAAATAGAGTGAACATTCTGAAACATCTCAATAAATATTTTTAGAATGAAATCAGTATTCTGCAAATTACCTCAGACAGAAATAAAAACAAATAGGTAAGCTCTATAAAGTTGGACGCCACTAATTCAATATAATGACAATGATTTGCACTTGAAGAAATAAATGAAAATATCATTGAGGCTCATAGGACAGCAGCTACAATGATACAGAAAACAGTACAGACAGTGATTCACACATTGCAGGTGGACGTGAACCTGTGTCAGTAAAGGTTAAACCCCTGTCACAAGAATGATGCAAGCAGCATGAGGCTGTTAAAATTTATGGAGGGGATTTATTTCCCTTGAGTACATTTGAGATAGCTGCTCAAAGACATATGGCCTCCTCATTCTTTCTCATCTTGCATTTAAAGAAATATTAGCAGTGTTGTTCGTTGGAAAGTATCCGTATAATTTTGCTCCTTCTGTTCTATTTTTGTCTGTTGTTGCTGCCTAGTCTATCATCATTTTTACTACAATTGGTCAGGGAGCAATAACAATTGTGATAAAGTAGATTAATTTTGAAATAACGGTTAATTTTTAGGAGAAATCAGTTCCAAGATTTCACCGTATTAACAAGCAAGATTTCTTTTTTAACATAAGATATTCAACAAAGCAAACTGCATACTTATTAATAGTTTGACCAAGACCTAATTGTTAAGAGCATACTTTCAATGTTCGTAGACAACAAGGTTAAACTTGAACGCATAAAATATGTGGATGAGAGTGTAGAATTAAGATGAAGTAAATACAGAAAGAAAAGTGGATGAACAGGTGCCTGATGAGGTTCAATTTATGGAAATAGTTGAGTAATTAATTAAATTTTTCACGAAGGACAAGGACATAAAATGGAAAATCAAAGCACAATGCTAAAGTTGATATTCTAAATGTATAAACGTACCTGAAGGTGGCGGCAAAGTTGAGAATGCTCTTATCAAGTATTGCAGTCTTTCTGAATATGGGCATGGAGTATAAGATCAAGGAGGTTATGTTGAAATTAGCTGGCATATTGTTTCTGCCTTAGATGGAAGTTTTCTTTTATTTCTGTGTACTCTATAATTGGAAGAATGCGAGTCCATCAGCAAGAGTGCAGAAAATGATTCACGAAAATGTTGATGTCAGGACAGTCTTCTTTGGAGAAAAAAATGACTGAGATGAGAATTGGTTAATGTGAGGCTTCCAGACAGACCTGGAGAAACCTTTCTATTGGAAATTCAAAAAAGAAACAAAAGTAGTATGAGATAACCTTTTATCACTGATTGAGAAAATTGTGCTGCATGCTAAAATGAACCAAGAGAAAAGAATTACACTACAATTGAAAATTGAATATCTTGTTATGGAAAATAGAAAAGGAAGTTAATAAGTTCAGTCGGGCAACCAAGGAAGCTGGGCAGAATGGCTTCCATCTAGATTGTTTCAACTTTGTAATTCTGTGATCTATTCAATAATTGAACTTCCACAACTAATATGGATAAACACAAACTAACAGGCAAAACTCCATTCTGACAGGAAGCAGAAACTACTCATCAAATTGAAATTACAAACAAAGAAAATCGCAAGAAAACTCTGTAGTCCACCATCAGTGGTTATTCTGAGTCACAAATTTCTTTGAACTTATATTTATTCATGGATAATTTAACTTTATTTTTTACTTCTAGCATCTTGCCTTCTATAAAGTAAAGCAACCACGAAGGGAACCATTCTTGCTTCTGCTTGCAACGAATTGTCAACCAATTGGATTGCAAAACAGGTATTTGTTTCTTGATGGACCAATGGGTAGGATGTGGAACGTCCAACACATTTCAATGCTGCTCAAGGAACCATATTTTTACAGAAGAGTAGGAGTCAAGGCTAGGAGACAGATTGGGCTCACAAATCAATTTGGACAAGTTAATTAAGTGGGCAAAAACTATTAGATCCAAGTCGACAATAATATTCACTTTTGCATGAGGAATATGAGAGTTTAACGTTATTTGAATACAGAGAATCTGCAAAAAGCTGCAGCACGGAGGTATTTGGGGTCATCGTGCATAAAGTGATTAAAATAAAACTAACTTCAACATTCAACAGTTAGTAGGGAAGACAAATGGATCATTGGCCATTATTTAAAATTGATTGCAATATAAAATATGAAGTTATTCATAAAATTAATCAGCCAGTACTTATACCAATTATAGAAGACTGTGAATAGTTTGGTCTTTGTCGCTGCAAAGGATATATAGGTATTGGAGGCACTTCAGATTAAGTTCACTCGTCTGATCCAGGATATACAAATATTTTCCTCTGAGGACAATCTAAGTACGTTGGTTCTGGACTCACTGGAGTTTGGATGATTGAGAGGTGACTTTAATAAAATGCATAAGATTTTCAGGGGCAAGACCGCATAAGTGGTGAAAGGTTCCTTCTCCCTTTGTAGAGCTCAGAAGCAAAGGGCATTAATTCAGTTTTAATAAGAGCCTATTTCAGGCATTAAAGAGGATGAATGTCTTCCTTAGAGGTAGTGAATCTGCAACATACTTGATCACAGAGGGCTATAACAGCGAATCATTAAGAATATTCGAGGTATAGATGGACAGATTTTTAATCATTGTGTAAATTAACGTGGAATTGTTAATAATAGAACAGTTAAAAACTGATGGAATTGTGAAGAAGCCGCAGTGGATGGAACAACCTTCTTCTGCTAATAAGCCTTATGTGTGGTTAAGCGACGACAGGACCAAAATTGGACATTCGAAATTGGCATATAGCTGGATAGATCATGTCTGATAGAATATTGGCCAAACTACAGCAGCGAGCAATTTTCGGCTACAGAGAATAATGGGAGCCAAGAGAGTTCAAAAGTTCAGAAGGAACTTGTCACAAGGAACCCGAGGGTTGTACATTT
This sequence comes from Chiloscyllium plagiosum, assembly GCF_037043375.1. Lineage (NCBI taxonomy): Eukaryota > Metazoa > Chordata > Chondrichthyes > Orectolobiformes > Hemiscylliidae > Chiloscyllium > Chiloscyllium plagiosum. The sequence continues at coordinate 26,606,149 of NW_028270173.1, forward strand.
GACAAGGATTGATCAGAATTTTCACTTTTGCCTGAGGCCATGCACTATACATCTCCCAGACGAGCAACATCAAAACGTATTGCCGTGGTTGACGTCCCCAACAGAGGGCAATAAGAATCCACCTTGAAGTCGTCTCCGCTTCACAATGATTGTGAAGATTCACAATGAAGACTCGCAGAAAGACTAGTGATAGAACACTGTGTGGCAACGCAAGAAGACCCAGGATAAGATCTGTTCTGACCTGCGAGGCCCATCTTCATGGAACAGAGGTAGCCCTACATCAGAGAAGAAGGAGATTCTAATTTTCCAAATCAAGCACACATCACTGGGTAAAGAGTAAATATTCTAAAGAGTAAAGCTTTTTGCAACATCTTGCATTCAAATATAGTTAAACTCTCATATTCCTCATGCAAAAGTGAATTTTATTTTCGACTCTGACTCTGACTTGGATTCCACCTACAAGGTTTTTGCCCACTTACTTAACTTACCCAAGTAAATATGGTGAAAATTTAGGAAATGCTTACTTGGTGTATATAATAAGGAATATTTTGTCAATAAAAACATAGTTGAAATGCGAACTGAATTCGGTGTCCTTCGCCCATATCATTGACAACAGTGCTTGGGTAAAGTGTTTTTAAGATATAAGGTACAAGTGCCCAAAACACTGATAACCTATAAGTATTCACTACAAATGCCAGGCTTCTGCATCACGTCTCCCCAGCTATGTCCCAATGGGTTGAGTTTGAAGGGTAACTTTGATTAGTGGTAAAGGCATTAAAGCTCGAACAAGTCTATGACGTTTGTGGAGAGATGATTATTTTGCAGGAGTTCAAAAACTCATTTCGTGAAGCAGTGAGAAATAAAATGGAAGAGCAGAGAATTAAAATGGCAAGATTATCAGCTCAAATGTTTGATGATATGGGTTTAACTGTAAATCAAATTTTAAGTCAGCTTCAATCCATGAGGGATATAAATCGCGGAAAATAGACATTCTCTGGTGGAAAGGGAAGGTCTTAGTGAAGATCATAATAATAACTTGACACAGATTAAAACGGAAGCCCTTAAAGGGGAAAGGGAAGTTAAAAAGCTCCAGTGTTTTCACTGCAGTAAAGTAGGCCACATGAAGTTACAGTGTTGGTGGGTTAGGAATAGCACTGGGATGCCAGATGTAGGAAAATAAGATAAGCCTGAAATTTTTGGGGGAGTGTTACTGGAAAGCACAGTCAAGACTAGAAATCTGAACCATAATGTAGAACCTGATCGAAAGTTGGTTAAGGAGAACTGAAAAAATATACCTTCACAGATAAAGTTAACTCACAGAGGCCAGGCGCAGCAGGCAAAGAGAGTAAGAACTGCAGTATCCTCTCAATCTGTGATGTTGAAAGATGAGAAGAAATGCACTTCTGAAGGACAATTTCCAGAAAACTGTGTCAAAAACGGAATTCATGGTAAGAGAAGAAACGATCAATTATGTTAGTGTCCTGTGAAGAGTGGAAAAGTCGTCGTAGGTGTACTGGACAAACTCTCAGCTTCAGGAATACAATTTGTCCTTGCTAACAATATAGCTGGTTCAAAGGTAGAACGTCTTCCCATTGTGCTTGAAAGACCAGTGGAATCTCAGGCAAATGAACTATTGGAGGACGAATATCCTGACATTTTTCCTGACTGTGCAGTAACGAGGTCACAAAGTTACCAGCTGAAGCAGAAAACATCAACAATGTAAAGGTAAGAACATTGAAATGGAATTAGCAGAGATCCTGTTTGATCAAATGGTTGACATAAACCACCAACAACTAAATGACAAAGCAGACATCTTTAGCTCAGATGCATTAACTGACTTACAGCATACACTTCAAACACACCCCCTCACAGACCTAAAGCCCTTTACGCTCAGACACATATATACACCCTCTCACAGACACTCATAATCCCCTCAGCGCCCCCCTCCCCACGCACACCCACATGCACACAGACACATATAAGTTTGTGGGGTGAATTTATACTTGCAGAATTACATTTTGCTTTGCTCAAAACTGCATGAAACCATGTAAGATTCTGAAAATCTGTTTTTTTAGATTAGAATCAGTCTGACCATTGTGACACAGACAGCCTCACAGGGAGTTAACAACTTCAATACCTTATCTGGGCCAACATGACACCAATTGTTAAGGTGCACTTGAGAATGTAAATTTAAAAGCTTTTATTGCAAATTAACGCATGAAAGAACTGATACCAACATGGTCGTTCTAAAAGATGAGAGACTTAACAAACAATTCAGGTCTTTTTCAATTTATAGTTCCAGTTTCATCACCCTGGAAACACTTGCTCTAAACTCTGTGTCTTACAATCTTATTCTCCACAATCACCTGATGAAGGAGCAGCTCTTCGAAAGCTAGCACTTCCAAATAAATCAGTTGGACTATAACCTGGTGTTTTGTGATTTTTAACTTAGCAGAAAGTTGCAAGTTTAATGCAATATTATCAGAACGCATACACAGAAAAGGAATCCGAATGTTACGATCTTAAAATGATGTCTTAATGAGGAAATTGAAGCCGTCACGTATTCAGACAGATGATAAATGGGCAGGAGTTCATCAAATCTCATTGTCAATGGTTTATAAAAAAAGATGTGTTGTGAGCGATGCACAAGAAATGAATAGGGGGTCATTTAGAGGTCAGAGAAACTCAAGCAAAATATTAAAACATTCTGACAGACCTGGACTGCACAAGGATGTGCTGCAATTTTGCCTGACATGTCATACATATCAGGTAATTGGAAAACCACTGGCAGAAATCAAACCCGCATGTTTGATACTGTTATAGAATTGTTCAATTAAAAATAGAGGCCACATACGGATTTTGTGAAATTGATGAACGCTGATTTGTTTTCACGGTATCATGGGTTGGGAAATTGACTGGACTGATATAAAACGGACATTTTGCACAGTTAAGTCAAAGATTCTCCTCCCCAAACAGTAGGCACAGTCGCTTTTATAGCTTACAGCAATGCAATGTTAATTGCAAGACAATGCAGTTTTGATTACAGTTAATAGAAAACAATTGCTTGTCTGACATTATCCATTAGTTAACAATTGTCACGGAAGGTTTAGTTAATCTACAGAAATGGATGCTAATGGCTAGCATCCTGGCTTCAATAAATCCCCAGGGTAGTGTTCATTCTTGTTAGGTATCTTCGTGCCATCTAGTCGATGTGGGCGTTGTGGGGATTGAGTAACTTGGGAGACGGGAAATGCCCTCGGGGTCGTGAGGACGTGTCCCCTTGGGAGTACATGGGGAAGTGAGCGCATACTCAGCAGCTACTGCTTCAAGAGCAGCAATACTATTGTGAGGTAGGGAAATCAGTTAACAGATCATCTAAGTAGAATATTCCTATATTCAGCAATCTGCTTAGGTAATATCTCGTTTCACTGTTAGTTCTTGAGCTGAGTGCGGGCAGGTTGAGTTGCCAGCAGCATTATGGGTAGCCTCTCTTTGGCTAAAAACATATATAGTTTCTGTGAGGAAATGGTGGGCAGGAAAGGCGGTTGCTTTTCTCCCGCAATCCTCCCTTTTTGTTGTTATGGTGATAGGTCAGGTGTTGCAGTGAAAGAGGGAACATAGCTGGTGCCAGGGGGACTACCTGGTTGGGAAGGCTCAGAATCAGTGGAGCAGTATTTGAAGTCCGAGTCTGAGTCTGAATACTCTGCTTCATGGACAGTGTTCACGTTCACAATGTTCATAAGTTGGGTTGCCAGGGACCGGGGGTAGCAAACGTGAGCATAAGTACATGCAGCACTGTTTCATATTCATGACTGTGATAAGGACAATGATGGTAATGGAAACAATGAGTCCCTGCAGTAAGGCAGTGTCCCACGAACCTAGCCAGGAGCCCGTCCATCTCCACAGTTTCCACTGTGACTTCTGATTGTGCAGCACAGCGGCAACTTGTTGGATATGCTGGGCTAGGTTAGTAATATTTTCACTGGGTTCAGGAATATACATGCAGCAATTGGAGCCAATGAGGATGAATGTGCCCCCTTTTTCAGCCAGCAGACAGTCTGGGTTTCTATTCCCAAGCGGATAGCTGCATAGGGTAGGTGGGAAGATAGAGAGAATCTGGTCAAGGGTGGTGAGGGTTAGCACACCGGCTCTTGGCAACACTCCATCCGGATGGATGGCTGCATTTCAGGCAGGTGGATCACTTAGGTGCACTCTGTCCAGTAGTGTCTGTGAGGAGTAGGGATGGGTTCGTGGGAGAGATTGTACTGGGTGGGGGGAGGCGGTGGTGGAGAAGCAACACTTGAATTTATTCAGTGAGTATTCTGCTGATTTCCAGCAGGCTGGACAGTTACCCGTGTAATTTTTCATTTTCAGTGGTAGCTTGAGAGTGGTCACCTCAGGGGACCCGTCCTATTCCAACTACCACTTAACCATCATATCCAATTCATTAAAGCGGATGGGTCGTGAGGACATGTCCCCTTGGGAGTATATGGGGAAATGAGCGTATACTCAGCAGCTACTGCAGTTGACACTTTGAGCAGAAACTTAAGTAATGTAGAGAAATATATTCACCTATAATTTGCGGATGTTGAAGTCTCTCCCAGCGTGTCCTCGTGTCCCTTCATGTCGTGGGAGGATAACTAGAGTGAGAAGGAGCATGATGAAAGCTATGGTGGCACTTGGGGCTTTCATTGGTGTGCAGAAATGTTGTTTGCTGCAGTTCCTGCTTGTCTCTTTCAGGGGCAGAACTCACTTGCATTGGATTTCATGCAACCAATCGGGTCTCCCTTCCACATTGAAAGTTGTCCACGTTGTAATAAGTACCAGGAACTGCTATTTCCATCTAAAAGAAAGTGAGTCTTTTTCTAACAATTTGATAATAACGTATTTCCCAGTTTGGCAAGGACGAAGTGGCTCCTAGTGGAATGTGGGCATGGTTGCTTTCACCAGATCATAATTAAGGATTATGATTTTACTGAGTGCTCGGAATTGTTCATCAGAGCTTCCTGTGTCAGGAGTAGCGCTGTATCTGTGGAGAGTTTTGGGGGCCTGGCCCCTGTCGGCATTGTTCTACCCCTAAGGACATCGAAAGGTGTAAGCCCCATCGTCCAGTTCACTTGGGTATGTGGGGTATACAGGGCCAAAGGTAAGGTAAGTGTGTCATTCATGCATTCCAGTATGGCTGATAACTGGGGCTGACAAGGAATGTGATATCGCCATGCAAACCCTAGTGCTTTGCTAATACACACTGTGATGGTCACGGTGACGTGGGTCCCTTTGTCACTCTCAATTTTCCCCGGGATCCCGAATCTGTGAATATCATTCTTCATCAAACACTTAGCCATTGTCCTAGCATCATCCCTTTTTGTCGTGAATGCTCCCACCAATTTGGAAAATATGTCAAGGACTCTGAGGATATATTTGAAGCCCTGCTGAGCTGGCATGTGGGCAAAATACATCCATAAGTTGGTGAAGGATCCATCAGGGATGGGCAAGTGGTCGTACCTGGCTATGGGTTTATTTGCATTGTTTTGGAGGCATATGAAACAGCGTGATATTTGTGTTTGGGTGGCAGTTACAAATCCAAGCTATCATCCACCTCTTCCTTGCATGGCAAGTGCCATGGGCTGCTAGGGCAAGGTTGTGTAAGTGGGCTTTGGGACAAATAAAATGGTCGTCTGAGTGCACTAGCAGTCATAACGAGGAGGACTCCTTAGCAATGAAGTGGATCCAACTGTATCTTTCTAATTGTGGAGCAGCTTCTTGAGCTGCCCACACTCCTGTGATGTCAATGGCCACTGGTGGTTCCCGTATTCTAGTGGTTTGCAAAATACATGTGGTTGGATTTAAAGCAGCTTGTCGAGCTGCTACGTCAGCGCATATATTTCTGTGGTTGACAGGGTCATTGGCATTGGTATGGGTAGCGCACTTCCTATCAGCTACAATGGAGGGCAGGAGGATAGCTTTTAGTAAATTGTCAATCAGTTGAGCATGTTGTAGTGGTTTTCCTGCTGAGGTAATAAATCCCCTCTGTTTCCAGATAGTGCCAAACTCGTGGATGACTCCGAATTCATTCCTGGAGTCTGTGTAAATGCTAGCAGAATTACCTTCAGCAATAATGCAGACTTTGGTGAGGGCGACTAGCTCTGCAGCTTGTGTGCATGTCTCGTTTGTGGCACAACAGACTTGAGGGTCTCAAAAGGTGTGCGCAATGTGTATCCTGCTCGTATTTGTCGGTCTGAGGGTATAAATGAAGACCCATCTGTAAAGAGGATCAGGTCACGGTTGTGTAATGGTGTCTGAAAAAAGATCAGGGCGCGGACTGGCAATCTGTTGAACTAAGTCTAGGCAGCCATGGTCTTCCGTTGAGGCGTCCTGGTGACAGGGAGAAGGGTGGTGTGGTTTAAAGTTGGGGCACGCTGAAGGGAAATGTTGGTCTTGGAGAGCAATGCGATCGCATAACCTGTTCTCCAAGTGGCTGTATAATGTGGAGCTGCTGCCGAGGTGAGCGGCAGGGAGACTGAACGAGGAACCAATACAGTGCATGGATAATCCAGCACGTTGGGAGTGAGGTTCTGTACCGTTAATGCAGTGGCCGCCACAGCTCTTACAGAGGCCGACATTCCCTATACGACAAGTGGCAATTGCACAGAGTAGAATACTATAGGGGGCTGGAGATCCCCATGCACTTATGTCAAAATGTGAGACCCTGTAAATCCCTGTTTCTCAGTCACAGCGAGCTGAAACGGCTGTGTATAATCAGGGACTCCCAGAGCAGGACTGGTGATTTCTGGTTGTTTGAGTTAGTAGCAAGTGGCCAAGGCAGGGATGCCAGTCAGAATGACGTTAGTGTCAGGGGAGCAGGGAACAATGATGGCACTGATTGCCCGCGTGTCCTGAACGGAACACCATTTCCCTGTCCTCCCACGTTTTGGGATGGACAAGATTGCAGGAGCAGGTCATCAGCACTAAGATGCCCTGTTCCAAAAGGGTGTTGATACTGGCTTGATTCCCTCTGTTGTTGTTGGTGACAGGGAGTACTGTCGTATTGACGGCAGTGCAGCTCCCTGTTTGAGCGTGACATGGTGTGGTGGAGACCATAGTACTAGGTCTGCATGATCTGAGCGCTGTGCCCACAATGAGGCTGGAATGTTGGTCAATCGTAAAGGGTTTTCATAAGAGGGGCAGTGGCCGGGCTTTGTTTAATGAAGGTGGCCTGTACTGAACTCATTCCATCCTAGCTGGGCAACATGAATTGAGAGGGGGCTTACAAGGTTCAGGGTCGCAAAATGCAGTGGTTGTTGTCGTAGCCACACAATCATGGGTCGGAAGTCCGTGGGGAGCCATGAGCTCTTGATGATGAGGTAAATATGTGGAGTCAAGGCAGGGACATGGCAGAACAGTGTCACCTGTTTTGTGCTGACCTGGACTTCCACCGTTACCCTCTTGGGTCCCACAAAACACAGTCTAATCAGCGCCAGCTGGGAGGTCAGAGCGAGATTGGGGTCCACAAGCACAATGTAGAATGATGCTGGTTCCTATGAGCCTGCAGTGCAGTGAAATTCTCAGAGATGGGAGATGGGGCGACGGTGGGCAAGACAGAGAGGAGGGGGCCAAGGACAGGACTCACAGGTATGTGCGCATTTACCCAGGTGTAAGCATCTTTGGCAGGGGTTCAGGACTCAGGGCAACTGGTAATGGCTGTTTGCAGCATGGCATAATGAGTGTCAGGAATTTCTAAGTTGAAGCCCAGGGGAGAACAATAAATGCTAGCATTTAAATTACACAACTTTTGATGGCCCAGTAAGGCGACATGGGCATTTGGAAGAGACTATTGCTGTGTCAGGGACAGTGACGGATCTGATGCTAAAGGTAACTGGCTTTGATCGTGGCTCTACTGATGGCACTCTGGAGACATCCACAATACAGACAGTTTGGGAGCTGGGTGAAACTTCCGCAAAGGAAGGGGCAGACGGGTAGGTGGCCCCAGCGTGCACCAAAACTAAAATGAGACCACCCCCCGACCTCCACACCATTCATTGGATTCTCGAACGGGGTGTGGGAGAAGCGTATAGAGGCAGCATGCAAAACCTCATTCCCGCAGCATTGCTAGTGTTTCGTGGGGTGAGGGAATGACTCAGCCATAGTGTAGGCGGCCAGCTGAGGATACCACCGTGGAAGGGTCAGGTTTTGTTGTGTTTGGGAGGGATGGTGATGAGCGGCGGTCATTTGCGCAGTGAGCCATCTTCCTGCAGACCCTGTACTGATCACTAGCCTTGTAATGGCTCTGCGGCGCCTACCTCTAACTGTCCGTTCGGTAATCAGCCTCTATGAGCCAAGGGTATGCTTCCTTCTCTTTCTGCATCTCAAACAATCCATGTCTGTCCACATTATTTAAGGTGGTAATAAGTGTGTCCTCCCACCCTGTTGCCTGCCAGGTCAGATTCTGAACCTTGTACACTTGAGCATGTCTTGGCAGCATGCAATTAACAAGACTTTCAATCGCCAACTTTTCGTTGTCGCGTAAGGGTAAGCCAGCTGATGAGTCCCAGACATCCTTGAAGTGGACGATAAAGTCAGGAAAGAGTTCGTCTGATTTCTACAGGCAACAGGTAACGTCTCCAAAGTCGTCCTGCTGCCTTGCATCGGTTTTAATGGCTTCTTCCACAGTTTTTTTTTTCTGGCCAGTTATTGCACTCACGCACTTCAGTGTGAAACTCGGTGGAGAGAGGAACAGTTGTCCAGTGGTTTACGCAATCTAGTTGTAAGTGAGTTTGGAGGTGTTATGGTAGACAATCGAGCACTTTCGTGGGTTTCGGGCATCCTGCAGCATGGCTCGAACCTCAGCGTGCATCCAGGGCTTAACAAGGAGAGTAGTGCCTGTCATAATGTGGGGGTGCTGGTGATCTGGGGTTTGCAATTTCAGGGTGGCATCTTCACTCTGCATGAGTCTGTTGGTTTGAGTGAGGTTTGCTGTCGGTGGTAGATCAGAGTGTTCTATGGCTGCCATGTGTTCCTGTGGCTCTTTCTGGGGTTGTGATGTAACAAACATGGTCATCTTGTTTATAAGTGAGTCTGGCTCTGGCGTTGAGAGGGGAAGTTTTGCGTACTGGGGGTTGTACAGCAGCGGGGCAGTGGACAGGGGGTCTGCGAAGACAGTAATATCTGGGGTCTGATGGCGCTCTTTAAGTTTAGGGTCCTGGTGTCCCTTAGCAATTACTTTAATCTTTTCCAGTCACTGCAGCTTTCGGCAGTGGCCCAGGAGGGGTCCCCGTGTCCGCCCAAAATACTCGAGGTCCAGTAATCAATGTATCTATCTTAAAGGAGCCCCCATATGGCCAATTGCCATGGGATAACATGCAGATGTCCCCACTGAAGAGGTTCACGTATCTGCTATCCCCTACTTCTTTCCAAACTGTGACCCAGGTGAAACAAGAGGTCCTCCTACCATAGTCTTGAAGCACACTATTTAGATTAGATTCCCTATAGCATGGAAATAGGCCCTGCATCCCAGGTTCGCACACACCCTCTGAAGAGTAGCCCACCCAGACCAATTCCCCAACATTCCCCTGACTAATGCACCTAACACAATGGGCAATTTAGCATGGCCAATTCACCTGTCCTGCGCAGCTTTTGGATTGTGGGAGGAAACCGGAGCACCCGGAGAAAACCCACACAGACACGGAGAGAGTGTGCAAACTCCAGACAGTGTAACTGTCCACACAGACAGTCACCCAAGGCAGGAATCGAACCTGCGTCGCTGGCACTGTCAGGCAGCAGTGAGCTGAGCTGAGCATGGCGTCTTTCTGTACTCCGCAACAAAGTCAATGGCTGTGGTCTGCTGTCACCAAAGGGATGAGGCAGGAAGGAAAGGGTCGTGCGAGGGAGCCGTGGTTTAATAAGGAATTGGAATCCCTTGTTAAATGGAAGAGGGCGGCCTATCTCAAGATGAGACGTGAAGGTTCAATTGGGGCGATTGAGAGTTATAGGGTAGCCAGGAAGGACCTGAAGAGAGAGCTAAAAGCAGCAAGGAGGGGACATGAAAGGTCCTTAGTAGATAGGATTAGGGAAAACCCTAAGGCTTTCTATAGGTATGTTAGGAATAAAAGAATGACTAGGGTAGGAATAGGTCCAGTCAAGGATAGTAGGGGGAAGTTGCGTGTGGAGGCGGAAGAGATTGGGGAGACACTGAATGAATACTTTTCTTCAGTATTCACTCAGGAACAGGGCATTGTTGTCGATGAGAATACTGAGGCACAAATAAGTAGAATGGATGGCTTTGAGGTATGTAGAGAAGAGGTGTTGGAAATCCTGGAAAAGGTGAAAATAGATAAGTCCCCTGGGCCTGATGGCATTTATCCTAGGATTCTCTGGGAAGCAAGGGAGGAGATTGCAGAGCCATTGGCCTTGATTTTTATGTCCTCTTTGTCTACAGGAGTAGTCCCAGAAGACTGGAGGATAGCAAATGTGGTTCCCTTGTTCAAAAAGGGGAGTAGGGATAGCCCTAGTAACTATAGGCCGGTGAGTCTCACTTCTGTTGTGGGCAAAGTCTTAGAGAGAATTGTAAGGGATAGGATTTATGCACATCTCGATAGGAATAATGTGATCAAGGATAGTCAGCATGGTTTTGTGAAGGGCAAGTCGTGCCTCACAAACCTTATTGAATTCTTTGTAAAGGTGACGAAGGAGGTTGATGAGGGGAAAGCGGTAGATGTGGTATATATGGATTTTAGTAAGGCGTTTGATAAGGTTCCCCATGGTAGGCTACTGCAGAAAATACGGAGATATGGCATTGAGGGTGAGTTAGAGGTTTGGATTAGGAATTGGCTGGATGGAAGAAGACAGAGGGTAGTAGTTGATGGCAAAGTTTCTTCATGGAGTGCCGTCACTAGCGGTGTTCCGCAAGGATCTGTTTTGGGACCATTGCTGTTTGTCATTTTTATAAATGACCTGGAAGAGGGGTTAGAAGGTTGGGTGAGCAAGTTTGCGGATGATACGAAAGTCGGAGGAGTTGTTGACAGTGAGGAAGCATGTGGCAGGTTACAGCAGGATATAGAGAAGCTGCAGAGCTGGGCAGAAAGGTGGCAGATGGAATTCAATGTAGCTAAGTGCGAGGTGATTCACTTTGGGAAGAATAACAAAAAGATGGGTTACTGGGCTAATGGTCGGATACTTGGTAGTGTGGATGAGCAGAGGGATCTTGGTGTCCATGTACACAGATCTCTGAAAGTTGCCACCCAGGTAAATAGTGCGGTGAGGAAGGCATATGGCGTACTGGCTTTTATTGGTAGAGGAATTGAGTTCCGGAGTCCTGAGGTCATGATGCAGTTGTATAAGACTCTGGTACGGCCGCATCTGGAATATTGTGTGCAGTTTTGGTCGCCATACTATAGGAAGGATGTGGAGGCATTGGAACGGGTGCAGAGGAGGTTTACCAGGATGTTGCCTGGTATGGAAGGAAAACCGTATGAGGAAAGACTGAGGCACTTGGGGCTGTTTTCACTAGAGAAAAGAAGGTTTAGGGGTGACTTGATTGAGGTGTACAAGATGATTAGGGGGTTAGATAGGGTCGACAGTATGAACCTTTTCCCGCGTATTGAGTCGGGTATTACAAGGGGGCATAGCTTTAAATTAAGGGGGGGTAGATATAGGACTGATGTTAGGGGTAGGTTCTTCACTCAGCGAGTCGTTAGTTCATGGAATGCCCTGCCAGTAACAGTGGTGGACTCTCCCTCTTTATGGGCATTTAAGAGGGCATTGGATAGGTATATGGAGGATAGTGGGTTAGTGTAGTTTAGGTGGGCTTGGATCGGCGCAACATCGAGGGCCCAAGGGCCTGTACTGCGCTGTATTCTTCTATGTTCTATGTTCTATGTTCTATAGCTGTCCTAGTGGGCACTCTGTCTTGGAACAGTATGGAGCTCTGTGCAGACTGTTTCTGTGCAGACATTACCCTTTAAGTGGCCAATCTGGGAAATACAGAACAGGCTGCAGTACGGAAAAATACACGGACAAAGACAAACAAGATGAACAGGCAGGGCAAAGACAGATAATACAGGGCAATAGAGAAACGAATATAACAAGCAAGGGCGCCCTAGTCAATTTCTCCAGATCTCAAGACCTTATAGTGAGAAAATTTAATGGACAATCTTTCCAATTTTTTGTCTTGCTAGGTGCATGTCTTTCATGTGCACTAACATTCTAGCTCGGGTCAGGATCACGCAAAATAGCGAATTTCATGAAATTTTGGGGAGTGGGTGGGGGTGGACAACAAATTGGAGAGTTGTGGGCCGTTCGGTCTACCGTGTTACCCGACTGTCAGTCCTATCTTAGGATGAGACAACTGGTAGGACAATGTAGTGCAATTAAGTACAATTAGAATTTGGATTCTTATCTGTATCTGCCTTCAAAGCCATCCAAACTTTCCCTTAGGCTGGCTTGCTGAGTGTGGAGCGTACCAGTACTGAATGTTTAAAACAAAAATAATCCAGTCCGAGACCCCGTATAAGTTAGGGGCCCGCCAGCTACACAAAACTGTTGGAGAATTGTCCAATTACAAATAGAGGCCGCTGACGAATTTTGTGAAATTGATGAACACTGATTTAGTTCTCACCATATGACAGGAAGAGAAATTGACGAGACTGATGCAAAATGGACACTTTGGACAGTTAAGTCAAGGATTCTCCTCCCGGAGCAGTAGGTATAGTCAGTTTTAAAGAGTTAGAGCAGTGTAATGTTAATTACAAGATAATGTTATTTTGATTGCAATTAATAGAAAACAATTGCTTGTATCTATCAGTTAATAATTGTAACAGGAGATTTAGCTAATCTGCAGAAACGGGTATTAATGGCAAGCACCCTGGCTTCAGTAAATCCTTAAAGTCAGTGTATATTCTTGACAGGTGCCTTGGTGCCACCTCGTCTGCCTGGGCTTTGCGGGGATTGAGTACCTGAGGAGACAGGAAATGCCATAGCGTCTTCAGGAGTGTTGACATTATTGTGACGTCGGAAAACCAGTAAGCAGATCATCCAGGTAATGTATTCCTTCAGTCGGGAAACTGCTTAAGTAATGTCTCATTTCATTGTTGTGTGCCATCAACCATAATCTTGTTTATGCAAGCATGATTTGGAATTGAATAGCTTGAAAGAATCCCAGAATTTCTTGTTCCCACCAATCCAAGGTATCTATCCCAGTTGAAAGAAGAGTGCAACAGAATATATGGGAGCCAATTATATGCTTGCCTAACTTTGGATTCTCAACGTAATTATGAATCTACAATAGATGGCAAAGAATGAAATCAGTCTGCTTTGGGTAACAAACGTTGTCCTACAACCGAACTGCCTGACTAAAGATCTGAAATACTTCAACAAGCAGTTTTCAATGATGAGGAAAATATAGAAAAAAACTGCAAAAGGAAGAGGTTCCACAAATATTGCCTATATTAATGATGAGGTAGCTAAGTGCATCAGTGCAAAGAAAGGGATTAATTATTTGCTATAATGATCAGAAGAATTGCGAAGTACATGATCATTTCTGCCTCCTGTTTCATTTCCCAATATCGGAGATTACAGTCTTCAACAAATTTGTGTTGCAAATGTTATCAAGTATCGATTACAACCATTGGATACTAAAAAGGTCTATTGACAGAGACAGAATAATGCCAAAGTGCTTAAACTGTCTGATCCTGAACGAAAAATGTAGCTCGTAAATACATAAAACGGGCCTTTAAAATTGGCAGCAACCCAACAATGTAGGAATAAAATTGGCTGAGTGTGTCATGTTCACAAAACGCAGGGAAAATCTTATGTGATCAGTTATCACACTATTTAATCACAATACTCAGCAAAGTGCTTGAAGATGCTGATTAATTCTTTTATGAAACCTTTCGAGGACAGAAAAAGTTTTATCACTGATGCTCAGTTTCGTTTTTACCAGAGCCAAACAGAACTTGACTTAATTATTGGTCTGGACGCCTAAAAAAAATAGATTCAACAGGAATCAAGGTGCAACCTCTCCAGTGAAGACTGTATAAACCTAGACACAATAAAGCTCATACTCTGATTCTTTGCATCCAGTCTTTGCAGTCACATGACATTTCTGTATGAGTTCCTCAAATCAGAATTGTAGGAAATCACATTCTTCTACTTTCTAAATAAGCTATGCGTATTAAGAAAAACGTTAAGTTATGTTTCTGAAAAAGAATAGTTCCTGATACCCTGAACACGCTTTTAGTTCACATGTATGAAATACTCAATAATACTACCATCTCTCGAACTGTTAGTGATGTTATTCTTGAGTTCGTTCATGTTTATTGTGCTTACTTGAACAGCGCTGTTTCTTTTTAAACGTGTGCACGCACAAAACTAGATGCACATGACATGTGAACACTTGGGCGTGTCAAGAGAGACAACCAATGTGAATTGCTAAATCCCATTGGCAATTTGAGAAATGTCACATGACATTTCTCAAATCAGTATTGTAGAAAATCATATTCTGCTACTTTAAAATAACCTGTCCTCGTAAACAAAATACTCTACATTATTTAAGTCATGTTTGTGGAAAAGAAGCACTCAAAGTCCATTCAACACAAGACTTAGGACAGCAGAGGTTGAGACTGACAGGGAATATTCGTCATTCAAGTGACAAGCAGTGAACATTTCCAAGGAAAAGAACAACCACAACAAACTACCTCCCTTGTTACTCAATGGCTTTTTCTCTCGTTAAGCACATGCCCAATTTGTAAATTGTTTAGATTATAACATTAGCATTGAATAGAAATTGAACTAGATGTGCCATAGAAGTACTGTGGATGGAACAGCAGTTAAAATAGTTGGAGGATTGTCATGAGTAACTCACCTCTTGAATATCTTCCACACTCTACAATGCAAAATAGAAAAAAAATCAATATGTGTTGCAATGCTATCTTATTTCTTGAATAAATCATGATCCAAAAGTAGTCAAAGAACTCAGCAATTGTTAAGAACTCAAGCCTCATTTGTTCGAAACATTATGTGGCAATGACATATAGTGATAGCTTGTGCTCTGGAAAGAAGGTGCATTGCTGCAACATTGTAATGGTCATGGACTGAAACAATCGAACCGAATAAAAGTCAGTGAATTGGTCGTTTTGGTTGTGACTTGCATGGCACAATAATATTCCGAGATTAGTATAACTCTCAGATGTATCGTTAAAAAAAGTGTTTTTCCTACAACTGTAAGAAATACGTTTGTTGGTTCACCTTCTTAAAACCTTTATGACTGTACTAATAAAGAATGTATGGGGAAGAATACATTTCACACTTCTCTACCGGCCTCACTGTTGATTCCGTGCCCTTCTGTAATGCTGAAAATTAATGAGAACTTGATCAGGATTGCTTGAATAGTATGAATAATTTGCTAGAGCATTTCAGTACTTATATGGCGCCAAACATAGAGACCAAATGATCCAACGATCAGTGAATGGTGTGAAACAACAAGTATTTCTGAGAGCCCATAATGGGCAAAACACCGACTGTGCTCAACTACTGCTTGTGAAGCTTAATAAATATCGTATAACATCAGATGTAACTGCATTTTTGGCCAACATGTATTAAATGTTTTGACTGATCTAAGAATTACACTATAAACCAATATGAAATCTTCAGTCGTGCTTCCAATCAGATTATTTGGCCGTGCAATAAAGTACATTTATTCAAACAGAATTCTTTTCTTTGTGAGAAAAAAAGCCATTAATCACATTGCACTTATTTTAAAAAAGGGCAATGGAGACTCCTAATCCAGGTAACATAATATTACATGAGAAACATCCTACAAACTCAGATTCAACTTGCCGAATTTGATTTCAGTGAATTTGCTCAGATTGACAGTTTACAGTTCCTATTGCATTTCGATGCCCTAGTTCAATTAATCACTTATACTTTCATTTCTTTTCTAAATTTATTTCTTTTCATGCAGTTTAGTGCTGATGAATGTTAAATGAAAATGCCCAACTTCATGTCTCTTTTGCCTTTAGCGATTTTTATGTTACATACTACACACTACAGTCTTGGGTTTATGAAGGTTTACAGCCCGGTTGTCACCTTCACATTTTAAGGCTCTGTCATCGTTATGATTACATGGATTTGCATGGAGGACGAAGAAGCATGAAATTAAGCTTTTAATAAAGGCTGTGTAGGAATAGGTTCATATGGTGACGATTATTCAAGAATGCACATGCCATTGCAATGTACATTAAAAACGCACACGTGGATATTTAATTGATTTTAAACGTTTCACATTTACTATACTTGGTACAGCTCTTCTAAAAGAACAGTTCATCCGACCACTCTTATTAGAATTATGGAAATCAACATTCTTATTTAGGTGGTTATCAGTGAATACGCTATTGATCGATGATAACACCTTCGTAGCTTCAGTTACATAAGTCCATTAACTTGAACTTTTATTTGCCTGCTCAATTAGCTATATGCACCAAAGGAGGCATACAAATCTAGGTATAAATAAACGCATGAATTAGAGTAAAGCTAACTCAGCTGGCTCATCGAGGTTGCTCCAGCATGCAGTTAGACAATGGATGATCTGTTAGTGAATCAATTTTAACAATTATATTAATGCCTCGTAATTTTTGATCACCTAACTAACAAGACACCGTTCTTCTCGTTCTTAAAAGTATTTAACGAACTTGACTCTACTGCCTTCTGAATCAGAGTTTGAAAGTCGCATAACCCTCTGAATTCCTCATTATGTTACAGAAGTGCAAATTTAATGATAAAACAATACGCTCTACTCCAATGGTAAACGTTCTTTCCATCACATATTAATAACTGTGACTTTATAATGCATGTAGATTTGCTCAATGAGCTGGAAGGTTCGTTTTAAGAGGTTTCATCACGATACTAGGTAACATCTTCAGTGAGCCTCCAGATGAAGCACTGGTGGTATAGCCTGCTTTCTGTTTAAATGTTTGGGTTTCCTTGGGTTGGTGATGTCATTTTCTGTGGTGACATCATTTTCTCTGGTGATGTAATTTCCCGTTCTTTTACTCAAGGAATGCTAAATGGGATGCAATTCAATGTATTTGCTAGTAGAGTTCCGGTTGGAATGCCATGATTCCAGGAATTCTCGTGTGATGTCTGTTTGGTTTGTTGTAGGATGGATGTGCTGTCCTAGTCAACGTGGTTCCTTCCTCATCAGTATGTAAGGATACTGGTGAGAGCGGGTGATGTCTTTTTGTGGTTAGTTGATGTTCATGTATTCCGATGGCTAGTTTTCTGCCTGTTTGCCCAATGCAGTGTTTGTTACAATTGTTGCTAGATATTTTGCAAATGATATTCGCTTTTCTTGCTGTCTGTATCGGGTCTTTCAAGTTTATTAGTTGCTTTTTTGAGTGTTGTTGGGTCTGTGGGCTACCATGATGCCAAGAGTTCTGAGTAGTCTGACAGTCATTTCCGAGATGTCCTTGATATAGGAGAGAGCGACTAAGGTTTATGGATGTGCTTTGTCTGCTTATGTGGGTTTGTTGCTGAGAAATAGGTGGACTGTGTTCATTTGGCACTCGTTCTTTTTGAATACAATGTATAGGTGATTTTTCTCTGCTCTTCATAGTCCTCTGTGCTGCCGTGTTTGGTGGCTCGTTGAAATAATTCAGCTTCGTTTGTGGATATTGGAGTGATTGCTTCTGTAGTTAAATATTTGGCCTGTATGTGTTGTTTTTCTGTAGACACTGGTTTGAAATTCCTCCCTGGCTGTTCGCTCTACTACGATATCTAGTAATGACAGCTTGTTGTTGTTTTCTTCTTTAGTGAACTTTATGCCAGTAAGGGTATTAGTGATTGTCTTGAACCTTTCCTCTAATTTGTTTGGTTTAGTGATGATAAAAAGTGTCATCCACATAGTGAACTACAAACCAACAGAATACCCATGGGATCTCCGATGTCAGGGTTCGTAGCAGAGGCAGTAATGCAGAGACTCGGACAAAAAGGTCTGCCAACCATCCATCCCAAACTTTGGTTACGCTATGTGGATGACAGCGTTGTCATCACCAAACGAAACAAATTGGAGAAAACGTTCAAGACCATCAGTAATACCCTCAGTGGCTAAAAAATCACTAAAGAGAAGGAAAACAATAACAAACTGCCATTTTGAGATGTCTGCAGTAGTACCAACTGCCAATGGGGAACTTCAAACTAGCTTCTGCAGGAAAACAACACAAATAGAACAAATATTGAACTAAAGAAGCAATCACCCCAACATCCACAAACGAAGTTGCATTAGAACATTAGTTCACACTGCAGCACAGTGGGACTTCGAAGAGCAGAGGAAAACAGTGTATTCAAAAAGAACGGGTACCAATGCACACAATCCGCTGATTTCTCAGCAACAAACTCAAACAAATAGACAAAACACATCCAGAAACCCTAGCCACTGTCCCCTACATCAAGGACGTCTCGGAAATGAATGCTAGACTATTCAGACCCCTTGGCATCATGGTAGCCCACAAACCCAACAACAGAGTACAACAGCAGTTAATGAACTTGAAAGACTTTATACAGGCAACAAGCAAAACGAACATCTTTTACAAAATACCTTGCAAGTAATGTAACACACACTACATTGGACAAACAGGCAGAAAACTAGTCACCAGGATACTTGAACATCAACCTGCCACAAAAAGACATCCATTCTCATTAGTATCCTTTCATATAGATGAGGAAGGAACCACTTCGACTGAAACAACACATCCATCCTCCAACAAGCCAAACAGAGATGCACGAGAACTCTTAGAATCATGGCATTCCAACAAGCATATCAACAAACACATTGACTTGGATCCCATTTATCAAGCCCTGAGAGAAAGAACAGGAAATAACATCCCCAGAGGAAATGATGTCACCACAGGAAATGACATTACCGACCAAAGGAAACCCAAACACATGAGTAGGAAGCGGGCTATACCACCAGCGTTTCATCCGGAGACTCACTGATGATGTTACCTAGTATGGTGACGAAAAGTCTGAAAACAATCCTTCCAGCTCATCGAGCAAACCTCTATCCAGAACCTCAACCTGAGCTACAAATCTTCTCAAAACTCACTAATATATTGGTACGTCATGCTGATGTTCTTGAGACGTGAGTTTAAAACAACCAACACAAATGGTAACATTTGATTTCAGCATGAATATGGAATGAAATGTTTGATTAATGTAATGAGCAAACAGACACAGTTGGCTGTCTGGACCCCTTCTTGTTCCTTAAAGTAGTTTCGTAAATAATGCCGACTCTATTAATCTACTCTAACCTCCATGTGAGTGCAGAACCACAGCAATATCGTTGACACTTTACAACCTCTGGGCAGTTAGGGATTGGTAATAATTTCTAGCCTAGCTAGTGACGTTCACATTCCACTCCAGAAACGTATAATAACATCCCTGATCAGCTTGGCGATAAAATACTTTCGTCTTTTGTGGCATAATGGTACTTTCCCAATCTTCTGAGACAGGAGGCACAGTTTCAAGTTTATCTGCTCCAAACGTGTATAATAATGGGATTTTCTGCCCTCAGACGTCAGTATCAGTGCTATTAAAGATAAATCGGAGTCATTGCATTGATTTATGTGAGCACTGATTCAGCTTTGCTGCATGTTGATCAAAATTAGCTGGGTCGATACTGAATTTACCCGTTGGAAGGGTGCTGGCCAGCTTACCTTATTTTCTAATTTTCTAGATAATTTTCTGTTGCTTTCCTGAGATGAAACTTCATTATGTTATAGATCTAAATTATAATTATTTTACAGTATTATTTGTTGTGATATAATGATCGCTGAAAACTCCAAAATTCAGTGTTGTCCTACTTTTCCTTTACCTGATTAACTGAATTAGCCGATTAAACTAATATTTAACTTTCAAACAGAATTCTGTGGGTCTTGTTGGTCAGAACTGATAGGGATAGCAGATGTCCTTCCTTAAAAGGCATTAAGTGAAAGAGGCAAGGTTTTTTCAACAAGCAATTGTAGTTTAATCACTGTATTGTGGAGAAAAGTTTTCACTTCCAGATTTATTAATTTAATTTAAATTCCACCAATTACTACGATAAGAGTGCTCCCAAGACTTCAGCGCATTAATTCAGGCATCGAGCTTGCTCGTACAGTTGCGTGACTACTGAGTCACCATTACCGCCTAATTAATCTAAACTTCAAACTTGACAAATGTGTATACGATGAAATTAGTATTGGATGCTACTTTTCACGGTTGTTCATCATTTCTGTAACTCAAATGAAAATTTGAATTACAATTAGTTATCTCTTTTCTTCCCTCTTCTATATCATTCAATACTTGCTTTGCTTTTCCGTCTTTCCGTGTAGTTCAGGTTTTGCCAGATTTTGCTAAGTGGATAAGATCATATAATGCACCTTTTACACAACCTTCTTAGGTTAGAAAAACGAATCGGAGGTAGCATGGTTAACACTATCGCTTCACAGTATCAGGGACTCGAGTTTAATACCAGCTTCAGGCAGCTGTCTGTGAGGTGTTTGCACATTCTCCCCGTATCTGCGTTTCTTCCCACAGTCTAAAGATGTGTAGGTTAGGTGAATTTGCCAAGCTAATCTGCCCGTAGTATCTAGTGAGGTGTAGACGAGATGCATTAGCCATAATAAATGTAGTGTAGGATGAAGTGGTGGGCGTGCGTGAAATGTTCTTTCCAGGATGGGGATGGAGAAAAATGGGCGAAATGGCGTGCTTGCACGTTATAAGGATTCTGCAAATTCTATTTTACAAACTACTTATAAAATGTCATGCCTTTACTTTCAAATAACATAATTTAATATGTTTATAATTTGAATTAATCCCTCTTAATTTGTAGTTGTCTAATATTTATGGAACCAGTTTAACTTATTTATAACATCATGTTGTTTCCTTATTCAACAAGGTCATTCAGGGAAAGCATGATATATTTTGTTGCTACACGAAGCCATCTTGAAACATAGACATAGCTAATTTTATGAAACTTTCCACTCTCTTGGAAAATTAGACCCGAGAATAATCACATGTTTATTTAAGGTCAGTGAAAAATACATGTATCTTATAATGATTAAAGTCAGAAATGGGGAGACACTGAGATACACTGACTAAGGTCAGCATATTTGTAAGCATCAAAAATATAAATGGAAGCATTGGCATTAAGCAATGCAAATGTTAAGCAAATGTGGGTTTATTGAGATAGAACCCTTTGAATTATAATGAATGTAGATCACATAGCTCTAAGGAAATTGTCATGCCACTTTACAAAATAAATGTACTTACATTTCGTGCTACACACTGTTTTCAGTTATTGAGCTTTCATGTTGTGTATTTTCCCTCAAATATCGTACTGCCTGCCTGATCTTTTGTCTTGAAACAATCCTTTTTAACTTTACAGAAATCGACACTGAATTTCCCTGGTTTGCAAATGTGAAGTAGTGCACAGTCATGTTTAGATTAGATTACATTACTTACAGTGTGGAAACAGGCCCTTCGGCCCAACAAGTCCGCACAGACCCGCCGAAACGCAACCCACCCATACCCCTACATTTACCCCTTCACCTAACACTACGGTCAATTTAGCATGGCCAATTGACCTAACGTGCACACTTTTTGACAGTGGGAAGAAACCGGAGCACCCAGAGGAAACCCACACAGACACTGGGAGAATGTGTAAACTCCACACAGACAGTTGCCTGTGGCGGGAATTGAACCTAGGCCTCTGGTGCTGTGAGGCAGCAGTGTTAAGCACTGTGCCCAATATATTCCTCTCTATATGTAAACTTAAGAAAGATCCAACTTATCTCGTCAAAGTCGTAAAACTTGTACTCAAAGTGACCATTAAACTTGCAGCTTTCAATATAAAAGAAATAATGAATCCACCTGCCGTCAAAATAAAAATGAATCTTTATCTCTGCAGCAGTCTCATATAAACTAAAATGCACGTTGAGAAGACTTCATTTTTAAAGTCCATTGTGTGTTTTCCAATTTGCTTGAGATCGGTTAAAATCTTTTGGAGGATTTTGTTATTTTATGATTCTATGAAACCTTTCAGGATTTTGAGATCATTTTGTGTGCTTTATTACATTGAACGGAAAAAGAAAACAATGGTAGATCGAATTAACACTCTTTGTATTTACACTGTTAAAACATTTCATAATGTTGACAACCTCAATTAGGTCATATCTTAGCTGATTAATTTTGTCTTGGCATTGTGACACAGACTTTGAATCTTTTCCTGAGATAAATACCATCTCATTTTTAGCATGTCCTTTGTAAAACTTCAACATAACGGCTATGATTTTGTTCTTTTCTTTCAGTAAGATGAAAAGAAAAGCGTGCAATTTTGTCATAAACATGATTTGATGCAAATTTACCACCACTTGCCTACTTTGTAATGCTGTCTACCACGAAATACACCCCACTGCTTTTCTTGCCTTTTGTTTTACTGAACTTGATGATTGATAACAATTTAATTTGTCTGTTTGCAATCACAGCTCCCTTTGTTCATCTTTCTCCGTATAGTATCCAACGGGTAAGCAATGAGCCAAATTGGCTTATCTTGTGCTATAAATACAATCCACGCCCTAAAATAAGACATAAATTGTCCAATGTTCTGCCTTCCAAAGGCTTGAGCCGATTTGCATTATCAGCAATATAAATTCAAGTTAAGAAGTAATTTGTTTCGTCTTTGCAATCTGTGTGATTGCAGTAAAGCACAGAAATCTTTGCATCCACGGTGAGTAGATTTTAAAATTATTAAGCAAATTTTGGGCAATTGTATCGATAGTCTCTAAGAATCTTACAAAAAAATATTACAGGGGGAAACAGCAATGATATCTGAGAACTGCTTATTTCGATCCTCTATCCAAGTGAAAGTTAAACTGTCACGCAGTTTTGAGTAATGTGATTAGATCCGTCAGTTTTGAAAGTTTTCAAATATGAAAATTAATGATTATACAAAAGAGTTATAAATATATGCAAATTAATGCTATAAACGTGTTTTCCTCAAATGTAAATATTTTATAACTTGTTTTACCGATAGTAACACTAGAGAAGAACCAAGTGATAGAACACTCATTGATTCGTCTTGCTGGGGAGAATTCACTGTCAGTGGCTTTTGGTCCGAATTTCTATATGTCACTGTTGAAACAATGTTCCTTGCACTGGGATGATTATTTGAAAATTATGTTATGTACAATTGTGGTGATCTGATAATTTATTGTTGTTCTGTGAGAAGTGCAATGGCTGAGTTCATGGATGGTTCTTATGCTATTACTTTTCTGTGATGATATATTTTACTTTGATAACTATTCATGGACAAGTAGAAGTTTTATAAAACTAACCATGAAGAAATTATGACTGTGGTCAACAAAACATTGATTTTTTTTTTAACTGTTTATCAGTTAGGAGCACATAGTGACAAAGTTGCAATTGCGTAAATGAATTATTTTCCAAGTGTCCAATAACATAATTAAAACATCACATTGGTACCGACATTGGTTCCTTGCCTTTTCGGGAAGAGACACTACATTTTGCTGTTTGGAACTCAAGGGTATACTGGAATGATCCTACCAAACTTCTTTTTCTACATCCAAATCACATCCAGACGATTAAAAGGGAGCATCATAATTCTATTCGTAGTTGTCTTTATGACGAATAGTCCATATTATCTATAAGTTATTTACCAAATCGTTTGAAGTTAATTACCGGTTAGCACAATAGAACACTCACTCATCACTTCAGGAACATCAGAAGTTTGATTCCTGACAGGTTGAATATCTAATTAAAAAACTATTAGCCAGTTGTTTCTAGTTAACATACCCACAATTAACTAATTTGAGCATTAAATGGGATCCCTTCACTTTTATTGTTATACTGGGGGTTTCAGGCTGTAAACACCTTGGGAAATAATGCAACTCCGCTTTCAGGTCCCAAAACCTCACTTGCTAAAGCATCCACACCATGCCAACACGCACCCTTTACTTCTATTGCCGATATGCAGTGAAAAAACAACGACATACCCAAATTTAAGAATGAAAATTTGCTGAGTAGGATTAGTTCATTTTTGCATTCTATATACAGAAGAAACAGAAAATAAACAATCTAACTTCATAGTAGCTTTCTTCTTTGGCGGTGATAATTACCTTTGCACATCTCATGCTAAACCAGAATAGTGTCTCAGCTGAGGACAGAATAGTCTGAGTGACATCAAATCTAAACATGAGTGGAACCATTATATTATATAGCATGGCCCGAATATTAAAGTTAAAGGATTTCTACACGAGCAAAATCAATGCTCACATTACTCTAGTCCTTATAAAAGTCATTGCCCCAAATCTACTACCATGCACTTTTGTAATTTTGACTTCATCTTTCAACACGCTAAACATTAGCTAATGCAACTATTGCGGTGTAAGCCTTCCGGTCAAATCATTAACTAATTTAACAGGGAGAATTAGACTTAATGCAATTTTCAAAAGCAAACCAGAAGGTGTAAATTCATAGAAAATTAGTCTGTTAAATTATTGTTCGTAACTGGCTATTTGCACATTTAATTTGTGATTCAACATTTTATTCATGGGCAGCAGTGACATGACGGTTAATATGAATCATATTAAAAGCCATTTTGCAATTACAACTTTGTAACAATATAGTTTTTACATCTTTCTCGCTCTTTTAGAATTTAATAGGGTCTGAATTAAGCGGCACTTGATAAGAATAATTAGCATTTGAAATGGACTCTGAATGAGCTGCAAGCTCATGACATTAACTTGTGAAGTTAATGAACCCAGTGTTTTTACAACAGTTCAATAGTGGACTTTATGAATCACGCAGGCAACTGATTAAAATGGGAGAACGGTAGTGTAGTCATTATGCACATTCTCTAATATCCCACAGATCAGGTATATCAATAGGCTGGAAGGCTGATTTGTGATGTCGAGTAATGGGCTAGCTTGCCTTGAATTGCCATTATACGAAAATCTCTCCCTTGACCTAGGGCGTAGTGTTACTCAGGCCCAACAAATCATTAAATCTCTTCCCCTATCTCTATATTGAGACAGCAGGCTATGACGGTTTTGATTTCCGATTTCACTGGAAATTCACAGATGATCATGCAAGCAATAAAACCAGAGGCAATTAATGTTACTAACAAGTTACTTATTGTTATAATTTCAGCGTGTCTTCACTAAGTTCACCTTAGAAAATAAAATGCCATGAGTTTAATCTGGTTTGACCAAGTGAATTCTTTAATGACAATTGATATCTAGAGTCAAAGTTGTCCCCGTTTCTTCCTGAATGCATTTGGAACTATCTTCAGTCAATGTTGTTTGAAGAAAACTGATCAGCACTGACTATTCACAGGAAACTAAAGTTTGAAAATAAGTGCACGCCTTGTTACAGATGCAGGCTAATCGTAAAACAAATGTAATAAAGTTACTTTAATTCCAGAACAACAATTAATATGCGGATAAAATTGTACAGAACTACATTTTCAAAGGAAACAAAAAATGAAAATATGTATCTCTACCAGTAGTTCAACAATAACAACATCGTTAGTACGGATTTGAGTTGACCCTGAATGTTACCATCTATAATCTTGAAGCATAAAAAAAGAATCATTGTGAAAAACTAATGACAAATACTTGTAAACTCCGGATGCTTGTGAGCATTGAAACATTGCCACTCGTTGTAAGAGCCTAACCAAACCGTTTTGATAATATAGAATGCGTGATATATAGTTCTGAGTCTTTAAATGGACTTTCTACTAGAAATGGGCATTTTCATGGTTAGTTGTGTATTCTTGATAAGTTAAAATGCAGACGTTTGCTAACTTTAAATATTTTGGTTTTACTGCGAAACTCATTTAACTGATCAATTTGTACAAAAAAACTGAGAAAGTAAATGTTTTAATTTCCATTTAAGTTCAGAGAACTGCCAGATGAAGAAATTATCATAAGAGCATAATAAATAAGGTCAGAAGCCAAATGTGCAATGGAGGAAGAATAGTGAAATCAACTGCTGTTTGCACGATGACAAAAAAGAAATACTGAAAACAATAGCAAATAATGATAGAAGTTTATGTATAATTTTGAAGATAAAATTGAAGTGTGCAGGTTGACATCAGTGCAAAAAAGGATGCCTACTAAGAAGGATTGCAAAATTATACAAGGATGTAATATTCTTTTAGAATTGTCAGTGCTTGACCAATGATATACAATAAAGAAAAAATAGAATATCTGCTGTGGAAACAAGCAAGTTAGCCCATCGATTCACATTGATCCGCCAAAGTGCATCCTAGCCCCTCCCCACGTTTTAAAACTACATTTTCCATGGTAATCCACCACATCCTGCACGTCTTTGGACCTATGTGGAAATAAGCATGGCCAGTCCACTTAATGTGCACGTCTATGGACTGTGGACGGAAACAGGACAAATCAGGGGAAACCTTCGCAGATACGCAGAGCATGTGCAAACTCAACACAAGCAGTTGCCCGAGCGTGGAATCAAACTTGGGTCCCTCCTGCTGTAAGGGAACAGTGCTAATCGCTGAGCTACCGGGTTGCCTATGTGTGAAGTAGTATGTTATTGTAGAGAGAAAAGGCTTCTCCTGTGTTTTCACAGAAAGACAAGCATTACACAACATAAAGAGTCTATTCGGATTCATTGGATTTGAATTAACTAGCCACCGACTTATTATGCCATTTTCAAGCACCAATTCTTATAGAGCAGAGGGATTTGGGGAGAGTATCAATTTCCTTCAAAAGCAAGTTGAGAGCTTGCATCCCATTCACCAAAATCGGCAGTGAATTCCAACCATCCATCAAGCTTTGAGCAGAGAAGCATTCCCTCATGTTCCTAGCATCCTTCTGTCGCTCACCTGAAACCTATGTCCCAGCTACTTGTTACTAAACCAGAACTTCCCAGCTCCTCATTATTTTGTAGATCTCAATTAAATCGTCCCTCACCCTCATCGATTCTAATTAAAACAACAATAGAATATCCACTATGTCCTCATTGTGCATTTTGAAACCCGGGTAAGTTTGTTCTCTGCTCTCACTGGAACAGTCATATATATTTCATTTAATTACATGCTTCCCCACTTTACCTACCCATCTGGCATCTGCAGGGTATACTTGTTATTCATTGAAGGTCTCTCATTAACGCTATCCCTCTGAATATTCCCCCCTTTTATATGCATAATCCTTATCCAACTTTGCCCTTTTCAATGCACAATAACATTGGATGTTTGGAACAGAAATGGGGCCTGCATATAAATATGTAAATGAATAACTGAAGTTTGTCGTAAATTTTAGAAAACACACACACACACGAAAATTACGGCTCATTTCTAGAGGGATAAACTGAAAATTGATTAGATAATACTCAGATGTAGATGCAGTTCTTGCCACAACATCATCAAAAAGAGTGTGAAGTCACTGGAGAAAAACATGGAATCCAGGGTACTCAGGGAAATAAATAGTGATGTCTTTACAAGTGTTTACATTTCAGAAGAGGAGATGTTAACGTGTTAAACGCATCAACATTGATAAAACTCCAATACCTGATCAAGTGTATCAGAGGACACTGTGGGAAGGTAGCAAATAACGTTTAGGGCCCCAAGAGTAGAAATCTGTACCATGGACAATCAGGGATGAAATGTCCAAAGATTGAACGGTGGATGATTTTATTTAACCTTAATATTTAAGAAAGGCTGCAATGAAAATCCAGGCAATTGCAAATTCGTGAACCTAACATCAGTGGTGTGAAGGTTGTTGGAGAGATTCTGAGAGGCAGCATCTACATGCATTCGAAAAGCTAGGAGTGATTTGGTACATTCAGCATGGCTTTGCGTGTGGCAAGTCGTGTCTCACAAACTAGATTATTTTTTGAAGAGGTGACTGAGAAGATGGATGAAGGCAGTTGGCGTTCTACGCATGGACATTAGCAAGGCCTTCGACAAAGCTGTATACGATAAACTGGTTAGTCAAATTAGATCATACAGGATCCAAGTAGTGTTAGCCATTTGGATACAAAATTGACTGGTTGGTATGTAACAGCAGATGGGGGTGGAGGGTTGCTGTATGGAATGGAGGACAGTGACCAACAATGGGCTGCGAGGATATTGGATCTGTTGTTACTCGAAACAATTTAAATGAGAATATAGGAAGAATGGTGACTAAGTTTATGGATGACAGAAAAATTGGTGGAATAGTGGACATTGAGGAAGGCGATGTAACAGTACAGCAGGATCTTGATCAACTGGGCCAGTAGGCTAAGGAACGGCAGATGGAGTTTAGTTTAGATAAAAGCAATGTGCTGCATTTTGATAAGATAAACCAGGGCAGAGACAGCATTTGGAACGCTTGCCTTCGTCAGTGAGAGCACGTCGTGTAGGAGTTGGTAGGTCATATGATAAGTGTACAAGACATTGTGTTACTACACTTAGGTGAACCCCTCTGTTAATTAAGCCGAACACCAGGAAAGGCTCACCTCCCTCTTAATCTGTTACAATATCAGGCAGAAAGCTCCCAAATTCCTGTTCTTTTAAAAAAAATCACATGAATTTATTTTTAATTATAAAAGTGGATTTTGAACAACTATTCACAACTCTAAATCCCCCCTTCTCTTATCTGCTTATTATCTGCCTCCAGCTCTCTAAAATTGTGTTCTTCCAATAAGATACATATTAAAAATTATGTCAGCTTAATTCCAAAACCAATAGCTGCTGTCGTCTTCTGTGTCTATCTTCTTCTGGATGAAGATCTCCCTGGGTCGTCTTCTTTCTTTTTACTGCGAGCATGTTTCATATGAAAATGTACCTTTGATCAAGAGTGTTTCTGAATTTATTGGAGAGAAAGATTCTATATCTCCACACGTTTCAGTCTCGATGGCAGTTGCTCCCTCACAAATTTTCAAAATATCTGCATTTTATATTCTCCAACATCTCATTGGTTCAATGTTGGCAAAACAATAAATTCAAACTTGATGGGTTTTAGTATCATGAGCCATAATTTAAACTGATTGGTAAAAATAGATTTGTGGTCAAATAAGCAACCAAAACTCACGTATCAATTTTACTGCCAAATGTTGCATATTTTCAAGTTTCCAGCATGCTCTGGCACTGCCATCTGATTATGTATACAGGTGTGTGTAATCTCTCAGTTCAAAACAACATTCTCCCTCTGTTAAACGCACAGTATATAACTTCAACCTTATAACACTGCTACCCCGCAAGAAAAACAAATGAACCATCATTATGAAAAGATTGCTTCATTTTTTTATAATTCTTAAACCCCATTACGATGAAATATATAGGTCATAAATCTAAATTATACTTTCCATATTAATTTCTGCATGTATACATAATATTGCTATCAGTCAAATCTTATCTTCACTTTTATCTTTAAATCCACGATAATGCATGGACTAACACATTGGTACGACCCAGAATATGCACAATTTGTCAATAAAAAAATTGTAACATAAGATCCAACAAGATAGTCTCACATTTTTGTCGTTAAATCTTTCCAAGAATGTAAGAGCATCGTGGTCTGTGTACATAACCATCTCCAACACATTGTTCGTCATATAAACATTAAAGTGTTGTAAGGCCAGTACCAAATTCAATAATTCCTTTCCGATGGTAGAGTAGTTTCTGTGGTGGGCACTGAAATTTTTTGAAAAGTAGTCAATTGGCCGTTTATTTCCATTATCATCTTCCTGTAGCAGTACAACTCCAACTGCTATATCGCTAGCATCGAATACAACGGTGAAGGGTTTCAAAAAAATTGGTGTCACTAAAATTAGTGCTCTCTTAAAGGTCCCATATATGCCTTCAACTTCATAACAATTGATAAATCCACGTTTGGACTATTGCATACAACTCTGATCGCCCTGCTATAAGATGGATGTTACTGACATGGAGAAGGTGTAAAAAAGATATACAATGACCTTACCTAGATTTGAAGGTTTAATTTATAAGGAGAGGAAAGGACTTCTTTTCCATGGAGTGTAGGAGACTGAGCGTGACCTATGAAGTTTTATAAAATTACGATGGGCATAGATCAGATGAATAACCAAAGTCTTTACCCCAGGATAGGGGAATTCAAATCTAGAGGGCAAAAGTTTAAAATGAGAAGAGAAGGATTTAAAAGGGACCTGGAGGGCAACATATGGATATGTGGGACAAGCCGCTAGAGGAAGTGTCAGAGATGATACAGTTACTACAATTTAGTGACGTTTGGGTGTGCACATGGATAGGGATTGTTAGAGGGGTATGGGCTAATTGCAGGAAAATGGAATTAGTGCAGTTTAGTAAATTTAGTCGACATGGTCGAGTTGAACAAACAGGCCTTTTTATGTGTTGTATGACGATCACTAAATTGAAATGCCTAGTTTCCTATGCTCTGCTTTCAAAATGACAGCTGAAATGAAATGTCCTTCCTGTGCCATTTGAAAAATGGTCGATTATTCATGTGGCCCTGATGACGACATCTACGGGAAATGTCTCCAGCTGCAAACCTTGAGCCCTGGGATTTCAGCAGTAGCTGAATTACTTTGATTTACCGTAAAACTGAGAACATCATGAATAATACTTCTTTTAACACAGTATTGCTGCAGATTAGGACCAAACAGACAGAGAGAATTGGTGACCACTAGTCAGTTTAAAAATATCAGAGTCAAAAAGTTGTTATTTTTTTCATTTTCTATACTGGGAAGACTGTTGATTCATCAGAGAATGCCATGATAGATAAGCCTATGGGCCTAAATGGTTCAATTGCACAAGTAGGGGTGAGCAAGAGTGGAATTTGTATCGTGTTTCGCAATACAAAATTAAGAAAAGAGACACTTCTTTCAGTGAGACCAAGGTAATATGTTACCTCCCTCATGCCAGTGTCAATCATGTCATAGTTGGCTTCAGGACAATATTTCAGAGAACTGCCAATAGAGATCCAGTCAGATCAAGGATAAAACTTCACATCCAAACTATTCAAAGTTGTTATGGATAACTTGGGAATAAAGCTATTCAAATCTATTGCATACCATCCAGTATTGCTGGGACCGCTAGTGAGATGGCGTCAAACACTAAAGACCATGTTGAGTGCTTATGGTCAGAATAATCTGAATGATTAGGATAAGTGAGTGCCATTTGTACTATTTGCAATCAGAGATTCACCGAACGAATCGATCAAATTCAGTTCAATTGAATTAAGTTTTGGTCATGAAGTAAGTGAACCATTAAAATTGATTACATAAAAATTAATAAGTCATAATTCAGAGATCACATTTGCTCTATGTGTCAAATTTTAGAGAATGAGTAGATAAAGCTGGAGAGTTGGCTAGACAGAATTTAAAAGTATCACAACATACAGTGAAGTAGGAAGAGGATACGAAATCACAAATTCGCAATTTTGCAATTGGGGATAAGGTATTGGTGTTACTTCCAGTAACAGGTGAGCCTTTAAAGCCATGGTTTAGTGGACCATATCAAATCGAGAAGAAATGGAGTGAGATGAACTATTTGAAAAGGGCTCCAGACAGGAAGAAATATCACAGAGTATGTCATGTGAATATGCTCAAAAGGTGTCTTGATAGGGAAGGAAAGCAACAGGAGAAGGTGTTAGTGATTACAGCTCAGAAAGAAGAACCAAGTTCAGAGGATTCTGAATTGGACATTCCTCAAATCAAATTGCACAATGAAGTTGTTAAACATTTGGATAAAGTATTGAGTTAACTTCCACAAGAAAATCGAAATGACCTCAAAGAGTTATTGTTACCACATGAGGAGATACATGGAAATAAACTGGGAAGTTCTAAACTAATTGTGCATGACGTAGAGATAGGAAATGGTGTTCTGATTTCGCAAAATATTTTTTTGGCATAGCCCTCTAAAGTTGGCACAAGTTCAGAAGGAAATGGAGTGCATGCTCCAAGATGGCATAATCGAAGTGAGTTACATTCACTGGAGCTCACCCACAGTCATGACGCCAAAGTCAGAGGAAACCCAATGGTTATGTGTGGACTATCGCAAAGTCAACGCCATCACAAAGACTGATGCACGTCCAATTCTACTATTGGAGGGCTGTGTCAAAAAAAGTGTGGTAAACAACCTGCACTTCTCAGTAGGATTCGCTCAGAGGCTACTAGCAAGCACCACTGCCAGAGACAGCAAAGGCAATTCCAGCTTCTGTAATGGCAAAAGGCCATATCAGGTCATAGTTATGCCATTTGGCATGAAAAACGGTCCAGCCACTGTTCAAGAGACGACTACTAAGGTCATTGCCGGGTTACCCAACTGTGTGGTGTATATTGATGACCTGGTGATTTTTAGTCACTCATGGAAGGAACATTGACAGGATTTATCAGACTTGTTCAATCGAATTTGGAAGGTAAGCTTGGTGGTAAATTTAGCTAAAAGTGAATTTGCCAAAGCCCAAGTCTCCTTCCTGGGCCATCTTATTGGACACGGACAAATGGCCTAATGGGATGTGAAAACGAAAGTAATTGGTGAATTGGTACTACGGTTCTTTGGATTGAGTAGATTTTACCAAAAGTTTGTGCTATTTGTGCCACACTTTAACAGTCAGGCTGCTCCACTCACCGAATTGTTCAAAAAGGATAAGACGTTTCTGAAGACAGCAGACTGACAAAAGACATTTAACAGCCTAAAAACTGTGTTAACCATTGCCCCATTATTAGGTCATCGAATTACATGAAGCCTTTCAAGGTTGGTATCGATGCCAGTGATGTGGGTGTCTGTGCAGTACTCCTGCCAGAGGATGATGAGGAAATAAATATACCTATCAGGTATTTTTTCAGCAAGTTGAATACACATCAACAGCAATATGTAACGGTGGAGAAAGAGACTTTAAGCTTGGTGTTGGCATTACAACATTTCTGTGTTTATATTACCAGTAATGCATCGGAGACAATTGTATACACTGACCATACCTATTAACATTGATGGAAATATTTGAGGAAAGAAATGCCAGACTGTTTAGATGGAGCTTGGCGTTATCGTCATTTCATTTGACAATGGTGCATGTGGCAGGTCGCAAAACGTGATTGCTGATGTGTATTGAGACGCGAATGAGATATGGAGGCGTTCAGAAGGGGGTTTCCCACGGCCTGACTTTGCATGTGGTTTTGCATGTTTGCATGTTTATAGTTAGTATAGTGTATGTGTGTTTAGACTACTAACCGGGTTTTGAACGCTTTTAAAAATGAAGCCAACTTTTTATATTGATCGTTCTATTTTCTTAAGGGGGTAGATGTTACAAAACTGGTCTCGTTTTTCTAAAAGCTGTTTCTTTTCTCAAGGTTGTGTCCTTAGTTTTTTTTCAAGAGGGGTCATAAAACCCTCCCGGTTCCGATTGGACTGGTTTGGTACAGAGAAGCCTTTTTTGTTTATATTAAAACAGATGAGACTTCAGGCCAAAGTGGTCAATTGTAGAAGTGACCTGTATAATGAAAGGGGGAGTGGTCAGCTCTGTTGCTGAGCAGTTCAGTCCAGAACTAGTTAGTAGGTAAGCAGTGGATTGTGTGAACGGGTTCTCTGTCTCCTTCTGCGCTTCTAACTTGAACCTGTAAGCATTTGTTCCATTTGTACGGTTTTTTAAGGGGGTTTGCTTCTTGGGATGGTTTTGTATATTCGAAACAGCATAATTAGCTCTAGTTTGGATAGACTGAAATCTCTAGGGGTTCTTTATTCTGCTGTTTGTGCTTCATTGTGTAAGTTTGTGAATAATGGTTTGTCTGTTTTAAAACCTGGCAGCCAACCTAGCTAACTTAGGGTAATTTTCATTGCACAATTACTGATACAAATTGCAAAGCTATAGTCTGAGCTCCCTGCTTCAGAATGTTTTGAGTGGTCTTGCTTAGTCCATAACAAAATCAACATCCCAGCTCAGCGAACGTACCCACAACTGGGAATGCTTGCTGATCATGTTTCAAAATTCTTATCAATTCTACAAAGTTGCTTGCAGATTACAGCGTTGTAAATGCAATCCCACTGTTGGAGAGATGAGAAAAAGAAATCAGGAATTTCAAATGTAATAACCTGACATCATCAGAAGCGAACATTTTAAACAAAATATAAATAAAGAATATGGTTCAGGGTATATGGAAATGAATGCCTGATTCGAAGATTCAAGATGGCTATAATGAAGTAGGTATAAAGTTTGACAAACCTAATTGAAATTTTATGTAGATGTACTAGCAGAGTTAATGAAGTTGGATCTGGGATTGTCGTATTTTTAGATTTTCAGAAAAGTGTTGTTAAAATTCCATATTGAAGAATAGAGAGCATATTTAAAGTGCATGGGATAGATGATAACATTTTAGCATGGATTAAAGACTGTTTTACAGCCAGAAAACAGAATAGGAGTAAATGTAATATTTTCATGCTGCCAGGCAAGGATCGCTGCTTCAACCCAATGCCTTATAGTTAATTTTAGTATGCATGACAATTCTAATATTTCCAAATTTTTTTATGCTAAAAATCTAGCTGCAGGATACTGCACAGTCTCAGCAGAGGCTGTGTATGGAATTAATACCTGATCTCTCCAAAGAATTCGCCTCTGTAGGTAAAGATTACTTAGAAAGAACAGGGGGAGAAGGACAGGAAGTTCTAGTTTTGAGAGATACAGGATTTAACCAGTCACTGATAGTAAGAGATGAGCGAATATGCACTATTTTTGACCTGTTATGTGGTGCATGGTAATTTGTGCGATAGATGGACAGAAATGTAGCTTTCCCTAAGTAAAATCAGGTTGGCGTGTCAACTCAAGACTGGGGAAATTACAGTGGGCACAATTGACAGAGTGTCAATTCCAGAAGTTCAGTTTGTTTTTGGGAATGATTTAGCAGGTTCTAAGGTGGGGACGATGTGCCCCTTGCTGTGGAGAAGCCCAAGGAAGACCAAGAAACTGAAGAGTTAAAATAGAAATATCTTGGTATTTCCCAGACCGTGTAGCAACCAGATCTCACTATCATAAGTCACAGCACGAACCAAAAACTACAGAGAAAGACGAAGGAGTTGAAGTTCAGTTAATGGGCATCCTGTTTGATGTAATGGTGCAGTAAAACCTGAACAGGCAGAGAGTCAGACAGCAGTGTTTGGTCTTGAAAGGCTAAGGGACTTGCAACAGCAAGACAAGATGATAAAAGATATATACGTGGATGCGTACTTTGAAAAGGAACAGAGAATATTCTGGAGGGTTATTATCTGAAAGATAGAATCCAAGACGAAAATGGAGGCGATGGCATGTTAGTGCAGAGGAGAAATGGATCGAAGTGTACCAGATTGTGTTGCCAGTAACATAGAGACAGGAGATGTTGCAGGTAGCACATGTAAATCCTTTAGGTTGTCACCTAGAGGTAAAAAAGACTCAGGCTAAGATACAAAAATATTTTTTATTGGCCTGGAATGCACAAGCATGTGGTTAACATTTGCTGTACGTGTATTATATGCCAAATCATTGATAAGCCACAGCTGCAATAAAACCAGAACCGTTGTTTTCAATGCCCACATTTGAAGAACCTTTCATGCGGATTACAATTGGTAGAGAACGAGGAGAGAGAAAAAACTGGAGAAACAGGTGTTAGTTACATCCCTGCAGAGCTAGAAATCAAATCCAGATGATGTGGATTTTGGTGTGCCTCAAGATAGATTAAAACATGTAGAAGTCCTTGAGGAGTGGATAATGTTAGTAAAGAATCTGTCTCAGTTGCATAGAAGGCAGTTGAAAAAGTTGTTACTGTAGTATAAGGGCATATGTAAGAAACAGATGGTGAGGATTAATGTTATTGTATATGAAGTAGAAGTAGAGAATACTGCTCCGATAAAACAACACCCGTATTGGCTTAATCCTTTCAATTCCAGACAGGTCCAGAAGGAGGTGGAGGTTATGCTCGATGAGAATATCATTGACCTAAGCCAGAGCGAGTGGAATTCGCTGATCGTCTTGGTTCCCAAACCAGATGGGACTCAATGGTTCTGCATGGATTATTGGAACCTCAACGTCATTACAAAATTGTATTCATATCCAGTTCCTAGATTGGAGGACTGTATCAGGAGAGTCAGACAATGCAGATG
Source organism: Chiloscyllium plagiosum (assembly GCF_037043375.1). Taxonomy (NCBI): domain Eukaryota; kingdom Metazoa; phylum Chordata; class Chondrichthyes; order Orectolobiformes; family Hemiscylliidae; genus Chiloscyllium; species Chiloscyllium plagiosum. The sequence goes on from NW_028270173.1 coordinate 26,642,267, forward strand.
CATCACCAAGTTAGACTTAATGCGTGGTTACTGGCAGTAACTTAATCAGAGTTGGCAAAAGATATTTCTGGGTTGGTAACTCCAAATGGGCGATATCAATTTAAATGATACCCTTTGGAATTGAGAACACATCTGCCACATTCCAACGACTCATGAACAGAGTTGTGGCTGGGTTAGCAAACAATGCAGTCTATTTGGACGATGTAGTGATCTCTAGTAAGTCCTGGAAAGATCACATGGTACAATTGGCCAATCTTTTTGAATGACAAGAGAAGCAAAACTAGTAATAAACTTAAACAAAACAGAATTCACGAAAGCAGTGGAAACGTTCTTGGGACATAACATCAGCCATGGAGGATTGGTCTCATGGAGTGCAAAGATGAAGCCCATCAAGGAAGTTCCAAGACTAACCTCGAAGAAAGAGCTGCTTCGATTGTTAGGACTCAGCAGATTCTATTGGAAGTTTGTTCCAAACTTCTGCAGTGTACTGGCACCGTTAACCGATTTGCTGAAGAAGAACACAAAGGTTTTATGGACAGAAAAATGCTAGGAGGCATTCGACAATTTGAAAGCAATACTATTCACTGCTCCAGTTTTATCTTCACCAAAATCATTTAAAGTTGCTATTGGTGTTCGTGACATATGAGTTAGAAGTCTTACAGTGTGGAAACAGGCCCTTCAGTCCAACCCCAGCCTCTGAAGAGTAACCCATCCCGCTACCTTATATTTACCCTGACTTATAACCTACATTAATGGGCAATTTAGCATGACAAATTCACTTAAACTGTCCACAGAAAGCGTTTGCACAGATCAAAAAACAACATCAACAGCAACCCGGACAGCAAATCTATAGAGGAAGGTACAAAGAGAAGGTTCGACAGCTGGCTGGTTTTGAAATTTGAATTTTTCAGTAAGTCTTAATTGGGGGTTTTAACAGATGGGAATTGTGCAGGGGAAAATAATAGTTGGTAGTCAGTATTTTCTGATGGACTTAAAAAAGTTGTTAACTTTACTTTAAATAGCGACTTCTGGGAAACTTCTTAGCCTCTCTAATTTTCATAAATTATTGCACGTGATAAATCTTTTCTGTATTGCTGGTTCACATTAGTGGGGGAAGGGGGAGGTTTACATTGTGTTGTAACAATAGGAATGTAAATTGCGAGGAGGAAGAAACTACACTCCAAGTAGTCTTAAGCAGACTGAGTGGGCAAGAGTGCATGGCATATTATGTGGACAAATGGAACGTCATACACTTTGGTATGAAGATGGAAGCTGCAGCGAGTATCTTAAATGGTAAGAAACTCGAAAGTGCTAAAAGTGCAAAGTATCCCAACATTCTTGTTTATACGTCACTTATAGGTAGCAGGTAAGAAGAGCAAGGGATTCATAAGTGAAATGATGTTTTAGCATCAACAGTAAGAGGTTATAAGTAGTGGATCAACCTTAAAAATCTTCCAAATGTTGAAAGATATAGACAAAATAGCTGCAGCGAAGATGCTTTTCCCTGGCTGTTGAATTACGAAGCAAGGGACATAGTCTAAGTGTAAAAAGCATGCATTTAGCGCGAAAATGAGTAGAATGTTCTCTAAAAATGCACCAACCTTTTGAATTCTCTACCCTAAAGTGTTGAGGAAGTTTCACCATCAACAAGTTTGTCGCAAATTGACAGATCTGGAATTAAACTATCATTAAAAATTCATGGAGATTGCACAAGAATATAGAGAAATGTAAATGTCCAGCCCTGATTTAAAACGACCAATCAGGGTTGAGGGGCAGAGTTATCTAGTTCTCCTCGAAAGGATTATCAGAAAATGGGTGGAGGCATTTGGAGAACCAATTACAAAAAAAAAAATTGCAAGTGGCCAAAATTGATTTAAAATTAATATGTGCCATTTATGCTTTCAAAATTGATTTAGAATTAACGCGTGACATTTATGCATTCTAGTGAAAGCAACGATGTCAAAGTAAAAGTGTAGAGATATTTGTTTGGAAAAAAAGATTACTCGGGATCAATAAAAATGCCAGCTTGGATAGGACATATGGAGATATTATACTCAAATTTGAGTAAATGTATCAAATAATCGCCCTGAACATGTGCATGAGCTGGGGGAAATCCGTTGGGTTATCTATTGTTGACATATAGTTGCTGGATGGATTTTTTTTCATCTGCCATATTTATTGCATCATCAGAAACATTTCCAATAGTGTGAGATATTCTTTTAACCATATACACAAGCATGATTATTGAAATTGTCTATTTGCATTATCAAATTACTTCGTCTTCTTTTCCATTCATAGGAAATTTGCCCATAATTATCACCTGCAATGTTCGACAAGGTGTTGCTGAAATCACCATTGATTGAATAATTGAATTTTCGATTAGATTCCAACTGTTGGCCTATGTGCACAGAACATGATTTGGAATGTCAACACTGTCATTCATTTCCCATTCCACTCGGGCATTCCTCCTAAGGCTGCACCTCAGAGGAGAAGGCAGTGCGACCACTAACAAAAAAATGCCAAGGAAATGTTACGAAACTGGCCATTTAACAAGATTATTTTGCTCTTTTTTAAAAGTGGAGTGATAAATCTAGATTTGCTGATTTGTCTGGAATTCGTCACTTTGAACAATGGCAGGCGTGTGACCAATTCTCTCAGTTTACGTTTTTTCCCCCCTAATTTGGCTTAGTTTAAGCAGGTAGTTAAAAAAAAACTGCTGGGGGATCCAGAGAACCATCTACAATGAAAAGAAATGTTGAACCATGTTTCAACAGAGGTCTCACTTGAACGTTTTGTCTGAAAATTCCTGCCTAAAAGAACCTGCGTTGGGATTTACCTTTTGGCACCGGGTGTGTTTGTGGGATGTTGCAGGGGTTAGAACAGATTTCTTTAAAAGTTGCAGTAACGTGTTGGTTGGGTTATGAAATCAATTAAGTTATTCTAGATTCTGTTTTTGTTTGTTCGTGGTTCATTTGTAATGTTTAAATAAATTCTGTCTTGTTTCAAGTTGAATGGTTTGACGAGCTGCATAACTCCTGGAATATCCATTATACATCTGTCTAAAAGAAAATAAAAGAAAAAGGTCTGGCATACTTTCTCAAAAGTTTTTGAGCGGATCTAGCCTGGTCTATAACAGAAGTGACTCAGCATGAATCATTAGCAGACAAGAGGGGCAAATAGCAATGTTTTGGAATGTTGTACAATAAGTAGAATTAACTTGTCTACAGGAGTAGTGCCAGAAGATTGGAGGCTGGCAAATGTGGTTCCCTTGTTCAAGAAGGGGAGTAGGGATAACGCTGGTAACTATAGGCCGGTGAGTCTCACTTCTGTTGTGGGCAAAATCTTAGAGAGAATTGTAAGGGATAGGATTTATGAACATCTGGATAGGAATAATGTGATCAAGGATAGTCAGCATGGTTTTGTGAAGGGCAGATCGTGCCTCACAAACCTTATTGAATTCTTTGAGAAGGTGACTAAGGAGGTGGACGAGGGGAAAGCAGTAGATGTGGTGTATATGCATTTTAGTAAGGCGTTTGATAAGGTTCCCCATGGTAGACTACTGCAAAAAATACGGAGGTATGGCATTGAGGGTGAGTTGAAGGTTTGGATTAGGAGTTGGCTGGCTGGAAGAAGACAGAGGGTAGTAGTTGATGGCAAAGGTTCATCTTGGAGTGCCGTCACTAGCGGTGTTCCGCAAGGATCTGTTTTGGGACCATTGCTGTTTGTCATTTTTATAAATGACCTGGAGGAGGGGCTAGAAGGTTGGGTGAGCAAGTTTGCGGATGATACGAAAGTCGGAGGAGTTGTAGACAGTGAGGAAGGATGTGGCAGGTTACAGCGGGATACAGATAAGCTGCAGAACTGGGCAGAAAGGTGGCAAATGGAGTTCAATGTAGCTAAGTGTGAGGTGATTCACTTTGGTAAGAGTAATAAAAAGATGGGGTACCGGGCTAACGGTCGGATACTTGGTAGTGTGGATGAGCAGAGGGATCTTGGGGTCCATGTACACAAATATTTGAAAGTTGCCACCCAGGTAAATAGTGCGGTGAAGAAGGCATATGGCTTACTGGCTTTTATTGGTAGAGGAATTGAGTTCCGGAGTACTAAGGTCATGTTGCAGTTGTATAAGACTCTGGTGCGGCCGCATCTGGAGTATTGTGTGCAGTTTTGGTCGCCATACTATAGGAAGGATGTGGAGGCATTGGAACGGGTGCAGAGGAGGTTTACCAGGATGTTGCCTGGTATGGTAGAAAGATCGTATGAGGAAAGGCTGAGGCACTTGGGGTTGTTTTCATTGGAGAAAAGAAGGTTTAGGGGTGACTTGATAGAGGTGTATAAGATGATTAGGGGTTTAGATAGGGTCGACAGTGAGAATCTTTTTCCACGTATGGAGTCAGCTATTACAAGGGGGCATAGCTTTAAATTAAGGGGGGGTAGGTATAGGACAGATGTTAGGGGTAGGTTCTTTACTCAGCGAGTCTTGAGTTCATGGAATGCCCTGCCAGTAGCAGTGGTGGACTCTCCCTCATTATGGGCATTTAAGTGGGCATTGGATAGGCATATGGAGGATAGTGGGCTAGTGTAGGTTAGGTGGGCTTGGATCGGCGCAACATCGAGGGCCGAAGGGCCTGTACTGCGCTGTATTCTTCTATGTTCTATATTCTATGTTCTAACTTTATGATGAATTTAACTATGAACATGTGATAGAGGTCCATATATATATATATATATATATATATATATGGACGCACATACACACACACGCACACATCAACAATATTATATTGGCTGACGTTGACAAAATTGCTTTCTCTTTGGACGAATTCAAGGATTCAGGATGGATGAACATGCAAATCCCAAACCAACGATCACTGCTGCAGATAAATCAATACAAGTTGACTTTTCGAACGAAGAAATGAGCATCATCAGCAAAGTGACCGCAAAAGGTAATGAGAAACAATCTTTATAGCCCTAACATTAACCTCCACACGAAACAAATCTATACTTTATTAAAACGTGAATCTAAACGTTGCTGCATTTGTTCCCTGCCTTATTCTGATTACTTAATTTTCTCTGATTCAAAAACATACATTTGAAATACTGTTGACAAGTTTGTGAATGCGTGTGCAGCATGTTTATCACATAATGTTCCTAGATTTTGGCATGTCATTACTTAACAACAGCATCCGGACTGTGTACGTTTTTATTTTGCTTTTTAATTTCAAACAACTAACTCCAAAAAAATCATAAAAGAGCGAATTATGTTACTTTCCAGCTAATGGAAACAAACGAATTAATGCAAATAGGATTTGATATGCTTGATTATTTGCAAGCGAGTTTTAGGTCTGAGGAACAAATCTACAGTTTCAAGATAACATATAAGTCATTTTCTTCAAAGTTATCCAAAGAAATGAATGCATCTCTGCAGCACAAATTATTCTTTTGATCACTTCTACGTCTGGAAATGTAGTGGCTAAGTACTGAATCTATGAAGTGACAATATAAGTGTTGCAACAATTAGTACACGTATGGCTGATTTACTTGATTAAGCAAATTACCATTATGATCGATACAAATTCTTCAGTTGAATTACTCCAAGAGCACCTACTATTTGCTGAACGATGGTAGACCTACCACACGTATTCACTCATCCATCTTTGCTTTGTATCGTTCATTGCTCCGTAATCTTTGCAATTGGGGATTATTACTGATGTAGATTCCCTTTGTTACAGCATGCTGGTGAAACTCTCTGTTAATTTAACCAAAGACCCAGAAACGCTCACCTTGTCTTGTAGTCTGTTAAAATATGAGTGCCAGAGAACTCCCAAATTCCACTAGTTCAATAAAATGACATCAATTTTTTAAATCCTAAAAGTGAGCAATAAACAACAACTATTCCCAACTCAAAACTTCCCTTTCTCTTAACTGCCTATGACCTTCCCGCAACTCTATAGCAAAATGCTTTTCCAATAATGCTTATTAAAATTACATCAAATTAATTTCAAAACTACACAGCTGCTATCATCTTCTGTGACTTCAATCTTCCACTGCTGAATTCCTTGGGTCTTCTTTCTTTTTAATGCGTTTATGTCTCATAGGAAAAGTGCCATTGATCGAGAGGGTTTCCTATTTTCTTGGGTTTCTCTTGATCGCAATTTCTCTCTAACCAATTTTCAAAATGTCCACATTTTAATATAAAATGTTAATACCTTCTGCCCTTTCAATATTTGCCAATGCGTCTCCTACTCACAAAATATCTGAAGATATCTGCCGAAAGAGATGCAATCAGGTTGTGTACGTCAATGGCAAAAGCGTTCATGTATGATAATCTCACTTATTCATATGTTTCCATCTGAAAAATGACACTTCTAAATTTAATGTTCACATCGACGTTCAATTCTCTTCATATTTATTTAAGTTTCCTACTGATTTGATTGATGTAAATAATATTGCAATGAGTGAATATTAAAATGCCTCATTCATTTTAAAAAAAACACACAACACCAGGTTAAAGTCCAACAGGTTTAATTGGAAGCACATCAACTTTCGGAGCGACGCTCCTTCTTCAGGTGATAGTCCACACTATCACCTGATGAAGGAGAGTCGCTCCGAAAGCTAGTGTGCTTCCAATTAAACCTGTTGGACTATAACCTGGTGTTGTGTGATTTTTAACTTTGTATACCCCAGTCCAACACCGGCATCTCCAAATCATTCATTTTGACATTCTGAACCATTATGTTTGAGAGAAAACATAATACTTTGTTCCGTTTCTATTGCCAGTATCGGTTCTTGTCTCCTGTGTTTAAAATAAAGTCCAAAAAGGGATTGTTTGGAAATATTCTGTGGCATTATTCAAATAAATATGCAAACGTATGAAATTAGAGCCGAGAATGACTCATTCAGGCCTTCCAATCAGTTCTGCCATTGATAGAGATTATAGCAGATCAGGTTGCCTTCCAAATTTTACATGACCATTTATTCTCAATAAACATGGTGCCCTTTATCGAATAAAGTTGGCTATATCTCTAAAGCCAGGTTAAAATGGTTCAATATCACCATCCACCGTGCTTTGATCCAGAGAGTTGCAAACTCACACAATCATCAGTGAATATATATTTGAGTCGTTCAAGACAGCTGATGCATGCACAGAAAAACCAGCAGCACATAAAACATGGGCCATCCTTAGTGAACGTGCTAAACACACAATGTAATCCCACACATCTGCCCTCAACCAAACCTCACACCCCAACCACAACAAAGATCGAGTCACCCTAGTCCTCAAGTTCACCGCAATAATCTTCAAAGCCAACGTATCAGCCTCTGTCACTTTGGCCAGCTGAAGTCAGACGAACATCAGAAAATTAATATTTCCCGACCCACCGCTATCCCCTATTTGTCGGGACTGCTCCCTCCGCGACTCCCTCATTTGGCCACACTCCTCATCAACCCCGACTCCAGTCCTGTAAAATTCACCAGTGGCTGGTAGCGTTGGGACACCTGCAACCATTCCTCCCCTATCACCTCCGTCCAAGGCCCCAAAGAATGATTCCAAGTCTGGCAATGCACGTGCATTTCCTCCAACCTGACTTATTGCATCAGTTGCTCCTGATCTGGTCTTCTCTAAATTAGAGAGACCAAGTGCAAACTTGGGAAGTAAATGAGGCAAGATTTATGGACCACATTCTCCAATCAAACCCACCTTTCTGTCGCCAACCATTTTAACTCCCTATCCCACTCCCCTGACAACTAGGCCATCCTGGGCCTCCTCCACCTTCAACAGAAACCACACACAAACTGAAGGAAGAACACCTCATCTTCCAACTCAGGAGGTAACAAATATACCATTTTAACAAAGAATTCACCAACTTTCAAATCTCTTGAACCCTGTCCTCATCCCAGGTTCAGCCTTCTCTCTCCACCTCGCTCCCTTAATCTGACCCTACCTGTCAATTTTCCAATTATCTGCTCTACCCCTCAGACCGACCAATTACAACCACCACTTACCATCCCAACCACATTTATCGCAACCCCAATCCCATTCCTCTATTTAGTTGGCAGCCCCTTTCCCCTACCCCAGTCCTGATGAAAGGTTTTGACCTGAAACGTCGACTTCCCTCTTCTTCTGATGCTGCCTAACCTGCTGAGCTTTTTCCAGTTCAATGCTCTATCCACTCTGACTCTCGTGCAACTGCTGTTCTATCTTCACATAGAGAAATGGGTAAAATGAAGGCTTACGTTATACACGAGAGAGAAAATGATCATGGAGACAACTTTGTGTACATTATTGAGGGTGATACACCTGGTATTTAGAGCATTGTGGAGGACATTAGCAAAAGAATGTGCTGAGTTATGATTGACAGTGGTCCATGTGATTATACTGTACAACCTGAATTGGTCAGGTGCGAGGTCAGCACTCCTGTTGCATCTGCAAGCTGTGGCCATATCTCCGTTTCTAGGTGGGCAACATGATTCAATATCGTCGGTGGTGGGCAGGTTGTTGAAGGGAATCCTGAGGGACAGCATGTACATGTATTTAGAAAGGCAAGGACTCAATAAGGATGGTCAACATGTCTTCGTGCTTGGAAAATCGTGTCTCACAAAATTGTTAGAGTTTTTTGAGGAAGTATCAAAGAGGATTAATGAGGGAAGAGCGGTAGATGTGATCGATATGGACTTCAGTGAGGCGTTCGACAAGGTTCCCCGTGGGAGATTGATTACCAAGGTTCGATCTCACGGACTACAGGGAGAACGAGCCATTTAGATACAGAACTGGCTCAAAGGGAGAAGACAGAGATGGTGGTGGAGGGTTGTTTTTCAGACTGGAGGCCTGTGACCAGTGGAGTGCCACAAGGATCGGTGCTGGGTCCTCTACATTTTGTCATTTACATAAATTATTTGGATGCGAGCACAAGAGGTACAGTTAGTAAGTTTGCAGATGACACCAAAATTGGAGGTGTAGTGGACAGCGAAGAGGTTTACCTCAGATTACAATCGGACCTTGACCAGATGGGCCAATGGGCTGAGAAGTGGCAGATGGAGATTAATTCAGATAAATGCGAGGTGCTGCGTGTTGGGAAAGCAAATCTTAGCAGGACTTATACACTTCATGGTAAGGTCCTAGGGAGCGTTGTTGAGCAAAGAGACCTTGGAGTGCAGGTTCATAGCACCTTGGAAGTGGAGTCGCAGGTAGATAGGATAGTGAAGGCGGCGTTTGGTATGCTTTCTTTTATTGGTCAGACTATTGATTACAGGAGTTGGGAAGTCATGTTGCGGCTGTACAGGGCATTGATTAGGCCACTGTTGGAATATTGCGTGCAATTCTGGTCTCCTTCCTATGGGAAAGATGTTGAGAAACTTGAAAGGTTTCAGAAAGGATTTACAAAGGATGTTGTCAGGGTTGGAGGATTTGAGCTATAGGGAGAGGCTGAACAGGCTGGGGCTGTTTTCCCTGGAGCGTTGGAGGCTGAGGGGTGACCTTATAGAGATTTACAAAATTATGAGGGGCATGAATAGGATAGATAGACAAAGTCTTTTCCCTGGGATCGGGGAGTCCAGAACTAGGGCAAATTAAGCTATGAAATATATCAGTCTGTTTATACTGCTAAATTTGCTTTGATTTCCATCACAATGATATTTTCTTTCCGTGTTAACACGATTATTAACGTACCCCCGATAAGTTTGCATTACTATTCTCTTTAAGCTTATACTGTGTGCTGGTGCTCCTCGATCACATCGGCAAATGACTTTCAGTGTTCATGATTCCTCAGCTCAAAGTCTTTCCAAACCCGACTCTTTATTTAATTATGCTATCCTTCTCTTCTGTATTGATAAATCATTAGTAAACAGGTTTATTGTTTTTTAAAAAATCTCCTACCTTTCTAATGAACCTGTTACTTATCCATCTCATCCTACTAATACGTCCCTGTAATTGTAATGACTTTGTACTTAATTATGTCTATTTCAGGTTATTTCACCTTTTTTTAGATATAGAATCCTTATCCTTCTATTTCCTTTTAGTGATTATTCTAGCATCATTTATTGGAATACTTTGCGATTTCTCCCTCAGGTCATCCTGCTGATTTATCGTTTCCATACTAATGCCTGCAGCTTTGGACTTGGCTCTGCTCTGTGAATTAAGGAAACATATGGGTCGCTGACTTGAATGGTTGTGGAATAGAATGCAAAATATTGGAGATTATAATGTAATAGGAAAAACATTAGTTGGGCCACATCTGGATTTCTTTTCGAGAATTTTGGTTGTCACAGTTTTGGGAGAATGTAAGTGCTTTGGACAATGTGCAATGGGAAGTGATCAGGATATCACCGGGTTGAAGCATTTCAGCTAGGATGAGTGAAGATATAGATTTGATTGCCTTCCTTTGAGTAGAAAGTGCTGTGGGATCCATATTGATGTCTATAGGAGGAAGGGCTATAAATAAGCTCAATAGGAATAAGCATTTCCACTTCCGAGATGGGGCAGTTGTCAGGCAGCATAGATTACTGATAACCATCGCAAGGTTTAGAAGGGACTAAAGGACAATTGTTCTTTCACCCAATCTATGATAAGTATCTGGAACTTAGTGCTTCACAAAATAGTAGTATGACAGTAATAAGCGCACAATTTGTTTTGTATTCAGATAAACATTTAGAACATTACATTAATCGTCCAAATGCTGAGGAATGGGAATAAGGGGGTGCTGGAAGAGCGGCAGAGACATAATAATGGGCTGAAATGTTTCTTTTAGTTAGGTGGGTAGTCAGGTAGCTAGTCAGTGGATATTTTTGTAGCTAGTCACAATGCAAGCTGAAGGCCTTACTGTTGGGGCCAATCTGGTGACTGTCAGGGTGTCCTAGTAAATAAAAGATTGACACAGCATTCCTTCAGGGTCACAATGACTTTGAGATGATGCAACCAGTCAAAGCTGGGCGGGATAACATTGAAACAGATTTTCGTGGGGGCTTTTTTTTTGTTGGGAGCACGTTAAGCAACATGCCTTGTGTTGTGTAACCGAGACAGAATCATTGCTAGGTTACACTCAATATTTAAGAGAATGTGATGACATTAGTATAAAAATAGAGATTTGTAAGGTGAAGTCAGAGAATGGGAGAAATTATTGGAGGGGAAATAGAATGGCTTCTCTTCTTTAAATTCACTGTTTTGAAAATTTCCCATATGATTCTAAAAGTTGGGTTCTGCAATTCTTGTCTTGCTTAGCTGGAAGACATATTTTATGAAGCAAATCGACTTTTACCACATTTCTTCTTCTGAAGCAAATTTGATCTGAACAATAATCACAACCCCATCATCGGCCACCAATTACACCTCCATTTTTCACCTCTGCCTAAGAAAGCATCGGATGCTATTGTTCCTCATATACCATACTTGCATCATTTTTTTTTCTCATTACAACCAAACATCATGCTGGGAGGTCATGATTTATAATATTTAATTTCATATCAATCAATTGTTGGTTGTGATCTGAAACACAAAAACACAACGTTCCACATTCCAATTTAAACATAATTTAGTATTCAATAAAACAGTCGTGATAAACTTCTACCTCCATTTGTGATTATTGAATTTTTAATGAAGAATACTCCGAAGTGAAATAAAATTTGAAAGCATAATTCACGCATACGTGAAATTGTTGTCTTTACATGTCAGTTGAGGCGTGATTGAAATTGAACAGTCACTCTGCAATCTAACAAATCTCCTTACCAGAACATATTGAAATGTCACTTTGAAACTGAGCAGTGAAATTGCTTTAGGATGCAAGTTTCACCTCTCAGAGGTGAAAATTTGCTTGATAGTGTCTGACTTAAGGTTATCAACTTTTCATATGACAAACATTTTCATGTTTTTGCATTGCTACGATTTTTGTTGTGTGTAAACTCAATGTATTCTGTGTTATGTTGCAGTTCCTCGAGCGATCAAGCATGATCCAATACAATCAAGTAAATTAATTTGCTTTTAAACAATGCTTACTGACCGATTGATTTCGGGTTTACTTGCAGCCTTTGTTTTAATGGCAGTATAGTCGACATTGATTTATGTTGAGGTTTACGGGATATATTTGAGGTTTCTTCTGGAAAACTGTTATCAGTTCTAGTCGCCCAGTTATAGGAAGGATATTATCAGGCCAGAAAGGGTGTGGAAAGATTTACCAGGATGTAGGCAGAGTGGATAGCCCGGGACATTTTTCATTGGAACGTAGGAGGTTGAGAGGTGACCTGATAGAAGTTTATACAATAATGAGAGGTTTAGATACAGGTCATGGTCGTTGCTTTTTCCCTAAATTGGGCATTTCAAAAGTGGGCGCACATTTTAGGGTGAGAGGAGAGAGAATTAAAAAGAGGCATTATTTTTTACACAGAAGGTGGTTCGCATGTGGAATGAAATTCCTGAGGATGTGGTGGATGTGAGGACAGTGGGAATCTTTGCAGTGACATGGGCCAGGTACAAGCAGGCGGGACTGGTTTATTTTTGGTTTAAAGTTCGGCATGGATTGGTTGGATCTAAGCGTCTGTTTACGTGCTGCATGACTCGATGTTAACCACAGTTAGAATTTTACATCTAAGTCCGTAGTGACAGACATTGCTCCTTCCAGAAAAAAAAAATAGTGCTGATCAATACTTGAGTCTCACAATAATCAAGGTAATAATGGAGAGTACGCAGAATTTTTGAAGACTATAGAAATATGTTAGATGATGATTTGATGTGCAAATATACACAAAAAACTTTGAATACAAAGCTGACACATTCCAACTGTCACAGCATAATAGAACAACTAAACTACAAACCATTTTTATTCAATGGTATTTCCATCTTTGACTCAATTACAACCAATTTACTGAGTTAAATGCTGCCTTAAATATATTTGGTATAGTCATACAAACTGTATAGTTCAAAACACAAGCAAAGGCCTCGATGTCTGCAATACCAAACTTCAGAAATGACTCGCAACTCCTGTAAACTCATCAAAAAACAGGAAACTAATGGAATCGACACGGGAAGCCAAGTTAAGTTGAATCTAAACACGCAAGAAATCTGTCCATTTTTACTGCATTTTCTTGACTAGATCCTATTAATTTCGGCTTTGAGCCTACCAAATTTCTATTTAAATTAGACTTGAATAATGCAAACACCCAGCCCCACTAATTTTGTGAAATCAAACTCGTCATTTCAAGGATTGAATAGCATAAAATCTCCTCACCACAGATTTAAAAGTCTGATCTCTTAAATTTATGCTATTCCCATAGTTGTTATGTCCACGATCTGTCGAGTCTTCATCCAGGCATACACATTATAGAACTCAAATAATCTTATAAATAAGAGTCATTATATCAAATGATATTCTTTAAAAATACAATAATTACAGGCCGTCCCTGTTCAAACTTGGTTTATAAGATAAGCTGCTTGTATCATGAAAGACTTGAATGAACCTTCGCTGAACCCGTGATAAAGTGACTTTATCTTTTGATATTCGAATATAGAGTACAAAGCAGCACAGGGTGGTCAATGTTTGGCCCAGGCGTGTACAAAAGCACGAAAACCTCCTTATATCTCTTAATTTTATACTTCTCTCATCACGTGCTGCACATGCATGCTGACTCTATGAGATTCCAATAACATTCATACCTTTCACAGCTACTGAGTTCTATTAGCTCTCGTCATTTAAATATTATCGTTTCTTTGTATTCTTGTGGAAATGTTCACATAAATGTTCACCTGTCTTTGTTTTGATAATGGGGCTATGGTTTACAGCTTTTTGAAAAAAAAAACTACATTTGGTATTTTCCAATCCATTGACAAATTTCCAAAAACTGATGAATTTAGAAAGTTTATAATAATGAACAAATTGTCTGTGCTACCACTTACTTCCACAAAACTGGATCTAGACCAATTGCTATGAGTGATTTGCAAGTTCACAGAACGTCCACAACAAACGATTGGTTCGTAAACACAAAAATAATTAACTGTTTTGAATAGGCTTTAGGCTTATCTGTCACGAACCATCAAGGCATGTTTAAGGAGAACGACCAGGAGATCCAACAGCAATTAAATCTAACGGCATTCTTGGATTGGAAACAAAATGTATTAGAGGTTGGTAAATAGTTCTACATTCAAATGAAGACAGTATCGCATCAATCAAAAACAAATTAAGAAGTTGAAAAGAACAACATGTGCATCGAAAAAAAACCTTGTACATATGAAATACTATTTTTTCAAGGATTCTGCACACAAATCACATTATCTATACACCAAAAAAAAAACTCGATCTTAATGATAGCTAGTAACAGAATGTTAGTCATCGAGTCATTGAATCATACAGCATGGAAACATAACCTTTGATACAAACTGTCCATCCAAACATAATTTCAAATTAAACTAATCCCACTTGCCTTTTTCTGACCCAGATTCCTCCAAGGAGAAAGTGAGGATTGCAGATGCTGAAGATCAGAGTCGAGAGTGTGGTGCTGGGCATCAGAAATGAGACTTGTGTGTTGGGGTTGAGAGATAAATGGGAGCGGATGGGGTTGGGGGGGGGGGGGACATAGCTGGGAAAACGATATGTGGAAGAAGGTAGGGAGCAGGTGATAGGTCAGAGCAGGCAGTGATAGATGGGTCTGGAGAGCTCCCAGTCCCAAGCCTCCAAATCAGCACCGTCCTCGCGACCCGTCCATCTCTGCCCCCCTGACCTATCACCTTCTCCCTCACCTTCATCCACTTATCGCTTTCCTGGCTATCTCCCCCCAACCCCCCTTCCCATTTATCTCTCAGCTACCAACCCTTAAACCTCACTCCTGATGAAGGGCTTATGTCCGAATCATCGGTTCTCTTGCTCCTCGGATGCTGCCTGACCGGCTGGGATCTTTAGGAACCATACTGTCGACCCATATTCCTCCACACATTTCTTATTTATGCACTTATCTAAGTGTCTTTTAAAAATTGCAATTATGCTGAAACTTCGTAAGAAAGTTTATTTTACTTACGAAATGCCCTTTGTGTAAAATTAAATACCCCCAAAGGTCTTCTTTAAATCTTTCCTCCTTTCACTTTCGAAACATGCTTTCCAGTCTTAAAATCGTCATTGCGAAGAACTTTATACTTAGCATTCTTACAATCGATATCAGTCATGATTTTATAAACTCCTATAAGCTCACCTCGCAACCTCCCACATTCTAGTGAGGAATGTCCCAGCCTATCCAGCTCATCTTAATAACTCAAACATTCAATACCTTGCAACGTTTGAGTAAATCTGTTCTAATGCACATCCAGTTTGATAATATCATTCCTATTACTGTTCGATCAAAACTGAACACAGTTCTCCAGGACAGGCCCCATCAATATTCCGTTTATCCTCGAAACCTGGAACATGACTTCCAAAGATCTGAGCAGTGAAGTCCAATTTTCTAAAAGCCTTTTTAATCACCTTGTCAACCGGAGACGTCCACACCTTTCTCTTCTAAAATGAGATAAAACCACAGATCTCTAAAGTTCGGTAATCATGATGCTCTTCCACAAAAAACAGACTATTCGTGTTACAAAATGATATCACAAATTCTATCTCTGAAAGACAGAGCATAGTAAAATTCCAACTCAATCATCACCACATTGTTCGACGAACTGTTTCGAGTCACAGTTTGTCAAGCTACACAGTAGAAAAGATCTTCCCAGCAAAATTAATCCAAAAGAATACAGAAAGAAGTAGCAACCTTTATGACCACTTTGACCTCTCATAAACCTTGATTTTGCCTTTCAGATAATCTATTAAGCATTTCACCAATTTGACTACTCATAGAAAATCCGTTTAAAACTTGTCTAAATCACACTGAAGCATGCTTGCGTCTCCCTGACAGCTGTACGTTCAAACTAGAACTGTACTGCCCACAAGGTTGCTGTTTTGACGTTTACTACCCACATGTGTATTATTGAGACATATTGTGAATTGCAGGTGTAACAGCACGGATCATTGTGGTACCCTACTACTCACAGGCTAACACTCGAAGAAAAGCACTTATCTTCTTTCCAGTCTGCCATCAATTCTTTATCTAACTCACCAGGCTCCCCCAATCCTATGCATTTTAAATTTACAGAATAGTCTCTTATCAATATCACTGTGCACATCCAAACAAACAAGATGTACTTCTCTCACCTCCATCATTCTGGATTTGTATCGTCGAAAAAGTACAGTAGACATGTCAAGAATGATTTCCCTTTTGTCAACTAATGGTGACTCTGTGTGATCCTGTATTAGGAGTGTTCTAATATTACATCTTTTATGGTGTTCTCCAGCATTTCCCCTTGCATGGACGTCAGGCTAGCCTCGATTCACATTTCAACCGTGCAGTTACATTAACAATCAAAGCCAAAGAACTAAAAAAAACTCCAATATCTATAGCATCCTGAAAGATGTCCGTTGTTATTTCTTCGACGTCTTACTTGGGTAATCGGTACCATAGTTCTCTAATTTTGGTAATCCTCAAATGACATGCGTTTTTGTAGCCTCTGTCAGGATCTTGCAAATCCCTAAGGTGGGTTAGTTGTCTCTGTAGGCTGGACATCTGGTCTGACTACAATTTCTAGATATAGCAGATAACAGTATGTTACACTTGTCCCTTACGGATGCCGTGTCGAACACATAATTGCTTTAATAATAGGAGAGGTCATGGCACTGTTGTTGGAACGTACATTTGGCAGAAAAATGAAGGAGCTTTTCTAAATGTAATTACTTCCCATTTAAGCAGTTTGCATACAAACCATTTTTCTATCAAAAAACAAATTTTTGATGGCTAACAGACGAACTAATAAAACTGTTCCGTAATATCACATTAATTCTACTATTGTTAAAACATTCCTTTTACATGCTTCATTTGGATTTCCAAGTTATGAATACGTTATAATATGAATGGATTATCATTTCAGATGTTCAAAGACTTATTGAAATCTTATGTAAGTAATAATCAATTACATTATTAGACCACAACGCAAAGGACATTTTGGAATACAAATGATAATAAAACTAGGTCGGGCCATGCTTTTCCCAGAAAACAACAAAAAAATAGTCAGTTTCTGTAAATAACCATAAACTGCAGTGGTGCATTGTTAAAAAAAAAAACAAATGGCGACATTTACATTTTAGAGAAGATTATTAAAGCAGTTCAGTAATCATGTCCCAAATTTTGCATTTTCTGTAAACTAGCTAACAACTATCTGCTGAAATTGACAGGATTTGGAATGGAAATTCGCTGTAATCGGGCTACACATCCAAGCAGGACACTTTACAGGGAATCGGAGGTATCTATGAGGATTCCAAAAAGCAGTAAGGTTCGCCAGATATTTAGATGGATGAACCTTTGACAAACATGAAAAATTCAATGAATAAGTATTAAACAAGGTTCATCAACGAGGTTTCAACAGTGTGCAGAGAGCGGGATAGATAATGAGAGAAGCAGACAGAATTAAAAGAGAACAGCAAAGTCAATTGGTAAATGGAACATTTCATTTCAATCTACACCTTACTATGTTCATACGTTATTTTAAAGTGTGATTAGCTGCGGGAAACACACGTGCTCTTGCAGTGATATAGACGCTCAATGACATAAAGTTTAAAAAATGTAAAATTCATTTCTATTTGCATAATTTGAATTTTCATTTTTGAAATACAAAGCCTTCGTTGACAGTGGAGCATCAAATGCGAATACATTAGTGCTTTGATCAAATGAACAACTGCATGTAAACTGAATATTTATTGATGAAAACAGGGACCTGCCTTACACAGATGAGTGGAATCCCTCAAAATTGCTTTGTGTTTCAATAGCGATGAACTCAACTCAAATTAAGAAACCACAATGATTACTATATGAGAAAAATGCATTTGAAAATACTGTAGAATACACAATATTACCACAACGTTTCATATTTGCATGAAATAGCCAGCACTAAATGTTAAAATTATCAGTTCATTTCCCCTTTAACGTATACGACTATAAGAATTCTTTTTCTCTTGTAACCATTTTTATCCATTCGAAATTTGTTCAGAAAAAAGTTTGCCCATTTAATTTGAATGTCGGTTTGTAAAGTGCTTTGTGTAAAATGGATCGGCTACTGTGGAAGCGAAATTACTTGCGTTATTTTGCATTTAAGATATTTTACAATAAGAAGATAGGTTTTAACAAAGTTCTTCGCTCTTCTTACACAGTGCCAACAACGAGAATTAAAAGAGGTGACATTCAAATAAACATTCCATTTTATTGCACTGCTGACTGGATTTTTGCTGCAGTTGAAGCATTTGGAAAATAATGTATGGCGACATTTCTGATAAGTTTATTAATTTTGTTACAGATATTATCGCATTGAATTCATGTGTTAATTAACTGGCGTTAATTTTCCATCTTTTTTAACGTCTTGAGATCTTGTTATCATTATTCTGGTGACACACAAATCCAATCCACAAAACCAAAATCTAGTCCTGTGATGAAATATAGCATACTATCTTCGTGCATTTTTATCATCTTTGCAGGCTGAAAGTGGCATTTGTTTTAATTGTCTTTACTCGAAATCAGCTGGCAACACAGTAAATGTGAATTGCCAAGATCTCCTGTTGGGAAGGACCTGCTGCTGCCAAACATCAATATCTACCTTTTAGATTCCAGTGGGGGCTGCAGAAGTCGTCTTATTTGTTTACATCTTTTTCTTAATTGCCCAATTTAGAATGTCACAATATCGAAAGGTACATTGATATATTTAAAATTAGTTCAATGTAACTTAAAACATGCAGCTTTAATTTTTGTATAATTATTTTGTTTTTCTTTCTCACTCCATTTTCCGATAGTTAATTTTCCAGAGACGGAAATAACTGAAAACGATTCTAGAAATTGATTTGACATCTCTTGCAAATTGAATTTCAAATTGCGACTTAAAATGTCATCATTGTAGCCTGAGAATCAAGGACGATGTCTAAATGTCCTTCCCACAGATCTCAGCTGGCCATAGTTTTTCTGAATTTTCTTAAAACTTCTGCGGCCAGTCGAAACTTCAAGGAAACTCAAGAAAACCCACTCCCCTCCCCCATGCACATGTGTTTACATTTGGAGGGAAATAGTTGTGATGAAAATACAATATATGCATGTAACTTACATGTCATGTACACTTTTTGAAGATTACAGATGTGGATTCACTTCGTCATTCTTCTCAATTGTGTACAACAGTTAACTCAAGGGGAGATTTCAAATTATTTTAACAGCTCTGCCCTATCACCCACCTGCATGGAGTGAATCTTTTGCATGTAAATTCAAACCTTTTTTAATGGTAGCCAGATCCTCCCAAAACCGATGATTTCTCTTGTACACACATAAACATTGTTCTATTGACTTCGAATCGCTAAATAAAATATGTCACAGAATTATAGAATGACTGTAACACAGAAATGGGCCATATGCTAAGTCTGTTTTGGCACCATGAAGGGGATTTTCATCTTAAATTATAATTCCAGTTTCTCACTAATGTACCCGCAGTTTATTCATCATGTTATCACGAAAAATGACACTATTATCATCAGAATATTTTCTTAAAATTAAGCTTACCTCCAACTTCCTCATTTTCCGTTCACTTTACCCTGGATTGAGTATTCCTTACACCCCGTCAGTACAATAGCCTTTCTGATAACTGACTTGGTCAACGGGCGGCTTATATATGCTTTAACAGAAAGGTCACATGATGTTTGAAGAGCTGAGTAGAGGCATTCCTACCTCTAAGTATTCCCTACAATGCCTGCAAAAGTAAATTTTTTGCTGCTCCTCATAGCTTCCGTATGCGTTGGACAATTGTGCTAAAAGGTGTGAATCAAGCCGAGGTAAGGTGAAATTGGCGTGAGAATGATCAGCAACATCAAACGTGAGCCCATGTTTGTAGATTAATTAAAGTAATCTCTCAAAGCTGTCAATAAATTTGAGTTACTCACAGTAATTTAGAGGAGACAAAACTAGAAAATAATGTTTGCTTCTTGGAGAAAAATATATTCCGTGTCACTGTTGCACCTTGGATACTTCGATCTCCTGAAATAACATTGCATGTTCATGATCCTTTGAACTTGTGCATGAAAGTATTAACCAGAGCAGAACTGACTAAGGAGAGGTATTGCAAAAGCATGATGAAGCACAAATGAACAGCAGAGAAAATGGTGTTTTGTGAACACCATGGTACAAAAGTGACAAAAATGTCGATGGTGCTAAGAAAGTGTTAAGTAGAAAAATAAAACAGGTATATCTTCGAAATAGGGTAATTAGTTTTTTAATTTAAAGTACATTAGCGAAGATTTGACATGCTCTACCTGAATTGTCTTCTCATTAGATGTTATCATTTGTGGCTTGTCATTCATAATAAATATCCATGCTTATGAATGAATCGTGGACAAAAACGAAGTGAGATATAATTCAAATTATTGGCCAATAAATAGTGAGAAGAGACCACTTTCACAGCTGTCTGTTTCCAATCTAGGCAAGTCCATAACCGTTACAAAAACCGAAAAAGAACTGTGGATTCAGTAAATTAGGAGCAAAAACAGAAATTTCCGAGAAAGCTCAGCAAATTTGGCAGCATCTGTGGAGAGAACTCAAAGTTAACATTTCGTGTGTCGAGTGAGGCTTCTTCAGAAGGTGTTCTGCTGAGCATTTTTAACAATTTCCGTACTTGTACCATAAACTTTATAATTGAATTTATTTTGCATGTATAGTGTTGCAAAATTGTGACTCTCGATGATGGAAAAATGAAGAATATATTTCTTTCTCTGCTGCAGTAGTGATATTTGCTTTTTGTTTGTGTCCATCATTTGTTGTGTTTTGACAGACTCTGCACAAGCAGGTAGGTATTATTTTGATGGTACTACTGGGAAAAGTTGTACAGATAATATGGCACAAATTGGTATTTCTTCTCCATAAATGGAATCTTATACTTAGTTCCTATCGACTACCAGAGACCATTCAAAAGGTGGGCATACTGAAAGTCGTCAAGCAAATTAATGACAAAAGTTGCCTGGTAACCAGAGAAATGAACAAAATATTAATGGTTTCCCTTTTCAGTTTAAACTATCAGAAAGCAGTTTCATTGCTCCCAAACTGATGGTCCAAATTATCCAGGGAGTGATAAAGATGCAGATACAGTTACTCAAGTTGCGTTTGACCAAAATCTTGACCTCCTATGTTGGGGCTGGAGGTAATTGCTGTCCTCATTCAAGATGTAGTCATCAACACCATAGAACAATGAGATGTACTGTCGACATGCAGAAGTGGAAGATAGACCTTTACTGTTCAGTGGTCGTGCTGTGATCAATACTTGTTTTCTTTCTTAGGTCCTTAAATAATTTTAAACATTTCAAACAGTTTAAATTACTTTTTTAAATCATCTTATCATGTGTATTTTAAAGTAAACAAAGGTGGGAATGTTTTGAAGAAAATTTCGATTAAAGAACAATATTGAAATTATTTTCAAATGTGTTTGTGATCTTAAGATGCGTTAACAGCGCAACTTGATTGTATCCACTTAGTTGTTTTGATGGTGAGGATGGTGGAGGTCAATATCCTCTTTAGTCGGTTGGTTAGATGGTGAGATCTGGGTGAAGAACATTTGGTGGGATATTGGTAATTACTTGTGTCGTACATGATGGAGACTGTGAGTGATCTGGTTTCCCTTGTGGCAGGGATGGGTTAGAATTCTTTATGAATTTGATTTGAATTGCACCAAGAATCGCAATGGACTTTCTGGCCTCAGTTACTGCCAGCCTAGATTTGATATTTATGAAAAATAGATATTAATATAATGGTGGGAACGTTCAGGACATCCAGCCAATGCTTCTGATGGAAAGGTCAGTGTGGGGTAAAGTAGTTTTTATTTTGACATCCATAACTCACAATATTTTCCTTTAAGTGTGAGACTAATGGGAAGTTTATCTCTTCCCAGTGGAAACTGCTTTACAAGGAAGGCACAAATAGACACTTCTGACCTTCGTCTCTGTCAAATGCTGAGCAGCACTGAACATCGCAAAGTTTGGTATTTCTGCAGTCGCAAGTAATGACCCCATATACCCTTTGTTCAGAGTAGAAAATATGTAATGAGAGTTTTGTGACTAATATTTAAATGACATTTTCGATCCGAATTCACAGAATTAAAACAAAGTATTTTTCATCCTCAGAAATGGAAGCGCTATTATTAAAAACAGGTAGGATACTGGGTACTGATTTACTAAAAATATATGCAGATATATTGAATATGTAGGATTGGAGAAACAACCATTTGGTTCAGCCAATTTGAGTTGAAACAGTCAACGGTTGCACATGCAGATCATAAGTATGCATACAAAATGAAGAAAATGTTCATAAATCAAAAACACAAAACAGCTATTTTCTCTCACCCACATATAAAGGACATTTTTAAAGCTTGCTTTCAGGCAGGCATTTACGAGATTCCATCAAATCTAATTCGAACTGATCCCGACTTGTCAGGAAGAGCAACGAGAAAATCTCCAAAATATTTATCTTTCTTTAAGGAGTTTCCGTTCATATTCCTCTGTTCGCTTGCAAATATGTTATAGTTTTATAGGTGAGCCTTTCAAGAAAGGGCTCAATGTTTGTCATGAATATTGCTTTGTGGTGATATCGCTGAGAATCCAGGAGGTCAAACGATGCAGTCACATCTTTCTTTGTAAATGTGAGGCATTGAATTTTGGTAAGACGAAGAATGGCAGGACTTAATAGTAGGGTCCTGAGAAGTGTTGTCGAACAGAGGGACCTAGAAGTTCAGGTAACATAGTTCGTTCAAAATTGCGTCATAGGTATACAAGGCGGTGAACAAGGCATTTGACGCAGTTGCCTCAATTGCTCAGGCCGTTAAGGAATTGAGAGATCACATCACCATTTTGCTGTAGCCACTTGTGCAGTCCGAGGTACAGTTCTAGCCGATCTGCGATAGGAAGGGCATTATTTAATTGGAAATGGTGCAGGAAATATTGAGAAGGATGAGAGAAGAGCTGGAGGGTTTGAGTTATAAGTAGAAGCTGGATAATCTGGGACTTGCTTTTACTGGACTAGAGAAGTCGAGCGTTGACCTTATAGACTTTTATGAGGACATGAGAAATATAGATATGATAGATAGCCGAGTAGTGGGATTCAAATCTGGCGAGAGGAGGTGAGAGGCGAGAGGAGAAAGATTTAAAATGGATCTGCGCGTAACATTTTCACATAGTATATTGTTTATATGTGAAAGGAACTGTCCAAAGAAGTATGAGATGCAGGTACAGTTACAACATTTAAATGACATTTCAACAAGAACATGACTGCAAAGTTTTAGAGGTACAAGGGCCAAACGCAGGGAAACACAACTAGTTTAGTTCGGGAAACCTTGTCAGGATGGATGAGTTGGACAAAGGTCTGTTTCCATGCTGTGTGACTCTCTGACTCCATAAGTTGATTGTGAAGACACACTCTCGCCTTTTGGAGAGGTGCTGATGAGAGAGAGAGAGAGAGGGAGACACTCATGGCTATTAAAGTTTCTGATTAATTACATTGTTAAAAAATGTTCTCTCTAAAGAATTTGCAGTACCCATGTGCTTTAGCAGACATTGCTTAAAGGGCAGACAATTGAGATTAATTAGAGGTTCGAGCTGTTCACATTGTAAGTTAAACCAATCAGACTCACTCAGCGAAAGTCACATCTTAGCTTAAGAATTCTACTTCCAATTTGATAGGAATTGTCCCGCATGCACACTGAGATGACCATGTTTTTGGCTTTCTTATTGTCAATACCCTTGGAAATGTACGCTGGCTAACGGTCGGTTCCAAGACACTATCACATGCATTACTTAACACGGGTGACCTTTTTTTTAGTTTAATTCTAAGTTGCAATTGCTGTTCATAACCCCTACTTTGTCTGAGGCATGCAAGTCCTTGTTTGGTCACAATGAAAATAGTACCACCTTAAAAGAACCTAGTAGATATTAAGTTAATCTGGAAAGACAAATATCTTTAAAAATAGCGACATCTACAGCATATAATAGCTGCCTTCACGTCAAACATACTGCACCATTTTTCAGCTGTCTGTTAAGCTATGTGTTGCATGGATCTTCATTAAATAAAGAGGATCCGCTGCCAGTCAGGAGGTCTTGGTACCATTGGTCTTGGGTAGAATCTGTACAAAATGCAGGGGCGTGGCTGGGATTAGTCTTCCAGTTGGGACAATCATAGGCAGGTGATATGTCTGACCAGTGATCAAGGAGTTTTCCTTAATTCATTCGTGGCATGTGAGTTTCTCTGTTACAGCGATATTTAGTATTCAACAATAATTGTTCTTAAGAATGTTGTGGTGAGTTGCATTTTTGAACCACTGCAGTCCATGTCAATACTCGGCTTTTACATGCAAAGCTGGCAGCTCCTCTGAACTTCTACATAACTGACCAAATAGCAAATCTCTTAACCATTCCATCAACAAAGCATTAATTTAATGACTGTTTGATCCGATATGAACATGATCCAATTCCAATAGATGATGTTTGTATCACGCAAACCTATCCATGCAGTGTAATGAAGTATAATCGTTTATCATACTTCCATTTTGGTTGCCTTGTGGAGGGAATTTCCGTCTCATTTGGTTCTGTTTGTGTTCACTTTAATGACTTTAAATAAAACAGTAACTTCAGAAATCCCCAATGCTTCACTTTTTGTGGCAGTTCCCACGGAACGATGATCGGGCACTGGTCTGTAGTGGACATTGCTGAGATGTGACTATGGACAGGGAAATTACATTGCTTCGTAGTTAGACAACTATTGGAACAAAAGTATAGTCATGTAGCTGGAAGTGTCAGTCATGATCTACGAACTAGGATTCGCCTGTATTTCGACATTCAATAGCATTTTGTCGCCAGCAAAGAACATTTATGGATAGCCGATGTTTCATTTGCTGCCCAGCTGGAGTTTAACGACCATGTTGACACCAGTGATTCCAGTCTATTTTAGGTGATCCAGTGATTGGCGAGTTCCTTAGGTTATGGTAAGTTACGGCAATCAGGCGTGAAACATGCATGACAGTCAGAGGTTTTGAGTGTTTAGAATGCTCTTACTCAAAGCCCATAAATGTAGAATTATTAAATACGATTAAGCCAGAAACAGAGAGATTGTTTTTATTGTCAAGTTGATCAATGGTTACCATCACATTGAGGAACGTAGAGTTGATCATGATCCTCCTGAATGACAGCGTACACTTGAATGGATTATGGCCTACTCATTTTCCTTGTTAATTTCTCCATATGTTGCTTGAAAAAACACATTTTTATATGTTGATTGCAATCCGATTCTACATAACTACATTTGTGTAGACGATATATCAATTATGAATTAAACTGAAACCTGAAGTTTATTGATCATGATGCAATCTCAAGTCTGCACCTCGAGCAAAAGAAGCAAACAGGATGACAAATATAACGCCCTTTTCCCATATCTGCTAGGATTTGTTTGCTGTCATATTCCATCGAATTCAGACAGTTCTGCCTTGTGCAAGATGAAAAGGTTCAGTAGCGTGACTTGTAATCAGGGCAATAAGTTACTTATACAACTACTAAGTTGCTAAATAGCAGAATCCATGATGGCACAGTACAATCAAACACACATGGGCATTAATAAATATCATGTCATATCTTTTCTTAAATATATCTTCATCCAGTCCGAAATAATGATGTAATAAATAAATTTTGTTCTGCTAATAGAATGCATTGCCGACTATGAAACAATTTTGTTTGTAAGACACATTGGTGATGCAGATTTAATTAATTTTCCTTAAAGATTATCGCTAATGATTTGCTTTGTTTTGCTTCATAGAGCAAGAATGGAATCAACTTACTATAGGTGAATTTATTTGCAGTGATTTAATCTATATCTCAAAAAAACATAGTTGAAATTAAATATCAAATTAATTTGAGAGTACAATTTTGCACAAATTAGCTGTGGCAAATAGACAAAATAAATAATGTCTGCTCGTGTGTTCATTTTAACAAAGTATAACTGTCCAGTAACGAATTTAAAGTTTCATGACGAATATTCTTACATTTTCAAACAGAAAATTAAAATCTATTTAAGTAACTCAAATGGCAATTATGATCTTTAATGTTACGTGTATGAGATTATAATGAGTGAAAAAATCAAATTGCATCTCCATTGTTTTCAACAATATCTTAAACTGTATGGATGAGCACGTTTATCAACTGATATTGGTCCTGACAATGTGACTTTACAATCGGAAGTTATGTTTTATACGTTTGTCAATATCACCTAGTCAATTATCATTCCACGCATTATTATTCTATTAGTTTTATGGAAATTCCATCGATAGGCAATAATATTTCAAATTAATTGACAATGAATGCTCAAAAATGCTGATTTTTTAAAAATCATGAAAACAGTTTTATATCTGATGCAATCTTGTTGGATGTAAACAGGAATTTCATTTTGGGGAAGAAACTCATTTCCTTTGACATCAGAAATATTTTTGATGCAAATTGATTTGTTCAGTGGGAATTTTGAAACATTCTGCTGTCTCCATAAATGTGAAAGCATAACCGTACGTAAGGTCAGGGATCTATAATGCTGGGTCAGCGCTGGTCATAGCACAAAGAAGTATTCTGACTTTTTTGTACATACTTAAAAGAATCGGGTTGACTGTGAATGTTAGAACCTCATCTATTAATATCTAGTACAATGTTACTGTATTACTCCAAGACAATCTTCTAGACGCAAATGATTTAATTATATTATCACAATTACCTTAATATTTGCAGAGCATCTGCATCAGAATTAAAAAAAAGGCCCATGAACTCATACTTTTTTATTTGCCCTGTTCACTGTAAAGTGCCATTTGTATATTAGAAGGCAATTGCAATTTACCCTCCGATATTGACATCAAGGTTTTAGATTTTCAACTTGCCAGCTCATTCAATGTAAATGCTTTCTATTTGTCTTTAATGATGGAGCATTCAAAAACAATATTAGTTTCAAAGTGTAATATAAATTTACTGCTCAAACAAATTACATGTAGTAAAGACCATCCCATGATATGCTTTTTTTTTCTTTTTGGAAACCTGCAACCTTCAACAAAATCAAGTCGTAGAAAACAGCAAAGTTATCTAATTATTTATGACATGGTTTGTATTTTCATAACAGAACAGCGTTTGGAAAAAACACAAATCGGTAAGCCAAATGTGACCACAATAATTCAGCCGACAATTAAGATGGATTTGGATGAACTGCAAATATATTTGTACAACAATGAGTATTAGGCAAATACATTTAACGTCTTGCAAGCCAATATAGGCAAATTGTTGATAGAGTTCTTGAAAAGTTGATGATAATCAAAAATGTGAATAAAAGAGCACCAAAATTTAGATTTATTTAATGAAAGATTAAGATATTATTTAAATAAAGCAAATTTTAACTGTGACTTACAAACACAATTATCCTTTAAAATCAAATAGCTTCTAAAAATGGAATATGTTGTATATATTATATAAAGTGGATATTGTAGCAGATGTATTCTATCAAAAGTGATAATAATACTAATGCAACATATTATTTTCTGGTCTAGTCTCGATCATCAATAATGTGATGGAAGAGTTTGGATAACGTTATCAAGTGACACTTTTCTGGAGTGCGGTCACCTTCATTAGGTGGTATTGTGGTTTCAGGTGGCTCAGTAGTTAGCATACTGCTGCCTCACAGCGCCAGAGGCCCGGGTTCAATTCCCGCCTCAGGCGACTGACTGTGTGGAGTTTGTACATTCTCCCCATGTCTGCGTGGGTTTCCTCCGGGTGCTTCGGTTACTTCCCACAGTCCAAAGATGTGCAGGTCAGGTGAATTGGTCATGCTAAATTGCCCCTAGTGTTAGGTAAGGGATAAATGTAGGGGTATGGGTGGGTTGCGCTTCGGCGGGTCGGTGTGGACTTATTGGGCCGAAGGGCCTGTTTCCACACTGTAAGTAATCTAAGTAATACTGCCTCATACCCCAAGGGACGAAGGTTTGATTCCAGCTTTGTGTGACGATCTGCGTGGAGTTTGCAATATTTTCCTCATACCTGCAACCGTTTCCACAGGGTTCTCCGGCTTTCTCCCATTGTTCAAAGCCATGTAAGTTAGATGGATTTGCCATGATTAATTGTCCACAGAGCCTAGTGACGTGCAGGCTAGCTGGAAGGTGTGGGTATTGAATTGATGGCTGAGTTTTGGTAGCATGCTCTTCGAACGATCAGCACAAATGTAATGGGCCGAATGGCCTCTTTCCACTCTGTAGAAGTCTATGATTCTTTGGGTATGAGCAAGTGGTTCAAAGCTCAGTGTTTGCACAATTGCACAAAATGCTCGCCCTGAAAATTGTCAATTTTCATTAGAAATGTCAGCGCCACTAATCCCCACCATAAATGGCCATCTTAACCTTGGTTAGCCTATATGAGATTATAGTGCAATAGAAATTCACGTCTCGTGACGTTTTTTTAAAAAACTGGTAATCACCACTAGTTAAAAGATCCATGTAACCAGTTGAGTATTCATAAGTAAAACGCTTTAATGGCATTGCAAACGATCAAAGGCGAGTGGAGGGTGCGGGGGGTGGTGGTGAGTGGGGGAAGGAGGGGCAGGATTTGAGCGTCGGCTATGGAAAGATCAGAAGGGACTATATTAACATTGAGTTGGAGGGGAAATAAAGCACAGTATATGGTGCAGTGTTTACCTCTCTCGAAAGGCATCGAGGGCATTGATGGAAGCTACATGTTCCTTCTCTAAGAACGTGAGCATGAATATAACCATAGTACAGGCACGGATAGTTAGCAGAGATGATCACTCCACAGCACGCTTCGTGGAGCAGTTTATTATCAACCTTACAACGGTAAGGAGCAGACCTGTGAGGAGGCCCTCCTATAACCTTTGTTGAATAAAACTTTAATTTTACAATTTTCCAGTGTACTGACATATTAACCGAGTCAAGGGAAGACCAAAATGTATGCTCAATGTCCCTACAATTGTCCCTCATTCAAAATGCTTCGAAGCATCTCATCTTATTCTGTTTCTTTTTCTATCTTTCCGTGCCAACAGTGAAGCGAAAACTTGGTCCTTATTACTTAAACACATTAACTGACATAGATTTATCCTCTATCACTATGACCTGGGAATCATCCACCTCTTTTTGAAAACAAAAAGAATAAGGGGTTCAATATAACACTTCTAACATATCCCTTTCCCTCCAGAAATCCCCTTTCATTTCTTATATTTAGCCAAGACGTCTCTGTCGTTGAAAGCTCTGAAACATTCATTTTTCTCCAGGACTCTAATTCTTTTCTTAAACAGAACCGCCACTCTATCTCCTTTTCTTATGTTTCTTTATTTTTTTGAACGACTTGTGCTCAGAATACGTAAAGCCAAGACTTGCTCTTCTCTGAGCCAGATTGCTTATTTCCACAGTATCATATGTCTGCACACTAATCTGTGTCAACAACACAAAAGGCTTATTTACTGTGCTCTCTGCAATTATAAATAGATACACATCAACTCGGAATTCATTTATTTACCCCTTACTTCAACTTTACCTATTAACATGTTAGTAATGCAAGTTTTATCACCATATATTTTCTTAAAGTAGTATTGGCCTCGACAATTCTCGATTGGTTCCCACATGCCAGTTAATTTAACATAAATCCCTCCAAACATCGCTGACACAACATTGCACAGGGAATGGCTCCCGAGAGCCATTCTTTACTTCAAAGAAATCTAAAGCATTCCATCCTAATACATGTTTTCAGCCACATATTTATCTGTCCAATTGTCCTATTTATGCACTCACTTGCATCTGGCACTGTGAAAAATCCAGAAACAAATCCATAGAGGTGTACAACACGGAATCAGACCCTTCAGTCCAACCTGCTCATGCCGACAATAATTCCAAACTAAACTATTCAAATCTGCCTGCACTTGGCCAAGCATATCCCGTTCAAGCACTTGCCCTAATGCCTTTGAAGCGTTGTAACTGTTTCATCATGTCCTCTGGAAGATCATTTCACACGTGAACCACTCTCTATGCGAGGAGAAAAAAAAATGCCCCTCATGTCTTTTTAAAATCGTCTTCCTCTCACGTTAAAAATATGCCCCACCTCCAGTCTTGAAATGTGTCAACGTAGGGAAAAGACACCTTTACCCCCACCCCATGATTTTGTAAACCTCTTTCTGGTAACCCATAACCTCCTACATTCCAGTGAAAAACGTACCAACATTTCTAGCTTAAGTTTATAACTCTAGAAATACCGTGTTAAATCGTTTATGAACCCTCTTCAGTTTAATAATATCCTTCCTTTAACACGGAGATCAGAACGTTAAAAAAATCATGCACCTGAACACCTAGGTATCTCTGATAACAATACCCAAAGCTGTACTTTTAATTGTATAAGTTCTGCCCTTGTTTGTTTTATAAAATGCAATAACTCACAGAGATCCAAATCAAACTCCACCCGTCATTCTTCAGACCATTGACCCAACTGATCAAGATCTCTTTGCAATCTTAGATAACCAGAGACTACTGCATTTGAGATTCTGCTTTCAATTTTGTTTTCACCTCGCTTCCTAGGTTCTGAATCAAGGACGATATTCCAATTTGTATTGCACCATTGGTGCCAAGCTAGACCACGTACTCTGGTCAGTCTTCCACAAAACAATTAACAATCGCCATTCTGACCTTTACCTTGGCATGTGTGAACAAAGAGCAAAGAAAAGTATGCACAGGAACAGGCCCTTTAGTCCTTCAAACTTGTACCGATCCAGATCGTCTATCTAAACCTGTCGCCTATTTGTCAAGGATCTGTATCCCTCTGCTACCTGCCCATTCATGTATCCATCTACGTAAATCTTAAATGATACTATCATGCCCACCTCTACCATCTCCACTGGCAACAGTTCCAGTCACCCAACACCCTCTGTGTAAATAACTTTCTACGCATATCTCCCTTAAACTTTTCTCATCTCACCTTGAACTCAGCACCCCTAGGAATTGAATCCCTACTCTGGGGGAAAAAAAACAAACGCTTTCTGCTATCCACCCTGTGTGTACCTCTAATGATCTTGCAGATCTCAATCAGGTTCCCCCCTCAACCTCTGTCTTTTAAATGAAAATAATGCAAATCTACTCAACCTGCCTTTATAGGTAGCTCCCTCCATACCAAGTAACATCCCATTGAACCACCGCTCTACCTCTCCAAAACATCCACATCCTTTTGGTAATGTTGTGCCCAGAAGTGTACGCAGTCTTCCAAGTGTGGCCGAATGAAAGTCCTATACAACTGCAACATGAACTACCAATCCTTGTATGCAATACCCCGTCTGATGATGAAAAATATGCCTTGTGCCTTCGTGACTACTTTATCGACCTGCATTACCACCTTCAGGGTAAAATGGACCTGAACACCCAGTTCTCACTGTACTTTAATTTTCCCCAGGGCTTTTATATTTACCATATAGTTAGCTTTTGAAGTGCATCTTTCAAAATGCATCACTTCACATTTGTCCGGATTGAACTCCATCTGTCATTTCACTGCCCATCTCTCGAATCTATCTACATTCTGCTGCATTTTCTGACAGTTCCCTTCAGTATCTGCTACTCCATCACTTTTAGTGGTACCTGAAAACTTGCTAATCTGACCACCTATAACTTCTTCAAGATCATTTATGTATATCATGGACAGCACTGTTCCCACACGGAATACCACTGGTCACTGTTCTCCATTTTGAGATACTCCCTTCCACTTCTACTCTGTCTCCTGCTGCCCAATCAGTTCTCTATCCCTCTACCCAATACACCCTGGATCCCAAGCCACTTCACTTTCTCCATCAGCCTACCATCGGTAACCTTATCAAGTGCCTTACTGCTGTCCAAGAATATAACTTTCACAACCCTTTCCTTATCGATTAACTTTGTCATTTCCTCAAACAATTCTATTAAGTTGGTAAGACATGACCTTCCCTGCACAAAACCATGTTGCCTATCGCTGATAAGCCGATTTTCTTCCAAATGTAAATAGATCCTATCTCTCAGTATCTTCTCCTTACCACTGACGTCTGGCTCACCGGTCTATAATTATCTGGAGTATCCCTGGTAGCCTTCTTAAACAAGGGGACAACATTAATAATTCATAGACCTCAGGGACCTCACCTGTATTCACGGATGCTGCAAAGATAACTTTTAAGGCCGCAACTATTTCCTCTGCCGCTTATCTGAATAACCTGGGATAGCTCATATCCAGACCTGGGAGCTTGTCTGCGTAAATGCTTTTTACAATACCCAGCATGTCCTCTCTCCCTACGCTGACTTGACCAAGAGAAATCAAACATCTATCCCTAACCTGAAAATCCATCATATCCTTCTCCTCGATTAATACAGAAGCAATGCATTCATTAGGAATCTCATCCATTTTCTCTGACTCTACACACAACATTCCTCATTTGTCCTAGATTGGGCCAACCCTTTCTCCAGTTACCCTCTTGCTCCTTACATGTAATTAAAAGGCTTTGGGATTGTATTTAAACTTGTTTGTTAAAAAAAGGGTTTCGGGTTTTCTTTTATCCTAGAGCCAGCAGACTCGGGTGTCACGTTAATTGTCACAGAGACACCTAAGTATTTCTCCATTTAATAAATGTCTTACCATTAGCATTCCTCATTCTTCTTCCATCCTGCACACTCAGATCATTTGTATTAACAGGAGTTTGGCTGGAATTGTCCTCCATTGGAAAACCATGGCCCTCGTCAGGTTCCAAAATCGATTTGTGAGCAGGGCATTGCCTGTTTGCTTTTCTTGGTGTACGTCCTGGTTTCACATTTCGTTTATTTTTGTAGTACCATCAGTTTACACTTGACTATCTAGAAAGTGATGGAAGGTGAAGTTAAAATATTAACAAAGGGCATTTATTCAGCAGCTTCTGACCTCAGTACAACCTTTTTTCAGACATGGACAAAAGAACTGAATTTCAGATGCGAGATGACAGTGACATTCCTTGAGATAAACTTACTTCTGACAGAATGTGGCAAGTCGGCAAAACTCGTCATTGGGACTTAGCTGTAAAATACTCCACTGTTTATAATCATACAGAACACAAAGGAAGCTGGTTCAGTTTCTTGGTGGATAACCATCTCAGCTTCAGGACACCCCCCCCATGGAAATATAGTGTTAGATTAAAATCAGATCACGTATGATCTTAATGAATTCCACATAAGGATCTAAAGGCCAGGTGACCTACTTGTGCTCCTAGATCGTATTTTCATATGATTCCTTAGGGTAGTTAACTTGACCTAACCATCCACAACTGTTCCTGCATGGCCTTTCTTCCATCATAACGTCATGTGTATAGCCATTTGCTGATAATTCAATAGCACTCAGATTCTGAAGCATTCCGTGAACAAATACAGAAAGCTTAGACAATGCAAAGGCCAATGCTGAAAAAAAGGGATGTGACATTCGATTCAAGCAAGTGCCAGGAAATTACCATTTCCATAAATGAGAAATTGCACATTGCTCCTTCAGATCAATGATATTATCACCATTTAACCCCAACTATCTACATTCTGGGAGTTACCATTGAGTAGAAAGTACCTGTGGCTACAGAGCTCATGAGATCTAAGTATCCTACAGAGAGGAGTCGATTTCTGACTCGCAAAGCCTGCCCACAATTTCGAAGTTAAAAGTGAAAAATGTTGTATCCCTTGCCTGGATGAGTCCCGGTTGAACAACACTTCCACACTTCTGTACAACTCTAATGTCAATAGCATAAATTAGCACAAGCACCACTGTCTGTAAACGTCAATCTGAACCGCGTAACATCCTGACATCGAACTATAGCCCTAATCTTTCACTGTCTGAGACATAATCCTGAAAATATATTCCAAATTGCACTGTGTTTGTATGTAACTGCCTAGTACTACAGAGGATTAGGAAGTCGAGTTACAATCATCTTCTTAAGGTAAATTGGAGTTGGGCAATAAACTTTGCCTAGCCAACGGCATCCATGTATGTAAAACTTGAAAGGATATAAATTGCTAGATGCCTCTGATACCACGCTGTTTCCATCAGTTGCAGAATTCTACTTTTACAAGAAAAAACTTTCTTATCTTCAAAATTTCTGTACTTGAGCATATACTCATTTTAAAGTGTGCTACACGTTTATAAGATAAAGATTGCATTCAGTGAAATACACGATTTGTTTCATAACTAAATAATAATTTTAAATTGAAAATAACTTGACTATGACATTTTGCCTGGACATAGTTGTCCATTCATTGAAAAATGGGTTCGACACAAAGTCGTGATTTCCTCTTATGTGTCAACATATCACTACCTGACAAAACTTTTGCAGCTAATACAGCCCATTGTCCCTTGGATTGCGGTTTGGCTCACTGGTTTGATTTTACTCTCTTTCCTTTTCTGCTCCCTATTTAACTCATGACTTGGTTCATATGGTTTTGTGGAAAACATTTCACTCTCCTGATTGACTGGTTATAATTTCATTGGAGTCAGTATATCGTTGCTACCATAGAAAATGGATCTTCAGATTTTCCTTTCCTCCTTTGACAAGTTTGCCTTTTGAAATTCATAAGCGGAAATAATTGTTAGAGAACCCACTCATTGAATGAAGGCACCCTACATTTTTCACATCCTGAGCATGTGGAGAACTTTCTCACAACAATATACTTCGGTTGTTTCAAACATTATGGTACAAAGCAAACTATATTATGGAAAATTAACTGCATGATTAAAGGCAGTCTACTTTTTACACTTGGAAAACATTCCATAAAGGAATGCATACAAACAAATGAAATATTTACTTGTTGTTTATGTGCTCATGCCATGTGTTGTAACTTAAGCATTTGTCTCCATGATGTTCAATTATAGTGTTTTGCACCTTTGTGACAAAGTTTCAAGTGTCGCGACCACAGTGAAAAAAGACTTTATGTGAAATTTGGCCTGCATTAACTTGTACATATTTAAAGTGAGTGCTCTTAATTGAACTTGGGCACTCTTCTTCAGTCCCATCTTATGGAGTTTGAAAATATTTATTTTCAATTCTACTTTGCAGTAGTGCATCAACTGTAAATTGCGTGTGTGAAAATTTGTCATACGTTTCTAAATAATGTCCCAATTGTTCAGTAAGCGTTTTTGGAAGTCAGTTGTAGTTAATTATTTTTCAATTGCTAGTCGTCGAAATATTTGACATTAACATGAAATATCCTTCTTTTCAACACTTTAGAAAATAATATTTTTTTAAAAATGATTTAATCGTTTATAGCTTTACCAGTTAGTATAATAAAAAATGCTTTCAAGTCACGTTAGTTAGGCATTGCACATTTGAAACAAAGAAAATGTAGTGCATATGCTACAATCCGGAAATATGCGTGCCCAGCAAAATAAAAAATGCAAGTTATCTGAAAGTAAGCTCCAGAAATATTCATAGTATTTGTCCAATTACATATGTTAGGGGCATTATGATGATCTGAATTTCTAAGTAGCAGAATGTATTTCTATAATCCAGATGCAAATGTTTTTCTTTGACCAGTAAATCATTTAAAAAAGGGGAGATGATTTAAACGTTGTACAATGGCTAAAACAGGCCATACTGAATTGTCATATTTTGAAAAGCATGGCTCAGTTCCTTTAAATGCAATATGACTGAATCAAAGTAGCCATTGACATGCATTCATATTTTACTCATGCATGTGCATTACATTGAATGATTATGAAATGCCTTTTCTGTTAAAGTTACTGTAGTTGAACATGGCATTGACGACTCATG